>NC_051054.1:13610898-14210898 GCF_904848185.1 Acanthopagrus latus | reverse complement strand
TGCTGGGATCATCTTTAAAAGTTCCCCAGTTGTTTTCTTCTTTTGCCTCTCATGGCTTCCGTAGCTGGATCCCACGCTCACTTGATGCTCTAACTTCTTGCAGGGATCCTACACAGACTGTTTTACATCACAAGAAAATAAAATGGCGCAAACAAAGATCCATGTTGTAATTTTCTTTTCATTATCATTGTGATTTATTTATTTACTTTCACCAGAAACATCTGGCAGGCCACATGAAGCCTCATGGGCAGCCCTGCTCCGGGGTGTAAAAAGCAATGGCCTCAGAATAAAACTTATGGAGCTGCCACGTCTCGTATGAAAGGGACAGGCAGCGTTTGAGGTCAAAAGATGCATCCGAGTAAATCATTATGTCAACATACTGGTAAAAAAAAAAAAAGAAAAAGAAAAGAAAGGAAACAGCATTTCAACAGGGGGCGCCACACTGTAAATCCAGACTTCAGATACTGTACAGTACAGTGAGGAGAGGAAATGCCCACAGGAGGCAGCTGGTTTATTCAGACCCACACACACACACACACCCACTCAGACCCACATACACAAGGCATTCGGTGCCTGCTAAGAGTTAAAAACAAGTCACCTCTCTGACATTTACGCAGGGCTGCTGCTTCTTTTCAGATGCACTGTGGGATATGACAATACCCGCGGCAGGAGGGGCCATTGAAAAGACTTCTGGGGAGACAGGAAGCCTCCGCTAGCATGGTGCACCTGGACTACCTAAACAACCAGCACGAAAAAAAAAAAAGGGACCCACTTGATTGAGTGAATGTGGGAGGACAATGAGCACAATAAAAGAAATGGAGTGCTGAAACAATGCCAAATGATGTCACCTGGCAGTCAACTGGACCCCTGCCACTGCGCCGGGGTTTCGCTCGGTTGGCCCCTGCGCTGCCAGTTACACTTACTCTGTACCATGTTTGTGCTCCAATTTCCTCCTCTACAGAGCGCCGTTTTTTCCAAAATCTAGATTTTATTTATTTATTTTTTTCCCCCTCCCCCTTGGCTGAAAAGGCACGGCGAGTGAATAGGCTTTAATTCTCGCTGTTTGGATGGCTTACCGATGCAATTTTTCAAAACACACTTCACAGATACTACTGGTGCCATCAAAGACCCCCAGAGGAACATTAGCATAGAGGAGTGTTTATACTTTGCATTGATAGTCCATTTACTCTGGCAGACATCAAAGCGCGGAATACCAGCTTTGTCGAATGCCATTTACCATGGCACGAGATGTTGCGATGAAACAGGCTGACTCTCCTGCGCTTCTTCTTCAGTAGAAATGGGGGAGAAATGTATGTGAGCTACAAAACCAGGTAATCAAATAAATGGAAAGGGTTGATCTTGATGTCCTCGGCTGATAAGGATCCACTGTTTCCCATAAGAAAGTTAAAAAAAAACATCCCGAAGCTTAAAATAACACTAAACTGGTGACACGTTATTGAACAGACTACATCTACAGAAATACATTCAAAAACTGACCGCCAGCGCCACACTAACACGTTCTCGCTGCAGCTGCTAATCACTGCGGCCACATTCTCAGCACTTTTGCTGTTCGGCGTCCAGGCTGGCTGATTTGATGAGTGTCAGATAGCCCCAGACTCTGAGCTTCCTGTGTTGCCTCTCCATTTGGTTCCCATTTAACCTGTCTCACAGCCAATAAAAGAGCCAGTCAATTACAACAAAACCGGGAACTTCATATGCAGGAAATAGGCCAATTACATTAAAACCTGGAGCGCTCCCGCGGCCGGCGAGCTAGGGGTTAAAAGGGAAAAAAAAAAACAGAAAATATGTAAAGAGGCAGGGAGTCGAGCAAAGGAAAGGCAGCAGTTTTTTTTTTCTTTTTTTTTTTGGGGGGGGGGGGGCGTTCAATCTGCCAGTTAATCTTCAAACAGCAAGCTGGCAGTGTGCTGGTCACTGATAAAGGCCCCTGGTCTGTCATCACACAGCCTCACCTCCAGTCACTCAGCCCTCCTGTCAGGACGTCATCTGGAATCTGGGAAACAGCTAAGGGCAAGGAGAGAAAAGGCCATAGAGAGATGGTGGGTGGAGGCGGAGGGGTGGGGGTCGGGGGGGGGAGGTTGGCGATCTTGTGTTTGTGTGTGTTCGCATGCTGCTCAGCTCTCTTGTGTCTACGCACCTGTCTGTACATAAACGGGCCGTTTTTTCACTCGCACATGTCTGAGGTGCGACCCCTGTCCAGACCCCCCCCTCCCCATTTTCTCTCGCCGTCGCGCACACTCATATACATACCCACGGCGCGGGCCCCGAGTCGTAAAATCAAACGCTGATTGTGTGATCATGGGTAATTGTGTGAGGAGAGGCCATAAAGTCTAAAAAGAGGGTGTATTAGTGTTTTGTGGCTGTGTTTTATGGGAAGGTGTGCTTTTACGTCTGGGGATGGCTGTGCTGAAAGGTGAGAAGGGGAGGTATCAAAGAGCTGACTTTGTTGTTTAAAGGCAGTCCCCTCGAGGTAGACTGCTGCTGAAAGACAATGTTTACTGCCTGCTGATTGACACTGTAAAGGCACCCAGACGGCACTGAAGAACTAATTGGATGTGGCAGAAAGAGTCACCTGTCTCAATGCCTGTAGAACTTCATTATTAATTTTGACACAAGATGATTTAAGTTCCACACGTCTGATTCAGAGAACTTAATTCATTCGGCAAACATTGTTTGAAACATGAATTGCCTCAGTAATTCTGCCGACTGACTGCTGTAAAGACGCTTAAATGGGGGCAATTTTGCCCCCAAAGCAGAATCGCTTTTCTTTTTTCCCTCTCAACCTGTTGTGCTGTTTATCCATCGAGATTGTTTCGGTGTGAGAGATGTCTGCCTTTTCTTTGATATAATGGAAGCAGATGGCACTGTTCAAAGTGTCTTTCCAGAAGTCGTGACTCAAGATTATCCACAGGCCTTTGTTGTGAGCAAATTTATGTTGGGACTCATTTCTTTCCACTAATCTACCCCCACCGACCCTATCGCCAAGCAAGAGGAAGTGTGCACCCACTCAGTCTCATAAGAAGTACCCAAAAATCAAAGATTATTACTTTGGGAAAGGTAAAACTCCCCCATTGTAGATGAGTAAACGTGCTTAAAAGACTGTCATGAATTAAATGTACCTCAGTATCAGATGGTAAAGTAAGTTAACATTTTAAAATTCAAAATTGTACTTGAGTATTGGACCTGAGCAAACTTGAGCACACTTAGATATACTCAGCTGAAATGACATCCTCCTTGGCTGAACTGTAATGTTAGCTTCTTGCCTATTATTTCCTTTTGCCTGGTGATACCACCTTGCAGGTGTAGTTTGCTTGAAATGAAATTCTGACATTAAACTGCTCTCAACAAGGTCTGTGGAATAACTTGTATAACTGGGTCATGGTTTCCGTGAAGAAACATTGCTGTTGATTTTTCTCTATTGTCGGCACTTGAAGCTTGAACTGTCCCTTTAATTTAACACTTCCTGTAAAATGATAATAAGTGATAAAAAAATGCATGCTTTGGACTGATATTACGTTTCTGTCACTTGCACTTGATCTGCTAGTAGTTAATACATTCTCCATGATCGTATTCTACGGCATTGCATGTATTACTGTAAATGACAGCAATAGAGCCTCTATGACAGAGGTGAAAACACACTGAACTGATTTATAGCTTTGTGTGCGTGAGCAATAATTCAAAATGATTACCGTTTCCTCTAATTATTACATCTAATAATGATGTTTTTGTATCTTTCTCCCTGTAATTTTCTTTTCACGGGCACCTGAGTGGGGCGCTTTCATGTCTGTAGCTCGCAGTTTATATGTGTAGCCTATTTTGCATTCAGTCGAGATTAGTTGCTTATCCTTGCTCTGTGACCTCGAGCGTAAACAGTAATTGTGTGATACTTTCAGGAGTACCTATCAGGTATAGGCTCTCTAAAAACACAGTGGAGCATGCGCAAATGATTTATATACTCGAAACCAAGGTTGCTCAGTGTGAGTTCTGTATGTAATCTCTCGCTGTACATATATGCAAATGGGCGCTGGCAGGAGGTGGGATAAAGTCTGATTTAGTGTAAAAGGTATTGAAGTGATACCACGCTGCCACAGGAAGAATGACTGACCTAGAGATTTGAATACTGAGGGTTGTGTATGTATGACATGTATATACATGTCAGTGTGTGCAAGTGTGGATTTAAATGCTCCTCTGTAGCATTAAGGGGCCATCAGTCTTATGAAAATAATTGACATTTTTGATTGTGATTCTGCTACTTACACACATAAAAGATCACATGTAATATATTTTGTTTTAGTTGTGTGGGTGTGTGTACCTTCAGATGCCCCCTTACCTTATAAATAAACAAAAATACAACTCCGTATGCCCGTCTGAATAAGGCAGCCCAGCCGGCAGAACGCAGTGTCGGCGCTGTGACACTTCGGCAAGCAACAGATGTGGCAAATTTGCGTTTGTTTCGTACACACTGTGTCAACATTTCTGAAATGTGAGTCATGTTGTCACTTTCAGATTACCTGTATATAAGCTGATGTTCATGAAAATGAGCTGCTGTGAAACCGCTGGAAATATTTATGATATATCCAAATTTCCAGTCATGAAACATGGTATTTTTAACATACTCTTCTAGCATTGTTTGTGGCAACAGAAGCAGGTAAGCCTAACCAAGTGGCTTTTGTGCCTAAGCCCAACCAGAACATAAGCACTGTCTTGTCACAACATAAATTTGAAAAGATAACACGAAGAAATGTAAAGTTGCAACATGAAAAAAGGTAAAGGTAGCTGAGAAAAACCTTGTCAGTAGTCCTGCCTTTAATAACATGACCGTAACATTGCGCTATGTCACCATGTCACACATTTGGACAATACTTGCCTATATTAAAGGCAGAAGGGGAGCGAGCTGGAAACTGCAACAAGACCAACACAATTGCAGAAGTCAAATGGTGCAGGCTCAGACGTGCGAGAGCTGACCAATCAGAGTTTAGTCTGCAGATTGGGGTGGTGTGTGACACAAAGTCTCCTCTGCTCTTTCTGAATCACAGACTGTGATCTGAAATATGCCTCAAGATTACCCTGAAACCTCCATGTCCTCAGCTCCATGTCAAAGCACTGGCATAACTAGACACAAACATATCTCTCGTTTCGCCGTGCACAGGCCCACAGTTCACTCTCTGATTAGTTCACTTTACGGCCCTGCATTCAGACAGTGTTCTGTTCTGGGATGTCCTTTTTTTTCCCCTTCCTCCTTAAGCTCCTAGATCATTTCCAGGCCCTGCATCCAATAATATTTGGTGGAGCCTACATACACGCTGGCATAGTGAGGTGAGTCAGTCAGTCAGTCAATCTTTCATTAGGCCCGAGGTGAACAGGGTCACACGCCACTCCTTCACAGACCAAGACAAGCAGCACATCTGCTACGGGGCTGATGCTTGGAATGATAATGCCTCCTTCTCCTCTTATTTCAGGCTTTCTTTTCCTCTCCTCTCCTACCCTCCCCTCGCTTTCTATCTGTCCGTCTCTCCCTCCGTCCATCTATCTCCTCTCATCAGGAGGCTGCCGAGGAATAGGGCAGCGGCATTGTGTGGGAGGTGATTATGTGTGATCTGCCGACTCAGACTTGACCTTTTCCATGTTATCCCTCAGATTGAAACCAACACTCGTGGACTCGCCTCCTCCCCGTGCTCACGCTCTCTGTTCATGTTACTTTTTTTCGCTGTTGATTTAATGTTTCATACATACTTCGCAGAGAGGGGGGACTTCTGACCACGCGCCTGCAGTAATTGCCCAGTTCCAGTAGCATTCCTTGGCAGGTTTGTGGTTCTGTTCTGTGTGCATTTGTACACGCGTGTGCATAATTTTCAGCAACCGCGGATCATAAGGGTGCAGCCCTTTGGAAAGGACTAGGAAATGATTAAATGATCTTAAATTGTAGACGTATGCCTCTACCGTACTTTAAACGTTAAATAATATACTGTTCAAGTTATATTGCGAGCGTTTTTTTTAAAAGCAGAGCTTGAGTTTATGGATCCACTTTGGGTTAACCAACAAAGTGGCATTTACAAGACAGTTATTCTGAGTCGTTAGCAAAACTCAGACGCTTCGTTCGATTTTAACGGCAAACTCCATTGTTCTTTTTCGCCGCGCCACAATCCAAAGCAAATGAGACCAACTTGTGTGCAATTTACTCTGTTGTCACGTAGAGATGGTGAACATACCTCTCTCTCTCTCTCTCTCTCTCTCTCTCTCTCTGTCTCTCGCTCTCTCTCTTTCTGCGAGCTTTGCTGTCGCAGCAGTTGCTGTCAGTTTGAGCGGTGCCTGCCCCCAAATATAATAGGGTTTTCTTGACTGCCTCCCCAGGGATTGACTGGCGGTGGAGAATTCACCATGGCTCATTTGGAGCAGCGCACGGACGGGCTTCATAAAAAAAAAAAAAAAAAAAAAAAAACCTAGCTCCTCCATGTCTCCAGGCGGTTCTGTGGCATTCCAAAGGAGGTGTTAGTTTCACTGATAATACTTTCGTGGACAGACAGCACTTAGGTTTACCGTGTTGTCCACCGTCTCTGGCTCGCTGTCTGTCTGCGGCGCATGTCACGAGACTCAAAAAAAAAAAAGTGAGGTGGTGGCGTGTCGGTGTGGCTGCTGTTTCAGAAACTGTACTTCATGTAAATGAGGTGTCTATTAAAAAAGCACTGGAGATCTCAAGAATTGATAAATGACTGTCACGGTGTGCCGCTCGTCACAGTTGTCACATAAACAATGATTCATCGCCAGGGTCAGGAAGAATTAAATGATAGGTTCACATTTCTTCAAGTCAATTAAAAAAAATAAGATAAAATACGCACATGCCCCTACGTACACTGAAAGGGTTATTGGTTGCTATAATTATTTGCTATGTCCACAGTCCTCCCTGAAGTGATTTTGTTGTCAGTGATGGCGAGTAAAAGCCTTTCGTCCTCACTCAGTGTAAAAGTGCTTCCTTCAGGGGCTTCAGTCGTCTTTCCAGTCACCGTCTTGTACCACCACCAGGTCTTGTTTTGCTTCCTCGTTGAGCTACAGTAGAGGGACAGTAAGGAAAGGAAGTAATCCAGCGTTTAAAAAACTGTTATGTGTGCTTGATTGTATCTCATATTTACCTCATGTTAAGCTGGGTATGTGAATTAGTCTAGAGCCTCACTAGTCTCACTTCAGTTTCAATTTTTCCAAGTGGCTTTATCATTGGGTGCCAGCCAAAATGCCTCAGATACAATTGGATAGACCTCCAACCAATCAGAGCAACAAAACATGGAGAGAGACATTTTGATGGTAGTAGCATATGCATGTCTGCAAACATACATACAGACATGAAATGTATTTTGGTGTCCAAATGACTAATAGATAGAGACATTTTTGGAACTGAATTAGTATCCTTAGCTGCAAAATGGCCTGCGATAGCTACAATGTAGTCTTTTGAGACAATTGTGCTCAGACTCTAATTTTCATTGAAAGTATCTGAAAACATTATGGAAAAGACCCCTACAGAGAAAGACCCATTTGTGGAAGAGTAAGATCTTTTTGTTCAACCAGAAACAGTTGTTATTATTCTTCCCACAGCCACCAGACACCATTGGCAAAGGTTTTACCATTCAGATTAAAAAAAAAACAGAACCACCTCGGCTAGAATTTCGCAATGTTCCAGCAATCACCAGTTCTGGTTTTGTCAAAATAAACTGTTTATTCTAGATGTGGAAATACTTTGGCTCTACACATTTTTTTTTTCCTTTCTTCATCTTTTTGCTTTTGCGATCTCTGACTGCCCCTCTTGCAGCTATCTTGGTTGCTTAATCCCTAACCCGAGATAAAAGGCCCGACACAAACCAGGATGGATGGAAGTCTGCCTGAACAGCAGGGGCACCCGACACATCTGCGGGGGCAAATGAAACTTGAGCTTACTACTCACCTGGTTCCCCCAGCTACACCATTTTAGCTTCAGCTGAACGTAAGAATACACTTTCTGTCGCATGAAGAACTTGCAAGAGTTTCTCATGGCCAGCATTTGCAGGAGGACAGTGGTGTCCAAAAAAACCAACAGACTGGAAAAAATGTGAACCTGCCTTTTAGGTCTTACCGTACACAGTAAATCATTAGAGTTCTCTACATATATCTTGTGCTTGTATTTGATTTATGATATTAAAAACAGCATGAGAATAAGCATGACTTGACTCCTCTGTTCAGGAGATAGCTCCTCAGCCCTCCACATACCTAGTGTCTCACCTGGTGCGATATTCATCAACGGCCCACTTTCACAAATCCGAACCCACATGTACCTCGGGCACACAATGGAAACCGCATACACACTCACACACACTCCTTAACCACAGGCCAGTATCTGTGGTATGAGGGGTTCTTGTTGCTAGACAGCTGCATGCCTTGGCCTCTTCACAGCGGTCGACTGAGCTCCGAGGAGCTTGACAAAGAGGCTTAAAGTCCTCCCTAAGTCTCCAGCCCCTAGGTCGTCTGCATACCCCGAGCCCAGCTCTGGAAAAGGCCTGAATGCAAGTTTAGCAGCTATGGTTACACCCCGGCAGACCCCTGCCGCCGCTCATGCTTGCATTACCATTTTTTCCCTGAGCGGCTTCAGTCTTATAGCCCGGCAACAGGTTCCTCTGGTGCTCTCCTCTTATTTCATAACATGATGAAAGAACTGACAGACATACTGCTCCTACTGAGTGACTCTAGCCCCCCCCCCCCCACACACACACACACCCGTGTCCATGTGTGGGTGCGTGTGAGCATGTACATCTGTATTTGTTTCCGAGCGAGTTTCCAGTGCTTTACAGCGGTTGCAGTCATGTTCCTTGGCAGCGACTTCGAATCTGCATTCTCTCTCCTTGTGTTCTTGTTTGTTTTGTTTCGCTTTGCCGGAGTTTTCTTTGGTGCGGGGGGGAGCCTCTCGCTGCGAGGTGTATTTCTTGGCCGGCTACCTGCTGCACTGTGTGACACAGCCTCTGGGAAGGGACTGGAAGGTCTATTAGGGATACGGACAATAAATCATCACCCACATGCACGCCGTCTAGGGGGCACAGACACGGGAGGGTAGATGAGGGTGAAGGGACAGGCGGCGCAGGCAGACATGTGGACCCTGCAACCCCATAAAACGCAGCACGTATAAAGGCGGGAGAAGGACGAATGCAGAGGCAATGAGAAAAAGTACTGCAGGCATTTCAGTAAATGAGGGAGGTATGTGCATGTGCGTGTGTATATGTGTTCTATACTGGACCAGTTTGTACCTGTGAGTGTGAGTGAGTGTGGGTGTGTGTGTGTGTGTGTGTGTGTGTGTGTGTGTGTGTGTGTGTGTGTGTGTGGGAGGCGGTATTCAATGTCGGCAGCTGGAAGTACTCAAGCTGCTGCTGCTGCAGAGAGAGAGAGAGAGCGAGAGAGAGAGAGACAGACAGAGGGAGAGAGAGAGAGAGCGAGAGAGAATGAAAGAGAAGGGACGCCTGCAAAAGAAAGAGAGGCTAAGAGAGGTACCAGCACAGGCTCCCTCTGTACAGGGCCTGAGCTCTTGCAGAGTGAAAGCCCCTATAGAAAGAAAGCAGGGTCATCTCAACAGCGCAGTGGCCCTCGTACACACACACACACACACGCACACACACACACACACGCCGGAGCAGAACAACACCAGGGCCAGCGTGAGTGCACAGCAGTCCTCCTCAGGAAGCGGGTCTTGTTTAGACTTACAGCTATGTGCAAAGAATAATAAGGACCAGGACAATGTTGGTACAGACATGCAACACTCCCCCGTCAGCCTTTTATGTCTGCAGATTCTCCCCTCTTCACTCGGACAGATACTCCCTTTGTGCGATATTGTAGATGAAAGAGGATTAGGCATACCTATGTTATGGTCAGTGCCGAGGCTCCCACCCGGCGATGCCAAAACAGTCAGATGAAAGATCTCCTTTTTTTTTTTTTCTGAAAAAACTCGCTGCAGGTATTTTTGCCATGCTCCTTCTGGAAGTTATTCAAGTCCACATCCTTTCTTCTTCCTCCCCTCTTTTCAGAACCGCTCGCTGTCTTTCCCTCTTTTTTTCCTCTTCCCCCATTTTTTTTTTTCTTTCCAGGAGAAAGGTAATGAAGGGGAACCGGGTTACTTGGCTTAGGAGTGCCAAGGCTGTGATTTTCACTGTGAAGTGTTAAAAGTTACAGTGCACAGCTGAACTTGTATATTCAAGCCTTTGGCAGACTTACAGCTCCCCAGCTAAGCCACATGTTTCAAAGTTTCAAACTTAACAGGAAAATGAACAGGTGTCTCAGACAAGGTTTCTGCTCTTCTTGGAAATATGTGTTTGTCCATGTGCCTTTGTGCGTGGGCACGTACTGCTCTCCGCACATTAAAACAGGTCAGTCAGGGCTCAGGGCCCCCTATTTTCTCATCTTTTTACACAGATCTTCACTGAAATGGACACCTTTAGTTGTGTGGGGGGAAATACAGTCCTGTACTTTGTGCTTCTCCTTGACAGAAACATCAGTGAATCAACTCAGCGATTTCAGTGGGTCATTCCGGAAGATTCTGTTACCTTTCAACAAGCGGAGCGGGCCCCCGGGCTGAGGCCAGGGAGAGGCCAGGGAAACACAGGGAGACAGAGGGAGGAAAGAGCCGAGCGAAACCCAAAAAGACCAAAGAAGAGGGGGATAGTTTTTGATCAAGTTTGGGGAAAAGAAGGAAGAAACAAAGCAGGAGTGTTACTCAGAAAAGCTCAAAGGAGAGAGAATCAGAATGTGGCGGGGCGAGGGGAAAGATCTTGAGCGAGAGTGAGGGTGTGAGGGTGCTCAAACTCAGTGGAAATCCTCGAGTTCATACCGTGTTCCAATCAAAGTCCATTGACCTGGCGGGGCCTGTGACAAATTATCCCAGCGCCTCTACGTATGACTCAATCAGCATGGCGGATAGCTTTCTGATGAGCAATAGGTCTCCTGGTATATCAGCCAAATCACCCCCTGATGACTTCATCAACACGCAGCCTACACTTCTCTAAGTGGAAGGCAAAGGGAGATCTTGAAATCAACCTTTTACAAAGGTACCTGTTGTCTGAAGAGGATCTTTAGACCCATGATGCACTTCATTCTTTTTTCACATCTCCACTATGGGGAGTGACTAAGGCATGCACTTTCTCAAGTCATGAATATCAAACTCATTGGAGGGACATCCTAGGAGGCTAATTCACCCTCAAACTGGCATGTATAGATGTATTTGGATGTATCTGAATGTTTTGATCGAAAACCATCTAAAGCAAATAAGGCGCATTGCCTTGGTCTCAAGTGAATACACCAGGCTTAGAAAAGAAGTAAGTCAAGTCGCAAAATCCAGGGACGTTTTCCTTTTTCAAATTTTGCCATTTTCATCCGACCTTTTTCTGACGCAACACTGAACAAATGTGCAATTGAACAGCTCGACAGAAGCACAGCATGAAAGAGCGGAGAGCAACATACAGGCATCAACACAATGGGCTCAGTGGAACATAATGTTGACTGTGTAAACGGCGCCGACAGTGTAAAGACAGTTTAACTGATTCAGACATTTTGCGCTCTCACATACGGCTCCTCTGGGTAATGTCGAGATAAGTTCAGGGCTGCAGAGCGCGTGTGAGAGACGTAGCCGGCTGTGAGCTTTGGTTTGTTAGCCGTCCATTACATAATGTCTAGATTGAATGGATATTGGATGCCACCACATCAAGCAGAGTCCCGCTCTGCAGCTGCAGGGTAGGTACACACCAATCACACATGAGAGACGAGCCAGAGGATACCTGATACGCCTCTGAAACCAAGTGGATGGATTTACTCTCCAGAGCCAACAGACCTAGCAGAGCTCTGAGCCATGAGTAGTGAACATCTAAAGGCCCACCTCTCCTCGTGTAATTGAAAGTGCACTCACTAGCAGAGCAGCAAGAATGTTTATATATATATATATCTTGCTTGAGAGATTCTCCCGGGAGGGTGTCTATGGGGCGTTTCATTTTAAGTTGCTATCTGTCACATGGGCAAACTAATCAGAGAGACAGATGAAAGGTGGGGGCCAGAGGAGGGGTCAGCTACTCAGTGATGGCTTCCTCTGATGGCTGGCTGACCCCTCACCCCTTGCTAGAGGATACTGGGTACGGGATAAGCCATGTGTGATGATAAGACTGAGAGCTCCCGAGGCTGTGATGACTTCACCCAACCTGTTCAATGGGTCTGCGTGAGCTTGATTTTCCACCAATTAATGGTGTTAGCTTCACAAAATAAAGGGTAACTCCACCATTTTTACACCGCAAAGTGTGTTTACTTTCTGGAGATGTACTACCGCATACATGAAAAAAGTAGTATATAAAGCCTTTTGCTGCTCCGGGCAAAGCTGCATGCAATCGGATAAATCACCTCCAGGGATGTCACTCAGTGGCTAAATAGTATTGTAGGTAATGTAGGCACCAAGTCTCCACTTGTCTAGCATTGCGTCCTATTACAGCGTTGGACATCAGATGCTCGCAATTGATGCAGCAGAACAGATATCACCTCTGTTTATGCAACACAAGCTAACCTTTTTCAAAAACATGGCACCTGCATTACCCATAGTGCAACTGGGCCACTTCGAATGACTTCGCTGTTGGGAAATTTATCCGACTACACACAGCTTCCTCAAAGGGATTTTTACAACTGACTTTTTCACTTATGTGGTAGTACTCCCAAAGACCTGTTAACACATTTTAAAGCAACATTATGTAACTTTTTTTTAACCTTAAAATAACAGCTTAAATTCACTTTAATGGTATAGTGTCATGTCATAGGGTGAATAATGTCTCTGATTCAGCCACTCCATCCTCCTATCACTTGTTTCTGCACGATGTAGCTTCACTGAACGAATTGTATTTGTAGTTAGGACCTACATTACATCTGAGAAATTGTTACAGACCTGGGATTTGTTTTTTACCACAGTGGTGAAGTACTCAAGAAACTGTGGGGGGCACCAAATCGCATACAATGCCAATTTCTACATAGTGTTGCTTTAAAGCGTAAAACTGCCCTTTAAGTTGTTGCTTTGTGCCCTTACAAGCAAATACACGTTTGACATGCTTAACTTTTTCAGCTCAGGTGAGGATCAAGCCGGTGGATTTGGTGTTAAAAAACATAAACAGTTGTTAAACATTTCCACGTCTCCCATTAAGGCTTGTTTAGTGTTGTGAATCTTTCCATCTGCCTTCAAAGCTGGGTTCTAGTCATCCATTTATACATTCATAATTGGATGTGTTGCATAAACCAGATTCCTGTGCTCAATGGAGCCTTTCATGGCACACTAATCAGACCAGACGCCACCAGACAACAGCTATATTTACTCGTATCATGTTCGAACAAGCCCCACTTGAAACAAACTACTCTTACGTTTCGTATTAGGTGTCTGTGGACGGCAGCAAACAACAACAGCCCTGGGTCAGGAGGTTCAGCGCCGCGATCGGTTTACTGTCACAGCGCCGTCTCCGCATTGCTGGTCAAATGAAGCACCTTATTTACACAGCAGCTCTGCAGCAGAGGAGCTGTAAAAGAAAAAAAAAAGTTAAAAGAAGCCCCCCCACCGAACCAAAAGCGGATTTCCCCTCCCTTTCTTCTCTGCGTGGAAGAAGTATGAACTTAATGCTCAGCGGAGAGGACATTAGACTGTTTATGGTTTATTAATTGTTTCTGAGGGAGTGGCAGTCCAAGCGTGACCTGCTGTTAACTGCCATATAAAACATCCACATGTTCACAACATCTGGGGGCTTCAAAGTAAACAATACGGTGAAATATACTCTCGACATATAACTTTTTTTTTTTTTTTTTTGGCCCGAGCAGAAGGCACGTCTGCCTCTGCAGCTGCTTGGCCTTTGTAACTGCCTCAGTCGTGTCGGCACATGTCCACTGTCAGGGAGCAGTGCCAAAAACGACCACTGTGTTCAATTATATTTCCGTAATTGTGTATGATACACACTAATCAAATATAATAATCAGTTTTCAACGGCATATGGTTAGCAGGGCCACGCTGTCAAGTGGAGAACATCCGCAAAAAAAAATACCTCTGTGCGCGAGGAAGTATTCCGAACTTAAAAACACATTAAGTTAAAAATGTCATAATCAAGTTCATGATTACCATAAATATAATTTCAATGCCAGCTGGGGCTTAAGGATGCAAACCAGCATAGTAAATAGTTGGATGAGATGTGTGTGTGTGTGTCTGTGTGGCATAAAACACAGAGGTGGAATTAAAATCTGATGTCATTAAAGTCTGGCAGAGTATCACATTATTTACATGATGTAACCTTCCTCTGCCAGGACGTGTCACTCAGGACTCCATCTGCTGTGAGTGCAGCACAGAAAACCACTGTTTGTGTGCGTGTGTGTGTGCATGTGCGCGTGTGTGTGTGTGTGTGTGTGTGTGTGTGTACGTGCAGACACAAAGGTACTGCGGCGGGCCTCTAATATGTGACCTAAGCGATGGCCTAAAGCTGTCAGCTCCTTCCTGTGGGAAGAAGAGGACAGCTAAACAACTGATTATCTGTTCCAGTCACCTCGCAAATGCTACTGACGATACCTGGCTGCCAAGAGAAACTGGCTGCGAGTGCGACAGAAGTAATGCGCGCACGTGTGTGGGCGCTGAGGTGAGGGCTGCGACGCTGTAGATTTTTTTGGGGATTCCGGTCACGCCGCCTCGCTTTGTTTGGATCCACGGCGGAAAGCAGAGCGAGGTTTGTTAACAACAGATTTTGATGTATATTAAAGGCGGTTCGCACAGGTTGCACAAATTTAACCCTCCTTAACATTTCCATTAGACTGATTCAGACTTTCAAAGGATGGAACTACTTTTTTTCCCCCCTTTGCAACAGGGACCAACTTGATTCCAGAGGCAATTTATAAATTGACTGAAACTTCATCTGTCGGGGGCTTTGATGTTTTCCTCAGTCTTTTTATTATTTTTTTTTCCCTCTCATATTATTCTTTCATCCCCCTCCTTTTTGTTATAACCCTCAGCATTAAATGGGTTGAATGAATGGGCTTCTTCATTGAGAACACCTGTGCGGCAGTTAAAATAAGCAGGTCTGTCTAATACTTCTACCGTCTCTATCTGTCTCGGAGCGTCTTCTCTTCCAATATAATCAAACAGGAAAGCACACGCTTCCTGTCTTTGGCCCATATGGACTTGAAGGTAACCATCAATATACACGTACGCTCCTCAAACTTTTTTTTTTTTCATCTTCCACTCACTGTCCTCTGCTTACTCGCTCTTGTCTTTCCTCTCTCTCATTCTCTCCTGGTCTTTCTGAGGTATGCTTCTGTAAGTGTGTGCGCTCGCTTTCAAACAAAAAGGAAAAAAAAAAAAAAAAAAAAAAAAAGAAAAGGTAACATAGTTTTTTTTGCCGAGCTTTGAGCTCTCCCTTGATCTGGAAAACAAAGCTCTCAGAGGTTTCGTGTTGGTTCACGTTTGGTTTCCAGCGTGGCTCAAAGAGCTAATTGTGCTCAGCAACATCACAGCGTGACACGGCGGCTGACTAATGCATTAGCCATCGTCGCGTTTGATGGAGACGCAAAACACGCGTCCAGAACGCCCCGGCGCCGGCTCGTAACACACCTCACCCCCTTTGTGATGCGGCTATGGGAGACCTTGTCGTGGCTGCTCGCTCGTTCTGATGGTGGTCGGCGTCACGGCTGGTTCACATGTTGTTTTGATCCCCGCTGTCAGAGCCCGGTGAGCTCACACAGACACAGCTGGCTTGGGTGGAGCCGCTAGGGGTACATGAGGAGTTGAAGGACGTGGATCCTTGCCAACACATTTCATACATAGCGCATATCTTACAAGTGCAGCTGAGAATTAGAGACAGGGGACCCTCGCCCCTCGCTGCCCACCCTACCATCTGCCCGCCCGGGGCTGGGGGCTCCGTGGCCTAGCTTCCACATCACCAGGCATGACAGCCCTGCCCTCAATCAACCCCTTTTACGCACACATACACCTTCCGCTCTCTTCTACTTTGCTATCTTAATGACAGGAGTATGTTAGTGTGAAACTCGCCTCTCCTTAATGCCAGTGTAAATGAGAGATTACTGGCCTTTAACAGCAGCAAAGACGGGGGACATTAGTTTTCCTCTCGCCGTCTAATTTGGTTCTTGCTCGGAGGGGACGGCGAGGCCAACAGAGGTCGGGTCTCTGCAGCCGTGTGTGCGTAGGTGCCGGGCGAATGTGTGTCAGCGCGGTGGAGGTTACAGGTCTCGGCGTGGATATAATTAGAAACTTCCGTGCAGCTTTTAGAAAAATACTCTGCTTCCCCTCGCCTGTTTTCCTTTCGCCATTTATCTCTCTTCTCTGGTGACACGATCAGGGAGTTAACCACCACGTCCATCTTTGTGTCTCAACTTGCCCCCGTTTTTCTCCCCACTGGTGTAAATCTCGCATCCTGTTCGGCGGCGGCCAAATAAAACAGCGGGACTGGATGAGACACATGGAGGGGAATCCCTAAGAGTCAGCACATGTGAAGCTTCACAGAGCAGCATTCCACCCCCTTGGGATGAAAGCTGCTTAGAGAGGTGAAATACTTGGACGATTATACAAGAATCATGAAAGGGTCCCCGCGACTCATTTAAGCACTTAAACTTAACGACAAAGAAAGTGAAACGCAAAGAAAGAAGCACATTTTTGGCACGACGTTGGGCTTAAATTAGCCATTTCCTCAGGTCATGTGTCTGAAGTTGAGCTGTAGTTTTGGGAGCTGTCTATTTTGTGTATCATCATCGCGATCTCTAAGATGTGAGCATCAGGTCGCTCCAGTCAACATGAAAGCCCCTATGCGTTTAGAAGTGACAGTTATTAGTAGAAAGCTGTTGGCAGATCACTAAGAGAGAACTCTCCAGTGCCTTTCATCCTCCTTCAGTCTGCTATAAATAATGGCAGGTTACTAAGGATAGGCTGAGTGACTCATACACCTTCCCCTTTGCTGCCACTGGCCTGCTTCTTCTCCTATAGCTGTCACAGACGGCTTAAGGGGCCAGAATACCAAGCAAATAGCTCTGGAAAGCCCCTCCCTCCACACCTTTCCGACAGAGGATTACAGGGGCCTGTGTCCGACCGAAACCGGCGATCTGACACACACACACACACCCACTTCAGGGAATGATTGGCCAGCTGTGTTGGTTGATTGACCTTTTTTTTTTTTTTTTTTAATCCGTTCTTCGCACCGCTCTTTTTGTCACTTTTCATGTGAGCAAGTGAATACAACACTTTGAAGGACTTCACGGTGTTGCACTTGTCCGAACGTGTCGGACAAACCCCTTCTTTTCTAGCATGACCCGGCCCTTAGCTCACACACACACACAAAAGCACACTCATTCTGATGTGTGAAAAATCACCCTAGTTGCAATCATGGCTACCAATCATTTGTATGTTTCATATTTCTATAATATTATATTCAGATTCTATGTATATGAGCTGACATTCTCATCAGCCAGCCCAGCTGCCAGTCGAGTGTGTATTACCAGACCTCCATATCAGGAGGTGGAGGGCATGGCGGTGGTGTTCCAGACAAGAAGGCTGCCAAGCCAGTGACCACAGTTCAAATCCAGTTTACTTCCTGTTTATAAAACCACCTAAATTTAGCCACTGAAGGGATATTTGGCAGTTGCCTTCAGGGCAACAGAGCAGGGCATTTGCAAAGAGCCATTTTCCAGCCATGTTTGTTGATCCACTTTATGCGAAATTTAAGTCTCTTGCATCGCAGGTCGGCTTGGACACTATCCCAAAGCATCAGTGTTTGGCGTTGTAGCTCGGGTTGGCCACTGTCCTAAAGCGGCAGTATTTGATGAGTTGGGACTGAGTTAAAAAATATAATTTCTAATAAATGGACATTTAAGCCTAAACATGATCATTTCCTGCCCCTTACCAGGTGATTTCTGTGCCTAGACCCAACAGGACTTTAGGCAGAGTGCTCTCAGGACATACAATTGAAAAACTAAATTTAAAGAAAGATTAAGTCGAAATGTAAAGAAACGTGTTTCAACATGTCTGTTGTTTGCAGACTCAGGCATTGTAAGCAGGTCTTTAGACAACTGGGCTGGCAAAATCCAAGTATAGCTTCACATTGTTCCATATTCCCTGAGCCACTAGTAATGCACTGTGGTAGATCAGCAGAGCAACAATTAGCTCGTGACACCAGCTGATGTTTAAGATCCCCACTGATCCATACACAGAGGAGAAGGGGATGCTTTCTCTCCTTTCTTTAGCTTCGTATTGCACTTTAATACAGCTAATTAAACATTTTAATCAAGGATAGCACTGTATTGATCTCAATTCCTGCTAAGGGGGTTTAGTGTTAACTATACCACTCTGATTATTCTTGCTCCAGTAGAGCTGTCACTCACCTTCCCAATGATCCCATCAACTCTCCATCCTGCCAGTGTCGAGAGAGGACCAGTAAAAACAATGAGTTGAAGTCATCCCCGACTTATAATTAATCTCATGTCGACTTCTATTGACACGTCCACTCTTTGATTAAATAATTACCTAAGTGCCATAAGCCTCCATGATTGAGTCATAATCCTGAATAAGCTGTAACCAACTATGGTCACCTCCTTCGCCACGATTAGCTCATCATTTGCTTGGCTGCCAGAGCGGCAGCTCCCCCCCATCTGTTATGCTCTGGTTCTGGGACACAGTTTTGGGTTTGGATGTTTACAGTTCCTGCTAACAGGTTCTCATTTGACTCTCGGCACAATCAAACTCATGGTGTGTGCGTGAAGGTACGGACACATGTGCACACATATGCCCGCATATGCAAATCCATTCACACGCATGTCTGCACATTCTGACAAGTGCAGTTTCTCACATTATACTACTGCTCAAACCCACCCACAACAAACCACACACACTCCTCTTCACACATGCACTTGCAAACACATGCGTGTCTACCCACCTGCCCACCCGGCACTCCCACACCTCACACATAAACAGCCTGGCATCTGTCACCAGGGGGGTCACACGTACACACACGCGCACGCACATGCAAACACAAACACACACAGGCACACGAACGCAGTCCTGTTGTCTGCACCGTGCGTACCCTTTTGACCCTTTGACAGGTACACGGAGGATCTCAAAGTGAGAGGAGAAGCCTCAGAGCAGGTCTACAAGTCAGAGACGTGCCCTCTCCATAGGTAGCTGTCGAACTCCTCAGGGCTCCAGGGGACGCCGGTTGCCTCTCCCAGGAAGCTATAACTCTCCGCTCAGGAAGTGAGGTGTGTCTGGAGCGTTATCTACATCTGTCTGGGAGAGGAGCAGGAGGACAAGAGGTCAGACAAGAATGGGACCACTTATATCATGTATTATGTATGACGTGTGGCATGTGTTTGAATATTTACATGTGTCTGAAGGTGATGCAAATAGAGGGGAAAAAAGAGGGAGGAAGTTCAGAGAACTGTGTTTCCTTTTGTCAACAAAGACTGTGTGTAAACAGTCGAGCATGATGCAATTCCAGAGCTGAACCGGTAACAGTGCATATCATCTATTGATCAGAGTTCCGCATGCATATATCAAGAAAATCAGTGATCAAGTCCCTGCACACCATTTGATGGTGCTCAGACTTGATAAACAGATTTTTGGGGGGCTTTTGTTTTAGGCGTTTTGTTGCATTGCGTCATGTAAGTCCTTCTGATCGTATCCTCTAACAACAGCTGTGACCTTCACATGTGAACACTGATTTCAAGAGCTTCCTTCCTGATGGTTTTCTCAAATTCCCTCTGGTCCTAGGTATGTTGAACGACCCCTGAAATAACACGTTTGACGAATATAAATGATCAGCCCCCACAAAGTCGAGTTAAAAGCTTTGGGGGTGATCCCCGTGAACTCTTCGAACACTCCCAGGCATATAATTAAAAGGTAGTTTCTAATTTCTATGAGAGTAAATTAGCGCCTCGGCTTCATTGTTGAATCATAGCTGGTGGCACGTAGCCTGGGGAGATGGATTGAATGGATCAGAGAGGGTTGGACAGTCACTGGATAATTTTGACAATGGGGTTCGGGGGTTTCATCCATCACTCAAGCGCTTACATGAAAGTTTTGACAGGTAGAGGTCATGGCAATGTGGCAGGAGCCAACAGAGATGGATGCCTTTAATTTGGGTAATGAAGAGTTAACCATCTTGGGAGAGCAAGAGGAGCGTTAAATGGGAGAGCCATCCGCCATTAAAAGAAAGTCTTATTTAATTCCTCCAACCCTAATGAAAGACATCGGAACACAATCCTTGATTGACAATGAGGCCCTAGCTGTAATTCCCTGCAGACAGTTCACTTAAGTTCCCTCCCTTGTTAATCTCAAATATAATGAATTGCAAAACTAAGGTTAAATGTGGCAGCGTGAATTCATTATCACTAATATATTAGACCATAAGATGATTTACAGTGCGGTCTCTCTCTTATTTTCATTAACGGTGAATAGCTTTGATTTAGCCGAGATTCCGCTGGCCTGTTCATCCGCGCCATCAATCTCACCCGCTTGGTCATTGTCCTCCTTTATATCTGACCTCTTCACTCGAGAATGGAGCAAAGAATGGAAATGTGTCGGAGCAGACAACCTGGTGAACAAAATTATTATTCTGCTTTTTAGTGTGAGTACAAGACCCCTCTTTATCGCTTCCTCAGAAATTATATTCATCCTGAGCTGTCATTCAACTTCATCCTTGACCCTGGTCTTATTGTTGCAGGCTTAATGGTAGTGCTTTCTCCAAGATAACGCTTAATGCTCCACTGTCTACCAGGGAAGGCCTGCCAAGACTATCTTGCACTAAAACACCAGGGATCCTATCTGCATACTGAGCTGATAGCTATATGGACATTGGAAATGCATGTACATGTTTCCCTATCATTCATTAACCAAAAGAAAAGGTATCTGGAATGCATGTTTCATTTGCAGGTATGATTCTAACACATCAGCCACAGAGTTTATTGAACATGGCATAACAACGTGGGCACTCGGACACATTAATGCTCAGAGGAATGTCATACATAAATCAGCCTATTACGATTTTACCCCTGCAAGCAACATGGCTTATGTCCAATTTGCATCACTGAGAATTATATGTACGCATTCGTCCTCCAGTATTACCATTTACTCTCTTAAGTCATTGCGCATGCCATGGGCTCAGATCTGCGTGACTGTTGTGCATAAATGTAACAAATTGTAATGGAGCACTAAGTAGAGGCTGCAGCAGCTACGGTGAGTGACAGGAAGCTACTGGCTGCCAAGTTGGTGACCGCAGTTCTCCGGTCTGTGTTTCAAAATTTGTAAGTGTGTTTTTTTGTGGGGAAACCCTGGGAGAATGTCCAGCTGTGTTTGTACAGACAAAAATTGGATGTCGTTTCACAGGAAATAGAGATATTCCAGCCGTTTTTGTGACACATATTTTAAGCAAGACAAAGTTTTCCTAACCCTAACCAAGTGCTTTTTGTGACCAAACCTAACCAGACCATAGGTACACCATTGTGATGAGAAGGAAATTGAAAACTGAACCTATAGAAGCCTAAAGTTGCAAAATGATCATTTAACTTAACCTAACTGTCTGTGGTTTTGCTGAAATGTACTTCATGTGTTCTGGTGATTGGGTCAGCACTGGGGGAACATGAGAGGTGATGAGGTGAAAGTGAGACAGCTAGATGAGAGACCACAGTTCAAGACCACTTCACTTCCTGTTTACTGTTGAGAAATGTTCACAGCCGTCCTCTTGGCAACAGATCAGGTATTTCAAGTCTAAACATGATCTCGTCCTAACCCTAACCAGATGTTCATTTTTGTATCTAACCCTAACCAGACACTGAACACAGTGCTGAGACATGGGGAGTTTATAATTCTGACGTGCCAGCCATGGAGTTTATTGAACATGGCGTAACAGTGTGGGCGCTTGGACATATTAATACTTGGAGGAATGTCGTACATAAATCAGCCTATTAAGGTTTTACACTCGCAGGCAACGTGGCACGTGTCCAATTTGCATCACTGTAAATTGCATATATGCATTTGTCTTCCAGTATCACCATTCACTCTCTGAAGTCATTGTGCGTAGCATGGGCTCAGATCTGCATGACTGTTGTGCATAAATGTGACAAATTATAACGGAGCACTAAGTAGAGGCTGCAGCAGCTACGGTGAGTGACAGGAAGGTTACGGGCTCCTAATGACAGGGTTTTAAGGCTATAGCTACTGCTAATTGGGGTGATGTGTCCATCCCGTGTCCCCCCAAGACATGTCTTGCTACCAGGGATTAGCCATGATTAAGGTACTGGTCTTCCGAGTGCTTTAAGACCTTTCACAGTATTTATCCGTTCTGGTCAGATTACCGCAGTGATGGACAGATAGAGATCGCACGGGTCATGATATATCTCAACAGTTAGTTCGAAGCGCATTACAGCGACCGTCCTCTAGCAAGTTATGTGATATGAGATGCAGTGCACTATAGGCTGCAGACAGAGAGCCAATGTAATATTTATGCAATCAGCTTGTTATATAAAACTAGTTCAAAAATAACGCCTCAGGATATTTTTCACATTCCTTGTTGAAAGAAAAACGGGAGGCAGTTCTTACAAAAAAAAAACACATTCACCCAGTGTAAAATCATTATGTTCTGTTGGCAAACATTTTAGTTGAGCATCTCACTAAGTACGCAATAATGGCTCTCCCCAATTAACAAGACACTAATTATGTGTTGCCTCCTCTACAGGTTTATCTGGAACACAATGCCGCTTATGAGCTGCCCTTTTCCTCTTCAGATACTTTCATGGTAAGAGTGCAATGTTTCTTGATATTGATAAGAAAGCACAACAACAAGTCTTTATAGATGGTTTCACTGATCTTCTGGGGATTAAAAAATGAGAAGGAAGTTTTCCACGTAGAAGTCGCCAAGCACTGATTCACAGTAAAGCGACAGAACACACATAAAGGAATAAATTCCAGCATGAATATTTATTAAATTCAGATTTTTATGGGTATTTTTCACCGGGAAAGCTCTGTGAACCGAAAGGAAAACACATTTTTAACTATTCCTGTTAGTCGGAGTTTGAAATGATCAAAAGTGCTCAGCCGGATTCTCCTCTCCCTTGTTAGGCCGTGTCTGTTCCAGTGGAACCTCTCATGTGTTTTCATTTGAGGAGAAAGCTGTGGATTTAAAGGGAGCGGGAAACTCTACCTTGTTAAAATGAATTGTCATGTATGCTTGACAGACACTTATAATGAGATTAGTGTCGGGATGTATCAAAGAGGAAATGTTGGAAATAAGAGAAGGGCTAATCCGCTCACACTTTCATGACTAAATTCATTCTTTCCATGGTTTCTTGGAAACTTTGCTTTCCGTCTCATTATCCGAATTGTCTTACAGCTCTCATCTTGTAATCCAGAGCTCCTCTATTGACACTGGAACTCAGTTTAAAAAGACCCTGTGAGACTGGAATAATAAATGGGAGATTTGGTGTTGACAGTATCCGATTTTTATTAATATTTTATACGCAGTTACAAAGCCGGCTTCATTTTTTTTTTTTTTTCAAGGAGTGGATTACTTCCACACATTAACATAATCAGTAGAGAAAATCATACATGCATATTAACATAATCAGTGTCTAATCACGGTGCTATATGCAGTGAGGGGGTGAGAGTTTGTGACTATTGTTACATTCAAGAATATGTAACACTTGACTCAAAGTGCTGAATATTTTATACAATAATCTAAATCTTACAAAAATCCAGATGTCTAATTTGCTCGCTCTGTGCAGACACCTAAGAGACCAAAGTGTGATGGAAGTGCCAAGCTTCGCCACACCTGAGTTAGTCTGTGACTGTGATTTGACACACTCATTATCAAACCTTCTATTATTGATTTCTAGATAGTTGTTAAACACTCTCCCATGCACACAGCTTAGCTTTTCTATATCCCTCGGTCTCCTCCAATGACCTTTACTGTTCAGATAGAGATAGCTCTCAGCGCACACAGAGAGTTGTGGAGGATTTGCAAAAGAGGACATTTATGAAAATCTTTCTTGAAGCCTGTCTAAGAAATCCTTAAGAGACATGAAGGAAAGGGCAGTGAGTCAGTATATGGAAGAGGACATACTGAGGCTCTGATATGGATGGAATGGCGGGGAAAATACCAGTCTATATGTGCATATGTAATGCAAAGTAAAAAGGAAGTCACAAGACTCCATTGAAGTTTTCCTCTTTTTCTGTGGTGCCATTGGTCTCTCCAGACATACACTCAGGACATAAATATATTTGAAGAAAAACTTAGCTTGCGATTGAGGGCGGCATATGAAAGTTGATATTGAAATGACCCTCTCTGGAGACTGTCTGGTATTTAAAGAAGTTCAAATCTCCATACTAGACGATACTTTCTCTAATATACCCCTTTTATAAAACACACACTAACATCTGGATTCTGTCTTCAGTGGGAAAGAGTACAATCGTAAGTATTCCCTAGGTCAGATGGACAATTTTGCAGCATCTCTGGTGCGAAGCTACGACGCGTATGAATAGTTTTCCATACATCTACTTCAAGCAGCACTCAAGTGTTGCTTAGTTAGCATTGAGTTTGAAGAAGGGGCTTAAGTAAGAGATAATAAAAAAAGTAACCAGCGAAACATTGTCACTGGCCACTGTGCTGCTTTTCACTGTCTCCTGTTTTCTGGCATGTTTGTGATGTTAGATGTAGTCTTGCATTGTTCGTACAGATTTTTGAGTAACTTCCCATTTTCAGCTCCTCAGTCTCGACCTTGGAAGTTGTTGTTGTTGTTATCTGTAGAGACAGGATTTAAATGAAAAACTTGGTGGTAACACTTAACAATAAGATATAAAACAAATCTGAATAGTTACTGAGGAGCAAGTAGGGAATGAATCAGGAACAAATTGATAGTTAATGAACCGTTTCACTAGTAATTCCGGAATAACTGTGATTTTAGGGCTATAGTAGATACTATAATACTTACTGGAGAACAGGCAGTGAGATACTACATTAATCAATCATTAGGTAATGATTAGTTCATAAATGTCTGAGAATTGACATACTGACTATTTTCTTAATGAGTTGTTCCTTTTTAAATATGACCCAGTTGCTGAGTGGCACAAACTAGTAATGACTTATTGATTATTACTAATAACTTAATCATCAGTTACTCTTTTGGTGTACTTTCAATTAAAGTGAAACATCACACTAAGTTGTTACCCAAGTGACTCATTAGTTACTCATTAGTTATTAATAAGTAACTCTTTTTGTGTGTCTTGCTGAGAAGTTACTGAGTAGGCCTTCATTACTTCTTATATATAACTATCAATGTGTTCCTCATTCATTCCTTACTTGCACCTCAGTAGCTGCAAGCATTTTGTGTGCATCCTATTGTCAAGTGTTACCAACTTAACATGCAGATAATGTAAGGAAGGAGAGGGCCGATTGGAATAGCCGGTCAATGACAGACACCTGGTTTGACTACTTTGAACATGACACATCAGAAAAATAAAACAAAGGCAAATTCATCTCAGAGTCAATCATTTACTTTTTAGGGGGAGTTTAATGTGGTAACTTTGGTGTAAAAATGGCAACACTGGCCAGTTCATCATTTTTATGTCAACAGACATGAATGAATGTGATGAATGATCGTGGAAAAATACACCCGAAGCTGTTCTGTCTGATTCTGCAGTTGGCCCCACAACTGGAAAGAAGTATGTTTTCATTCTGGCCCACATGATTATGATTATGTTTACAAAGTTGCACAATGTTTATTTGCCATGTATTATCTCTGTGCAGGAATGGCGGTCCTTTACATCTTTTACTTCTAAGACTTTTTGTTTCCTGACTGAATAAAATCATGGAGGGTACAACTAATTTCGCTGCAGTTTGAGGTGGTTATTTGTCACTATTTGTGGTGTGAGGGATTGATTTTCTCCCTCCCATTGCATTGATGAAACCCCTCCTGGGGGATCCTCTGGGAATTCATCTTGTGCTGATAACTTTGAGCTATCTTATCTGGTCACTGTTCAAACAAGAGTGAATGCTTGGATTTGCTTCAGGTGTTTGTCTCCGCATGGGTCCATTTCTTCTTGTTTTTTGTTTTCAAGGTTAAAGCCTGATTGATGTAGCTGATTTTCAGAGTGCTGTTTCCGACCAGTTTGTGGCTGAATCCATTGATTCATCTGTGAAAAAGTAATATGCAAGGGATGACTGACAAGCAAGCCACAGTATTTATGCAGTCATTTGTATAATATAGACTCTTTGTGTGAGGTTTGGATTCAAATTGAATAGAATTAAAGGATCAAATCGTCTTGTAGGAAGTTTCCTGTGGAAATGTGTGTCTGTAGTTGTTCTGGAACATAAAAACTTATCAGATGGGAATGGAAACACAATAAATGTGATCATGCACAGAGTTCAATGTGGGACAGATAGACTAGACTCAGGTTGCAACTGCCATTATTTGATCATTATGTTAGTAAAAGACAGTTTAGCAGAATTAATTAACTTTCAGGAACCTGAGGAAGCCATCAAGAGATAAATAAAACTAACATTTCCTGACTTAAATTACTGGTTATCCCACCTGCTAATTATAAAACCTCAAGATCCCGACACAATGCCGCCTCAGATTTGTCCACAGGGCATGGATTCTCAATTTGTCATGCTGCTTTGAACTGTCGCTGCTCGACCAGTGGTGCAAAGATCATAAACCAGTAAAACTTCAGAGCACAGGATGCGACTGAGAGTGACTCAGGGGTTGCTGAACTAGAAAAGAGGCGATGCTTAAGACGCGTTTTCCAACCGTGTCAGATATCAGACGTGTTTAAACCTGGTCCTACAGGACTTACTCATAGGAAAAGGGAAAGGCTGGCTGGAGATAACGGTGCACATTTTAAAACAGTCTCTCCTGGAAGACTATCACAGTCTTATTTACATGACAAGTGATAGAAATAGTTGTATGAAGAGAGCTAAGAGAGAAGTTTAAGGGAGACCTAGCTGTTATGCGTTTTCATTGCTTCCTTTTCTCCAGTGATTTATATGTCATCTTGTTCATATAAAGATCTCGAAAGTTAAAAAGTCTAAAGTTCACAACAACAGAAGCTCTTCTCCCCCTCAGAAAATACAGCTGCTGAAATGCCTCGTCAGTAGTCTCGCCTTCAATTCTGTGACTTTACTACATATCACTGTGTCACATATTCCCAATTATTTATTATAGTTTGGCAAGTAAGAATTGATAAAGCACAGCTGATCTGTTAGTTGTGCTGGGTCAATCCGAACAGACTGGGTATTTGGGAAGGAGGACTTTAAAGAAACGAGCTAAATCAGAGCGTTTCAGACAGAATGGGGACACAGCGCTGCAGCACCGGACATTTTGGGAGAACTGATGTGTTTTTCAAGCACACAATCGTGTTTGCTTTTCTAGTAGTAAAGGAAAATAGAATTATGAAAATGAGCACAAAAAGTTGGAAAGTTGATTTTTGAGTCTCATTTGCAACATACGCTTCAGGATGGCATTTCACCTACAGTCCTGAACCGAGTTGAGAGAATGTGACTCAAAAGTGAGTTTTTCTCACAAATAGGGCCTTTAAACTCAGTCTCCCTCTTCAAAAGTAGGTATGAATGTCAAATTGTTAGAAACTTCAGACACAGACCGCCCCCCTGAACCAAGGTCAGAAAAGGTGAGGGGTTTCCGTGGTTATTTACCTCATCCGACAAGCGGTCGAGATGGAGTACACTGGCCCCTTAAGCACAGCGGAGGCCCCCACCCATCTACACAGAGTGGTCTGTAGTCAACACTATCTTATCTCCTTCGGGGGCAAGTCTGGGCTGGTCGGCAGGGGAGCAGAGCCACATGGCTTCAGTGGGAACCGTCCCGTACTTCTTAGAAAATCAACCGCTTCAGTGAGGAGCGATAAACGGAACGTATTTCTCGGAGATTGATGTTGTTTAGGTTTTGTGTTTGACTACAGCAACTCAATTTTATTGATGAACTATTTTACCACTCCTCCACCGCTGAAAGCCAGGGGGATTGCAAACAATGTCCTGCTTTCTGTGCTCCACTGGCCGTGATGTGTAGCTTTCCCGTAGCTCATATCAACACGGTAATAATAACTTTGTGTTGGATTGTTTCATAATCTTGCAAATGAAGCCTTCCCCTTCCTCCTACCGTAGAGTGTGTGAGAGCAAGACCTGACCTGCAGCCATACAATCCATCAGCATTAGTCCTACACGGTCTCCAGACTAAACACAGTCTCATTACAGTGGCTGTGAACGCCTGCAGGGCTCTTCCGCCACACAAGTTTATTAACATAAGACTCAATGTACAACACAAAACTAGGTACACTGGACTCTTACGGTAAACACCGCTTTAGTGCTGCTGGTGTATAATTAAAGGATTTAAATGGCCCGAGCTTATGGGGAATGACATGGCAATATGATTACTGTAGAACACACTGTACTGTGTAAGCCAGTGTTGCTCGGGGATGATGTCATCTCCTCCAGGCCATTGTGGATTCCCGCTGCTTCGTGGGGCCGTGTCTGTGCTGTGAAGACAAGGAGAAGACAGGAACTGAGACAGGAAACTCTTCATGCTTTCTGACGGAGTTTCAAACACTTGTCACCTGTATAAAGACGGATGTTACGCGAAGCCAGCTCATAAAAAAAAATTCTCATATCTCGCATTCCTAAGCGCAAAAATAATTGCCGCAGCCGACAAAGTATTCAGTTACAAATGCACTTGCGTCCTCCACCCACGCCGCTACTCATGTCTCACGTTGGCTTCGCTGAAGGTTTATAGTCACCCTCGGGGGGTGAACGCACGCTGGAGCGGTTGGGTGAGTGTTCACTGGTGAGTTTGTTGAATTCGGTTATATCATCAGCGGTGGAGGAAGCGCTCAGATCCTTAAAAGAGGGAGCGTCATCAGATAAATGTAGTTCAGATATGAAGAGTTAAATTCCAGATTATGCAGAATACCTTATTTTTTCTTATTTTTATTTTGTATATGGTTACTGATGCCTAATTGTGCAAGGAGCATTTAATGCTGCAGCTGGTCAAAGTTTGGCCTGTCACAGATACAGTGCATCAGTATTGCCGTTTGTGTTGCCAGATATGTCCCAATTTGAAAGCTTTTTTTATAGAGATTATCACGCAGAAAAACAGACTTCTCAGCAGAGTTTACAATTTCAGCTCACTGATGTCATTTAAGACGATGAAGTTTTTTTGATAAACAGTAATATACCCTGCCACTGTGACACATCATCGCCAAAACATGTACTTGTCAGCGGATATATAGATATCAGAATGTATAACTCCCTAATATCTGTATCAGAATCGGCCCCCAAAATCAAGTATTGGTCGGGCTCTCTTGAACTGCGTTGTAAACGTGTTTGAGTATACAACTCAACAAAAACATAGAACCAAAGTCTAGTTGTTTTTAGACACTTTACTGCCCAACTATTACACATTATATCTTTGATATAAACTAGTACAATCCCTTAATATTGTGTTTAACTTCAGTCCCCGAGTAAACTTCCTATTGTGACTTTCCAAGTAGAATAATGTCACCTGGAAAACATTTCTAATTTCATTTAATTTCAGTGAAGCTTGAGATCAAGTGCTGCGCTCGTTGCTACAAAATGCGGCACAGTCATTAACTGCTGAACCCTCGGAAAAAGGCGTCTGTGTAAGTAGCGGGGCCGTTGCAAGTACAAGTGCGCGCAGGATACCCGCGGCTTTGGCATCTGATTGTGTTTGTGCCGTTTTCTGTGTGACAAACATTCCAGCACAGTGCTCAAGCATCAGCTGTTTACACTCACGACAAGATACTCCAGTCTCAAGTATCTGCTAAGCATCAGACCTTGAGAGACAGAGGCCACATCAAGGAGGTCAACAAACAACCCGACACCCCGGAGATACATTTGCATTGAGTCGAGAATGTTAAGCAACAAACGGGGCATAAAATGGCCTCGGAGGCACCAAACACTTAAGTGGTAAAACAACAACCTCCAAACTGCTGCGAGATCCTCTTCATTGTCGGAGCCCCCTTCTTATCTTGAGAGCGGGAGAGGAAGCCGCGATCTTTTGAGGAATGAGAGCGAATAGCGGCGGGCGGCCCTGTGAAACACGGCTGACACGGCTCGTTTTTAGTATCATCTCACGAGTTAGGACAGGGTAATGGGCCAGAGTACCTGGCAACAAACGGAGAAACTATAAATCTCCAGACTCACAAGCTGATATCCGGTTTCAGCTCTCTCAGTCTGGACAGAAAGGGGACTTCAAGTCTGTGTCGAAAGAGACAAGGGCCGGCTTTGCCTTCCACTCGCAAACTGCTGGGACTTGTTACATAAATTCTATGCATAGCACTGGATTACCATTAAGTGACTCCACTATATGGGCTAGAAAAACACCAATTCACTGCCTGGCAATAAACATTGTAACCCGAGCACACAGGATATGGTGTGTAATGTGTCTGTCAAGTGAAAAGTTAATTTGCGTTTTTATGTGCTACCAAAACAACCCCCTGTTTCCACACCACCCGCTTTTAGCCCCCCACCACCACCACCCCCCTCCCACCCCTTTCTTTACCCATTGTGAAGCCATCAGATAGCAGCTTCCAGAAGTCCACACCTGTCTCAGGGCTATGCAGAGGAGATGGATCCATGCATTTTGAGCATCAGATAGCCTCCAGCCAGGGTTAGTATTGATCTAACGCTTCACTGGCCCTTTGTGAGAGCAGCAGCTGCTTTGGGGGGCTTTTAGATAAGCAATGCAAGGGGAATTGTTTTCTCCCGAAACCCTCTCTCAGTGTTTCGTACATGAAAACCATCACTTAATTCAACACTCCATCGCTCTGGAATAAAATGTCCTCTCCCCTGACACGAAAAAAAAAAAAAAAAAAGCAGCAAATAAGCATTAAAACATCTGCCTTTGGGGGTATCGGGAAAAAAAGAAAAAGCGTACGGTATTAGAAATCGCACAGTGATAATGCAGCTCTCCGGATTTTTCGCTGTTTAATCGTATGTAATCTCTGGAGTGAGAATGAAATGAAAACATGTTTCAGTATCCCACAACTCTCCCTCTCTCTCACGTAGTCCTGCTCACTGGAGGAGGCAGTTGTGGTGGTGGCAGGGTGGGGTTGGAGGGAGGTGAGAGGGGGTATGTATGGGTACTGCTGCATCTGTGTGTGTGTGTGTGTGTGTATGAGGGCAGACATGGCGATGAGACCCTCCCTGAGATGACTCATAGGCTGTATGGGCTGACACCGGCACCTCATTCACAGCCAATAATGAGCCATGCTAATGAGCAGGACAGCCACCCTGCATGCTCATCATTAAGCAGTCTTGTGATTCATGTCCAGCATGAGACCATCGTATAGAGAGATAAGGCAGGCTGGGGCGGGCAGGCGGGGACGTGATAGACGGGTGTGGGGTGGACGAAAAGGTTTTTGAGCACCATCCTGCATGAAATGACTGATCAATATTTTCTAAACCCTCTTGTTAGGGGATGAATGGCGCCTTCTTCTTTTGATAGAACGTCAGACTTCTTTGTGCCTGCATATACATGGATACTTCCTGGAATCCCACGCAGATACACAGTCAATATGTGCCTGCAAATTGCGCCTATGTGTGATACGGCGCTATCAGTTCATTTGAAATAACCACCGCGTCTGCGCTGATCTGATCAGAGACCCGCTCAAATGAATCCATCAGCAAAAAAACACAGCTGACAGTAAAACATGCGTGTGCATGCGCCAACCTCCTGAGACTTCTGCTCCGACACATATATCTGATAAGGCTTAATCAGCACGGGGTGGTCATGATAAAGCATTTCAGCCCTATCTGAGAGAGAGAGAGAGAGAGAGAGAGAGAGAGAGAGAGAGAGAGGCACAGACTGGAGGGGGGGGGCTGCCTCTCCAAGGGGTGGAAAAGGCAAAGAGCGTTTCTCCCTCAGCCCTCCTTCTCCCCCCTGTGCGCCTCTTTTTTCCTCCCTGCTATCCTCTCTTCTCTCCCTGCCTTTCTCTCCCTGTATCAGTGGAGACACTTCTTAAGCCCCAGCTGGGGAAAATACGGTGGCTTGGTGGGGGGAGGGTTTCAAAAGGGTAAGTGATTGCCCTCTAGGGGACAAAGCAGAGAGAAGGAAAAAAAAAAAAAAGCAGGACGCCTTATCGCCCCAGCCTCCAATAGCACTGTTGGCTACCACCCAGAGCTGGGAGGGGAGGAGGAGGAGGAGGGAGGAGGGTGGAGGTTTGGGGTTTTGGGGCGGGGGGGTTCAGGAGACGCCAGCTTGATGCTACACTGCCTCTTGACACAGCAAACTCAGCAGGGAGCCTTTCCATCCATGCCTGGGCTGTATGGGCTCAACTCAGGGGGGCTGCACAGCCAAACGTTACCATCTGAATGAGTGTTACTGCCTCGCACTGTACCACATGAGCGTTTCATCCACGCGGATGCTGATTCCTGTTTTATTCACTAGGAAAAGGGACTTTTTTTTCTTTGTGGAAAATGTTGTCACAATTAAATGAATGAGCTCCGTGCCCGTCAGTCTGGGGCTCTCTGGGGCGCTGCAGATGTGTTTCGGGCACTCGCGCGCTCCAAACAAGATTTGTGAGGCAGGATGTACTACTGACCTATTTCCTTCATCCAAATGCAGACACGGAAACAAACAGGAAAAGGGAAAGAGAGGGAGAGAGGGAGAAAAAGAAAACAAACAAACAATGAAAACACTTATTTGCTGCTCAGTGATTTCCGGGGAAATGCACGAGGTTATACTAAAGTTAATGACAGCATCGTGTCTTCCTTAAAAGCTATTACCAGCTGCTTAAATGCATCCCTCTACAGCAGGCAGGCAGGCAGGCAGGCAGGCAGGCACCGACGCATCCAGGCGCCTGCAACAGTGTCCAAGCGCCACCTTCAGTATCCAACCTGAGGGAGGGGGGAGGAAGAAAAAAAAAAAAAAGAAGCAAATAATCACATTGCCTACATCTTTTCCTCCAGACACATCTGTAAAGAGTGGATGTCTGCCTGGAGAATAAGCGCACCTCTGACTATTTCCTCCTAACACTGAAAAAAAAGAAAGAAAAGGGAAAGAAGGGAATGGATAGACGTGAGTGTTGTGCGCGCTTTCGTGCGTAATGCTCATCTCGGGAGCGCACGGTGCTAACTGTGTGTTTAATATGCCTGTCTCGCCCCGGCGTGTTGCCCCAGACGCTGTGTACCACAAATCCCCACCTCCACTCCAATGAGAGGCTCGGGAGGCAGGAATAAAAGGGTTAAGGGGAGTCTTGCATGGAGTCTGCTGGGCGGAGCGGAAGCGATCCGATTGGACGGCGGCGCGGTGACGCAGGGGACATGAAAAAGCTGATAACTAGTTAAGAAGGCAGTTTGTAACTCTGGAAAAAGAGTGCAGAGCTTGAGACATACGTTACGCAGTGGACGCAGGACGAACCGGCGCACACGCGAGAGAGCTGAGAGCCTTTCTTGTGGGGGGGCTGAGAGAGAAGCTGCGGCGCCCGGACACAGAGTGACTTGAGCAACACGGGAGGGGGGACAATGGTGCAGCACACGGACAACAGCGAGACGGACGGGAGCATGTCCAGGGAGGCTACCGATTCGGAGGAGAGTGAATTTATGGCATGCAGCCCCGTGGCGATAAATCCGGACTGGTGCAAGACAGCCACCGGTCACATCAAGAGACCCATGAACGCGTTCATGGTCTGGTCCAAAATCGAGAGGAGAAAGATTATGGAGCAGTCGCCCGACATGCACAACGCGGAGATCTCCAAGCGCCTGGGGAAGCGGTGGAAGATGCTCAAGGACAGCGAAAAGATCCCGTTTATCCGGGAAGCCGAGAGGCTGCGGCTAAAACACATGGCCGACTACCCCGACTACAAGTACAGACCCAAGAAAAAACCAAAGCTCGACAGTTCCAAGTCGTCGGCGCCGTCTCCGGAGAAGTGCGGCAAAATCGCAAAGACTCCCAGCAAGAAGTGCTCAAAGATAAAGACTAAGAGCGGCTCCAAGTCCGCGCACGGCTACGGGGAGGACTGCGTGTTCCCCAGCTTAAAAGTTACAAAGACTGTGAAAAGTGAGCTCACCGACGACGACGACGACGACGAGTACGAGGAGGACTACCGGATGGGGATTAAGACGCGGGACGAGGAGCGCCTGAGGCCGTACAACGTCGCCAAAGTGCCCGCGAGCCCGACTTTGAGCTCCTCGGCCGAGTCCGAGGGGACGAGCATGTACGAAGAAGTGCGGAACAACAACAGACTGTTTTACAATATCAAAAACATTACCAAGCAGAGCGCGCTGCACGCTGCTTCCGTCTCACCAGCATCCTCCAGGTCGGTCTCCACATCCTCCTCCTCCTCCTCCTCTTCCTCCTCCAGCAGCAGCAGCAGCAGCAGCTCCTCGTCCGGCGAGGACGCGGACGACTTGCTCTTTGACTTTAGTTTGAATTTCGCCCCCAGCGCCCCAGGCTCGGAGCTGGGCAACCCCAATTCAGGAAACCTCTCCCTGTCTCTTGTGGATAAGGACCTGGACTCGTTCAGCGAGGGCAGCCTGGGCTCTCACTTTGAATTCCCAGACTATTGCACGCCAGAGCTCAGCGAGATGATTGCCGGGGACTGGCTGGAGGCGAACTTTTCCGACCTGGTCTTCACATACTGAACTGAGAACGGGGACAAAAAAAAAAAAAAAAATGAAAGAAGGAGAGAAAAAGACACACGAGTTCCTCTAGTAATAACAGAGAAGGGAGAAAGTAAATTATATATGTGTCCTGGTCAAGTTGTCCCTAGCCCTGCCTCCTGTGGGTTTTTCCTTTTTTTTTTCTCCTTCTTTTTTTTTCTCTGAAGGGGTCCTGGAAGGGGAGGTGAAGGACCAGGAGGTGAAGGTGAAAGGTTTTTTTTGAGGAATGAGATGCTTATGAAGCTGGTAGCAAAAAAGAAAAAAAAACACAAACAAAACAACAAGATGAAAACAGCAAAAGTCTGCAGACGTTTTTTTTTTTTTTTCTTTCTGGCAGGCATGACAGGGTTTTATGGATTTTCTCCCCTCAACGTGTAGGTCTGCATTTTTTTTTTTTTAACTGTTCAGCTAAAAAAAAAAAAAAGGCCGGACCACAAGAAAAAAGGGAAAAATACGTGAACTTCTATGCATCTTATTATCCTCTTTCAAAAAAAAAAAAAAAAAAAAAAAAAAAAAAAACTCAAACGAAGCAAAAGGAAAAAAAAACTGCAGGGAAGCTGAAAAAAAAAAAACACCGGACTGTGGACTGACTCGAAGCAAATCTGTGAACTGACAAATTGTTCAGGAACGTTACTTTACAACAACGACGACAAAAAAAAAGGTTTATGTAATTTCTAAATGCCGCAAAAATGTTTGTTCGTTTCTTTTTTGTAACTGGTTCAGTTTTACCTCCTGGTTTGGACAAAATTTTACGCAGCCTAAACCTCTGCAGAAATACAGGTTGTGGAGGGGAAAACATTTTGATACATAACAGACCTCATCTTTTTAAAAGAAAAAGTAAGATATTTTCAGGCATATTTTTGTACAGTTAAACAAAGGGAATGTTCTTACTGTGCTTTTCAGTGAGTTTCAGGCACTTCTTCCCTTTATCATTTGTTTTTTTTTTCTTTCTTTCTTTTTTTAAGCATGCAAGGGAGTCCTGGTTTTAAGGATTAAGTTAAATTAAGACTTGCATCAAAAATGCCTTGTGATTTCAAAAAAACTAGGTTTTGTACAGTTGTAGAGCAGATTTGTTGAGTATTTGTAGACGATACAATGGCATCATGGGGGAACACATACCTCAGAGCTGGAACTAGTTTCAAGATTGTATATGTACTGTAATATAGTAAAGTTAGGAGTTTATGTATATCATACTCGTGATATGTGGATGGGTCCCGATCGCAGGTGTGAAAACTGGATTTTGGTATTTTTTATGGCACATACTGTTTTTCCCCCCTCTCATTTTTTTGTGCAATATATACTCTTAAGATACAGACCATCAACAATTGTAGCAAGGTGATGGAAAAACAGACTTGTGCACTGTCAACATCATTTCATGTTATGATGCTGAAGCCTGTCCAGGCAGAAAAAAAAATAAACAAATCAGCTGGAACTGATACAAAACAACACAATATGGCCTCATGGTGTGATGCATACTATTATAAAAAAAAAACACGGATTAACACCACAATTTGAATGTTTTTCTTTCTTTTTGACTCATAAGGATAATGAGCATATCTGACACCAAAAACAACTCGAATCTGACTGATAAATTCTGGGAAAGTTTCTGCGAGAAAGGGCATAGTCTGATACAGTATGGTGGTCTGGCATTAGTTGGAACAAAGCAAGCAAAAAAAAAACATTCCATAGTTCCTGTTTCATGAAATGAAACTTTATTTTAAAACTGAAGACTGCCTTCTTTTTTTAAAACATTAACCATAAACCTGTATTTTTTATTTCTTGCACTTAAAAAAAGCAGATATTGTTTATTTTTATGTGGGTCTTACATATGAAGTCTGTTTGATAAAAAGGTTTTGGAATATGACCTAATTATACGCCAAGACGTTTTGTTGGAAGTTCTAGGCAGTAGTTACTTCACATTCCAAGTGTGAATCTGTCTTTGACTCATCTTTTAATAAATAAGTACCTACCACCATCGACTGTCCTTTCAGTTTGTGAATATCTGTACACAAAATGTGTTATTTGTTGCGTTTGAAACAGGATGTGATGACAGAATGATGCCTATTTTGTATTTAGGCGGATACTCTGAAATGGATGGGCTCAAACTAACATGTGAATTCACATTTAATAAAAAGGAAAAAAAAGGAAACTTTTAAACTGCAGTCTTGTCGAGGTGCTTTTACTCTGCCTGTTCTTCAGAATGTGCTGTCTCGTGCTGAACCTCTCTTTCACACAACGCCTCCCTGGGAAAGAAAAAAAAAAAAATGGACGCTGCGGCTTTAAGAAATTGAATTGCCCGCTTGCCTGTGCTCGGCGATGTGATTGGTGGGCTCGGCGGTCCCCTTGGAGACGGAGCTGGAAACAGGAGCTGCTCCTCACAGTGTGTGGGAGCTCTCAGACTGTCTGGCTTCCATTCAGAAAAGTAGCACTCTGCCCGGCACAGAACAGCTCGAGAGCAGCGCGAACAGAGGGGCTGGGACGACGTCGAAATGTGACATATGTTCTCTCAGGGACAAACAATGAGACTTATTCCTGACAAGTACTGTTTAATCTGTCAAGAATGTGGAGGGTGTTGTTTGAAAATATAACCCAGATGTGAGCAGTAAAAAGTTGATCTTAATGGCTGGAGCCCACTGGTCCTTGATGTTGTCACTTACTGAATGGGAAACAGGTAGCAGGCCAGCGTGAACTGTAAAGATGGCTCAGTCGTGATCCTTGAGTACCACAACTCCTCTCTCTTATTACTTAGTGCCTGATTTCCACCTGGGAGTTCAGATAGATTAAAGCAAATAGCTGATAGGACACAAAACAAGCCGGGGCGCAGTGCTGCATCACAAGGACTAAGAGCCCCCGAGGTAATCTAAAGAAAAACATAAACAGAGCTGGGTAAAATATACTGGATGGCACACACTGCAGTATATATCCCCCCCCCCACCCACACAAGCAGAGCTGATTATGTTGTGGCTCAGACTGAGCAGCAAGGATGCTGTCAGAGTCCCAACTGTAGCTCCTGTATATAAAAGTTGTTTATTATGAAAGATGAACAGCAGTACAACACATCTCAGCCACGTCTGATGTCATATGAAATATGATTAGTGAAGCAAGCCGTTAATCTGCACTAATAGCATCCTCACAGCGTCGGAGTGCCTGCTGTATGCCTCCAGAGGAGCAACAAATGCAGCCTTCTGTCTCCTCTGAGGCCTGCTTAGAGAGACCCACCTCTAACAGGTCGTATATAAAGAATGGGCGGCCTCGGCCACTGAGAGATTTGTGTTCATTACCGCAGTGGAATCTAATGATGAATATTTGCCATGCATGGCTGCGCAGGTACTGGCCCCCCCATTAAGTCAGTTTGCAAATCTGTAATAAAACATTTATCTAGCTATTACTTTACCTGACCTATTGGTCAAAGTTGCTAATGGGTTCCAGGGCTATTCCCAATAGAAGCTCGACATTGATTTTGTGTTCCTCTGAAATATCTGCTCAGGGCTAATGCCACCGGTACATGTTGAAATGAAATTAGTGACCCGTTGAAATTTCCTTCTATTTCCTCCTTAAATAAATAAATGGAAATCTAGAATGCTCATGAGACGCCGAGCGAGATAGCGTCCTCCCAGGGATCCAGCAGGGGAGGGAAGAGGAGGGAGGCGAGGGGAGGGGAGGGGGTGTGGGGGTGCTGTGGCGACAAAGGAAAGTAATTTCCAATCACTTGAGCGTTTAAATCATTCATATAAGCCAGGATGTCACAGTCAAACGCTGTACGTGACACCTATACAAAGACCCCCTCCCGCCACAGAACCGAAGGCTTCTGGGTGCTTGGAGTGGACGTGTGAGCGGTCTCTGTCTCAGCCTACTGGTGCTAAACCAGCAGCAAGGAGACCGGTGATGATTTCCTCCCGTCCCGACTCCCTCCCGGTGAGCTCAGTTGCATTACATCACTGCTCAGCCTACGCCGCTGCGCAGTAAGATTCCATGTTGTGTCATCGTTGATCCACATGTGCTCCTCTCCTCCCGGTGGGAGGCTGTCTAATATTGCTATGGGAATACTGATGTGCGCTTCCCCATGCCGGAGGTTTCATAACAGCAACAACAACGCCGCCTGCCTAAATTTAAACCTGTTTACTGTCTGTTAATTGATGTGCAGCGGGCAGGATTTATGGTATCTGCTCCGGACTCTGCCGCCTTGAGATCGTGGGCGGCGTTGACGCCCCTTCTGTCCGAGCGAACCCCCTCTCCCACTCCGTTACACAAGCGTGTCACGCTGTTTGACACCCGCCGGTGCTTTACATATCCCGCCAGCTGTGTGGCAGACTATTGAAATGACATCCTGTGCAACAGTGAGCCCTGTGCCGTGATCCAAATAGGTGTTCTGCAGCATGATGTCATCTGTTATCTTGTGAATCCACGTGTTTATTTCTGGGAAGCCTGTCCACCATGAGATCTTAGACATGACGACCTTACGAGCGCTCGCTCTAAATGTTGTGCAGCTAGTCAAGGAGAATTTGTCTCGAAAATTGCCTGCCCGAGCAACAGTCCAGTCCCTGTGTCCTCTACTCCAGTCTTGGCCTGGGGCGACTCCTGCTGCTGTTGATGGCTATCCATTTGCTCTGCCCTCCCTGCATTCGGGAGGGGAGGCAGAGAGGGAGCATCGGCCCCATCTGCTGCACCGATATTTACTATCCCTTCACATTTGTGGGAAGGAGGGGTGGCAAAGGCCCAATTCCCTCATGGTGTTTTAGCACTCTGGCAGATACACACATGTGCACACATTGTAAGGGGAGCGAATGAGAGAGAGATAAGAGGCAAATGGACAGAGCGGAAAAAAGCACTGTTCATATTAGCCGGAGTTAAACTCCGATTTAACTTCATGTGGTTTGGATACAAAACAGGCGGCGTAAGTGATAATAAGTGTGTAGCTGGGAGCGGGTAACCCACACGCTCCGGTGCTGCCTAATTTTCCATTCAGAACTTCATTGCAGTTTTTCATTATTTAGCAAAGGCAATGAGACATTGAAAATAAGTTTAGGGGGAGCCGCCGTGCTGAAAGCAGACACAGCAGGCCTTCGGGAGCAGTTCAGGCTGGCAGCGCTATTGTCTCGCCGACACAGAAAACAAACAGTTCAATCACTCCTCCCCAGAATATGTCCTGACACGTGGTAGGATCTCATTGGGGAGAGGGTCACTCGTTTTTTTGTGGGGAGCTGCTGGAGGTCGCGCATCAGTCATGTGAATTAGCTGCTGAGAGGGGCAGGAACCCGGCCGCACACCTGCTTCTCCTTTCAAAACCCCCCATCCCCGACTCCGAGCGCCATATTAATTGAACGCCAGCGCTCCCGGGTGACACTCTGCAGATCCTCGTTCAATATGTGCTGCGAGGACGTTCTCTGTGCGCCACTCGGAAATAAATTGAGCCTTTTCTCGAGTTTCAAAAAAAAATAAATGCCGCAATAATGGGCTCGGCGTAATTAGTGACGATGCCTCGGCCTGTTTGCAGAGCAGTCCCACAAGTTGTGTCGGCCTGATTGCTGTCAGTTTAGGATTTACATAACCTTGTTTGGAATTAATTGTGACTCTATGCTTGATATTTATCTTTGAGCTTTAGAGCAGCTCTGGGAGCCCTTTGCACTTTCCAATAAGGACAAAAGGAAAGGGGGCATAAGCCTACGATATTAGTCCGACAGGGGTCATAATGGCTCATAATGTATGCAGCATGTTAGTGGTAAATCATGATCCAGATTAGAGTCGGAGAGTGTATGTTTTTTTTTATTATCATTAAATTACATACATTTGGGTTTGTTCATACAGCTTTAGATAATTCGGTAGTCCGTGTGCCTTTATACGTGGTTGTTGACCAGATAATGTTGTTGCCCTCTAATCAAATGGAGTGGATCTTAGTGTATTATTAGAGCTCAGCGCTCTCTTATGGCATGGCGTGTATCTGCTGAGGAAAGTCTGCTTGGCTTTTTGCCCAGATGCATGGATTTACGACCACAGCGTTTACCCCTCCAACCCACCCCCCACCACCCGCTCCTCCCCTGTTTTTTTGAGATGCAGGGATTGAGTGTGTGAGCACATGTAATTATTAATCTGTTTTGGGGGTTCGCAAGATGCAGAAACTTATCTCACACCGAGCCGTAGCGCTGGTTCTGATCACGGCACATATAACATGGTATTGCAGCTGTAAAGAAACACACACACACACAAACACTCTCTCTCTCTCACACACACACACACACACACACACCCGGTGAAGGAAGCGCAGCCTCCTCTCCTGCAAGTCCTCAATTTAATGACACCAGCAACAGACATTCATGACCCCCTACCTGCCCACCCCAGGATTAAGTCAGGCAGTAATCTAGATTCAAAACTGCAGCTCAAAGGGAGCCCATGCAATTTCCCCCCTAAAGCTAGAGCGGAGCCAGCAGTTGGTCATTCATATGCATCTGAAATCTAATACTGTGCTGCTGTGCCCCTCAGTGGCCCCACCTTTCCTGACTCACCAGTGAACCTCGACTCCTCCAGCGCACTCTGGCCATTATACAACCGTGTTTCCTCCCCTTCTCCCCCGCTCTTTCTCTCTCTCTCTCTCTTTTCTTGCCCTCCCCCTCTTCTCTCCTTCTATTTGCATGTTACCCAGGTTACACTGTCAGGGTACCCCTTCACAGTTAGACTCGACACAGGGTCTCATTTGATAGTCTTTGCTGCTTCAGTAAATAATTAGCACACTGAATCCTCTGGGGCCCTATACAGGAAGCATGGCTTGCTTACCAGGGGGGCTGAGGTTCTAATGATTGCTATCCTGCAAGGTTTTTTTTTTTTGATAGCGGGGGCCCCCCGCCTCCTCCTCAGCTCAGGCCTATGTGTGGAAAGAAACACAACAAATACCCTCCTAGAATTAATGATGAACACGAATGTGGATTGCTTTACATTCTTTTCAAGTGGTGCGTGTGGCCCTGCAAATTTATGTGGGGAGGCAGATGTTTTTTTTTTTTTTAAAGCTCTCCGCGGAACTAAGTGGGATCGGGTTCTGCAATCAGTTGAATGAATACGTCGCCATGCATTTCCATCGTTTCAGACGGCGAACTGTGTAATGCGTCAGCGCATTCAACGTTTGTATAAAACATTTACTCCAAATCATAGCGCCTTTTATTTATTTATTTATTTTTTTTTTTAAAAGATCCACTTGTCTGAATAATCTTGTCCTTCTGGTAAGGCAGTACATACTTTACCAAACCAGAAGCGTCAAACAATCGCCAGATGGATGCTTGACCTCGCTGATTAGCAAAGGAGACACTCAGACAAAGTAATGCTCGCTCAGGCTCGCGTCTATAAAATGACAACTCCTGCCAAAAAGTCCATTAACCGCATGTAGATTTTAATGGCTCGGCGCGAATATAGATGCGGACGCAACTTCAGAAGTTATTGTAAGGGATGAGGAGACCAAACGAAAATGTGCCAGGAACCTGAGTGGGACTCAAACTTCACCTCTCTCCGCCGCCACCCTCCGGTGCACGTTGAACTCTGAAAAAAGAAAGGGCGAGACGAAACACGCTGCTGAATAATTCATATGTATGCGGATGAACAATTCATATGCATCATGCCGAATCTATATCCATTATGTAGAAAATGTTAAATCCATGAAAAAAATACAGCAAACCAAAAGCTACCTGTTAAAAGATCGTCGGCGCACGAGCGACAAAATCTGTACTTTTGGGAGTTGAGTGCTCAGTGCTGGCAGTGTCCAGCTCCTCCGAACAGGATTTCAAAAGGTGGATTTTACTGGCTCCCCAGTTCCCATCACAACACAGGCCTAAGCCAGAGGAGCATGCGGCCCGGTCAAGGTGACAAACAAGGCAGTGTTGAGACACATTTTACACGCTACTGGCACATATGCAGCGCACACAGCCTCAGTGGGAGGCTCTGGGTGCTTGTAGCCGGTGGGGACTGGAGCTATAGTGTCTGAAGAGATGTGACATGTAGCCCCACTCCTCACGACAGATACACGCAAACACCGCTGACACACACATGCACACACACTCCTCGCCTCCTGCTCTCTCTCGCTCTCTCTTTCTCTCTGCTTCTCTCCTGGCCGGTCAGAGTTATTCATTTCGTTGAGCACCTCAGCCGCCAGCAGAGAAATGCTGTCACTGGGCCATTACAAATGCCCACAGGCGGTTGAGAATGTCCTCACAGATACAGGAGACAAACGCGGGCCTGCATGCCGCTGCCTGAGTGCTGCTGTCTGATGGTGTTCTGAATGACCTACATTTCCCTCCCTAAGATATTTCATATTGGACCTGATGAAATCATGGATCACTAATCTGGAACCCAACAGAATAGAGTTATTTTGTCTCGTACAAAAAAAGATGATACAGTGGCCAAGTCCATTTAACATATTCAAAAACTATTTCAAAAACTAGGTCCCAACTCTGTGTAGTTTTTCATGTTATATCTTTTGATTTGTCAGATTATAGATTATCAGTATATTTACTCTGGTTGTTAAAATAGCTGTGTTGGCACTTAACATTTCTGCACCATACACATTTGTCAATGTCATTAGTACTATGTCTTCATCAGGGAATGGAGGGGCTGGTGGTGGAGTTAAAAGCAGGAAGGCTGCGTTTCAACGTTTCTAAGTGCGACACGACTCAACAGAACACGTTGTTTCAGCATTTGTAAGCACGATAACACTGGATATCTTTTGATCCCTTGACATCTTCTGCTCTGTTTGCAGTGACCGAAGCAGGTATTTTAGAGGTGCTATATGTAAGAATTTTAGTATGAATCTAAAACAGCAGCCCAACGTTCCTGTGGTAGCAAAGTAAACATCAACACTGCCCCGGTTGACTGGCTAGCTGCATGGCTAACTGAGCTAACAAGCTAAGAGTAGCCAGAGTCAATGGATGTAAAACCAGAATATAATTAGGCTCAGAGATTAGTTATTTGTTGGGAGTATGAATTCAGCAGGTGTCCAACTCTGACATATTGCATCTTTAAGCCAATACAAAATCTTTTCTTTATTATGTCTACTTGGATCAGAAATCCTGTTAAATGTGCCAATTAAAAAAGCTGTGAAGAAATTCTTACATGGGGGAGCATTTGTTATATTTTTTATGTTGTATGTAATATTTTTTATACCATGAGTATGCTAAACAAACTCAAAATCTTAACTCTGTCAAATTGTCAACAACAAACAAGTAACTCTAATAATGTTGGTGTGATATGGGGACTTTTTAACTTAAGTGTAAATAAGTAAATATCTAAAAAAAAAAAATGACTCAGGAAATTCTGTTGAGGAAGCACTGTGCGAGCAAATAGCCGACAACATGAGGTCCTGGTTACACTGGGCATCCCTTGGGGGTGAATATATGTAACCGATATCCCTTTCATACACACCTCATGTATGGTATATATTGACTACAGGTTCAATCTACATTTAATCATTCACGCCAGACCCTTGGTCAGAATACTAGGTCACGGCTGTTCAGACAGGACCCGGGCTTGCAACCCTACCTCCATACATGTTGTGTCTGCATGTGGCTCACCTCTGCGGCAGGATGGTCATACACAATTTCTTTTACAGAGTGGTGAGATGAGGGACACGACTGATCAAAAGAGGACTGCTCATTGATTAAAAAAAAAAAAAAAAAAAACACACATTATGCTGCAAATATATATCAAAGGGAACAGCCTGCATGGCCTCTGTGATATGCACAGCATGATTTAAACATGCTAAGGCCATGTTTAAGCCCCAAGCTAACACATCTGAACTCTGAATAACGAGGTGTTACTGCCTCTATGCCTGCACATGGGAGCCACTGAGGTAAAAAAAAAACAAAAAAAAATGGGTATATAGGGAAAAAGACAGAGTAATGGTACAAACTGTGCCACTGTGATTCAATGAATTATTAAACTCCCCTTTACAGATTTCTTAATTAGAAAGGGTAATCCAGTAATGAACAGCAGAACCAGCTGGCTGGTACAGTATATCACTGTAACATACAATCCCACTTCCAGAATTACTGCGAGCCTCAAGTTCCGCTCTCATAAAAAACTTGCTAATAATCCCATTAGGTCTTACTACAGAAACTATACTCCGCTCATCTTTTAAGCGCCCGCATCAACCGTGTAATTGCTGTGCATTTAAAGCAATTTGGTCAGTGGCGACAGAAACCTGCTTACTGCTGAAAAGTTAATGACACTGAAAGCCAATACTGTACCCCAGCCACTTAGCCCTGCCGTTTGACAGAATTTGTCATTACACAGTTCCTTACTCAAAAGCTGGTTTTACATTTGCTCTTAATGGGAAAGTTACCCCCCAAAAGATACATATTTCCCTCTTACCTGCAGTGCTGTTAATTCATCGAGATTGTTTTGGTGTGATTTGTCATGGTTTAAAGATACCGGCCCTAGAGATGTATGCCCTCTTCCCAATGTAATGAAACTAGATGGCAGTCGGCTTGTGGTGCTTAATGCGCCAAAAAATACATCTGAAACTCAACAGCGATGTCTCTCTCCAACACATCATGTACTGGTTACTCAAGATGACACACGGACCATGTTGCGAGCAGTTTCATGTGTATGATATTCTTTTTCCGCCAATCTACACTCGCCAACCGTATATCACCACGCAGGGGGAAGCGTGCATCTATCGACAAGAAGCTTGTGTTTGTGACAGCGCGGGATGTAAACATTAATGGCCTCCTTCTCAACTGAGTTGTAGTAGTAGCAAAGTCAGCTCATCTTGTTCAGTGTAAAATAAGATAGTTCCTGTATGAAACCACTCGTAACAAGGTCTGTGGATTATATTAAGTAGGGCATGATTTCTGCGAACTGTAAGCCTGCTGAGTTTTTCCAAGTCCTCACTAAATCCATTACATTCAAGAGAAGGCAGACATCACTATGGTCTGTATTTCTAAAACTCTGTTACCCATGCGAAAACTCCTCCATCCAAGTTTTGCAGAAATTCACTGAGTAGATCTTTAATAATCCTGCTGACAAACCAACCAGCCAACAGATGGAGATGGGTGAAAACGCAACCTCTGTGGATAAATAGAACTGTAGTGTGTATATCTATCTTTCTATCTATATATATATATATATATATATATATATATATATATATATATATATATATATATATATATATATATATATATATACAAAAAATTGGGGTGAACTGTCTATTTAACACTAAGGCAAGCATTCAATCTATGTCAGGTGCTATAGTCGCGAATTATTAAGCTAGAAAAGACAAACATGGATTGTAGAGACTTGTTGTCCACAGAGGTAATACCGCTGAGGACTTGACAGTGAGTGGCAACAAAGATGTGCTCAAATTGTGTTTAAAGAGAGACACACGCTATCAAAGTGATTGAATGGGCACAATAACAGATTTAGTTGTTTTTGTCCAATTTCAATCAGGCAGCCGGCTTGTTCCTGTCATGACAGAGTCCCCTAGCACATTGGAATTGCGTGACTGATATCTCATACACTAGATTTCTCACTTCAGTGCGCCCTAGAATCCACCCTGCCCAACCCTACCACCCACACACGCGCTACTGCTCCCCCCACCCTTCCCTCTTGCTCCTGCGACTTCCAACCCCCAACCCCCCACCCACATCCATCCAAACTAAACCACCTTTATGGCCATATTTCTGTAAAGTCCGCTGCCTTGATTTGCTTTGGCATTCCTGTCCTTATTCATCCAGTGGGGCTGTGAGCTGGAATAATTAGGAGAACGCCATAAGGCCCCTGCCTCCTGACAAGTGATCAACAAACAATGATTTATGAGGCCATCTTGTATCAGGGGATGACCATTGATTTAAACACACAAAGAAAACACACATGCATAACCACACACACACACAACTTCTGACACAGATGACCATACGCATAAATCAGATCCAATGTCTCTACATTTTCAGGTGGCATTGTTTTTGTGCTGACCTATCCTATTTACCTGTCATTCACTTTAATAAACACCAAAACTCATAAGCCCGCAGCCTGATATGGATTCGACGAGTGATCTGACTGGGAATATTGCATCCCCGTTTAAAATCCCTCGAATGCCTGAACGAACCGTCTGCAAATCAATTTAGTCGCTCTTTTACTTCACAGATGCTGATTCCACATATTTTTCCTGGCTGGTGTTTTTTTAAGTATTGATTGTCACGGAGGAAGGCCTGGACGAAACGACGGTGCAACATCTATGTCTCACTGTTTGGAATGAGTCTAGTATATCACTTTGGCCTGTCTGTTGTTTTGGTATGCCTAGGTAGGTTTTCTTGACAGACAACATGCAGACTGTGTTTTATTACCCCGCCAGCTGCAGGGTCATTATACATCGCTCTTACTGTGAAATCGCAGGATCATATTTCCATGTGTACCGGGGAAGCGGCGGCTTCAGATACTGATTAATGAGTAATGAAATGGCTTTTAGTTATTACAGGATGAAAATATTAATATGAGAGATGCTGAGTGAGAAGAAGGGCGCCTTTATTATGTTACCAGTCTGTTCCATCATCCCATAGATCTGTCATAGGTTCACGGCGTCAAAGAGATTAAGAAGCCATATTAGTCATCAAACGCTAAGTGATCCTGTTCCTATTAGAATGGGTGCAGGCTGTCATCATCATATAAGACTCCTTTTAGCACTCAATAAATCTACGTCTGGATCCGTTTTGTGCTTATGATATGCTGCCCTTGGCAGAGATTCCCAAATAGTTTACTTTACAGTCGATGAGAAATGCATTTAATTGATATTAATGCAATAATTTATTGCTACCAGACGTAGCAGTGGGAAATGATTGTTGTTAAGACACATGTTAAGTGCCTTAGAGACATTAGACAATGCAGCGATGAACTCTGCATTATTGTCTTTCCCCACCACAGATTGATCGTCGCTGCAGTCGCATCGATATGTGTCTAAACATGATGTTAATAAGGTGACTGGGCTGACTGTCTGTACCACAACACCACAGGGCATGATGACGCGGGAGTGCGAACGAGAGATCACAACAGCGAGCGGTGGAGGTGATCTACGCCCATCTCCCATCCTTGCCCCTCCCTCTGGTGTGGGGTGCTATGAATGGGCGCCATTATGGTCATTGCAATTATACCGTTGTTAGTGATTGTTGTTGGTCCGAGGCAGCAGATCAAAAGCAGTGGATCCATATTGATTAACTGCCATTGTAAGGGAATAACCGAGTCCAGCTCTCACACAGTGGCACAACCTGTGCTCCGTGTACAGTGATTGACTCCTCCTCAGCCTCAACTTGCAGCCGCGGCGGTGGAATAATTGAGCATGCAGCATGAATCCAGTATTAGAGATTCATGTGTCTGACCCCACCTCTTGCCTCTCAGCGCTCACTTCAGCAGGCGGATGATTGAAAGGCCTCTGGTGCCTCCCTGCTCTACGTGGATAAGCAGTTGTCATAGGGAACATCAATACTTGAATGGATAGACAGTTTTATCCATTGATTAAACACTGAGCGAATGCGCAAGAGCTCGCCCTCGCAAAGGCCGACGTCCATGCCGGGTGACTACCCCTCCTCCGTTTTTTGTGATTTAGGGTACATTTGTACGATGATCTCTAAGTGCGGTGTCATTCCCTTACCTCACCATATTTGCAACGGCATAATCGATAACTTCATTTGAGCTGCAATGTGGATGGAGGATCGTGGCGGTGGGGCGGGGGCAGAGAAAGCAGTGTTTTATATTGTTGCATAAGGTCAAGCCCATGTTTCTCCTGCTCAGAGAATTGGTTCGGAAATAGCCCCATCAACATTGATGAAGCAATGACGAATGGGAATTATGGTCTGACAGGTCAAAAATTGCCACTTGGAAAATTCTATTCAATCACAATTTCCCTTGTTTTACGGCGTAAAGTCAACTGTGTTGTCGGCTTTTCAGAGGAATGCTGTCCTTTTTTTATTCAATATATTTATTTTCAATCTGACTCCAGTGCTTCAATTCAAAACGACGTGGAGTGTCCTGCCAAAGCTAAACAACCGCGCCAACGCGTTGCCTGTCTCCGCGCCGCATTTAAAATTCTAATAAAGCAAAGACAGAAGGAGAGCGTCTGACTGACACTCGGGTCTCCTGCAGCGCCCGGTCAAATAGGACTCTTATTATGGTAGGCATCTCATTCAGATGGTCATTAGACAATCAAATGAGAATAATCTGCCTGGATCTCAATTAGGAGGAAACCAATTCTCCTGGTGCGCCGATGGCCTTTCAGAGAAGCACTGAGTCTTACCAGGTGTGTTGCTCTTAGCTGATTGCTCATTTGTGCCCAGGAGATCTCACTATGTGTGAATGCCCTTTATGATGGCAGAGGAAAATGCCAGAGGGAAAAAGTATTGTGCATGAATATGGAGCGGAAAGGGTGAAACAAGCACAATTGTTTCCTGGACTTCATTCATAGCTTTCGCCAATGAGAGGCACCCTGTAAACACTACATTTCACTGAAACAAGCTGTATTTGAAGTCGTATGGTGTGTGTTCAATTCATTTCATCCACCTACTGCTTCATTAACTTTTTTCCTCATATATATAGACGAGCTACTGTAAGCCGAAAGTGACTCGAATGCCCTCCAACAGTTGGAAGCATGTTGTTTTTCAAGGGCGTCCATTTGCTCGCTCCTAGGCCTGAACAGCAGTGGCCGTTGCCCTCAGCATTAACCCCTGCTGGCTCCTAGAGGTTAAAACCCCGCTCTTGATTTACAACAGCCAGTGGACACAGCGGCCATTAAAAAGATGTAAATTTGGACTGTTTGTAGAGAGAGAGGTGCATGAACCCGGTGACGGACCACCCACTCTCTCTGCCTCAAACAACACTCTCCATGGCCGTGGCTCACAAATCAGGAGGGGGGGAGCTTTCAATTGGGGGAAGGTCACAGACCTTTTTATCACCTCCTTAAGACACCCTTTGGAGCCATCTCTCATGTTGCGCAACTGGATACTGCACATCCCTAAGGTGCCTGTCTACTGGACAGCAGTCTGTGTTGCCTGAAAGCACTGAGAAGCAGCTTTTGTTAAATGAACATTTGGAGTGTTATCATCAAATTCTGTCAGACTTCCCCTGTATGATCAAAGTAACTTCAGGCAGCAACCCAATGACCGCAATACGTGTAGGCAATGTACATTTCTGAAAACCAAGGATAATGTTGCATCTTTATGTTTCTTTAGGTTAAATTTTCAGTTTTGTGTTGTTACTGTCTGGTTAGGTTTAGGCACAAGAACCATTTGGTGAGGGTTCGGAATGATCGTGTTTTGGCTTGCCTGGTTCTGTTACCAAGAAGAGAGCGTGAAAAAAGTGGTTTTGCAACCACATAAACAGCTTGAATGACATCTCGCTAAAAATATCTAGCTTATTTAGCATTTGCCAATGTTGAAACTCAGTCTCAAACAGCCTTCTCGCCTAGCTACAACACCACCACCACCCCCTTCCCTTCCCAAAATTAACGTTATACGTTATAAAAAAAATTCAGTGGCCCCTTCTGGCTCCCACACAAAAATATTCCTGGTGTGCAGAACACCAGCGTTTTATTTTGGTGACTGCGCTGTAGGCAGTTTTCTTTTCTTAAGAAATGATGTCACATCACTAATCAACTCATTGTTTACATTTGCCTCCCAAACAGTTCACACACGAGGTTTGAACATCTCTGACATCTGCCTGTCAGCTCAAATGTGATGGATGGATTAAATGTCGCCCAGACCCCGGGTGTGTCCGTCAGCTTTTTTATATGGCCGCTGTTGTACGCGCGCCTGTGTTGTTTGTTTCCGTCAGATGTTGGTGTTGTCTGTCAGTCATGTCGGTGCCTCTGCCTCTCTTGTCCCGACGTGCTCTGATCCATCTTGTGGCATTTGGCACCCTCTCAAGTCCCCTCCTCCTTTGCTCCACAGACACACAAACACTATCCACAATTAACTGAGATAAGCTGGGATTCAGTGACTTCCTGCAGATTCTCCTTAAGATAAGGGAGGACAATTTAAAAGCCCTGCAAAGACAGACACACGAGTATAAAGGAGTCTCTCTGGAAGCCTACGGAAAATGACTACACATACAAAAGCCAGGGCTGCCAGGCTCCTGTCTGTCGACGTGATGATTGGCCCCAGCATCATCCTGTCATAATATATTACTTTTGGTTTTTGCACTCCTCAATAGCACTCTTTGCTGAAACTCATTTATCACATAGCAGGGGACGGACACCATCATATCACAGGGGATGTTCCTGGAAGTGTGACAGCATACTGTTTTCAGAAAGGAGTGGAAAGTGCTTATCTGGGTCTCTACTGTATAGAAACCGACACTGCAGGTTGTAAAAGCCTGTTGGAGGGTTTCACATCAGATCCCTGCAAAACTCAGTGCAGGTGATTAGGAATGACTTGTAGTTTGATGACATTTGTTTGCCTCATCATCTTTTTTGATGATATCAGACCTTTCTGGCAAAGCACCTGAGCTATGCAGTCGTAAAAGTGCAATATGAAGGAACTGGCCACCACTTGAATTTATGCTCCAGAGTAACTGCGAGCTGTGGCTACCTGTAGCTACCGTTAGCGCTGCTATCGGTATCAGAATTCCATAATTAGTTCCACAAACGGGGACATTTGTGCGTCACAGCAGCTAAAGGTCAGTTCAATATAATGATAAACAGTAACAGTAGTAAAAAGTAAACAAAATAAACAATATAACGGAAAAGGTAAGGAATAGACATAGTCTCATACATGCGCTAGTGGTCCGGACTGGAAGCTGGAAGTGGTACGAGAAAGGACGGACTGGGGCTAGCTATTTAGCATGCTTACTTCAGTAGAAATCTCCAGATGACATCAAAACCATTAGTATTTATTTCAAATTCTACTATTAATTTTATCTATTCGTTTATCTACCTGAAATTCTCCAGCACCTTTAATATGGTTAAAGCTAAAAAGTTTTCTCTCAAATTTTGTGAACAATTTGTGAAAATGACCGAGAGGAACTGGGCAAGAATGCAACAAACAAAATAAAAAATGTGATTTGAAATCATTTAAACACACAGTATGTAGGTTTATTACATACTGGGTTTTTTTGTGCCACTGGGAGACTCTCAGCCAAATGACAACAAAAGATGTGGTTCTTCGGCAGAGGAGAGAGGAGGTTTGATACTAAAAAAATGTTGCTTGCCCTTGCTGGTTTCCACAGTCTTTCACCCAAGCTTTGAAGACTCATTTCCTCATTTTCGGTGACTTCGGCACATTGTAGAATTTTGTGTAGGGGTGTGCAAGTCTTAGAGGACTGTCAAGCCCACACCTGAGATAATGACTGGATGAGATAAGGCAGTCAACTCATCTGGAAAAAAAAAAAAAAGAATTCAGTGAAGTACCTCTCTCTTAGAAGAACCTGAAGTAGCTCTGATTCCAGTGAAGCGGAGTCTTTCCCTCTAGTGTGCATATTACTGCATCTCATCTTGCTTATTGCTGCCTAGAGTGCTATGACAACAGAGGTGAGAATAGATTTAATCTCTGCAGCCCTGCTAATAATACTATGTTACTGGGCGAGCGCCGAAACATGCACAAAGGGCTAATCATCTCTAGTACTAAGCGTTCTCTTACACATACACATTTTCCCTGCAGTTCTCAGAACTGTCAGGAGTAAAGAGATAAAGACTGGGCAGAGAGGGGGGAGAAAAGAAAAAAGTCAGCCGTGGTGTGAGAAGTGTCTGCCACCACGGCGTCATTAACACCCAGTGGTGCTGGAGTAAGGGAGGGAGAGCAGACGGGGCCTCCGAGCACTAGGAGCGAAATTGCAAACCCAAGGTTCCTGATACAACCTGTTATTATTTTTGACACAAGCCATTTACAATAGCTATGAAGGTGGCAATGGAAAATGTAATATTGATTGTATGCCCTCAAGGCTTTGCTCCCCTGACTTCTAAACGTCACACGTCTCACATATGTTGGATGTGATGATATGTTTCTCTTTCTTTCTTTCTTTCTTTTTTTTTTTTTTTTTTTTTTTTGCCTGCCTTCCCACTTCCACAAATCCTATTTTAGGGGCTTATTTGATAGTTTATTTGATGAGGTAATTACATTAGTAGATTGAGCGGATAAGGCGATGTTTTGGGAGTCAAGGAAAATAATGGAAAGCCGCGTAACTACGGCGATGCAATATGATATTTGTGTGATGTGACAGGTGTTAATATACCCAATGGCAATCTGTATTTCATCTCTTTTTCATGAGGGCTGCTTACTGAATTACTTCCAAATGACGTTTATGAAACATTAAGCGACTGTTGCACCATGGGATGGCAGCGGCTCATTTCAGAATTATAACGATACACACAACATGCAGTACAGCAAAGTCACATGGGAGGGGAAAAAAAAAAAAATCCAGTTTTTCTTAAACATGGATGTGTGATATTCTTGGACTCATTTGGCTGTTTGTACAGACATGTGGGCTCCGAGCCATAAACGTAGGCATTAGAAAGTAGAGGAAGCTATTAAGCTCCTGGAGCACAGTGACTAACTAAACAAACCGCGGGACAACTGGGAAGATAGCTGGCCTTTGGAGTACCCCCGTGTCTGTCTGTCTGTGACAGAAACCTGTCAAAACCAAAACAAACACGTTTAACAAGGCCCTCAAAGGACTGGAGACAATTGTGCGAGCCTGTGTGAGGTGCAGCGGAAGTCTCAGTATCTGGGGAGATTGCAGGGGTTATCTGCCAATGTGTTAATTACGCAAGGGCTTCTCTCTCTGGTAAGTGTGACAACTTTCCGCTTGTTTCTAAAATGAATGCATGACCCACACTGCACCCCTCCGTGTAGCAAACCACTGATTGCTGTGTTAAAAGCTATCTTTGCCAAAAGTGCTGTCTAAGAGCTCTTTTTCTCTGCCGGTAGGCACTTTGGAACACATCGTTATGGACGTACACGATGATTTGGATGACCCCATAAAACGTCCCTGAAAAGAAAAAATATAGCAAGGGCAAAACCTTTGTGTTGTCAAGCGTTCTTCATGTTGATGCCATGCTTCACTCCTCAAAATTCTGCTTTTTTAAAAGCATTGTAAATTCTCTGTAAAATCTTTAATCTTTTTTTTTTTAAAGTAATATCATCTCCATTAATACATCACACATGGTAGTGGGAGGCTAATCAAGCTGTTGCTATCAGTTTCACCGTTGTTAGAGCATGCAAGGTTGAGTCAGTTCCTGTTAGCGCTGTCATTATTTGCCTGCCTAATAGCGCCTCTCACTCTCCCATGTACAGTCGGACTGGCGTGGTTTTATCTCTGTCATCACATTAGGTTGAGTGGAGGAAAATCACTCTTAATGACACAGAGATTATTGGCTTTGTGTTTTGGTTTACCAGTAAATGCCGGCCATGCCAATGGGATTTCCCCGACGTAAGCCATTGCTATCAGTTTACAATAACTGTTGCATTCTGTTGTTATCCACAAGGATATCAAAGCACAATGCAATAAGTCTGTGCTGCTTCACTCGGTGACATAGTGGCACAGTAGTCCCGAAAAGGTGGACCGAGCAGTGTTTTTTACCGCCACAGAACAATGCGTGGAAAAGGCTGTTGACTAATTGGTCAACAATTACCTTCTGGCTTTAAAGCCTGACTTCCTGTCCCTCTCTCTGGAGGAAAGCCTCCCAACCTCCACTTTAGATTGCTATAGTGCAACAAGCGGGCCTGTGTAGTCAGCAGCATGAGAAACCATGAGGAAAAACCCCAAACAGTTGTCTGGAAGTACTGTTGATGTATCTTAAATTTAATAGCTTTTTAATACTGTTTGTCATTAGCCTATTTTCAAACCTTTTGACTCCACATTTCCCAAAACAACCCTTATGAATCAAGCACAGATGACAGTGAGACATGAAAACAAGGAACAGTAAAATGCAGAACAGAGGTCAGTCATGATGTTACAGTGGTTGTTTATTTTTGCCTTTTGTGACGGCTGAATATTGTTCATGTGCTGTTTCAACAGAGTTGGATGGAAAACTGTTTGCGCTGCAATGTCACGTGGCACAGTATCGCATCAAAAAAGGGGCAGAAATGACCGTGTCCACCCACCTGACATGTTTCCATCACTGCAGACAGAGCTGGAGCCGATAAATACCAGCAACCACAACTTATACCGGGAATGAAGGCAGATCGTACCCTTTACCATGACCAGATGTTATTGAATGTCGGTGGATCTTTTTGGTTCAGTGTGAAAAGGAATATGAGTGTCAGCAAGTGGCCTCCAGGTCTCCAAATTGACCAGATGCTTTCAACCAACACCAACATGTTGCAGAACAAATCCCATCATGTTCAAGTGCTGCACGTAAGCAGTGCCAGCTAGACAAACATTAAAGCACAAATGAGAAACTGTAACGCAACATAAAATGGCTTGTTTGGAATCTTAGCCAAACATATTCAAAACATTTGTTGTTCAAAGAAAACTAGCGATGAGCCATGTTCTGAGATGTTATAAAACTAGCTTGTCTGCTTCAGATGTGCAGTGTCTGAATGAAATGCAGAGCTGCACCACTGTGAGAACTGTATCTGCAGCGACTTAGCGTCTGCTACACAAGTAGCATGTAGTCAGCAATAATTGGCACCCAGATGCTCCCTTAGGCCACTCACACATACTGTATGTGCTGGTAAATGCACTATCCAATTAGGCTGCTTATGCTGGGAAATAGAGTCTGTTGTAGCAACACTGGTCACCAATAACAAAAATATAAGGACATCATTTTCTTTGAAGGCCCAGTGTGTGGGAGTAAGAGACATCTAGTGGTGAGGTTGCAGATTGCAACCAATTGAGTAGCCCTCACCCTCCCCACTAATGGCCATAAAACGACAGAAGCTTAACAAGAAATCTAAAGTTTTAACTTGTCTGTGGTTTGCAGGCATGTACATTGCCAAGATTCATTCTGGTGATTGGGCTTCCTCTCTAAATCCAGTTTTTGTCCATTCTGGGCTCCTGTAGAAATAGGGAGGTGCGACCTGAAGTCCATGGAAGATGACCTGCTCGCTCTGCAGATAGAAAATGCTCATTCTAAGGTGATGATGGTAATGATAATCCAGAGTTTCAGGAAATTGCACATTAATTATGAATATTATCGTCCATATGTGCTGATAGATCCCTCCCAAATTCTACACACTGGACCATTAAATTGAATTTTGAATGTACATTAGCTTATTTTATAATTATCTTTTTTGTATTGTTTCATTTAGTTATTTATGTTATACTTGGATTTGAATTCCTGTGCAGATTATGCGCATTTGATTGTGTGAAGTCTACAGTAAAGCTGAAAATGACATCACAATTAATTAATACAATTAATAACTAATAGTTTGTTGCTCGAGTGAAAAACAGTCAGCAATAACATAAAGTATACATGATGAAGTGTGTTTCACATGCTACGTTATTATCTGATGGATAGTATGATTAGACTATTTAAAAGCTAAAACAAAAAGAAGCCAGGCTACCAAAAGGAGGTTGTAATCTAACTTCATTACCCTCCAACAATGATTATTTGTGATAATTAGAGGCCTTCGATGTGTAATTATTTGGATGCTAAATGAGATCAGTTAAGTTCATTGATTATTTAACTCCCCTTAACATGACTGAACTCCTGCAAGCAGCACGCCAACGATTCACGTCACTCACTAAAATGGGGATGACTGTCTGTGGGGAAGGGAATGGCTGTTAAATATTGGAAGAAATGTTTGAAGCGGTGCTGAATATTTAGAGTTCCACTGCTTTTATGTGGCTGGGTTGATGTGAGGTTCAGCCTCTGTTCTCTCAAATATCCCCCGCCCTCATCAGTGTCTCCACCGCCACAGATGATGACTGTTTCACGGACACAGGGAGAATCACATTTGCGCCCAGGCTTCCCATGGTGAGTGGGCCAAGAAGTTTTGATGAAAACTCGAGAACGGCTGTGAAAGAAGAGACGATCAAATCAGCAGCTCTATCGGCCCTCATAAGTGCTGATCCCCCCTGAGAGAGCTTGCGGGATCACAATACTTCCCATAAACCAGCAGGAGCCCGGCCAGCCATCTGAAAGGGACCTGCTTCTCACTGGAGTGAGCGGGGTACTGAACTGGAGAAGGGGAAGGAGTGGAGGGAAAAGAAAAGTTTCTCGTATACACGGGTTGAATGAGGGTCTTAGTGGTCAAACCTATAGAATTGGAGCAGAAATGGTGGAGTGGGAGTTGGTATGTGGGGACTGAAGGGGGGGGCTTGTTGGTCATTATAAGAAGCCTAAGTACAACACCAGCCTCTCATTCTCCCACTCCTGAAGGTTCATGTCCCTGCTGTGTTTACCACAGGCCCCCTATGGGTTCTCTTAAATCAGACAGAAATAAGAGGCAGGCCTGTGTACTCCCACTGCCTCGCATTTACCTAGGGCTTACCCTTTTGACCTCAACTCTGCATGTCTCTCAAAGGAACAAATTATATTCCTGATTAAGTTTGTGTGTCTTTATCATAAAATGTTATATAAAATCTTATTGACTAATTTGGAAAAAAAAAAAAGAAAGCTGTTTATATGCTTCTTTTTTACTGTGTATTACAAGGTTTAGTAAATTGCCCCACCAGAGGTGGGATATTTACCATGCCGTTTCACAGCACATTTTTACAACCCCTTTTTTTCAAGCAGCGTGTATTTGGGTTTTTTAAAGAATGTAGTTATTGGGCGAGAGGCAATTCCCTGCTCGTTCCCTGCAGTGAGATAAAAAAACATCAGGTAAAAACATTGTCGCACAATGCAGTATTCTGCAAGTTGCACTTAAAACCCAGAACTAAGTGGGGAAAATGACTGAACAAATGAATCATTTCAGGCTGTATAGCAGTTACTGGGTTGAAGGGACCATGCGAGTAGAATGCATGGAATAAATATGTCGCTGCTTTATGAAGTGCGAAATGGACCTATGCAAAGTCTCTCCCTGTGTTGCTGTCTGTTCCTCATTGTGGAGGTGACTCCACATTTATGGCCATTTATACCACGAATTTCGACAATTTGGAAACCCAGATTTATAGGTCCACCGGCACTTAGGATTTTACTAGTAAAAAATATTTCAGTAGTTGGTTCATTCTGATAAATTATTATTTAGCCAGCTCCATGGGGTTAAAGCGAAACCAAAATGCTATTTCCATCCAGATGATGGAATGGGATAATGATGAACACATTAACGAAGTGGCTGGGTTATTTACAGAGCTTATGCCTGTGTCCAGGGGTTGCAATTAAAATGGTTCACACACACAACCCCGGGTCCCAATGACCCAACAATCCCAGACACTTATTTCTATTTTATATGCTACAATGCTAATTAATGAGCACTCGAAGTTCTACATTTGTCCTTTCCTGTGCCTGTCAAATACCCATTCGGTTGTGTGTATTTATGTGTGAGTCAGTCTGTGTACACATCTTTGTGTTTGCTACATAGTGAGGACCAGGAGTTCTTAACCGTGAAGTGAGGACATTTTTGGTAAGTGAGAACATTTGGACCAGTCGTCATAACTTCTAAGGGCTGTTTGATGGTTAAGATTTGGTTTAAAGCTTTAGGCCTGAATTATGGTTTTGGGCTGAGGTTAGGCATTTAGTTGTTATGGTTGCGGTGAAGGTAAGAGGCTAAGAAATGCATTATGTCGATGAGGTTCCTTCCAAGTTTTGAAGTACAAGTGTGTGTATGTGTGTGTGGTGGTGGTTGTGGTGGCATTTCCTCTGCTAACATTTGCAGACATGGTCATGCTCGATGCTTGAGAATTATCTAAAACAATTTGACATTGTTCATAAAATGGTCCACAAAACTTGCTATTGATACTGAATTCCCTCATGTTGACAACGGTTAGGCTTTTTTTCCCAAAAGAAAGGAAGTTAGTCATTCTTCAGCAGTCACTCTTTTTCTGATCCTTTCTCTTTACCGTTTGTCCGGTTGTTATACCCCATTAGATGCATGCTTGCCAAAGGCCAGGACCCTGTGTCCATTGATTGTGTGGGATCAAGTCACATCATGGGTGACCCTTGACCCCAGCGTCCACTCCAGTTCTTGGCCTGAGAGGGCAGCTGTGGTCAGAGTTGGCATTCCTCCCCTGTAGGTCAGGACATCATTAGCCTCAACTGTAAAGAATGCAGCACCATTTGTAATGACTACACAACTGACAGTAACAATCTACATGAGAAACAGGTAACACATGACCTTTTTCTGTGTTTTTTATAAGCTTCAGTGGTCTGGAAAAATGTCATTATCTTCAATCTGCAATCAGTTTACGCTTCCATTTTTATTATTAAAAGTTGTGTTGTGCATTTTATTTCTCAAATTATGAAACTGATAAATTGAAGCAGAACCATTAAATGTCAAACAGTGTGCATCTTTATGCGTGTAAATACATCATTCATGGTAAATTTACATGATAAATGATTTTTAAAGTCACAATGAGTCTTAAAATCTCTGTTGTTGCAGTATGTAATGTGATTTTAATGGCTCTGATGGCCAAAACACATGTTGCAGCGAAGCTGCTGCATGTAGGTTCAAGCTTGGTCAATGCGATTGATGCACATATGGCACCCTTCCTAACTCTCTGGAGTTGGGCTGGAGTCCAAAGCCTTTTTATCTAAGCTCCTATCGTTCTCTCTCTTTGCTTGAGTCCATTCCTTTTTTCTCTGTTTACTTCCAACTTCCTCAGTCTTTGCCTTGTATTTTAGTGCACAGAACTAGACTGATACACTGCTGTTTTTCACCAAGCTCTTATGAGTGGTGGTGGAGAGACAAGAGACATCTTTAAGCCTTCTGGGACCCCACAGCCACAAGTGTCTGCAGGGCTGTCTATGTTGGAGTCTGTTGTGTTAAAGTCTGGGAAAAAAGAAAGACCTCATAGTTCCTCAAACCCTTTGAAATGCTGTTTTTGTGTGATCGATCCACAGACCAATTCAGTAAACCCAGAGGAGCGAACCCCTGCTCATATGCTCCAGGGAAGATCATAGTTTTTTGAAGCTGATGGTATTTTGTGTTTTATGCAGGCAAACTGTGGAGCTTGTTGATTTGTCCTGGGCATCCATTGCTCCACAGGCTTTGAGATGAAGACGTTCGCTCACTCTGAACTCCTTGCCAATTTGTCTCACCCAGGGACAGGCAGTCTTACTGTTTTCCCTCTTGTCTTCCTCACCAGTCCTTTATCTAAACTCACCCCACTAACCCTCCACCCTTCTTCGCCCCTCTCCTCCTCACTCCCTTTTCATTTTCCCCTCATCTTCTGATAAACTTGCTTTTCATCTTCACTTTTTCTCACTCCATTTTCAAACTTTTGCTTCTATCCTCCGAGCAAAGTGTAGCTTGCACAAATTTATCAAACCTGACGTTGGAATAACTTGGACCTCCTTTGCTGTCAGTGTCTAATACGTGTTTCCGTCTCACCAGTGCAGATGGCTGTCAGACGCTGCAATCCCCAACACTGTGTTCAGCTGGGGCACGTCTTTGATCTCCACTGACTAATAGTAATGGCTTGTTTTTGTCTGGGGGGGATCTTAGCCGGCTATGTCAAACAGGGATTTCATCAGGGCCGGCGACGTGTCTTTTTTCCGTATTGTTTTACATGCACAAGCCGGCTTAGTTGAGTGCTGAGAGGAAGAACAGTGCAGAGACAGTGACAAGATGCATGACCACTTTTTGTAGCTTATCAGTGATCAATGTTTGAACTGCTAATCCCTTGTGCACTTACAACACTCATATCTCAGCGGCTGACTCGGCGCATACACACCAGCCTGAGACTGAACACTTTATTAGTCAGAGAGGGAGAGAGTGGGTAGATAAGAGTCAAGTTACGGTCCGCAAGAGCAAAACTTTTTTTTTTTTTTTTTTAAGTTATAATTTGTTAAGTTAAAAGTATGTTGATCTCACATCTTCGCTGTTTGGTTCTGGAGCGCCGGAGTTGCACACTACACTGACTTTGCCACGGGCTCTCCCAAGCCATAAAAAGCGAATGCACCTGTGATAAATACCGCCTGCTATTATCACTCGTTGAATCAATTAATTAAATCTTCCTAAAACATTTATGCCACTCGTTACCACACCGATCCATGAAGGGGGAGATGGATTACAGGTGCTTCCTGTAGGCAGGAGGAAAAAAAAAAACAAAAAAAAAGACTGATTAAAGAGGTGTTTTCCTCCAGTCGTTCCACCGTCTCTTTGAGGCTGCCACGCCGGTTTGTTGGTACACCGACGGGCACTTTTCCAGTTTAAAAGAGAGGCCACGGAGGGACATTCCCACGCACGGCCTCGCGGCAGTGTGAGATGATAGCACGAGGGTGTGGTGAAAAAAAACAAATTCATGCTAAGTTATTTCTCCGTGATGGGAGCGGGGAGACAGCTGACGGGGACGTGTTTAGACAGTTGTGCTCGGGCAGGGCATTCCTCGCCCTCTCCCAACACGCACCCGCGCACACATGTGCCGTCGTCCCTTTTGGATGCCACCACACTTTTAAACAAATATACAGACACTAAATATTGGGCAGGGATCTTGACTCATCCATTACCCCCTCACAAACATGTGTGCACACACATGCCGAGTGACATTCCATTTCCTCTGCCAACATGCCAAGGCTCTCGGATTTACACACACACACATGCACGCACACACACCAAGACCACCGTACAAACACATGTGAGCTTGATTAGAAAGCTGTGCTTGGTTGACAAATGGCGCGGTGTTCATATTTTGCCTCTGGCATGGCGGTGGTAATGATTCCATAATTGTCCTGAGCGCTCAACACTCACTTCCAATCAGCATCCAGAACAGTTCTGCAGCTGGCTACCCACGCTTCTGGAACCTGCAAAGACACACACTTTACACGCACACTCACACACAGACAGAGCGATTCAGTCGGTTAAGAGGAGTCATGAGAAGAATGCTCCCCGTTGCATAGCTCTCGTCATTTTGCTCAGGCATTTGCTATGTGATCCTATCTTTTATTACACCTAGAAAAATGTTGCTGTGGGTGAGATGAGTCCGATACATGCAACAAGGCAACTGTGTGCCATTGCAGTCATGCCTGTAGACCAGATTGAAGCAGCTGGGAAAGATATAGATCGATGGAGTTTGCTGTGTTTGTGCTGGTAACTTGTGACTCCCACTTGAACATATAAACAAGAGCAGTGACACTGACTATGTTTTTTTCCCCCCCGGAATAGACTTTATCACAGAGTATGCTGAACCAGAATGTGGCCAGCATGACACGTTTTATCCCTGTTGCATGTGCAGAACATCCAAAACTCACATGTTGCATGTACGATCCGTTCCACGTGTATGGCAGGGACCTTATCTGGGTCACAGCGTGGAGACTGGTGCTGAATCCCTCTTACTCTCTCCTTCTTTGAACTTAGAGGGAAGAAAATATTCAAACAAGCAATCCATTTGCTATGATATCACCCCAGCGCCTGCTAGGGAGAAACATCTTGTCCAAATCATAGGGCTATTACTTTGGATAGTGGGGTTTGAGACGCTCTGAGAAAGATTCATCCCTGCGCCCCATGTAGACTTTAATTAGTGATGAATTAAGCCTCTGGTCTTGGCTTGCTGGAACATGGTCCCTCTTGAAGGTTAGCTCTGCTCGAATACTTTAGGACTGACCTCTCTGAAAGGCTGCCAAGAATGTCAGAAATCCTAGTTGCGTGGGAGCGCCTCGCCGAGTTTCTCCTGGGCTGGTCGCTCGCCTCCTCCGCTCTGTGTTTCTGCTATTAGCAGTGCCCTCTGCAGGATGCCTGGACCGCATGTGATGATGTAAGCACATTTCTCCTGTGCTGTGCAACTGCCTGTGGCTATGAAGCGATGCAGGGCAGACGGTCTTTTTAACTCTCTCCCTGTCTCTCTCATCTGATCCGTCGCCTCAACCCCCCCCCCGCTGCAAATACAGGAGCACTGATCTGATTGCTCGGATCTTTATAAGGTGGGGAGCTATGAAAAGCTACGTCAGGTGTTGTCGCTGTAAAAAAGCTGATACATCTCTCAAAACACCGCTCACTGAGGAGGAGATTTAAAATGTGCATAATCACTTAAATGTCATTTGTTGCAGGGGAAGTATGTGACATCAGCAGCAGCTAAAGATGGTGTGTCACAGTGAGGCGGCCCAGCCAGCCTGTACCCATGTGTTATTGTGGCTTCAAGCAGCAGGAAGCCGGCCCACAGTGAGCCAGAAGCACTGACAGCACATGTCACAGTGATACTGAATTCTCTGCCTGTGCGCGAATACAAAATATGTCACCGACACTGAATGCAAAAGCTGACATGTGGAGGGTATTCCAGAGAATGTGTGTGCCTGACAGATGATGGTGTAGGCTGGTTAGCTGGTCTATCTACACTGCACTGCTTAGTGAAGCCTTCAAGGTCTGCCTGTTGGTTTGGAGGAGGTCTATATAAGGCTGCTTAGGAAGGCCTTCGGGGTCCTCTATGTTAATTAACTAATTACTTTGCTAATTGGACACGTTCGATGTGGACCCCCCCCTCCCCCTCCCCCGTAGCCAACCTCTCCCTCTTCTTCTTCTTCCTCACTATCTGCTCTGAAGCCTGGTGGCAGCCTTTGACAAATCAACACAGTGAGTTTCCCTCTGAGCCCTCTGGAGGAGGACGTGGGATTATTTTAAAATTCAAAACATTACTGGCAGCCACAGCAGCTTCTCCCCGTTCAATTTATTGATAGGCAATCATGGACTGTGGTCAGATTTCAGTTATTGATTTGAGTTTTTTGTATCAACCTACGTGAGCCTCGAGTGAGAGGATTGTCACACAATATGTCGGGGGTGTTTGTTTTCCCAGACACAGATTAAGCTTAGTTGAGGAGTAATGTGTTATCTTCAATGGATGCTCTCCATCGCTGGGAATATAGGCCAGGATTTAGTTTAATCTGCGCTTAACCTGTGGAATTTTTTATGGTGAGTGTGCTTTGTAGTTGTTCACACTGTATTTGTGTTCACTTCAAAAGTGAAGCTCAGTGTTTCCCACACATAGACTTTACAAATCTTTACTTTTGCAATCTCCCCTCGCTCTACACCTCCCATCTATTGACAGCCTGCATCATGAACAACAAGCTTCCTCCACACGCTGCTCATCCCCGAGGAGTGTTTTTTTGGCCTTCTTTGGTCATTTTTGAGGCTCTTTCTAAGCTCGTCAAATACCACCACCAATCAACACCACAACCGACTTATCAATAACTTATTTTTTTCTGATAACTGAATTGTTAAATGGATTATTTTTCCCATCGTTAAATCCTTTCTAAGAGCAAACCTTTTGTGACACGTGGAGTGTGGGAATGGAGGTGATAGTGGATATTTTTTCACCTGTTAATAGGTGAGAGGATCTCTGTGTATACGAGTATGTGTGATCGCTCTGAGTGCCTCAGATATCTTCCCTCCCTCAGCTTTTTTTCCCCCTTTTTGCTCTTTTCTTCCCCTCTCACTTCCATTACCTTTCCTCCTTCCCATTTCTCACCTCTTCCTCATATCTTTCCAATTTATTTTGTCAGCTCTCTCTCCTTTCCCATTTCTTCTACTCTTCCCACTTTTCCTTCACTCCTCCTTCTCTCTCCTCTCTCCCCTTTCTTTTCTTCTACCGACCCCCCCCCCCACCACCACCACCACCACCACCACCTCCCTCCCCTCTCACCCTCCTTTGGAACAGGGAGTTCTGGGTTGGGCGACGGCAGCAGCTGCAGAAGGAGCAGCTGCTCCGTGTATGAGTGTGTGTGTGTGTGTGTGTGTGTGTGTGTGTGTGTGTGTGTGTGTGTGTGTGTGTGCTGTCTGTGTGTGTGCGTGCGTCCGTGCATGTCTGTGTGTGGGTGTACATGCCACAGCTTGTCCCCTCCACCAGGCTGCTTGGGCAGGGTTGGTCCCAGCAGGGTACCACAACCCTGCCAACACCCCACCAACCAAGCGGGCGCATGTGTGTGTGTGTGTGTGTGTGTGTGTCTGTGTGCACTGATACACACAGATCGCAAACACACGTGCAACGAACACCACTTACAGACATAGGAACCATATGCGCGGCCATACACAAGACGATTTCACACACACATTCATATTCAAATACACTCCCATTCAATGAGCGAACCAGTGAATCACCCCGTTATGAGCCTCGGAGAAATGTATGGAAATATACGCTCACAACTTCTATGAGTCATCCATCCCCTTATGGACTTTGTGACAGACAGAATGCAATTTAGAAATATTCTGTGTACGATATAAAAGGGATGAAGAATGAGGCAGGTGTTGCTTATGAAAAAAAAAAAAAGAAGAAGAAGAAGGAGAAAAAAAGAAGTCAGTTTATAACCGCACACTCTAGAGCCCTTTCACACCGCAGCCTCCAAGGTTTAGTGCCCAGGGCAATGTTAAGCTGAACTCTCTCTGTGTCTGAAGGTGAAGGGGGGATCATCAAATTTCATAGTCAATGGATAGTCCTCAGAGGCTTTCATCCTGTACAGAGGCGATTTCCATTCGCCCTCGCTGCACGAGTGCGCAGAGCCCACCCCCCTCCCCCCCCTCCCACACACGCACAGCCCATCATCATATTATAGGCATTTTTTTTTAAAGCGTTCTCAAGTCGCTGTTGTCTTTGTTTGGCTGCTCTAATGAGAGTCGGGCCCGAGGCAGTGATTTTTCACAGGTAAACAAACAAAGCTATAGGCTAATGTTTGCTTTAGGTGGCCGCTATGCTGTCAGTATGAGGGGTTGCTGCGACTTCGGCTGGGGAAAAGTGGAGAAAAAAAATAGAAGTAAACTGGAGAGAAAATAAAGCAAGGAGGGAAGGAAGGAAGGAAGGAAAGAAAGAAAGATTGAAAGAAAGAAAGAGAAAGAAAGAAAGAAAGAAATTAATGACAGCGAGGCAGACACAGACAGAAAGCGAGAAGGGTAGTGAGAGGGGAGAGATTGGTGCTATCATCCAGTTAGCGGCTGGTGCAGAGGGAATACTGTCCTGTCATCGGAGCCAGCCATGCAGAAGGGGAAGCAAGCTCTTCTATTGCACCTTGGCGTCTGTCTGCGTCTGTGCAGCACCATCTCATTGCCTTGTCGCTACTTACTTCATCTGACCACGCTTCCCCACACTCCCCGCACCCTGTTTTTTTTTCCTCTGTTTTTTACTCTCTCCTCACTCTTTTCATTTATCCCGCACACATCCGCTCCTCTTTTCCGATTCCCTTCCCTACATGAGGTACATCCATCTCCCACTCCTCCGCTTCATTTATTTTTTTTTTCCCCTCGCCCTCCCCGAAACCTCAGCCCAGTTAATTTTCCCCGACTTTTCTATCTTCCTCCTTTCTCGCCATGCTCCAACGCTCATGTGGGAACTACTGGTATTATGCCTGTGGTGCTGTGGCCTTGGCCTGGGGGTCAGTTCTTAGGCCCAGAGGGGTGCTGCTCCTCTTGCCTCCGCAAACTGGGGGTACTGGGGCAGTGTGCTGGGCTGGAAGGATGAACAGCTGGAGGGTTGGAGGCCAGAGGGGGCCGGCAGGGGCCACGGAGGTCACAGCCATTCAAAACCTTGGCTCCCGGCTCAAAGGTACGGGGTGAAAGAGGATCATGCTTCTGGAGCAGAAAAAGGGCTCTTGTTTCCCCGTGGCTCACAAAGGACACAGCCATGCAGCCAGCCAAGCAGACTCTCCCAAACAACAACCCCATCGTTCTCTTGTCATGTGATTACATTCTCTGTGTTCCTATATGCACCGCAACAGGAATTATTACATTTGCGCTGCAGCATTGCAATAATATATGGTGTTTATTTTTAATAAACCAAGCTGTGTCTGTACACATCTGCGATGCCGTTGCGGCTGATATATAAGACTTGGCTGTGGAGTGTTCATCTTTCACATTTATGATGCTCATATAGGTAGGGGGAAGAAGTCAATAACTTTCAGGGTCTAGTGCAGAGCCACTAAGCGATTCCCTGCTTTCATGGTATCGAAAAAGCAACTTTTTTTGATTAGTAAACAGTGGAGCATGCCCTTCAGGGTACTTCCCGGGACTGGGAGGGACGTAAAGGTTAATCTTCAGTTTATTGCCACCAGCAGTCAGACTGATAGTATCTTTTAAAATTCCTCGTCAGGCCGCTATTGATCCGCTGACGTCAGAAGCCCCCAGACATGACATTTCTTGTTTCCCGTGCTGCCCGGACCGTTACATCGCTATCTACTATTCAATAAGAGCCTCGGCCTCATCCTGTGGCATCCGGCTAAATGCTCCACATTGCGGCTAATAAACGAACCCTTTTTTTTTCCCGGTTTTGAACAGTGGCCTTGGTGTCAGCTGAAGTCCTCTGTTTACATTTAATTCCGCTCTTCCTAGAAAACAAAAGCAGCCGAGTCAGTGATTGGGGTGATAAGGCACCCTTCCCCTCCGCAATGAGCCGTCTCTCTGTGTTATTGGGCCTATTAATCTGAGTATGTATTTTATTTGAGGAAGACAATAGGGTCAGCGATCAGACTGGCGAACGCTCGGCTTCTCCTCTCCTCGCGCTCTCCACTCTGTGTCTTCTTTAGATGCTGGCCTGTGATGGGAAATCTATACGGTGCGAGAGGCCAATTTAGGTGGCTCCAACAGTGTTTGTTTGAAGAGTGAGCAGCCGGGGTAAACACAGCGAATAACGCCTCCACTCTCTAAATGATTTCAGCTTGAGGAGATGTGAGAGGATGGTATTTTTCATCAGCTGTTTTCCCCGAGACGTGTGAGAGGTAGGGGGCGAGGGGGGGAAACTCAAGGAAGTTTTCCTCTGTTGCCTGCTGCTCGGGGCTTGTGTTGTTTACCAACATCATTCAGATATCCGTGTTCTTGTACCTGAGTGTCGAGGCCCCGCATGTAAAAACCTTGTGAACTAACCGATCTCCGCTTTTTTTTTTGTTTTGTTTTTTGTAGGGTCAATCCGATGAGCAAAAGCACTCCTGCAGTGTTTGTTTTGGTTAACTGAGCACAATTTGAACAAAATTCTCCATTTTAAGGCCTTTTATAGTCCAGGCTGCAGCACTTCTGAGCCGGCAACTCATTCCTATTTAAGATATGGTGTATCAGGCTTAGTGGGCTGCAATTAATTCACTGCCTCCAGGGCCTCTCTGGCTTTGTGTGAGGGGTCAGACTGGGTCAGGCCAGATTTTTTTTTTTTTTTTTCTGAGAGTAAGCAGCACTAGGTTTGTGTTGGATCAGATGAGACTGGGCTAATTCTCTCCAGCAGCTGGTCCTTTTCACTTTACCCTCCAATGCAAAATCAGCTGCTTCGCTCTTTGCCTGCCTGTAAAGAAATCTCTTTACACTTCAACTGACCAAATTTAACAATCCACTTAATTAAAAGCAGAACTGATGCTTTCTTTTTTTTTTTTTTTCCTCCGGGTGTATTGATTCAGTCGGGGGCATTTGCTCTGAAGTAAGCGAACGCTCTCGATTGGATCGGGTTGGATCTAAATTGAGTTGTGTCATGTATCTTCAAGCCAAGCCACTTCTTTGGTTTCTAAGCCCCGTCATTATCTCTGGTGTCCCTTGTTTTGCCTCCCCCCTCGCTGGCAGATTTAGCTGAAGCTGAGCAGCTTCTCTGGTCATTTGGTTACTTGCTTGGTGGGTCAGCCAGTTCTCTGTGCTCTCTGTGGCCACCACTTCAGCATCTGGGAGTTGTTTGCCGATTGCTGTGTCATCAGAGCTTTGCTGTCTTGCCCCAGAGCAAGCTAAGTCTAAACACAGCACTTTGTGGCTGAAAGGCCATCTGTCACGGGGAGGGAATCCGGCTTCTCCTCCAAAAAGCATAAACAGGGGCGGGCTGTTAAGCTGTGGCGCAGCTCACTGTCATGGAAATGCCCCATCTGAGTAAGGCTCAGGGCCCTAATCCTGCACCCTCCCATCTCCGCAGCTGCTTTTTAGGGCTCCGTGGCTGCCTGTGCATACCCGCTGCCTGTTTAGTTGAGAGACAGGGGTCTTATGAATAACATTTAATCAGAGATGGCTGATGGCTTGTTAGCTGGTGGTTTACAATCCTGTGTGTGCATGCTAAGCTTGTCATCGCACATACCCTGTCCTTCCATAATGGGTTTACCCAAAGACAGATAAATAAATGTATATACAGAGGTTTACCTGTTGATATTTCCATGACAGGATCACATCTAGAATGATGACGCATACAGGCTCAAAGTTTAAAATCACAGCTATGTGGCTCTACAAACCAATCATTTGATGTTAAAGTCCCCATGAAATGCCTAGGATGCAAGTTGCCTCGGCATAGTTAAGCATTTCCTGTCAAAACAGGCAACAGGCAGCAGCCAATAGTGTGGAACATGTCGTAGGCCCCATGCCAGCAATAACCATCAAGTCGAAGTCGCTGACTCTCTCTCTGCACATGAAGATGAAGGCTAGTTTGATGAAGGGAATACAGCACGGAGGCAGTTCTCTTGCCAGGTTGGGAATCTGGCAACTCGGGGCAGAGTCAGTAAGGACCTGCATTGCCTACATTACCCATGTGCAACTTGTGACATCATGTGAGGCATTCATCAGATTACATGCAGATGCCTCTCGAGCCACAAAAGGCTACTTTCCTCTTTACATATGCAGAAGTTGTTCCCAAGACCTGTTAATACACTTTTTAATGTGTAAAGCTGGTGGAGTTACCCTTTAACCACTCAAGAAAAAGGTAGATGAGTATGCTAAGATAGCCCATCTTCCTACATTTGTTCTTTTTAAACAGAACGTTTTGTACTGTGATATTTACATGTTCATCTGCTTGAAATGACATATAATATAGCAAACATATATATATATATATATTTGAAAATCTGGACAATTTTATAGCCCTACAATTTTAGGTCTGGAGTGTTTATGATAAATTCCTTTCTCTCAACCCAGTCTATGAAGTGTCATAGGAGCTTTTCGAAACAGCTACCGAGGATGAGCACCTGAGAGATGGACTGGTAGCAGAAGATCCTGACATTTCATATGTGATTGCAGAGATTTACGTGAGGTAATTATTGGGGCTGTGTCTGCCAACCCTGGAGAAGATCAATTCTTTCAATCAATTCCACTTTTAAGAGGATAGGCCAGATTACCAGGGCTGAGGGCCGATGTGGACGAGGGGCCCATAATGCTCTTAATAGGTCACTAAAATGTGTGTTAGAACCTCTGTTTGGAGCCAGTGGAGGAGTCCTCAGAGATCCCTCCCATTCGCACCTCCTTTTATTCCCTCTCTCTCACTCCCTCCCCTTCTTCTCTTCTCTCCGGCCCTTAGTTCCAAAATAAATTATTCGCCAAGACACACTCGCCGTTATCGAAACATTTAGAGTGTAATATTTGTCTTCAGTAACTTTATTGGCATGTTTGCAAACGATCAATAATTCCTTTTACAATTCATTTTAAATCAATAACAGCACAGATCCAATTTTCCATTGTTTTGGCCAAGGCCAGATAGTGGACCTGTGTGCGATATGCAACAAAAAATGCAATGCCTGTGTCCAGTTATCCATACAATAAGTAATTTGTTGAACCTTTTTTATTGAATAACATGATTACCCTGAATAGTCCTCTGAGGGAGATATCTGTTTTCCATTAGTTGTGACTGTCTGGGGGTTTAAAAGTCAAAGAGCAGGGGTTACTCTGGAAAAGTTATTTTGATTATTTTTCTAAAAATGTCCCCTGACTATCCGTCTGAGAATGGCACGAAAGCATTTTTTTTTTTTTTTAAATGGCCTTAATTGTTGCGAGCTTTGTGTGTTGACAAGAAGTGGCAGGAGTGTGCATGTGTGTGTGTATGTGGTGGCGATTTTACTATGTAGTGCAGTCCAGTCTATGTTGCTTGCATCAGATAAGGGGTGAGGAGCAGTGACGGGACAGAAGGGAGAGCTAGCCTAAACCCAGCCGCTGTTTATTTAGACATAGCGGCAGGCTGGAAAGTCAACAGTGGGAAGGACAGCAAATGCACACCAGCACCAGAGAAACCCGAGAACCAGAGACCTAAGCTGGTGTCAAGCATCTCGCAGAGGGATTTCTGGCTGGAGATCAGCTGCGTGTGTCACCTCGCTGGGAGCGAACCTGCAGAGAATTGGAACTGATTGCTGATCCCAGATCTGCAGCCCCGCGCTGAAAGACTCGGTAAACACAAGAGCCTGACCGCGGTAGCCTGTCCAGTGTTTCCAGCACTCAGTGGGGAGGAAGGTCACTGGGGCCCTGTCAACAGTGGGAGCTACAATTCACCTCAAGCCTTGTGTGAGTAACAAAAGAAGGAAAGAAAACACAGCTAAATGGGTGAACGCTTGAGGCATCCCCCCACCAGCAAACAGTCCATCACGATTCACCAGCGGTGGAAGAAGTATTCAGACCCTTTTCAAGTAAAGTGCTACTGCTGCACTGTGAATATACTGCTCTGCAAGTTAAAGTCCTGCTTTAACATGATAAGTAAAACAATGCAAGTATTATCAGCAAATTGTACTTTAAGTATCAAAAGTAAAACTGTTGATGTTTTTGGATGAATGTACCTGCTGCATTTAATGTGAATCTTTCATTTTATGGCTGTAAATGTTAAAGGTTGAGCTCATTTTTCACTACTTTATCTACGGTTGGTAGTTTAATCTTCTGGAATGCAACCTATTCTGTAAGATCATTCTGTGTTTGTAGCGTCGCTGTCCTGTGAGAACCATGAATCTTCAAAAGGTCAACTCTTTTTTTTTTTCTTTTTTTTTCGGCTGCGTGACAATGCATTTTCCGGCAAGGCCAATATGTTTTTTAAGTAGTTCATCTAGTACAAGGGGGATTTTCTAAACCAATAATGGAACACGTCTTCCTTAATCAGAAAAACTCACTAAAAATTGGAGATGTATGGGTAATGTAGGCACCAGGCTTTGACAAGCCGCCCGCTGGTCTGGCATTGCACTCTTGTAACACTGTTGAACTCATCATGGGCAGTTTAAAAACAATTGGAATGGACAGAATGGACTCAGCAGAACCAGAGATATTGACTTTTTATATATTTTATATTTTTTATATATTCTCATATAAACCTAAACGCCTACAGTACCCACAATGCAACTTAGATACTAAGTGACATCGCTTGAGGCTGTCAGTAAGATTACATGCGGCCTCCTCTGGAGCAACAAAAGGCTTTTTTTACTACTTTTTCACATTTGTGGTAGTGCTTCCCAAACACACTTTAATGTGCAAAATTGGTGGAGTTACACTTTGACATCCATAAGTATTGTGGCATCTGAGTTCAACTGGATTTATGACAGATACTACATTTGTTATGTACATAGATCTTTGAGGGGTAATTGGCAGTGCCTCTAATATGAATCTTTTTTAGCAATTTGCCGTCTAATCCAGTATTAGCCGCTGAACTCATTAGCCACCCCCGCTTTGGCTGCAAAAAAAACAAAAAAAAAACAATGAAACATAATTATGTGTGGGAACTTTACTGTAAAATGCCAAACGAGTGTTTCATTCATCTCTCAGCAGCGTTTTAGCCTTTACCGTACCACCATACAATTAAGTGGGTCAGGATTTAGTGCCTGGCCCCAGTGCTGCCGAGAGCACTTCCTTCAGCAGCGGTTATACTTTCAGACATGTTAATCACAGATCCTGATGACTCTGCCATACGTTTGGTATAGGACTTCTGTCTGGATACCGCTCGGCGTGGCTGTAAATAACTTCTGAGGCTTTCTGGTGATTTTCTGGAAAGTTCCAGCGATTGTGAGGCCGGCTGCCTACAGAGCCAAGTTGGAACCACCTTTAGGAAGGCCCCATCTACCTCTCTTTTCCTGTGAATTATTTTCAAACAGGTTTTTTTTTTTTTTTCTCCTCTTGGTTGCTTCTACATGAGCGATGGCAGCCTGGATGCTGATGATTTTTTTCTGTGCATTTGATTCCTTTTTTTTTTTTTTTTTTTTTTACTGCTTTTTATTTTTTACCCCCTCACTGCCACTCCACAGTCACCGGCACATACCTCTGAGACATCTGCAGAAAGGTTGGCATTAGCATGTGAAAGGGTTCATGCAGACAATGCTATGCATTATGTATCCACAGCATTTGTATGAAATGCAGCCGCTGTCATTCTTGCTAGCCTGTAATCTACTGGCAATATTTCAGGCAGAGCAGGGAGAACAATCTAAAGAGGACACATGGGCCACCACTATACCTACCATACCCTACACGGGGAAAACTCATCGCCTCCTCCATCCCGAGAAAACATCAAATGCAAAGAAGTGTCGGATCTGTCAGAACTGGGTGAGACAACTGTCTGGTAGGGAGACGTACCACCAAGTGGCCTGTGTTAATGAGGAGGAGGCTGTTTTTTTTTTTTCTTCTTCTTCTTACCCAGAGGCAACACAGGCGAGCAGTAAACTGCGCATTTGATCTCTGATACTCGCTGCGTAGTTTTTTCGCTTTGCAGAATCGGCCGCACATTTTGCAGCCCAGCACCCCCCCCCACTCCATACGAGCGTGCATATATATATCCTGGATTGTGAGGAGATCCGTGGTGAATGAGAAAAGACAGGACAAACAGTAGATGTTGTTGGAAAAGATCCAAACACTTAAAAGGTATTTCATCCACTCGTGATTTCAATGAATAAAGAGCTTCTACCACTCTTCCATTTAGCAAATATCTGACATATCTCCAGACGCAGACTTGGACGACACAGTTAGTGAAGTTATAGCGCGTATATCATTCTATTAGGGTATTTATTGCTTTTGGATTGCCTAAACATTGGCACCGGCTTGTTATCTGACGTGACTCTTCATAAAGCAAATGATTAATGAACTGTTTATACACTCTCACTGGGCCCTCTTGTGCAGTTTCCACTTCCCACTTGGTTATGGTATATCATATAAATACTTGGCAATAACAAAACAAAATATACTCTGCAGCCACAGCTGAGCATTTTGTCCAGAGCGTCCAGGGAATCACATGCTCGGCTCTGTTCAGTTCTGCAGATGGCTACACGGTCTTAAAGTCCTTGAGCCTGTCTGCGCGCGCTCCGGCCTCCTGTCATCGAGCCATCACGCATCACAGTAAACTTAGCTTTCAGTCGCGGCGGTGGCCATGGGCTGCCACAGCTGCTGCCACCGCCGCCGCTGCTGCTTGGGCTGAGCAACTCCGATGTTTACCCAGACTCAGATGTTGGACAGGGGTGGGCCGGAGCGAAACACACAACCCCAAAATTGGCATCTATTTTTTTTTTTTTTTTTCCGCCCTGCTTCTCTGACGCTCGCAGAGTTTATCTGTTGCACCATCTCCGCGGACTCCAAATATATCTGTCACCCCTCACGCCACTGTGTTCATTGTGCCCCTCTTTATGTGCCTTTTCAGCTTGACGCCCTTTCTTCTTCGTCGGAGTGATGGATTTTTTTTTCGAGCCCTTGGATTTTAGTGTCACAGCTAAATGTGTGTTTGCATGGCTATTAGTGAGGCCCGCTGAGGGATGAGTTGCACACTCAGCCGACCCCTGCACAGTCAGTGACGGAGCACTCTCTCTCTCTCTCTCTCTCTCTCTCTCTCTCTCTCTCTCTCTCTCTCTCTCTCTCTCTCTCTCTCTCTGTCATGTGGTTTAAACTGCTCCAAGCTAACCATCATGCCATTGACAGCTCTCCATTTTCGCATGCGATTTGTGTTTACGCAGGACTGGGAAACGCCACGGAATGCATCATCAAGTCGAAGCTGTAATTACGAGCAGTGTGTTGATTGTAATTTAAGAAGTGAGAAACTTTGCGAAGTGCCAGCAGAGGGAGAGCATCATTTTTAGCGGCGATGCTTAGTGGGATGTGAGACACATGGCGTGCAGGTCTAATGTCTCTCCTAGGACCCCCCCCCCCTTTTTCCCAGTCCTCATTACCAGAGAGCTGCTTAATGACAGCGTCAGTATTGATCACAGCTCAGCGAAGCACAGGAGGACCGTGTGGTTAGTGGGCCAAGCACGGAGAGGACATGCAATGATTTTTTTTTTTTTTTTCAAACTTCCCTCATTCCTCATTCATTCCATTTTACATCCCGGAGAGAAAAGCCCCGACTCAGCAGTATTCACCTCTTACCTTCCTGTACTTCCATCTTCCTTACATCTCTTTCAATTTCTCTCCAATCGCTTTCCATGCTGTCGCGTCTCGCACTAGTTTTGCCATCTTTACTGACTTGCGGCGGCTCGGCGGGTGTGAATGTGCCCTGTTTTGTCAGCCTGGTGCCTATGCAATCTTTAGTCAGCAGATAATTGCACAGTAGTGTGGAGTAAACACGGGTTAGGGAGGCGCGGAGAGAGAGAGAAGAGTTCAATATATAATCTGTTAGCAGGAAAGTGTCCCATATAGAGGCGAAGGCAAACTGATTAAATTACCCCACGTGTGGCTCTGCGGTAAACAGGCTCTCCCTTTCACATGCACATAAGTCCACAAATGTGCTACCACTTGCACCAAAGATAATGCACCTGTGTGTTGATCAACAAGTATTGATTATCTCTCTTGCTAATTGGGCCCAAGTTAATTACTGGCAATTTAAATCATGAATGATACATTAGCACAGATGCACTGTCGACATTGCGGCGGGGAAACTCACATATGTAAACATGCATGCTTTTCCACATAACAACCGCACTGAACACGCCGATAAAACCTCTCACGTGCACAGAAGTGATTTAATTGAAAAGGAGACCGATTATGCTGTTATTTCTTTTCTTGTGCATGCAAAAGGAAAGTTAATGTTAAAAAGCCCCAAGTCCCACAGGAAAAACTGCTCCTGAAGTGCCTGAAACACTCCCTTCGCAGCCCCGCCTTTAACTTGGTGACTTTGTGACATCACACTATGCCAGCATGTCACACATTTTGCATAACTCATGCCTAGCAGCTAATTCAGCACGTTACAATTAATTTATGCACATGTTCTCTGGTGTCGCCGTTAGCTGCCAGGCATGCGTGAACTGACCAATCAGAGCAGACTGGGTGTTCAGGAGGGGCGGCCTTAAAGAGACCGGAGCTGAAAACAGAGCGTTTCCGACTGAGGGGGAGCACAGTGCTGCAGCATTTGGGCAGTATGGGACCACTGATGTGGGGTTTTTTGAGCATTAAAGCATGTGAACCTACTCTAGTAGAGACCCCCCAAAAGAAAACGATGAACCTAAAAATGAGCAGAATTGTAACATCTAACTGTGTGAACTCGCAGTGCCAGTCCCATAAATTGATTTACATCAATGTGAGAATAGGTCGCTTCAGCTGAGGTTAAGAGACGGTGACAGAGAGAGAAAGAACAAAGAAAAGCAGTGACTTTACTTAATTCCTGGGAAAACGTGGTTTTTACCTGCAGCTATCTGGTGCCTGGGATCTTCTCCTCCAAAGCCTCGCTGCTGGGCCGTTAAGCTCCGCTGCCTCCCCGAGCCCATGTCGCATTCCTTTTGATCAAGCCCCGAAGTTCAGCCGAACGTGGCTTTCACCTTTTAGCCCCGCTGTCCTTAAGCTGGTTGGTGGCTGCCTCCGCTCCCCTAGTGCAACAACAAGAGGAAATGAAGGAAGTTTCGTCGACTGGCACCTTATCTGGTCGGGGTCAGTGCAGTGATCCCCGCAAATTAGCCCCGGACCTTGCTGAGTGTGTGTATGTGTGTCTGCTTCCCTGCTGCTCCGCGGCCTCCGACAGTTGACAAAACGGTCAGGATTTTGTGGTCAGACATCAAAGCCATCAGATGAAGACCGAAGATGTTTTTTTGTGTTGTTTTTTTTTCTTCTGCTCTTTTAGCGGCATATGCTTGCAGTTGGTGGGACAATTAAAGTTTTTGTAGCAGGAATGCAAGCATGCCCGAGTTCATGAACTCGAGGATCTGTGGATTTTCCTTTTAATTTTGAACTTGTCTCTTTCCTTAAACAAGTCTTATGATTCACTAAGTGCTGTGTAGCTCCATTGTCTATAGGAATTGGTTTAATGTCTGAGGCTTCCAGGATTGCGTCATTTGCCTCTTTGCCTTGAAGTTAACAGTAATGCCAAAACTCCATCTTCGGACAGGATTCAGTGGCTCAGAATCAGTTCAAAAATGTATTCTTGCACAGCGTCAGGCCAGGGAAATTCAATATAGGCTGTGACAATATGAATGTCTGCCTTTTAATGTGTCTATAGGTTCAAAAAGCTTCTAAGTGCAGGGCCCATGAATCTGCATTCCACAGCTACTAAATGACAGTGGAGCTGCTTGGGAAATTGGATTCATTACTCCAGCCACTGATAGAACGATTATCCCGTGACTGATACTCGTCCCCGCTCCTTCATTCCTTTTCTCTTTGATGCCCGACATTTCTCTTGGTCCCCTTCTTTTCCTCTCTATTACTCCACTTCCCTAATGCGATTTCGTCCCAGAACACAAGTGATAAACATATAGATTTTAGCCGAAGTAATGTTTGCTGTGACGGATCCCCCCCCGCCCCACTCTCTGTTTTGCTTTTTTCGCAGTTTTTCCCTCCCTCTGCGGACTCGATGATGTATTCAGAGTGGGAGAGGACTGTTTTTATTTTGCCTCCACTGATCAATGGCTGCGCCGGGATGACGCGGAAGACGAAGTGCTATGAAAAGGAGCGCGCCGTTCCCCCTCTTCACAGGGCTTTTCTCGGCTAATTAAAGATTCATCCAAAGCAATGTGGCAACTTTGACAGATCAGTTGCAGACTGGTCTGAGTAACGCTGTAATGCCTCTTTAAAGCTCCTCTCGCTTGGGTTTTTTTTTTCTTGCGAGTGCGGCCCATTAAAGAGAAGGGGGCCGCCCCGACCCCAACAAATAGAAGCGTGTTAAAGATGATTGATGTGTCTCGGAGAAAAATCCATCCCATAATTTCACCTTTTCACCTTGGAGAGGCTTCCTCCTAAGACCCATATTAAAGCTTAATTCTGCCAACGAGGAGCAGGCGGTGTTTTAAAGAGGAGAACACATGTCTGTGAGGCCTGTTCCTCCTTATCTAGCAGCTTCAGCCTCAGCCAAAGATAGATGTCTGCCATGCCAGCATGTTTATTTTCCTTGCCGATTAGCTTCGATTAAAAGCAGACCATGTTGTCTCTCTCCTCCTATTTGTGCATTTGTGTGTCTGCCCCTGTGTGTGTGTGTGTGTATGTGTGTGTGTAAGGAGTCCTCCGATCCTCCCTGTGCGGGTGTGTGGGTGTTTGTGTGAGAGTCTCCGTTATTTCATCTCCACTAGGCTGCACATGATAATTAAGCCATGGGGGGCTGGGAGCGGGGAAGGTGGGTTACAGCTTACAGCTTTGAGTAATTCTGTGCCCTACGTCACCCCCCCCACCAGAGCCATCCCTCTCAACCCACCCTTCCTCTGTCTCCCTACCTTAACCCTCCCCACCTCCAGCTCCAATCCCACCTCAGGCTGTGGGAATTTTCTTTAGTCACACTCGGCTTACCAGGTAAACAAGCCTGAATGGGGAGACGCGAGCGGAGTCCACAGGAGCAAATAAAACAGGGGAGGATGTAAATGGATTTATCACTGAGCCCCCTCACCCGCTTGGAACTCCCTCACCCACCGCTCACCCCCTCCACCACCACATCCGTCACCCGCCCTCTTTTTTTCCTCCCGAGCGCGGTGGCACTCTGCTAACTTGGCAGTCTCTTTAACGAGTCAATTGCAGACCTCTGGAACTCAGGTGCTCGGAGAGCTCCGGATCGACCAAGTGGGGACTTTTTTCTTTAAATATATTTTCCATTCGCTCTTGTTCGCGCTGGATATTTTTGTTTCTCTCTCTCTCTCTTTTTCTCCTTCGCTCTCCACCTCTCTGTGCCACAGAAACAGCGGCGGTAATTCTCCGAGGCAGCTGTGTCAACTCTGTCTTCAGTTCGCCCGCTGAATGATAGCAGTGCACTACCTGTAAGCCCTTCAGCTCGAGCAGACACACATTCCCCGCGCCGCTCCTCCCTAAATTATCTGCCGCTAATCCAGATCAGAAAGTTAAAAAGCAGGTCAAGCGTGAAAGCCTTATGCTGAGTAATGAGAGAGGGACCCATGTGAACTCACGAGTGTGTGCGTGAGTGCCTCGCAGGACAGACTCCCACCGAAGCCAATCCGAGGGCCTCGTTTTCAAAGGAGCTCTTTCAATCTGAGGGCAGGAAGAGCGGACTTAAACCAAGACCACCATAAACAGACTCTTCTGTTTTATAACAAGCCCGGCCTGCCAAAAACAGCTTGCGATGTTTCCATGCCCTGCGAAGGGGAAATATGGATTCAATAGGAATACAGTACGAGGGTTGGGAAGGGAAAAAAAGGGACGAGACAGGGAACCAAATTTACGTCCCCCTGTTGACAGCATTCAGGTGTGTGCAAAAGCAGAAAATCTATTCCGATCGATCTGGAAGAGCAAGCCTGAGGCAGAGAGATTGGGTTGTACACTGCTCCTGCTCCTCAAGGGAGCCTTGATCACGGTTATAGCCCCCTGTGTTCATTAAGGTGCTTTGACATTTCAGCATTAGCCCGGTCTCTCATCTTGGCACTCTGGCAAATCTTTTCCAGGCTCCTGAGAGCTTGTGTTGGGAGGGATGAAAGGGTGTTATGGTACAGTTGTTAGGAAGGGGATGGGGCAGATGCACAGCCCCAGCGTCTCCGGCTGATCCCAGGCGTACGTGTGCATGAGCGCCCCTCTGCGGCGTGCTGCAACGGAGGCTGCCGCTAATCGATCGGTCGTTTCGAGGCAGCCTTATCCGTCCTAATCCCGGGTTGTCATTAACACCCACAGTGTCATTTGTTATGTATTGATCTATTGACCCATTGATCAGATGGTATACAAATGATAACAAACACATTGAAAAGTAGAGAATGAAAGTCAAGGAGAGCGACACGAACTAATGAGGTTTGACTTTTCCTTTCTTAAGTCGTTTCTTTTGCTAAGTGAAAAGGGATACACACGCTGCAGTGCTACACTGTATCCTAAACTGAACTGGAAATCATGATGTCACATTGTTACTGCAATAAGAATAACTTAATGGTATATTTGCAGGAGACTCACAATACATTTTTATGGATGTATAACACAAATAAAGTCGACTTCAACTAAAGTAGTCAGTGATGTAAATTGGTACATAAAGAGCAATATACTTAAAGTGTACAAAACATTGTTCTACTTTGCACATAAAAGTACACTAAATTCCCTTTAAAGTGCACTTTTCTACAATTTAATTTAAATATACTTAGTGCAAAATGAGTTGTTCCAAAATAGCAAACTTGAAGTAACTAACCATTAACATACTTGGATTTGACTGATCATTACTCTAGAAACAAGTATACTTCATATGCTTGGATGTAATATACTTTTTTTTTCTATTTTCTTGAGGGCAAACATTTTGGTAAGGTCCAAACATTCTTTATCACCTGCATATACAATGTATAACATTACAGATGGGCATTATGGGCTTGTGGCTTGTGTCTGTGATATTCTGAGTGATAGTGCTCTCTCTCCCTCTGTGCACCTCCTGTAACTTCATTCCCTTGTGGAGGGCCGTTGTTTGCCACGCTCAAGCGGCAGCAACATGCTGCTCGGAGTGCCAGATGTATTAAGGCTCAGTCGGTGCAGGGAGAGTGGAAAACAGACACCGTTTCAGACACTGCCGCAAGCTTTGGATTTGTCAGCCAGGCCTGTTTCCTTTCTTTAAAACCACCACTAACATGCAGAGTAGAGGGACATGTGCTTCCCTCTCAGTGTTTAAGTACATTTAGCTGAATGTTGGGTCCAGTGTGGACATGCTTGAGTACAGCACCTTACAAAGCTTGAAGAAAGATTCGGCACATTTTATGAAGCCATATCATGTTGTAATGTCTTTGATTTGACTCACGAACGCCCTATAGTTAGAATATACTTCTTATATGTGGAGCTCTGGCTTGCTCATTAGGAATTGATCTAAAGCCATTACTACAGTAATTGGCTCTACTCAGAACTTACATAAAGTTGGTACATGTGGTTCAGCAAAGAACTCTCATATTCTCAGCAGAGTGTGTAAGTCCATTATGGTTCCTCGCAGCTATCCAGGAAATTCTTCATCAGTGGGAAATAATGCAGTAGAGTACTCTGATTGTTTGTTCAGTTTTGAGTAGTGTAAAGGATTTCTATTCATTACATGCACTCTGTTTCTTCACCATTATGCCTGGATATGAATAGCAGAGTTGGGATTTAAAATGTTGTGGGGTTTTTTTTTTGTTTTGTTTTGTTTTTAGCATGCTTGCTAGCTACTGCTAAGCCTGAATTCAGGAATGTTCATAATAGCTTGTGTGAACCCAGATGATTCACTTTGAGGACGCCTGCCATGCTGTGCAGTCTATGAAATAATGTTTTTTTGCTGTTTAGTGGGGAGGTTAAGCTAATTTTTGTGCTACGTAGCTACGTAGACAGCTGAACTGCCAATGATCTCAATCAGATGGATTTAAATGACTAATCAAAGTGAAAGAGTGGGTATCTAGATGTATTCTATGATGTTTAATCAGTGCCAAAATCAAGACATGTGCTTGTGTCACAAGTGTACAGAACATTATCTGCATTGTTTCCCACGGAATTGCTGTGTACCTATTGTTGGGTCTCGCCGATGGGTTAAAAAACATAAAAGTAGCTATATAAATTGCTTAAATGGGTTGCCAAACATACTTGGGCTGCTCTTAATATACCTGGGCGGCTCGCCCAAGTAAACTGTATGTGTGGGAAATATTGAAACGCATGCACAACGCTAGCATCGTGCTCATGTTTTCCACACCCCCGCGCTTGGGGGACCGCATTTGTGCAGTTCCTTTGCGAGGATGCTGCTTTCTGCCCGTGGATACTGTTGCTCACCAGAGATTTTGTATGCAAGATAACTGTAGTCCTGTCATGGACTAAATACAGGCATTGGAGATTTATTTTGTCCAAGAAACAGATCTTGATGGACTACAAAAGGTTCACAACACTTCAGCGCTGAAGGTTTGAATGGCTTAAAGTGGTGTTAAGATGTTCAAATCTTCATGTGTTGCCGAGCGAGTTCCCTTCGCGAGTGCATTTGCAGAATTCTGATCGCCTGACTCTGAAAGCACTTTGGCCTGATTGCTGCTCCTTTGCTGCTTGCGAGCAATACCGACACTGGATGGGAGGTCAGGGTGCCGTGATGGACGGTCTCCCTCCAGACTAACAGCCCCTCAGTGAGTTACTCGGTGCTCACATTCATCACAGATGAAGTCTCAACATAAGGCCCTTTCACACTTCCGCACTGCACAGTACCATGTCGTGCCAGCATGGATAGACTAGCCTCTCCATCACACTACAAAATCTCTGAACACAAGCGATGCTCACGCCGTAGAATGTCTGAAGTTATGTGATCTTAAGCGTGAGCGTGGTCGAATAATTTATGGAGTAGGGAAAAAGTCAGGACCCTAATCAAGGTTCGCACAGTAGGAGTCCTGATTTAGGGTTAGGGTAAGGATCACTAACCACGGTCACAGCACTCCTTTCCTTGACTCTTCCAATTCAGAGCTTGCAAGCGTAAATTTGAAGATATATAGTCTGCAGATCCACACTGAGTCTTTTTCGGTGTGTAAGTCAATGAACAGTAAATGTATTTTCTTCCATCCGGTACTTGCAAACTTTACTGACCGGATAGCTAAGGCTGGCCACTGAAGCTGTCTAGTCTGTAATATATATCTGAAATTTATTCCCTTAAGTGTCTTGTGTAATCTTTCTAAATGAAAGCACATCAGAAGATGATTCGCCCCAGCAGACTGACAGACCAGCTGTGGGATATCAGCTGTAGAAAAGGCTTGAAGCACAATAAAGTATTTATTCTTAAGAGCCAGTGGAGACTGTGGAGATGAGTATACAGAACATGTGCCAGCGCACCACAGTTTAAGACAGACCCCCCGTGCAGAGTGGTTTTCCAAACTCACTAAGAGTTGCTCTCTCTTCTCTGCACCGCTTCCCACAGTCCAGCGTATTTCATTCAGCTCAAACTCGGAAAGCCCAGGGCAACAATGGCATGATGGGAAAACATGGACGCTGTAAATCTCACATCTGCTCTTGCCACCAGTGTGCAGCGGCCTGGACGTCAGCCGACGTCCCCACATGGCCTGAGACTCTCCCATGACTTCCCGCAACCGGGAAAGAGCAAGCAGAAACACCATTCCACAGCCTCGAGGATTTTTTTTTTCTTCTTCTTTTTTGTACAAGCTTTACGAGTTTACACAGGTGGAGGCCCTGGACTCCAGCACCGTTTGTGTGCACAGAGTATTAAATATTTACAGCAGTTTAGATACCCTGCCTTTGGAAAATACAGTTCAGAAAGACACTTAGAGGAAGGAAGAAGAACAGAGTAATAACCATCATTAGTCAGTTATTTGCTTCCAGTTTGGAGGTGGCGAGTTGAATGAGGGCCCTGCCTAGGTATATGATCTGTTAAATTAGCGGAGAATGCTGAATGTCTGTCCGTGCCATAATGCAGACTGAACACTCCAAGTACCCTTCTGCACCGAAATTAAAGCCACATCAAAATTGCGTTGACATGCATTCTTATGGTAATGACAGTTTCCCCCCCCCTCTTTTCATTTAGATGGCCGTCTTAATGACTGTCAGCCCCTGTAAGTGCGGCAGCGGCGGTGGCGGCAGCATCCAATAAGGCTTCATTTAGAGCCCACCACCATTCAGAGTGAATGAGGGGGAACAAGGGGCCCTAGATGAGGAGGTCTGATTCTTCATCAGCTCTGCGAAGGCTGTTGGGCTGGTAATTACACACATTATCAGTCATTACCACGGTCTGGCTAAGGGCCTGAGACAGGCAGCAAGGTAGGCCCTGATGCAAGGGGGAGACGGTTGATGGGGGGTAGGGGGGGTGTATGTGTTAGGGTTAGGGGGGAATAGGGACATATTGATGGACTAGATTCAAGGACAGACACTCATGCAACTTGCAATGCAGCATAGTTGTACAAAATCAGCGGCACCATTGCGTTGGAGGTCTGTTTTTATCTATCGATTGTCTTTTTTCTTGGGTTTTCTTCTTGTTTCTAATCTGTGCTTTGCTCTATCTTTTTTCAGTTTTTTCCTTCCCCTTCTCGCACCTTTATCTCTCCTGAGCTCGCTCTCTCTGTCATATGGGTTCCCCAATGACAGCGTGTTTCCTCCCCCTTCTTTGCCTCTCTCTCCCTCCCTCCCTCTCTCTCTTTCTCTCCCCCCAACCCAACTCTATGCTCTCTCTTTCACTCTCTCTCTCCCCTCTCTCACTCGCTCTTTGTGTATGTCTTCTGGGCTCGCCAGAGATGCAAATGACACAAGAAAGTGATAAAAGTTGCATGTTGGCACCACCATAATTAAATATTAAAGGCTTTCATTTTTTCCCCTCTTTTTTTTTTCTTTTTTTCCAAGAAGAAGGGATGCCTGTGGATATTACTTTCACGTTACAGCAGCGAGAGAGGGAGAGAGAGAGAGAGAGAGAGAGAGAGAGAGAAATGTATTAGGGATTTGATTTAAATTACCAAGCTTTCAAAATGCCTTTTTTACTAATATCTTTGGAGATTTTCAAAACAAAACTGTTCATGGGGAAGCTATGTTAATTGCCGATAGATTGTGTTGACAGGAGAAACTTTCTCGGAGCTGAATCATTACCCCTGGAAACCACTGTAGGTGAGTGGTTGAGATGTGACACCTCAGATTCTCCTGTTTTGTGGAAAGCGGTGCTTAAAATTCCTGTAATCGGACTTATTTATCTTACAAATCTTTCTTTCTCCCAGTGTTTCTCGGGTTGTTACATCATCGTTACATACGTTATTCTAATGCAAAGTGTGACCCACTTTCTTCAGTTGTATTGTTCGCGGGCTTAGCCCCACCAACCCTGTTTTCCATTCACTATGTCAAAATGGGGATAGAAAAAAAAAATCGTTGTGTGCGTGAGTGTGTTGTGTCCCTCTCCTTTTGCTCTTTTGCACACACACTCTGTGTATTTATGTGTCAGTGTGTGTTTGCATCATCTGTGGGCTTGGTAAGTGTGTGTCATGACTGCATCCCCGCATGGGGTACAGGGCCTTTCTGCTGTGCTCATCCAGGCACAGCTAAAAAAAGAGATGAGGAGGAGGAGGAGGAGGAGGAGTGGGAGGAAGAGGAGAGGGAGGAGGAAGGGGCTTGTTGCTTTTAATTGAATTGTAAATGCGAGTGGAGGGGGAACAGGGCTGCTCCTAGCTGGGACAGACAACAGATGGAAGGCAGGGCCTGCCCTGCAGGGCGAGAGGGGTGAGAGGGGAGATGGGTGGGTGGAGGGCAGATAGATGGATGGATGGGGGGATGGGAGAGAGGCAAAAGAGGGCCTGGTGCATGAAAATGACCAGGGTCTGGCCTCTGTGGAGTCCATGATTTCTCTCTCTTCCACTCCCAATCTGTCTTTTTCTTTATTATTTATCTCTGTTGGCTTTTTTTTTTTCGTCTTGCTCCTTGCCTCTCGGAAAACAAAGTTTGGCTCAGAAAATGTAAGACCTGATATCTTGCTACTAATCAATAAGTGGTGCTAACACTGCATTCAGTCCAGCTGAATGAGCTCTCCCGGCTGCTACGCTGCTTGGCAAAAAACTCAGAGATCACACTCTTGAATCGAATGAAAATAAAGAAAGCATAAAAAAAAGTAGAATACATTTTAAAAAGTATACTTATAACACTAGGCGACTTCCCACTGTTTGTAAAGCTGTTAAATGGTGAGGAAGAAAAAAAAAAAGTGTTTTCTGATGTTATATCTAAATAAGAAATCTCACTAGACACATGAACACAAATAGGCTGGCTGGGTGATATAAATGGAGATTTGCTCAGTGGGAAGAAGAAACAGGGATCTGTAAGAAAACCCAACCTCTCCCTCTCTGCCCCCACCCAACACCCCCACTCTCTCTCTTCAAAGAGAGAGGGAAAATTACCCCAGTCTGCCCTCCTCAGGTGAAACAGGGCTCAGGGAATCTGTCGGTGCACTGAGCAGACTGGGTCAGACGGTGGGACACACACGCGCGCACGCACACACACCAAGCCACTAGGTCAATACAGGCTTTACCCCCTTGACTAGATTAAGGGTATTTGGGTTGTTTGTGCATTTGTGATGATAATAACTCCACATGGGGCTTCTTCTCATTTTATTGAACTGATCAACACCCCTGCTAGGTCTGCCGGGTCTTATATGTGCAGAAAGGTTTTTTTTCTTTTTCTTTTTTTTTCTTCTTTTTTTTTTAGGAAAGGTCGAGTGTAACTCCTGTTGTAGAAAACACAATCACGCACTCGGCTGGAAGTAACGATTTGCATGCGTCTTGCAGCAGGATTCAAAAAACACACAGGATGATGGGAAGTGTGTGCCCACAATTATAATACGAGCACGAACAAGTACCTTCCATTCAGATGTGCACTCCCCGCTAGTCCCCATGCATATTTTATTTTTTTTTTACACATCATTTTCCAGATATAATTCTGTTTTTTTTCCTCTTCCTCCTCTTCCATTTTCTCGCAGACGATGCCTGTGATGGATACTCCTCATAACTGTCTCTGCAGGCATGATGTCACCGGGCTGCCTTAGTTAATCTCTTTCCTCCCAGACAGCATATTCACAGCCTTGGGGCTAGACCTGGCTCCTACATCTATCTGAAGCCAGCACATGCACTGTTGCTCTCCAATAACTCCGCTCAATTGCCCATCATTCCTCCTCCTCCTCCTCCTCCTCCTCCACCAACCTCTCTCCCCCTCTCCCACACACCTTTCAGAGCACCTCCGTCCACCGCTGCGCTTTATTCTGTTATTAATCTGCGGACGCGTTTGCCAAATAATTAACCTGGCCGAGTTATTTATTCCCAGGGTGATATTTCCCCTACCTGTGTTTGGGAGGCAGAGGGGAGGACATTGAAATGTCCTCTTGCAGCGGACCAAGGAGGCTGTGTGTGTGTCTGGAAGGAGTGGGGAGGGGGGTGTTAGTGGGAAAGGTTTGGGGCCTTACCTCAAGCATGGGCAGGCGGGGGTCTAGGCGATTCATGTGGGGTATTACGAATGCACCAGTAACCTTTTCAGTTAATGAAAAAAGAGGACGTGCTAATAAAAGAGAATAAGCGGGAGAAGGGTCTCTTATGAGGGGGACACACATGGGCCTGCATGGGTGCAATTCCCCGTGTATTTCCATTGGCAATCACATGCAGGAGGAGAAACACACACACACATAAAAACACACCCACACACACCAACTGCTCGCATGCCCGCCGCACAGACATGCAGATATGCTAACACACATAAATAGAAAACACACCCTCGGCCGGCTCAGCCAAACCTCACTCCTCACTGGGTGTGATTATATCCAGGAGAGAGGTAATGTGTTGCGCCTGAGGTGGGAGGTGGTAGATGGAGGAGACATGAGTGCTTTGGCCTTGAATTTCACCCAGGACTGCCTCCCCATCTCCCCGTGCCCATTTTTCACTCTGAGGGGAGAGTTCGCTGTGGGCTGCTGGAAGTGTGGGGCCATGGCACAGTGAGCCGCGGGTGCTTAGGGACCACCTCGTTTCACCGAAATACTCTCCGGACTCTCCCAATTCGTAAATGAATATCCAAGATGGAGCTACTCTCTTTCCCTCTCCCTCACTCATGTGTCAGCGGCAGGCCATTTGTGTCAGAGAGCTTGGCCCCCAGATGAGCGAGTGTTTGTGGATGGTGAAAACGTGTCTGCTGGTGAAAGCTTAAGCGAGCACATCATCGCCTAATGAACTTCGTCTTTAGTGTTTAAAGCTAATCTCTGAGCTTTTCAGAAATAAAAGCTCAATCTGCACGCCGTTTACCAGTGTGCAGATGTATTCAGGAGCATCAGATTAGATTAGATAATTATGTGACCCCAATGGATCACAGTTTGTTTTTTTTTTCAATTTATTTATGAAATTGTTTTCATCTTTTCACCTGGCTGTGCTTTCATAGGTCGCCATGGTGACATATAGTAATATATGGTCCCGTCTTGGACTCTAACCAAGTAACCAACACCAACACCTTTTTTTTCAGTCTTTATGTGTTAGATTTATGCCGGGGAGTGAAGCCTTTGAATGTATACTGAAAAATCTGTTTCCTTTCACATCTTGTAAACTTTTCCATATCACATAAGTGTAAAAACTTTTTTTTCTTCTAAGAACTCATGGTGTTTCCTCACAGGGCTTTGCACCAATATTAACATGTAGGCTTATATGCAGGTTGCTTAAAAATGGATGAACCCAATTATAAAAGGCGTTTGACTTGTTCCTATTGCCAGGAGCAGGGGTGTTCCAGACTTACTTTCTTTTATTGGGGGGCCAGAAGGGGGCACTGAAAATCTTGGGGTGGCCACCAAAAGGCAGGGGGGTCAAAACTGACTGTCTGGCAATGCATTTCTTATTTTCATCTTATTTATTTTATTTATTTTCTTAAATTAAGTAGTAGGTCATGTTAAATATCAGCTAGAAGCCTGTTATGCATATGCACTACAGGAAGCGGGGGGGCAGGTACTTGTGAGTGGGGGGCGAATATTCACACCTTTTCTGGCAAAATGCTACGACCGCATTGAAGTTACAGACATTGACATGCAAATAGTTTCACAGCTGTCTCCATTCAAGCTATGTCCACACATCATCAGTAGGTTTAAGAGAGATGTGCGAGCGTGACGACACCAGGACAACAAAAACAGAAAATACGGTTTTACCTGCATTTAAAAAACAAACAAACAAACAAAAAAAAAACAGCATATACAGTATACAATGGTTGCATTGGTGTAAAAAGGGGATATTAAAGCACATTTTAAATGTGTGTGTGGAACAGGTGGACGGAAAAACCTCCAGCAGTAAATTCTTCCATTCCGCTCTCAACCTATCCCTATCCTATCTCTAACAACTCGCCAAGGAGCGTGCAATTGCTTTTCGAGTTCCTTGATACTGAATGAGGCCTTCATGTGCTATCATATGACAACATGAAAAACACTCTCGTGTGATGTGTTTTTTTTATGCCCAGCCAAGTCCAGACAGGAGAAGGAAAAATAGCCAGCAACGATTGGGCAGCTGTTGGAGCCTGTCGACCTTGGGTGTCAGCCTAAGTGTAATTATTTTTCACGCATGCCATGTTGACCAGATATACACCGCTTGTGTTCTATTTATCAGGCCTCCCGCGCGAGTTGAAGGCGGGCCATGCATGCACATTCACACATACACACACAGACTTGCATACTTACTTCTATGTATCAACAGTGACCTGATTCCTGCGGGTTGGTGCGGGCAGTAGATAAATAAAGAAAATCATCGCCCTCGGTGAGAACCTGCTGGGACATAAATTTTAGTCCGGCTCTGATTTGGGTTTGAATGAGGTTGGCATTGATTAATTTGAATCTCCAGCACAGGGAATAACTCCCATAATTCATAGCAGCGGTTGGCTTTTGCCGTGCTCCAGCCCGATCGCCTCGAATTCCCCTCACTTCATTGGCTGGCTGTTCGGCGACACTGTCAATCTGTGCACTTGTCACCCTGCTATGTCTGTCAGTCTGTCTGTCTGTCGGTCCGCGTCAGACGTCTACTTTCTTCACGCCTGTCAGACACTCTGATACGGCGCGGTATCTTATCAAATGTCTCTAAATGCCAGTCCAAGAGACAGGGGTAATATTAAAAAGAGTGTAATTAAAATGGAAAGGAGCGGGTCATGTTGGGTAAGACCTTCAGATAAAAAAAAAAAAAAGGCCTCTGAGCAAGCCAAGCAGTTTTCACCCCCTTCCTCCCTCCTCCCTCCTCTCTCCTCCCTCCTCTCTCCTCTCTCCTCCCTCCGTGCCTGCCCTCGCTCCCTCTCCTCCCTCGTTCACTCTCCTGTCACCCTGAACAGAGGATTGACATTCAGTCGAGGACACCCCTGGCTGGCGGTTAAAAGAAGTGGAATTAATGTGTGAGTTGAAGAGAGAGTGGAGAAGAGGGGGGGGGGGGGGGCACAGGGTAGGTGGGGGGGGGTGGGGTTGGTCGGTGGTAGTGAATGACTGACACAGTTTTTGATGGAGTGCAGACATGGCTGACTCACCCTCTCTCTCCATCCCCTCCTCTCATTCTACCCCCCTCCCATCTATCTCTCTATCTCTATCTTCCGCTCACTTGCCGGGGGTCGTCACCCCCCCCCCTCCACCCCCCTCCACCCCCCCCCCCCCCCCTTCCTCCCATCCTCTCCGGCCTTATTGTTTTACATCTCTTCATTCAGGCTTTTATGGCTGCTTCGTCCTCGCACAGACCCATCTCACCACCGGATGATGGGTTCCTCCCCCAGTTATCGCCGCTATTTATTATCAGCGTCGATCCACATCACATTTCTCTGACTTTGGGAAGATGGTTTTCACATTGGACCGCTTTACTGACTAGCCATATAACAAGTCCGCCTGGAGAGGCCTCGTGTGGATGCGCGTGCACAGCCGGAGAGGAAACCTTGCGTCACTGTTTGACTCTGCAGAATTACCAGGTGCCAAAATGCGATGTAGCATTTTAATGACAGCTTTCCCAGATACTTCTTTAAAAAAAGAAAGATTATTATTTTTCATTCTGTATTTGGGAGTTGGTGTTAGTATCTCGATGACTTTTTACTGCTGGGTCAGTGATTATTTTAATGTGACGGAGGCTAAGCCATTCCACACTGCTGACACACAACCGCGTGCACTGCTAAATCATATATTTAGGGAGAACGAGTCGGTTATGACATCATGTGAATTTCTGGAGAAAGAGGGAGTTTGAGGCTAACGGGCTGCTATCAGGTCATGCTGTTTGAAGTCAGCAGGAGAGATAACTCCATCCATCAAGGATTTACTGCGAAACACATCTCAATGCAAATGAAATTGCTTAAATCTACCAGCTTCAGATGTTCCCATCCCTCGCTATAGCAGCCCCAGAACTCTTCTCCGCTTTAGAAAAAAAAAGAAAGAAAAAAGAAAACAGTTCATGAAAAATGTTATCGGATCATCACCTTTTTTCCAGTGTTCCCTCTCGGTTGCCCGCTGACAAACGCAGAGTACTGTAAGGTAACTAGAAATCCATCGGCGCTTTACCTCTGTGAGTCACGCAGTACAGGGGAACATGTTTTAGCACTTAACCTCTATAGCAGGAGCAGCTGTGGGGCCCAGAGGGACTGTGTATTCAGCGGAGGAAGGCCGGCTGGATGCCTAATTAACTAGGCTGGCTTGATGATACAATAGCATCTTTTGAAATGGCCAATACGTTTCTGGAACAGTGGCTGGGACTGCAGAGGAGAGGACAGGAGGTCAGCTCTAGCATGTATTCATACTGTACACACACACACACACACACACACACACACAAACTCACACTATTTTTTTGTGGCAGACAAAGCAAACTGTGAAAAGTGACTACACACTGCTCTTTGTGCAAGTGGAGAATTCAGTCCATCACTTCACTTTAAAGAAAACGCAATCAAATCTGTGTAGTTCTAAAAGCAAAGCTCTTTTAAAAGAGGACAAAATAAGCATCAGCATTTCCACAGGGAGATTTTTTTTTCATTCCTTCTGCTTTTTTCTTGGACAAAATAAACTTTAGCAAGTTGATGTAATCAGTGACTTTAGTGGGAACGGCAGATTTGCTGGATTTGAGGTGGTTGAGAGGAGACGAGCCCTGAGTGGAACCCCAGGTAGGGCTCCACTCATTATGGATCGATCCGCCAGTCTCCTGTGTCAGGTCGTCTGCAGGCCTGATTGAAGTGTTTTCACCCAGGCTTCATGGAAGTGAACAAAAAAAAAACATCTCTCTGCCTCCTATTGATTTCAAAATGTCAAAACTTAAACCTTAAGAGGAGCAGAGCACACTCCAAAAGGCTTCGAGACGGGCTTAATGGCTGCCGAGGAAAAGCTGTTGGGAAAGTTTTTACCCCAGTTTATTTTTTTTTTCCCTGTAATAGCTTCCCCTTTGTCTCACTCATCAGAATGGATTTTCCGAGGGAAGAGGTAGGTGAAGCATATCACCCTGCCATAACGAGGCAGAAACTGTCAGTTAGGATACCATCCCGTCTGGTTCGTTAAGGATTAGGCTGGTTGGGGGAATGTTGTGAATTAATCCAGAGCGTCAGACATCACACCGAAGCCTCGCGCTGGATTAGTATTAGCTTTTGTTTGATTCATTGTGAATTAACCGACATAATCCACCTGGTGTCAGACACAATAAAAACACACCAACTGACACAGAAACAGGATTAGGTTTGCGGGGGAGGACCGCAGGCTTGACTGCCATCAGCCAGTTAACCTGGGATGATGTTCAGTCAAATTATATAAATGTCCTTATCCTCATCATAAATGGCAGCGTGCCATCTAATAAAATTTGAAACCTTATATCCTCCCAGCTGCATAATGCTGTCTGAACACTCATTAGACTGATGTGTGTTATTAACGGCCTTGCTGTCTATATTATACATTAATACACCTATGCATTTTGATGAGACTGTTTCCTGTTACCTGTCTTTTTATCTCTCTGTCTCTTATGGCGTTAATTTTTCTGAAACATGAAGACGTGGCTCAGGTGAGTCCTGCCCTGCCTGGCAGTAACAGATTGGTTGCTAGGTCTTTCAGTCATCGGGCCTGTGTGGCGGGCAACTGTGTCGTCCTTCCCCTCGCCGAGAACCCGCCGTCGTGCTCGGAACACCCGCTGGGTTCCCTGCCTCTGTTCCTCTCCTTGCTTCCATTCCTCCGCTCCTCCCTTGCCGCCTCTTCCCTGAATCTGTCACTGCCTCTTCTTTCATCTGCATCTACTTTCCCCTCCCCTCATGCCTCCCCCAGTCTCCCCCCCCCCCCCCATTTTGGCTCCGCTCCTCCATCTCTCCATCCGTACCACCTTCCATCGGTGCTCTGCCCGATCGCTGGCGTGACAGCAGCAGAGCTCGGCAAACACTCCCTCAGGTGCTCGACTACCTTACATACAATAATGTGTCATCTCTGTATTGCACAGGATGTGGTAGGAGTGACACTGCGGGGCTGACGTGTATCGCCAGAGGACATTATGTTTGCGCTCTTTGTTTTTACTGGGAAATAGACATCATCACCATGCCTAAAAAGGGTTCAAGTGATAATGAGCAAATACCATCACTGTGATTAAAGGTGCCACTAGAGTAGCAGTCATTAGAGTGCATACCTCCACCAAGGCCCAACAGTCCCCTGTTGCACTCACTCATAGATACCAGCCTGATTTTTGTTTAATTTTTTCATCACAGTCCTTTTTTCATGAAGAAAGTGAGGGAAAAAAATGCCTGGATCCTTCTCTTTATCTGGATCCGCACCAAAAGTAAATGGGTTCCATTCTGGGCAGAGACTCATCCTCCATCCAAGTTTCATGGAAATCTGTTCAGTCGCTTTTGTGTAATCCTGCTGACAAACCAACAACAAACAAACAAACTATAGCTGCCGTTAGCTATTAGCTAAGTTAGCCCTGCTGCTAGGAAAACGTAATTCTAACCAAAGACATAGCTGTAACATCTATGTGACCTTAGTCTGCCTGGACTGGGAGCTTGAATCCCCAGGGAAGTTTTGTCGTTGTTAGCACTGCTAGCACATTAGCTTTTGGACGCCAAGAAGGGAAGATTTTCAGGTCTGGGACAGGGTTGGATACAGCATCGAATGCTGACAATGTGGTGGCTCCAGAATGAGCTCCAGGACCCGAGCAGTCAACCTTACAGAGCTCAGCAGCGAGCAGTCAACCTGGCTTGACCGGGACTTAACACATTCTCTAATACCCCTTTTAAACAAAAGCAAACCAAGCGCTGGTTTAATCTGTGACTCTTTTAAGAACCAGTTTGCTCTTCCACATCTTTTAGTCACTGTGTACATCTCCAGTTTCCCAACATTGCTCAGAACAACCATGGCTGACTACATTGAGTCTTGCTCTTGGCCTTGCATTGGCATCCAAACAAGACTGCTCCTCGGAGCACTGCTGTTTTGTCAAAGATGACCCTGTGGACAAGAACAAGTTCTTTGACTAGTGAAATGCAAAGAACTGGTTTCAGAGCAGGCACTGGCTCCAACCCAGCACCCGAACTGCCATGGACGAAAGGGGCTATGTGACCAGGCGGTTATTCTGATGACAAGGAATATAGTACTGAGGTGATTTCAGGGGAATCTCCGGGAAAGGCAAAGACAGGGCAGGTTCAGAAGAGATGTGAAGCATAAGAGGACCGAGAGGGACTGGAAAGACAAAGATTGGTTCTTTTGAGTTTTATTTTGTAGGAATCGGGTGCTAAAAGCAGCCTTTAGTATCAGCAGCGTCACGCTATGCTAACAAGGAGAGGACATTATTCGTATGACCACCAGAGGTCGCTCGTCAGGATGTGGGTGAAACAGTTCAGCCCAGCATTTGAACAAAACACCAGTGGAAATGAAATCCTGTTGGATCTTGCCAAGCATTGGGAGAAAAAAGGATGTTTTTGATTTTTTTTCCAACTCAAATGCTTTTAGCAGTCAAAGGTGGCACTGTAGAGAATAGCCGAGTGGGGTCACTTCTATTTGTAGGGTCAGAGCCTGCAGATGCAGTCACAGTCAAGACTCCTGAGCACTCAGACTGAGCTCTCTCAAAGCCCAATCACTCAAAACGAATGCTCGTAGTCGCGGCAGGATGACTGATGCTTATTGCCGGTCTCGCCATCATCATGTTTAGACAACCCTCGATACATTATGCACGATCCGATGTTGTGCGCGCATGCAATACGGTCATACATGCTGTAGACGGGAAGTAGATGCATCAGTCACAAAGGGCACGTGAAGGATGACTGGCTGTCTCCCCATGTGTTCCGAATGGAGGAACTGTCATGGATTTCCCAATTGATTACGCGTCCTCACATCTAGCCCGTAATTGCATAAGAGTCAAGGAGAGCTGAGTTTCTGACCAGAACGCTCAATCACTTTTCATCAACCTTAAAAAACAACCTCTCGATGTGGAAAGAGAGAGGCGTTATCAGGTCCGAGGCATCATCGTGACGGCTGCGATGAAAATAAAAAAAAGAATTTAAAAAAACTGAGCGCATTAATAACGCGCCACTTCACTCTGCTTTTGTTCATCTTCAAGTTAATACAGCTCTTACTGCCCAGACGTTTTTACCTCTTTTCCACATTTTTTTGCCGTCTAGACCTCTCGAGGATGGCCTCATGCGCTCCCGCCCGTGCTCGGATTCATTACGACGGGAAAAATAAGGACGTATCTCTCTCTATGCTCCAGACTACTTGATGTCTGTGGCTTTCATACTGATAGAAGATGAGAGGAGAATAAAATGTCTGCAAAATAGAAATCCCTCTCAGTCTGCTCCGTTATCGCATAGATCACAGGGAGACAATCATGACAGGGCCCGGCACAAAGTGAAAGCATTTTTTTTTTTTTTTTTGCTTTCAAACAGACCATGGCACAAATAAGTGGAGGCACTTTGAAATGCAGAGTGGGCAGTGAGTCAGTCAGTCAGTCAGTCAGTCAGTCAGTGTGTCCTCCCCTCTCACAGAGTGCACCGGGGGCTAGATAATGTCAGGGCCCCTGCGTTGGTCTCCGACCCCTCCTCGGCGCTCTGTCAGGAGGCAGGAGGAGGCAGGTTGCCAGAAGCTTTCAGGCCCCGGCAGAGCGAAATGTCTCGGCGGGTCTTGTTTTATTCCCCCTCAAGTAGCATTCAACACCTCCCCATCACATTCTCACAGACAACCTCCCATTACCATACGATTCAAATCTAACATCGCCTTTCATTCATTGTAAAAGGGCACCCAGAAACATGTAATTATTTTCTCTCTCCCCTCCCTTTAGATCAAAGCCCAAACAGGAGTGATTACAGAGAGTCAGGTTGTCTTTGAAGGCGCTCGCCGGTTCCTCTCTCTCTCTCTCTCTCTCTCTGTTTGGTTACTGTATAAACAAGGCCGGGGAGAGACGCCACGGCGCTCACCTCTCCTCAGCGCCGCAGACGCTCGCAGGAGTGGCAGGTGTGCCTCTGTTTACAGGCGGCCGCTGTTAGCAGAGGTGCACTTCAACCTTGACCCGTCCCGGGGTCTCTGATAGTTTCTCTCTCTCCCGGCACAGCTCACTTTCTCTGCCTGGTGTCGTAAAAAAAAAAAAAAAACAGAAACAGCAGGCTCCGCAGCATCCCTGCGCTTCTCTCCTTGAACTCCTGGCTGTAAAACATAGCTTTACGTGATCTGTTTTTGGTTTGCGGGGTTAGACATGGCAAGACTGAGAGATGCGCTGATTGCAGTGTTTATAAAGGGAGGGTGAAGACGGAGGAGAGATTGAGAGAGGAACCGCGGAGAGCGTGCACTCTCTTGTGTGTCATAGGAACCCATGCTGCAAGATTTCTTTTTAATTTGGCAGTCCAAACATTCAGTCGTTTGCCCCGGCAGCTTTGCCTTTTTTTTTTTTTTTCCAGCTGTATATTTACAGTAAATGGATGACTGAATTACGACGAGGAACAGAGAATCAATTCCTGTTCTCACTCTCCCTTGCTCTCTCCATGTCTGTTATTTTTAGGTGGACAGCAAGCAGTTTTCACATCTGAAAGTGAACACCATCCGACGGAGTTATGCCAAGATTTTCTAAGACCTTCCAGCTGTGAAAGCTACAGTGTAACAATAATAAGACAGGGGGTGAGTCTCTTTAAAGCCTTGGAATTACATGTGTTTACCATGGGAGCACAAGATAAAAACGGCAATTATTTGAGGACTGCACATAGCCTGACACCAGATATTGCCAAGATTTTAGTTTGAAAACTCAGCTGAACTATAATTATCAACAACGTGGCGAAGAAACAGCAGTTTTGACGTTACGTTAAATGTGCCTCTGCATTGTTTTTCAGAGATTCTGAACTAGCCCTGGCCCGTCACATCTCGTAATATCTCTTCCTACCACAAGAGGTGATTGTCCAGTTGCCCCTGTAGTTTCAGCTGGGAGATGTAAAAAGTTCGTCCTCAAGGTACGCAAAAATCAACCTAGCTAACTTTCCACAATCACCTCCGGTTTGACAAAATTCATTCTAAATTCTGGGAGAAAGACGTGCAAATATTCCCAATCTACATGCCATTTTCTCTCTCTGACAGAATCTGAAGGTAGCTCAGTGATGGAGAGCGGGAGAGAATGACTAATAACACTACTAATTTGTACTCTGTTGCCAGATATCGCAGTTTCTAAGTGGAAGGTCACAATGTATGAACACATTTTGTCTCATCCCGTAAACGCAAATCAAACCCTGATGAAGCTTTTTGCATCTCGGTCAGTTGAACACGAACATTTGCGAGACTATTCACCGCATATTTTTCTGAGATACAAAACAAAGTGAAACAAAGTTACTCATTTGATCAGACGGAGTGTGTGCCTCAGCAGTCTGGTGAGAGGCCAGGCTCTGCTCCCTGACCTTACTAGCAAAAACACTTTTGTGGAGTGTTACCGCTCACAAACACTCAGGGTAATAGAGCTTATAGGGCGCAGACTGATACATATGTCAGTGGCCCAGAGCAGCATCTGTATACTGCGCTGCACTCCTGTTGAACCTGTGCGTCCACACTTGTGCCTACCAGTTTTCAGGCAGCACTGGAAGTACAGCGATGTTCCCAAATATTCCAAGTATTCCCCCCTCTCTTTGCTGACACACAGGCAGGCCGACTCCCCTCGGTCCGCTCTACCTCAGCGGGAGCACGCCTCACATCAGCTGAGTGCAGGAACGCCTGTCACAGGAGGAGCAAGACGCTAACCATTAGCGAATTTACGTCAGCCCAAGCACAAGGGGTCAGCGCGGTCAGACGGACCACCCAATAGCTTGGTCATCAAGGACAAAGACACAGAGGAGGGAGAAGGAGAGCAAACGAGGGACTGAGAGAGAAAAAAGTGGGAGGGAGGAAAGGAGTGTGGCTATCTCCTTTCAGACGGTCCTGCCGAAATGTGCTGAGATGACACAAGCTTTTACATACGGTGTGCGCACTCACTTGTGAAGCCACACATACCGTCAGCACTGCTAAGGTATTGTTCATTGTTGCATATGCGAGCGTGCAACGCTGCACGTCCGATGCTACGAGGCGACCACGTGCATGTGGTTCCTCTGTGCAGGTGCACATCGGTGAAGAGCGTTCTTCAAGTGAGCGTGGCCGGCTCTTTTCTCCACGCAGAGTGATGACAGTGTCCAGTCGGCCGCTCAAACACAGGACTAACACCGCAGGCATACTTCCAGCTCTGTATTTTTCAACAACCCTCGGCTTGGGTTATTTGGGTCGTCGTGACATGACAGAGTAATTGGTTTGCACAGATCACTCCCTGTATTTGACAACCTGCCCCATTTACTGACTGAGCTCTCCGGTCAAGCTGCTTATAAATCTTTCACTGACTTGATTAATTGTCTCAAAAGTGCTCCTCTGCCAGGTAAATAAATAATGAGCAGAGTGATGATTTCTATTGCCGTCCAGTCAGCAGGTTGACCTGTTGTGAGGTCGACCGTGAAAAACACCTCTCGGGGAGGGAATAATAGAATATTTAAAGAAACATAAATTGGCCTCCAGAGCTGTTCATGTTGTTTTATGGCGTGTTTATTTGTATGTGTGTGGAGTGTATCCATATGTCCGCATCGCCATCTGAGGAATCATCTGCGGGGATGTGGACTTGAGTCATTGTGACGTGGAGCGACTCGCGTGTTAAACAAGCCTGTGGACGATTCGCTTCAAGCTGTTCAGCCCTGCGGATTTCTCTGTGAAGGATTCGGCATGTACTCGAGTGCATCGTCATCTCTCTGTCCGCTTTGCTAACAGAGAGGAACAGTCACCACCGTTAAATTTATAGGCCCAGACGCACCGAACTGACATTAAAGACCAAACTTGAAGCGTTGAAGGTTGACTGTTGCGTCGCCTTATGTTTGCTGTCTCTTGGCCAAAAAGCCGCACTTAAACAAACTTCAGTGACTATACGAGCTCATATATTCTGCCTGCTTGAAAGGAATTACATACAAACATGTTTTTGACACCGTTCTTGCTATTATAGCTGCCTCTGATCAAAAATAGAGCCAGTAAAAAGTTGGAGATGGCACTGGTTTAGCGAAGGAGGAGAAAAGGAGAAACAGCGTTATCTGGGTAAAATCAGGGTGACTACAGCAACAGAAGTGTCTTTCCATTTCTCTATTCATACTGATATGCTTACCTGAACAGCCAGTCAGAGTGATTTCTGTCACTGACGAGTTACCAGTGAGTCTACGTGCTGTACTGGCCAAAAAGTCTCTGACAAGGTACAATGCCAATGGCGCGGGGCACACAGCACCAACTAGAGCCACTGACGGCCCCTGACAACGCCCAATGGCCATCCGTTGGCCTTGTGTGTCCTTAAGGGGGCCTTAAAAATGTAGTCCACAAACACTGACTAATGACTGAAGTTCCACAGAGCCCCTTAAAAGTGTCACAGTGATCAGGAGGGGATATTCTTCTGTGATTGAGAAGAAATTTCTAATGTTTTTTGCAAAAGGCGTATGTTTTTATTTACCCAAGAAAACTTACTACTTACCTCGGATCAAATGCGACTACGAGCCACACGTCTTATCATCTGCATGAATCCACTTTTAATAGGAAATACGTTTTTTTAAGGGACACTTTACACTTAGGTCGCCTTACAATAAAGGAACAAGCACATCTTCATGTTAAAGGACGACTTTCATTTTAATTGGGACTTAAAGGTTCACCTTGCCTTTTTCTTTGCAGTGACAAAGCTCTCATTTCGGCGCCCTATCATTTTCTCGCAGCGAAGATTTAGGAGGCAGTAATGACAACCTGCCCCCTGGTCTGGTAAGACCAGCAGGGGGCAGATGTGTATGTGTGTGTGAGAGTGTGTGTGTGTGTGTGTGTGTGAGTGTGTGAGTGGGTGTTGTAGTGCGTTCTTGGAGGGCCTATTCCTCCTCCACCTCCACTTTAATGACATCAGAGAGGAGACAGTAGTTCGCTGCTGGAGAGCATACCAAGCAGGAAGGCTCTCCCTCCCTCTCATACAGTGTCTCCTTGGGTATTACAGCTCAATATGAGGTGTTCTGTTTGGCCTGGCTGGGTTTTAATAAAACCTGACAAGGATTTATCACCTGTTCATGGCTGTATGTGCTGCCACTCCGTCAGACAGGGGTGGTGCTGCTGCTGCTGCTGCTGGTGGTGGTGCCGGTGGTTGGGGGTTGGTTCTGGCATGCGGCAGTCATATTCACCTCATATTAATGTGTTTGCAGGAGAAGTGAACTCGCCTGGAGGAACGAGGCAATGAGGCTGCCTGATGAAGTGAATGTATTAAGGAGCGGGGCCCGTCACTTCCCCTCAATGAAGCTATTTTTGTGTGCACATCCCTCAGAAGCCCTCCCTGATTGAGACACATTCAATTTCCATGTGTATTACCACTCCTCGTCATGTGTGGCATTAACGGGGAGGCGGGCGGAGGGAGGGGGGGTCGCAACACATGCAAAGTTTATCGAAACAACAACTGATGTCAACAGCGAGGGAGGTTGCGCCAACACCTGTGGACGTGCGGGACGGCGTGCAGACAACTCCGAATCTTCATCGTGGACAGTGGCCCGTCTCGTGTAAAAATGTCCTCTGGAAAGGTTTCATTATCCTCTTCCCATCTACCCCCCTCTATCGCTCATCATTCTCTCTCCCTCCTCCCGCTCTCTCCATCCCTCACTCCACCTCGTCGTCGTTTCTGTGTGTGCCTCTCACCAGGCATCCCCATTGAGGACTTCCTCAGGACCGTTGCTAGGTGATGGCCCCCTGATTAACGAAGGAGGGAGGGGAAGGGGTGCGCGTGTGTGTGTGTGTGTCTCTTTCTCGGCAGTTATCACTAATTGACAGCTGCCGGCCCTCAGGGCTGTATTCTAACCCCGCGCCCCCAGTGTAATCGGAGGGCAGGGCTCTGTCGCCCCCCGTAGGAGAGTGAGGCGGCTGGGGAAGAGAGGAGGGGGCAATGCTGCTTTGGCTCTGGCCTTAGAGTGGGGCAACACACTGCAGGACCCGTTTGGATAAAGCATAAAGATGCGGCGAGGTAAGGGGAGACAGGAGGGAGGGGCGGAGGGTGAGCTCGGGAGGGAGGAATGGGGCGAGAGGCGACAATGAGATGTGAGAGATAGGGGGAAGGAAAATCAGGAGGGCAGCAAGGGGCAAGGACAGCGAGATTGGAAAGGAACAAGGAAAATACAGCAGGGAGGAGAAGAGGAGCAAGCAGAGGGTGGAGGGGTGAGGGCATGGCATGCTGTTTGAGGGAGGGGGTCCCCAGCTTTTCGTCAGTGCCAGTCTGCCGGCTCAACACCATCTGGAATTATTCTCAAACACCAGCCAACTCTCCCCTCTCCAACTAGGACAATCTGATTATTCAAACCCCCCCTTTTGCAATATAACTCAAATTAAAATGAGATTATTGCGATCATACTTTGGGCTCGGAGGTTGATAATGAGTTAGGGGGCACACGCGATGGTGGCTGTATGTGAGGCCTGCGCGACATACACCGCAAATATTTGCCAACTTTTCGTCTCAAGTTTGCTTTAGTCTGAAAAGGCTTTCAAATATTTGCTCGGGGTGCTTTGAGTCAAAAATTGAAAAACTGTCAAAGCTATCAGAGCCGCTCGGGGGTAATTTTGAGGCGAAAACTCAAACTACCCTAATAAAAAATAATCAAGATTATTCAACAAAAGCTTTCATGAAATTAGTATTTAATATTTATTCAATAGCATTATAATCACTCTCTTATCACCGGGGCCTTGAAAGCTGACTGAAATAAGTAGCACTTTTTTTCATCATAGTTATTAGAGTGTGGCAACAGAAATCAAACAGCGCATGACTACGTGCCGCTGTATTTTAAAACGTTTCCCTCTTTTTCAGAGGCAAGCAATTAAAAGGGCCCCTTGTCAAATATTAACTGCGCTTAAATGTGGTGTGTGCCACGGAAACTGCAATATGACATACTCAATCCAGAGTAATTAGCAAAAAAAAGCTTTTGATGCATGCGCTCCGCTCTCATCGGAGCTTCCTCGCCGTGCGAAAAAAAAAAACTGCTTGATAATGGCACTCCATCTCTGTTAGGGTGTGATTTATATGCATAAAAGTAATTTCTGCTGAATCCTCAGACACGTAGGATTTGTTTGGCGGGGTAAAATATATAAGGCATGGATTCAAAATCCATGCATCGCGTACAAGGGGACCAAACACAATTGCAACTGTGTCATCTCCACTCTGCGTAATCGGAATGAGTGATTATTTTCACAGGAAGCAGAAATTGAATTACAGTATAGGACATGTTTGTCTCATGATAAAGCTGCATTGCCTCCACTGTAATTATCTTCATATTACTGTAATTATTTGAAAGTGTGCAAAACGGATTATTCCCTTTCCTCCACCGCCTGGCTGCTTCGACTCGGCCGCACTGAGCCCCTTTCAGCTGCATCTGAGGCCTGTCACACGCAGTCTGCCTCTACGTCTTCATGCAGACTTTGACATTGCCGAGCAATCAATAGATCCCCAGCACAGAAATGCATCTCCCCCTGATTATAATGAAGATAGCTGGTCATTTAAAATGCTAATGGCCAATTTCACCTAATAAGAGACATTCAGCCCCGCAGTTCATTAAAATTTAGAGGTGGAAAAGTCTATTCCAATTAAGTTTCACCCTCCTTCCCCCCCAGCGGCGAACCCATTAGGATTTTAAGAAATGTCGAACTGTCCCATCTCACAATCTTAACACTCTGCAAAAGGAAGCACGCTTAAAACTTGAGTGGAGGGTCACTGAACAAAGGCACCATTGAGGAACATTAGCGGTAGTTAGCATATGACCTCATCACCCAGCACATTTAAGTCGCCTGTGCATAACACAGATATCGGTTTCAGGTTCCAGTCAGACTGCTCCCTCCAGCTGTAGGCCCATCTTTTATTTTCTGCCCTTTAAAAAGCCACCACTCTAAGTACCTCATGTTAATTCACTTGTTGTGCAGGTTCTAATGTGGAAAAGTGAATGAAACACATTTAATGTAGAGTATGCAAGATAAAAAAAAAAAAAAGTGCCCTTTAAAGGCAGTGGTGCAAAAAGTATGTGTGGGATAAGTGCAGTCCAGTGACAGTGGCAGTGCCTCACCAAGGCTAAAAAGAAATGTTTTTATTATATAATAGTGTATTTTTATACACTCTTTATATTAAGAACTTGTAATTGTATGTATTGTGTTTATTTATTTTGTTATACATGTTCCTTGTTCATAATTTGTAATGACATGCATATACAGAATATTTGGTTAGTCTAGTATGCTGCTATTGCCATAAAACCCCCTACTTTTACTGAATGTTGACACATGCTGATGCAATAATGCCAGCATTTCTGTAGACTTGCACATGCATGGTCACTTCTCACACCCAGCTGAGAATGCTCAACATTGAGCCAAAGACCGAGCCTTTCATACCTTGTTCCCTCCAGACCACACCCCTCCCCACCTGGCTCGCAGCGCCTGTCTTACGGATGTGACTATGTACAACCATGAGCTGTAAAGCTCCCACAGCTTGAGTATTTATTACTTTAAAAGACTTTCAACATTGTCTTATGAAGAAAAATGAGATAAGGTCACTAATGGGGACCAACACCTGACCTGCAGGATAAACGCTGTGATTTAGCCAGCAGGATGTGTTCCTGGACCAACGTTGCATTCAGCCAATCATATCCAACTGCAAAATTGCAGTCTAGCTTTTTTGCAAGCATAGTGTACTTCTTAGCATAAACTACATAGTTAGCACCCTATAGTAGCTCACATAGCTTGAGAAAGGAACTGGACAACAAAGACTAAATATAAATGACTTACAGGCATGCAGTTATTGTGTTTAGTTTTGCGGAATTTGTTTGGAGGACTTAAGTTAACCTTGAAGAGATACAAAGGAAAAGTACAGGACGGCTCATGTGTCAGATCATCTTGGAAACCCTCAGCAAGAGTCGATGAGCAGCCCTGGATGAGTAACACGGGCTCCGTATCAGCACGGACAATTCAAACGTGAAGGAGAACAGGGAAAACTTTAAAAGCCTCATGATTGTCACCCAAACAAAAGTTGTTGGCCTGCGTAGGTATATATTCTGTGAACATATTGAAAGCTAGATGTGTCCATTGATTAAGTTTGATTGTGCATTCATTCCACATGTGACTGACTTTGCAGCAGACCCTCAGCGGATTTGTTGATTTATGGCTGAACATGTCTGCATATGCCACATTGATGGGTTGCTGGCTTCCCATTCACCAAGATTTCATTACACCTTACTGGTGTGTGCTTAATTGTGTGAATGACGCATTTACATGTTATTTTGAGTAGAAGTGTGAAAGATAGAGCAGTTCCCAGTGGCCTAGTGGTCTATTTACGCCTCTTGCTCATGCATTTGTTTCATGCGTAATTCTTGAGGAAACCTGAAGTCCGTTTCTCTGAGTCACATGTGCAAGTTTAACAGGTTAAGTTGTGATGTCTAAATTTGAATTTAAGTTCCCCCCTTTTTGTGGTAACTTGCACTTTTCATCCTGTAACATCTGATCTGAAACACGGCCTGAAAGATAACCGCATCTAGAAGCAATGCATGAATAAATCCAAATCCAAGGCATCTTTTTTCCTGCAGTGCTTCACATTCAATTGCACGTAATCCTGCCAATAACAACAGGATGAAACTTGCTGGATAACAGGAGGGAGGCATATGGAAACCAATAGATCCACAAGCAGTCAACCTTGAGATTTGTCCAAATTCACCTCCGATACTGATCACTTCGTCATACGTTCTGGTACATTTGTCCACAGAAGGAAAAAAAACAACAAAAAACGTTCTGTTAATTTTGGATGCGAGGTCGACCAGCATGTACAGCAAAATGATTCCATCTGCAACACAAGTGAGTCAGAGGATGTGCGGGCTCGCTGTGGAGCTCAGATCAGATAGCAGAGCAAAAAGTATACACACTGGATCAGAGTAAGTGCGTCGGATGCACAAGGACATTTTTGTCTTTTTCTTCTTTGTATTGAATTAAACATATCAGTACAAATACAGATTTGCTTAAACAGCTCCCTTGTTTCAAGTAAAAGGGATTGTACAGCTCAACATCCTTTTGTATTAACAATGTAAAGGGCAGTTCCAGCATGACTGGAGATTTTGCTCATTTCCGGCAGTCTCTTTATTTTAAAAGAAGACTTATCAGGCTATATCTGCATGCTGCTCTGCTACTTATTTACCAGAGATACGTACTTTTTTGTAGACTCAATATGACGTCTCAGAGCTCTTGTTCTGTGCCTTTTGTAGCTGAGTGACTGAGCCTGTGCGATAAAGACCCTCAAAGATATGTCTAATCACAGCAGACACGTGAACAAAGTGTCAAGTAACATTAAAGGGAATGTGTTAAACAAACTAATCATGCTGCCAGTGTCTTTAAAGAGGCAATGTTTAAGATATGGCCATAGTCCGGATCCAATGACACTGTAAATCACCTCCATACTTTCTCCAAATTCTGCCGTCAAACTGACCTCTGTTGGTTTTGGAGGATGTGTTTGTCCCAGTTCGTAGCTCCCCTGTGATCCAAGGTCCCAGTATAAGAAAACTCTAGGGCCGCTGGCTCCACACTTAACTGAGCCATTAGTCAATAAGCTAACGGTAGCTAGCTACAGCCAAGGATAGCTAGCAAAGTGCGGCAATTGTAGGTTACTCGGCTGATGTGCTACCCCCTACAGTTTTGGAGTTACCTTCAAATTCTAGCCATATTCTGCAACATATTCTACAAAACACACCATCAAAACTACATTATTGCTAATCATGAAAATAACTCAAATACATGTTTCCTTTTTTTTTTTAACTCAAAGCATCATTAGAAACAATTGTAGTACTATTCAAGGAAACATTGACAAAACCCATTTCACCACACCTAGTATTCAACACCCACACACATGCACCCTCATAATCCAATCTTTGTCTTCCTTTTTATTTTGACACCTAGAGCAAGTTTATTTGGAGAGGCAGATATCGTGCATCAGTTTGTGTGCAGTGCTCCAGTGCTCAGTGTGTAATCTGAGAGGAGTCTCTATTAGCATAGTGAATCAAACAAAACAAAGCCTCTGCCAGTGATGTAAACACAGGGAATTAAACCTCCTGCAGTTCACTACCCGGTCATCTTCAGCTAATTTGACTGCGCAAGAAATCAAGTCTCCACTCAATTACAGCATCTGCTTTCTATGCAGAACTATGAGAGCGGATATCATTTACAACTGAAGATTTTCGAGACTGTAAGCCCTCTTCAAAGGGGATTAAATGAGAGAAAGTATGCCTTATGAAAATGTTCCCTTTTATAAAAAAAAGTATTAATATATGTGCATAATGCTGATGCGAATGCCTGATGGGATTTCATTACAGATGCAAGATTTGTTCTTCCCAAACTCTTGCCTGTTGCAAGAGTTGTTTTTTCCTGACCTTTCCGGTCAGAACGAGACCTCTTCCATGCTCTCGCTGCCGGAGAGCCACTGGCAGGCCCGTGGCTGGCAATTACGCCTCAAACTGCCCTCCTCCTTCCCTTCTTCCGAAAACTCTCAGACATGCCAGGCATCTACCACCCACTGCCTCACAGTGAGGTCTCCGAGCCATCAAACGAAAATAAAAAAGAACATCGGCTTCATAGTTTGGGTATGGCTGCTCAAGATTGTGGAGCCACACTTAGCTACACTTCCACTCCATCGACAAATCCTTCCAATTAATTATGTCTATATGATAGAAGGCTCGTTATGTTACAACTGTGTGTTCCCGTGCCCTAATCTCTGTGACTGTCTCGTATACAGTACTCATTGGTATGCAACGGGAGACTGCGCGAAGAAAAATTTAAGGCCTGCCAATTAACTTTGGATGTTTTTCCTCCACTTGAACAGCTTATTTACAGGCTGATTAGCCGCTTTGAAGGTGAGTTGAAACGAGACAGAGTTTCAGAGCTTTTTCCTGCATCTTCACAGGCTCGGACTTGGCTGATCGAACTGTGAACTTCCTCTTAGCTCACCGCAAGCACATGGGCCAGCAGCGCAGAACCTTACTTCATCCCTAATGAGGCCGAGATCGATCACCGCCGGATAAAATCAACATATTTCAAGAGTGGAGCGGTGGATTGTCTAATAGAGTAAAATTAAATAACTTATCATTAGTTTGAGCGGCATTTAGTGAAATTGTCCTATTTGGTTAATCCTCTGGAACTGATTAAAATGACTCCTTAAAAGCACAAACATACGTCATGATTCAAGTAAAGCCGTTTATCGAACTACATTTGGTAAGTGTGGTTGGCAGGATGTCGGTTTTTGCTCTTCTGTTCTTTCTTCACACCCTGCATTGTGAAAAGCAAAAAAAAAAAATATGGAGAGCTGATACATTCCCAGCCATGCATTAATATAAAAAAAAAAAAAACAGCCTGGGAGATACCCAGCTGCATTTGGACCCCGTGACTCAGGCTCTCCGAAGAGGCTTCCCCTTGTCTCCCTGCTGCTGAATAGCACACAAGGAGGCAGTTAGTGACCCAGTGACCCCATCCACAGAGAAACAGAGATGGGTGGGATCATATCAACGTTAGCTGGACCCAGGCCAACACTTAGCCATAACATTCTGGCCAGAGATAACATGCTTTTTAATTACATATGGACTACAGCTATGTTAAATTTCTGCAGCGAACCCTCTCCTGGGAGGTCGCCACTAAACTTGACATAATACATCAAACACAGCTTAACGTGATTACAATGTGCAGAGGTCTGCAGTTGAGTCAAGAGCGAGGGGGAAGGTGCCAACCCCTTTTTGTCTGAGGACAGGTTGTGTAAAGCCCCTCGACGTACATTTTCTAAGAACTGACTTTTTAAATGAAGCGAACTCTCTAAGGTTTACAGTGCACACCTGCATGTGTAAATACGGGCTTGAATGTGTGTTCACCACACCTACCTCCTGATAATTACATTTTTTATGAGCTGAAAGATGCTAAAATGTCCTGCACAGCTGAGGGCCACAGCCCTATTGATCATATTGAAATACAGATTCCTGCAGCTTTAAGTTTCCTCCCAAAATCATACAGTATTAGCAAAGTTCATTGGTAGTCAGGGTTGGTGCATCCACACGAATGTATGTGCTTTCATATTTTTTCATAATTCAAGGTTGCATTTGCCTTCTCCTAATTCCCTTTAAATCTGCATAATGACTATTTTGAACTGCTTAACATGCTCTCTTGTGCTCGGCTAAAGAAGACAGTGTGAATACTAACAACTCAAGGAAGAAGACAGAGGCAGACCAGTACCCTTGATGTTGAAGTTGATGAACGGCAGCGACACGGCTAATGTAAAGGGCCGCCTTGACATTTGAGACACTGCCTCCCTTAGCTGTCATTAATAAACGTTTTTTTTAGAATAAACAGATGCCCTTTTTGTTAGCATAATGCGAAAAAATAGATTAATTACACCAATCCGGGGTGTGATTTGTTTCTGTCGAGCACCTGGCCCCGTGTACTCCGTCTTCCCGTCGTGACAGTACATGGAAAAGTCATCTCGTCCATCAGGCCTTTTCGCCGTTTCAAGGTAACCTCAAAAGTCTGTGTCAGACAGTCAATGGAGGCGGCGTCGGTAGCGAGGCGCTCTGAGCCACGGCCCCCGAGGCCAAAGGTGTAACAGCGGCTGCATCATCGCTGGGAGAAAAATGAAGCCACTGTGAGTGCCTGTTCTCCACGCTGTTGGCTAAATCTCTCCGGCTGATCCCATCACTCCCCTATATCTCTATACAATCTTCCCACGCTGTTTCAACATAACACACTGCATTTCAGCTGTTGAATCATTCAGTATGATACCAAAGTTCCGATAAATCTCATAATTAAAATGCACTAGCGAGCCTTCCTCAAGCACTGTAGCATTTCATGAAATTCACAAAGAGGAGCTGCAGTGCATTGTTGACGAAACAAAGCTATGTCGGCCAATCCGAATCGTGTTATTGCAGCCGCGTGTGATCAGAGTAAATCTGGGTTCATATTAAAACTTTGCATTTAAAAAAAAAAAGAAACCACTCGTTCCATAAAACATATTACAGGGATTAATAAATGGGCTCAATTTGCAGATTCTGCTGATCACAGATGCATGTAAAAATGTGTCCAATCAATCGGTTTGCATTTGCATTCATCCGGCCAGTCTGACTGCATGTAAATTAAACGATGTGGCCTCATAAAGGGTTTGTTTTTGCTGTCTCAAATAACAACCCATTTACTGCTCGCTGCAGTAATGCAGCCTGTTAAAACTGATACCATTTAGCTGATCATGAATAATTCTGCCCCCATTTTCCTCCCAAAAGGCAGTTTGATTCTGAAGACTGTTTTTTAGTTCCTTGCAGGCCAATTTACAAACATGCTACGGCATTAGGGCTCTGACAGACTGCTATATTTTATTGTGATTTATATATATATATATATATATATATATATATATATATATATATATATATATATATATATATATATATATATATATTCCCCAGCAATAAAACACATATCTGAAATGTAATTCACCAAAGTTGAAAGCTGTCAACTATTTGCACATCATCTGTTCTGAGCCACAACCTGCACACTGTTCACCTTGTTGAAAATGCATTAGTTATCCCTAAATTTCCATTTCAGGGCTGAGGTCCCCGGTATAATTCAGCTGATTTTTGATCACATGAATAAAGAGTGTCGGACAAGCAATTGGATTTGCATACACACTTGTCTAAAGTTTGCATTTACGCCGTACCTGTGCACCACACACTAATGAGGCAATTATTTAGACAGCAGGCCTGCGAGTCTATCGGGGGGAGATGCCACGGAGTTCGCAGCTGTGGGATTAACGTGGTTAGCTGGACCTCAGAGAGGCAGAAGCAGACGGGGAGGGATTTCACACTATCTAATGAAGAAGACTTTTCACATTTCATGGCGAAATAATGAATTCTGAAAACAAATTTGATGTGTAAAAAAAAGGAATGAGCTTTTGGGAGAGTTGTGGAATGCATTTTAGAGCGCGCAGGCATCGGGAGAATGTCAACTTTTAAAGGCATAAACTGCCGCGGCTAATTCGGAGGTTTTCTGTGTTTTCGCATCGAGTCAACACAGAACTCTTTTAATGGGCCGCAATTAGCTCCGTTTGTTGTAATCACGCTGATCAATGTGCCCCGTAGAAAAAAAATAAAATTCTCGTGGAAAAAACATTTGGCGTTGGTACGCCGATAATTACGGACGTATGAACACCATGTTGGGGAACTTCAAAGAGCGGGGGGCCAAACGACTGCTGAAGTTTCCTTTTAATGACCGCGCTGATCAATCGCTTTTTCCTGCTGCTGTACGTTGAACTTAGCGAAGGTGATTAGGGCCTGAAGTGTGCTCCACGCATACTCACTCTCTCTCTCTCTCTCTCTCTCTCTCTCTCTCACTCTCACACACTCTCCTTCCGATTCTCTCGCGCACACGGATGCACACAAACAACCTTTAAAATTCAGCGCGATTCGATAGCTCCTGCAATCACGGCTGAATAAATTACCTCCTTGAGAGAGCGAACGCCCGGGGTCGAGCTCTGAGTGAGCCGCGCGAACTGATTTGTCTGACTGGCTGAGAAAAAAAGGGTGACATCAGCGAAAGGATCGTCGTGTTTGCTATCATTACAATTCATTAGCATTTTTATTACGAGGTCTTACAATATCCCTCCGTTATTGGTTTTGTTTGTCTCTGCCTCGGCGCAACTCTGCCGGAGTTGGCAGACAGAAGAGCTCTGGGCATGTAGACTTGGTGCACGACCGAGATAAGGGGCATAACCTGTGGACTTAAATAAGGAGGCTATCATTTTTCATTTAGTTCCAGCAATTATATCCCTGACATCTTTTATCCAGCAGTTTCAACAGGTTAAAATCAATTGAGGGAACTTTAGCCGGCTGCAAGATTTATCGTCAGGCAGCCTCTTTTCCAGGCTGCATGTTGGTGAATAATGAGGGAGCAGTGAAACATTTGGCGAGGATCAATCCGGAGAAAAGACGTTTTCCGAAAAGCCTGACTAGTTACGCTCAGGCCTTCAATTACAGTCTGGAGCAAAAAAACAAAACCGTCGATGAAATATTATGGCTTCATTTACTTTCTGAAAAGTCAGGGTTGGCGCAGAATGACCCGTGTAAACTTTTGCAATCGCGTCCTGCGGGCATGTTTATCCCTTTTTTCTTTCTTTCTTTTTTTTTTTTTTTGTTTTGCTGCAGTACACTGTGTCCTCCTTGTTCATGAGGAAATAAAAGGAGGCTGGCTGCTCCTCATGCAGGTTCAGTTAAAGTTACACATTAATATCCACGGATGACCTTTTGGATGAGCCGCAGCATTAGTCTTGTGCGTTCTAACCTGTCCTGTGTGGACATAGAGTAATGTGCTGGTTGACCGCTGAGCTGACCCCTCCAGGCATTAGAATGTAGACCACATGTCTCGACTGTGTCTACCTCCACTGGAACACACGATAAAGTCTAAAACAAATACAGAGCAAATGTGTTGTATGAAGTCTTATCTGCAGCCCCGCATACTGTGCTGATGGAATAGGCTGTATCTGGTTTGCTCTCTTCCGCCCGGCGTGCATGTGCGGGCAGGCGAACAGGCACACGTGCACGCACCTGAGCACGTATACGCATGTAAACACGCAGGGCGAGAGCGTGGCGGCACGGGAAGCGCTTCAACCTTCAAATACCATTGAAACTCTGGATTTGTTTTCCCCCCTCACAACAATGACTGAAAGGAAAGAAAAAAAAAAGCTTGACTGACAAGTTCAAATAACTGGAAACATTAGCATCTTAATTCCGGGGACTGTCACATTTGGTTAGCGTCTCCTCTTCAAGGATGCGACTAATAAAGGAAAGGTATTCATGTTACTGAACAAGCCCTCCTTTATAACCTAATTGCTTTTGGTTCAATAGCTTAAAAAGTCATTAATTACAGGGCCAGCTTGTAATGTAGGTTAAGGTGGCTTTTTCACCAAGGTAATGAGGCGGTGTGCACAGTGGCCGGGCAGATTTTGATGCGATAATAGGAGGGGTGAAAACCATTTTTCCACCTTTGCTCAGTGACGGCAGCGGCTGAGAGAGAAGAGAGAGGCCTTTTCACGGTGCTTGAATAATAAAAAAAAAAAAAAAGAAAGAAAGAAAGAAAGAAAAAAATCTAAAGAGGCAACAGATAATTGAATTCCAAACAGTTTTATTTGTATAGCTGGCAGCATATTACGCGTGAGGTGCAAATGGCCTTAGCCAAATGTGGATGACATCGAAATGATATGTATTGTGCTTGCACAGAATGTAATGTGTTTGTATGTGCAAATGTGCATGTCCGTTCTCAGGGTTTTCATTATATTCTCAGAGGGGTGACGGTTGGATGGCTTTCTGTTTGTTTGCTGTTAGTCTGCTGCGATGTTTTGTTTTTTTTTTTTTTTTTCAATTCGTCAAATCACAAGACATGCTATTTACAGCTCTCTTCTTGGCGTGGTATTGATTACCTGCTGAGGATTTCAGACGTGGAAAATACACATCGCACAATTGTTATTTCACAAATGTTGAGTGGCACGCCAATCCTCCGCGATGCTAAACCAGATACACGCGTGAAATCTATATAAGCGTTCTGTTTCTCACAAAGGAACGAGGCATCAGAAGGCGCCTGTTCAGAAATATGGACGAAGCTTAAACAGCGATTTGCTTGAGCGTCGCCCGCCGCTTTCCCCGTGAGCTACCTTCCATCGATCGGGGGCAAAAACAAAACACACAGCCTTCCCTTTCAGACGGGAGCACACTCAACAGAGCATTTTTTGTCCTATGACCTCTAACCCCCCAGAGATCTGATGGCATTTCATTGATGGCCTCCACCTCGCCGGGCGACTGAGAAACAAGGGACGGTGAGAAAGAAGGGAGGAAGGGGAAAAGGAGGAGGGGTGGTGCTGGTGGAGGGGGTGATAGCGGTGGTTGCTCAGTGACTTTGGAGGAGATTAGGCGATTGAGTTCACCTTTAATGACGCTGGAGATAGTCTTTCAGCAGGGGAGGAAATGCCAGAGCTCAGCAGTTTGTTTTGTGTAGCTTTGAGAGCTTCCTGTGTCAGGTTCAGGTTGCCTGTCTCTCTCCCCGGCAGCGGCCCATTGTCTCCGAGCCACAAAAGGAAGGCAGCGCTTGGGTTGGGTGATCGACGGAGCGGCTCGGCCCGGGTCTCCTCTGCCACGGCAAACCAAGCCTCCGCGGGGGGATTCTCGTGTGGGACTTCAAGGAAATCTCATGAGTGCACGTTTGCGTGAGTGTGTCCCATTGCAGAATTAATCACCATCACGCACGCAGGCAAAAGTTAAACCTGAAGGAAAGAAGTTCAGCTCCTCTTCAAGCGTGTTGGACATTTTATATTGCGAGGACTCACGACCCACGTCTCTGGTTTTACTCCAAACATGGAGTCAAATAAGTCAGCATAGTTTCAAACTCGTAGAAACATATTATATTATAAGAGTTTTGGACATGCAGGAAAGGACAAAGTCAGTTGAAAATTTGTCATGATGATAAGGCGTGAGTTTGACTGCAGGATCATATGGGTTCATCGGTGTAGCCCCAAACAGACAGGATACTTTATATTAGCTTCAAGGTGTGTGTGTGTGTGTGTGTGTGTGTGTGTGTGTGTGTGTGTGTGTGTCTCTCTGACAGCCGACTAATACCTATATGATATCATGAAACAAGTTCACCGTCCGTTGGGAAATTATTATATCTCTCTTTCCTTTTTGTCCGCGGGCCGCAGTGTAGTTTAGATTTTTTTTTCTTTTTTTTTATGGGCAAAGCTGACCCAAAATACGTGTCGACCGTGATGGATATCCTTCAGCCAAGAGAGAGAGAGGTCAGACAGAGGATAAGGCATCGTCTTGTAGCAGTTGAGGAAGAAAAAAAAAAAAAAAGGATCTGCACACATGCTGCCCATCTCTGAAGAGGCTCGGCCGATCCAGACGCAGGCCAAACGATCCCAAAGGCCTTTTGCTTCGCAGCCAAATTAAATTAAAACAACTTCACTCGGCTGCAAATGAAAAAAAGAAGGAAAAAAAAAAAAGGAAGTGTTTGAGTGAGTAAGGTCCAGATAGGGGCAAAGTCCCGCTGCTGACCAGAAAGCGAGACAGCCCTCCCCCTCCACCATGTTCTGACTGTGCAACACACACACACACACACACACAGATGTACACAAGCCTCTTCCTCCTTCTGCTTCGCCGTCTCTCTCGCTCTCTTGCTCTTTTTCTCACTCCCCCTGGTTCTGAACCTGACATTCCTGCTGGCCCTGTCTCTTTGAAGTGGCTTGTTGGAGCGGGCTCCCGTTACAGGGGCCGGGACTGGCGAAAGCCGATCTGTCTGGCTGTGGAGAACGGCCCTGGCCCAGGGGTTAATCAGCAGACCCAGCACACTGCCCACTCTGTCCACACAGGCACTCCCGCACACACATACGTACGAATGCAAACACTGCCCACTCTGTCCCCGCAGCGCAGCTGTAACAAGACCAGCCAGATTTGGAGGTTAAGAAAGACAGCCACAGCCCAACCGCTTTGAAGTTGACTGGCAGCCACCAGGATTTGGACTCTTAAAGGAGAAAGCTGGCTGAGGTTCAAAAATATACAGGGTCATGCGGTGTAGACGAGGGTGTGTGAGTGTGATTGTGCGCTTTGGGGCAGGGGACGGGAAGCTGACTAATCTCTTTTTTAACCCTCCGCTGTATGGTGAGCTCAGGGTGTGATCTGCGTCTGAGAACATGTGCCTGATCTGAACTGTGCGCATGGTGCAAATGAAACAACCCCAAACCTCCAAAGAAGCTGAGGAGCACTTCTGTTAAGAGCCATATATTTTGCGAGGAACAATTTGAGTAAATAGGCATTCTGAATATACATTAACCCTTTATTATGAAATAATGAAACCATTAGTTGGGTGCATTTAGCGTAGCCATCATGCATGTTCATATTTAGATTGCTTTTATCTAGACTTAATGCATCAGTGGTGTTATTGTGAGGGAGTCATTCCACAAAATAATCAGTTGGCAATAAACCCTGATAAAGCACAGCAAACAGCCAGTCGACCATCCAATCAAAAAAAAGTGTAAATTAACTATTTTCTTTCCCCTTAAAACACTCATTATAAAGTCAAGAGCATCATTACTATAATAAAAGCGAGGACACACCAGAATCAATATGCAAAACCTGATGGTAATTTTCAGGTTTCCCATCAAATGTATTAGTTTCTGATTATGGAAAGCGCATCTTCTGGGGAAGGCATGTCTTCTTAATGACGCCTCAGGAATCATTCCAGTTCCCATTTACTACAGTCTTCATGAGCTAAGCGTTCAAATAGGTAGCTAATGTTACATTTGCTGGCCTCTGAAAGCCATTGAAAACATTTGATACTGCCAGCAGTTTTGCTTTGTTTCCAAGAAACATGCCTTCAGGCCGAGCCAAGTTGATGTCAGTGTAAAACAATCCATAATAAAAGAGACTAAAAAGAAAAAAGAAAAAAAGAAAAACCCAAACCCAATCTAAATCACTTCACTTTAAAAGCCTATTTGTGTTCTACTATCCACAGATTCAGGGTGAATATATGGGATCCCTGACAAGCCTGTTCTGTACAATCCACTTATCTCTCTTGTAGCATCTGGGCATGGATGTGATGGAGTGGATGCCATCCAACATGGCACCATGACAAAGTCAACAGTATAGTGTGCTCCACACAAGGACGATCCTCCCTCTCTCTCTCTCTCTCTGTCTGTCTCTTTCCACTCTGTCCATTAACTGTGGGTGCAGTGGTGACCCTAATGCCACCGTAAACACAGACAACGACAAGCCGAGCGCACGCAACCATAAGCAGCAAATGTGAAACAAAATGGAAAAAACGGGTTCCGTGCGCATGTTTGTTCCGCTCAGAAACGGTTGTTTTCTAGCTCTTCTGATCAACTTTTGAAGGACAGGCCATTCATCATTTTCTTTTTTTTTCTTTTCTTTTTTTTTACTATCATTATTGGATAGAGCTTGGAGAAATGTTCATGACCCAGTTAATCGAGGGCCTTTTTTTCGAAAAACTTCACATCAACTTGACAAACGATCTGCAGGTGTCGACAGCTTTCACGACCACCGCCAGTCGTCTTGTTTTCTGAGTGCGTTAACAGACTTGACCCCCAGATGCACATTAAATGCTCCAGCATGTTCCACTCTGTGTTTATTCAATGCAGACTGTGTGTGTGTGTGTAATGCCCAGAGATGAGTTTTGCCCCAGAAGTTGGACGTTGTCTGGCGATTGTGAAGATCATCGGTGTTCTGTCCTAGTCCTCGGGGGGGGGGGAAGGGGGGGATGCCTCTTCGTTTGTGTCTTTTGTTTATCAAGATGTTTGAATATTAACACGGAGCATTTTTCCGGTCGTAATGAAGCGCCGCTGCGTATCCACACATCTGTACATTTCCATACTGCCTCGTAATTCTGCCTCTCTTTGTCTTAATTTCCTGCTAGATGCATGCCATGAGAGCTATCATTTGCATAAGCGTAAAAAAAGGTCCTCAGTCTTGGGAACCCCTCCTCCTCTCCCTCAGTATTCAGATATTTGTTTGTTTATCCTTCATTTGCATCGGGTGTAAACAACATTAATGTGATGGTCTGTTGCTGTCGCGTCGGTTTAAATTTACATGTGTCGGATGACAAGTACCCGAAAACAAAGATGCTAATCGCTCCCACTAATCAGCATTCTTGCTCTTCAGCTCTGGCCGATGTCACAATCGGTATCTTTACAGCCCCGCCACTGCACTGTGAGACACTCATCGGCCTCATCAACTATCCACCGCAGTCCCCGACAGGTGCTGGTGACGGTGGTGTTTACACCCTCGATCCCTCCAGCACAAAACTTTAATATTCATGTTGGCCGATAAAGGGAATTACTTCTTGATTGCTTGGAGGAACATTGATGCATCTGGCAGATAGAGAGAGGCACCAGTTTGAGGATTCAGATCATGTTTTGTATTTATTTTCTTCCCCGCGCTGAACTTTCTCTGGGAGCAAAGTCTATTAGCGGCAGTCATTCTTATCTCACTTGGCACACATTTGTTCCTCTACAAGCTCAAATGTGTCTTACAATACGCACAACCCTGTGGGGGATTTTAGGAATACAAGCCAATGCCCACAAAAAGAAAAAAAAAAAACAAAAAAACATGCACACCAGGCAGTCCATGGTGATGGGGATGTTTTCCGTGGGGGCATGCAAAACAAGCAGGCATGGGCTGCCACCTGAATCAACCAGACTGGCATCCCACCAGTAATGGGCCTTCAGATGCAAACATCTTATCATGACTCCTATGTGCTTTTTTTTTTTGTTGGTTGTCAACCTTGATGGACCACAGTAAGGATGGCACTAAAGGTGAAAGTCAGGTGCTGGAGCAGGACTGACCAAGGAATATTTGGATCAAACACAGGAACTAACCTAGGAGAATAGTCAGCATTGACTTATTACACTCTCAACCCCATGTGGGGAACAACACCTGAGCTGCAAAATAAAATCAAGTTTGACTCCATTTTAGCTAAATCACAGAAAAAAAAAGAAACAAAAGAATATATATGTATTTTATATAGTGGGGTGTTGTGGATGAATTAATGAGTCTCACAGCTGCTGGTTGTCCAGCAGTGGATACCTCTGTATATTTTGCCAGATGGGAACCGGGTAAATAAGTCCTGAGCGTCCTTTCTTTAGATAAACTGTGAAACGTCATCAATAATCGGTGCAGGAAATAGACATTGCAACGTTCAGATCTGGTATTTTTTCTGGATTTTACTTGTAAATCTTAAAAATGTCTCGGCTGGCTCCTAAGCGCCAGCATTTTTTTAAACTTTTTTTTTTTCATAGAAGCTGCCACAGACACTACTTGTTACCACAGTACTGGTGTTTGCTCATAAGATTGTTGCGGGGGTTGATGTGTGGGACATATGTCTTTTATTCTGAAAGCCTGTCAGACTCTGAAGCAAACAGAGAGAAATGCTCTGAATAACATATCTGTTCAAAAAATCGGCGTGATGTTACTCTCTCCTCTTTTGGATAGACCAAGACGCATTTTTTTTTCATTGCTTTTAACAACATTCTCAGTGCTATCCGGTGCTTCGTCTGTTAAAATGTGTTGGATCGAACTTGGTGTAGAGGACACGGGCCACATATTCGGTATAAAATTGAAGAGGAAGTTGTGTTTTCAAAAGGAAAACAGGAAGCTTTCCATTCACATTTACCCTGCTGTCAAGAAGCTTTCCATCACTTGCATTTCTCAGAGTGTGTCGTACTCTGCTGCATTTCCTTACCAGACGTTGATTGATACAAACTACATATTTCAGCATCATCCGAATCAAAAATGGAAGTTGAGTGGCATCACCAAGCTGACTGACTGTGCAGCTACCTGACCCGGACCCGCAGGGCATTTTCTACTGACACTGGCATCTCTGGGTAAAGAATGACCCTCATTTCTGTGGACACGGCACTGTGTCCGCTCCCCCGGATCTGGGCGCCCATTCCATTTCATGGTGCATCGCCCCTGCGCGTGATTATGCCGCGCTTTCAGGTGCAGAGGAGGAAATGTTTCGTGAAACTGATGTCCCTGTCAGCGCTGTGCGGCTCTCCCTTCTTTTCCCGAGCATGTCACCTCGCTGATTGGTGAATTACCATTCCGATGTGACGAGCGGGCCCCGCCCCTGTCCCCAGCTTACTGGCCCTGGCAGAAAATGACGAGCTGCATATGTTACAGAGGCGACGCTCTCCTGGCCTCATTTGCATTGGCTGAATGGAAATCAAACGGTTCAGCGTCGAGGCAAAGCTGGTAAATAGTGGCGGCGTCAAAACATTAAACACGCGCATGCCCACCCGCCACCACTGTCTGCCATATGCCTAAAGGCTGACTGAGAAGCAGGAGGATAACATATCTGTTACCACATATATAAAGAAAGTGATGCTGGGGGATTTTTGTTGTGGTGCTCCTTTGAAATCCAAAAAAAACTGATGACATCATTTTTTATTTCCGCGAGGGCGCCTCTTCCTGATCTACGAGGAGAGAGAAGCTGAACGGCGGCCAGAGAGAATATCCATGGCCGAGGAGCAGCAGATGATTTGATTTGGATATGTGTAGTAATTAATTAGTCATTAGTTGATTATTTGGGCAGCTGAGACGACAAAAATGAAATCTCCTCGGCCGCTCTGTGAAATTAACACTCCAACTCTTGCCCGCTCGCTTCCGCAGTCCCTCGGTCGCACAGATTTATTTTTAAACCCCAAATCCCACAAGTATTACCTAAAAGTAAAGCCAACGCTAAGCTGATGTTTCTGCAATTATCCAGAGCTTCTCTATACACACATACACACACACACACACACACACACACACACAGTCCGTCATTTATGCGTGATGTCATCTCTGGCAAAACATTGTGAATGTGATAAAAATCAGTTTGCTGCACAGATGCAGACATAAAACATATTGAATTATATTAGTTATTTCACGAGGGCTGCTTTCCTTTATCGACTCTGAGCACACTAGCGAGAGCAGGGTAAGTGGGTGTGTGTGTTCTTTTTGTGCGTGTGTGTGTGGTAGGTAGGGAGGTTGTATATTTCAGGATGTGCAGTTATGGTGGCTGAACGTGTCCATACACAATCGTTGATGCATGTTTGTGTGTACACTCCACGGTGAGTGTGCGTGTCTGTCTTTGTGTGTCTGTGTGTGTGTGTATGTGTGTGTGTGTCTTGGCAGGACAGTGTGGAGCGCTGGGATTCTCCTTTGGGTCTGTGTGGGTCTATTCTCGACCAGAGACGCTGGCTCAGTAGACTGGAATCCTTCAGGGCACCAGGGACATCTGATTCCCTCACTGCCTAAGCACTGAACTAAATGCTCCTGCATTATTCATGTGTATATCACTTTATTGCTGTGCAAGGTTTTCACTCAAAGTTTCTGCCGCACCATTTACTGTACCTACCCCCTCGACGTTAGCTGACAAACTTACCCCGTCTCCCTTTCATTCTTTCTTACTTTCTATCTCTCTCTCTCTCACTCACTCACTGATCCCTTCCTCCACGATGACGACATGATGGTTCGGCCGGAAATGTGCACACTCCTCCTCAGTCGGTAAACCGTGGTGTGCACGCTGGTTAATTCAACGCAATGTTTAGCACAATTTCATTCCGCAAACAGCAATAAGGCGAAATGAACAGAGTGCAACTGGCTTTAAAATCCAGTGAAATAAACAGTGTTTCAACAAGAAAGTGTAATTAGGCCTTGAAAATCAATGACATTAAAGGGAACAGTTAAAGCAATTAGATCTAATTTAGCCTGGAGTTTTTTTGTTGTTTTTTTTCAACAGGATAACATGTTAATTAGCAAAATAATACAGTAAACATGGCAGTGAAGCTGTTGCTCAGGCCAGTCGTTCATGGTATATACCACAGAAGATGCAACGTGCGTTTGTCTGTGTTTAGTGGACAAAAATGTGTATTTATTCAGATTTACAGATCACATGGACGGGTCATACCCAGAAAAATGATAAGAATGTTTTGGCGAAATATTCCATTTGTAAGAATTTTAGTTTTAAACACTCACAAACCAAGAACAATTCTAAACAGATTGTGAAGAACACATAATTTTGGTGTATCTAAGAGGTATACTGAAGAAAAAACATTCTCCCAGCGGTTCAGAGGTCCGGAGCTAGCAGTGTGAACACCAAGGACCATGGGTATGTTTTGGGCAGAACATGAATCAAACCAATCGAGTCATTTCCAATCCCCTTTGCGAGTCAGGGGCACCAGGACCTGGAGCATACCAAACTTGTCCCTGCTATGACCATGGTGAAGGGACCAGCATGCCTAGCAAATAACTCTTAAAGGAATGATGGTTTTTGAGCCTTGCTCGTTGGGCTACCTGTGTTGTGAAGCTTTTCTGCCAAAGAGAACGTTTCCATTTATTCGGCAGTGGGTCATCGTAGCACCGACTCTCGGACTGGGACCCACCAGCTGGTCCACAGCAACCCTCACCGATATGTGTCGGGTTGCAGTATACTAAATTTAAAGAAGGAGAGTTAGAGTTAATGCTCTGACTGCCGGAGCCTCACAATGTAAGGTCATTCCAGTAGATCAGGAGATCTACTTAATCCTCTCCTCGGTTCCCCCTGGTGCAAAACAATGAGCGCGGAGATTTTCCAGTCCTGGCAGCAGATAAACATCCAGGGAAGCGGAGGAAGAGCAGAGCTGACTGGGGAGCTGTTGCCGTGGAGCGGCGTTGAAGTTAATGCGGTATGACATGCCGTTTTGATCTGGACTGCTTTAACACAAGACGCTTTAAGCCATACACAGGGAAAATGCAAGTCTGTGCTAATTACCTGAGTGAGTCAGACGCGGAGGGCCAGATCGAGGGGGGGGATGTTGCTCAGGCAGCAAAACTTCCACAGCTTCTGACCTGCTGTACCGCACCGCCACCGGCTCTCCCCCCGGTCAACAAGGCGAGGCCCTCACCGCCTTGTGGCTGCGAAATCTGACATGTTTGGTGGCAGTTCGGCTTTGATACGCCAACACTCCTTTTTAGTCATCCACGTCTACTCTCCCACGTGCTTTGCTGTGTTCCTCTGACCACTCGCTTCTCAGTTAGATCTGAGCGGGGTGGGGGGAGAGAGAAGGAAAATCCCACTGGGGACGTTTCTGACTCATCCAAGTCGTCTGAAGAATTCGCTGTACACGGCTGGCAAGCTAATTGGACCCTCACCGAAACCAGAGTCTCCGTCCGCAACGGTGTGTTTGAGATTAACCGCCGATAAGGTGTGACAGCAAGGCCTTTAAAATGTCAACGCAGGATGCCGGCACAATGCCTAAGCCCACCTTCTCGGAAACACAGCGTGTGAATTGCGCAATCGCCGCTGATAAATATAATGAACAAGACTCCCTACTTTGCGGAGCCACATCTGAACCGGCTCACTGTCTCTGCTGGGTGCGGAGGCCATAGCTCAAATTGCCTCAGTCAAGGCATCCGTGCTCTTTGTGTGCAACAATGGAGGGTGACAAAATAGAAAGGACAGCTTTTCTAAAATGTCAGCCGGTTGGGGTCCCGCTGAAATATCTCCCCTCTCTCTCCCCCTCTGTCTATCTTGATCGATAAAGCTACCTTTTGACAATGCCGCATGTTGTCACCATGACATTTGGTCACCCTTCTTTTTTTCCCTCACCTGGCTCGCTGCTGAATAGGAATACAACAATGAGATTTAATACAGGATCAATAGCTACACTCCAATGATACATTCAGCCGCATAATGAATACTGATGGATGAAAACAAATACCTGCATGGGGAATTTGTATTCCGGGCGGCGTGTCTGTAATAGCCGTGCCGATGATGTTTCATTACGGTTTTTCGGGCTTGTGTGTTCTTTCCCTCTACCCATACAATCAAATAAAGGATATACGCGTGATTTAATCAAGGATATGGCAGTAACGTCAACCCGACCTCTTGTGTATTTATGAAGGGTGCCGCGCCTGTGTGTGCGCCTGCATCTATGTGATCTCATGCCCATGAATATCGCGCCATTGTTTGCATTTCATTCAACAGATATAGGCTTAGTGCAATATGTATAATAAATACTGAAAATGAATTGATCTTTACCACATGTCGGCGTGTGTATATTGAGTTATGTTCCTGTGGCGTATGTTCGCGGTGTTTGTACTGCACGCATGGATTTGTGACTGGAATATACATGCGTGGTTTATCTGCATTGTTGCATTGACTCCATATACATGAATTGTTTACTGTGCATGTTGAGTGCACTGTAAAAGTGTGTTTATATGATGCATATAAGCCTGAATGCATTCCCGTGCATGTATGGATACAATTGCCAGTATGTTTGAGTGTGTGTGTGTGTGTGTGTGTTAACTTCTATTAATTGGATGTGTGCGTACAACTTCCCGCATTTTCCGCGAGTGCCGATTCAAAACACACCAAGTATCCTCCTGCCTGCTGTTGTTTGATAGTCAGCTCAGTGCATTGTGGTGTTTGGTGTTTGGGCTTTGGGCACCGCGTCTGGGCCCCTGCATGACTGACGCCTCGAACGCCCACTGTTTAAACATCTCTCCACGTGTTTCCCTTTTGATCAGCGTCTGCCATTCTTACTGATTTTCCAAATCACTGATGCTTGTCAAAGAATTAATTACCTGGATCGTTGCTCCGCTGACTCCGGCACCAGCTGCGGGGTTCACCAGAGAGACCTCGGCATTCTCCCAGCATTCCCGGCTAATCACCCACGATCCATTTCAAAGTCAACCTGATTGGCCCACTACCCTGAGAATAATGTGGAATTAGACTGCATCCTGACAGTAACAGTTTCATATTTGCATACAGTATACGGCAGATTAGCTTGCAGGAGCCTGCCAGTGGGAGGTGAATATCAGCATCAGCGCCAGTGCTAATGGCAGTTGCCTCCTACAGTTTATTAGATAAGTAATGGTGTAAAGCATCGTGCTAAGCGCACATCCTCACTGTGTTGTTAGCTGATGTGTAGCAGAATGTGTTCATTAACCGTGAGAGGGGAACAATCCAACGTAAGCACCTTTTTTCAAGAAGGTGGGAAAGAGAGCGATGTACCTGGAGTGATCGCAGAACTCGTATCTGCATTTTTACGAGTGGATTCTCGTACTTGTAGAATGCGCACTCCTGGATGCCACACAATAAAAAAACAACAACATGGGTTTGCCTTCAGGGCGTATCTGGCCATGCAGCTTGCTGTGAGGATGCATAGGCGGAGAGGCTATAAATACACCCAGCCCGCTCCTCGGTTTGTGTGTCGGCCCGTCCGTCTGCCTGCCTGCTGGTGTGTCTGCGGGGTTGCAGCAGCATGACGTCAGCTGGGCTCCGAGCACTCGCTGACCTCTGTCACAGCCAGAGGAGTGCTTGTGCGCTCCAGACAGCCGCGCAGCAGCGCAGACGATGCAGGCAGGGCATAAACACAGAGACCTGAGTGCAGAGGGAGACGCGTTACAACATGTTGCCGTACAGTCAGGGATGGACTGTAAGGGGGGGAGTGCAGACAGACTGGCTGTTGGAGAGCAGGGCGCTCAAAGATACATGCTGACAGGTTGTACATAAATGGAAAGCAGCAAGTGAAGAGGAACAACTGATACGACTCTGAGTTGGTCTGTTTAATATGCACACATAGCCAGTGGGCGATATAAAAGGGGGGATGAAGGGGACTGCATCCTCCTTGTGAACTTGCCATCCAACTCTCCATTCCTTAGGAGCTGAGCGCAGGAGCAGAAGGGTTGTTTAGTTGAATGTGGTCATGAATAGTATATTTTTATATCACAACTCGCCAAAATACTGCCAAAATGGCGAGCTGGCATTATTCCTAAAATGCGAGACCTCCATGTCTGTATTTTACAGTGCTGCATGCTTGCTGCTGCGTCACACCATTTAACCCGTCGTAACCTGTGCTGGCCTGGCTTCATTCTCACCTCGTCAAATATTGGCATGCGTTGTCTCTGCTGCCATGAAAGTTAAACATGCACGCTCTTTTCAAAATAAAAGCCGGAGGATCATATATATGATGGCAAATGTTGCAATGTTCAATCACATCTGTTACTGGCCAAAACCTTGTTGACGGTGTGTTCCATCTGAGCGAGGAAGTCGGAATTTCCGAGCTCCCAGTTGGTAATTTCTACTGAAACTCGGATGCACCCCTCCAACCCCAAACTCAAAATCCAACATGGCTGCTCCACCTATCAACAGCTGTGAAACCTGTAGATTATACTGTTTACTAGCTCATCTGTCTTATTTGTGTCTCATTAAATCAGTCTTACGCACAGCCAATGCCAACTTCTACCAGTGGACGTGTTGTTTTTGTGTTTGTGTGCGCAAGCTATAGCATATTCCGACCTTTTGAACTGGACTGTGGTCAACACATATAACGTCATTCCCAGCACCGACTTCTAAGGTAAATGGAACCCACCATCAGTCTGCCTGACTCTTTTCATTTTCATCTGACTGGGGTTTGTGCAAGTTAGAATCTGTGGCTCTGACCGTGGCTCCGAAAACCAAAAGAACCAGAAGAGTCATTTCGCGTGACCCTGATTGATGAAAGATTCAGGTCCGACCCCCTTGTTTGAAATTGACAAACTGCCTTGGCACATTACCACATGACCACATTCAAACACAGAAACAACAACTTAATACAGACATTAAGTCCTGACACTTCATAAAGCTACAGAAAGCAGTTGTCTTAACTGCTGTTACAATTAGCCCAGCAAGCTCTGGTGGAGACGGCCTCGGATACTAACCGATGACAGCCATTGTAACTGTGTCAGTGTCAGCGTGTGTGTGTGTGTGTGCGTATCTGTCTGTGTGCGATCATTGTAGTCATTACCTAGTTTCCATTCCTAGCCTGCAGCAAAGTAGGAAGTGGCAGTCTTTCATTCTGACAAGTTGTCATTCAGGTGTTTTCTTTTTTTCCCCCCCCTCACCTCAGTTTCCCTCAAAGGCTGTCCGACTTCGCTTTCATAATACCTCAGAGGTTTTCTGTCACTTCTGTCGGCGACATCAGATGGAGTTTGCGTGTCAACAGGAAGTAAGGCTGTTAGATTTGTGTTAATGAATAAACATTACCCGCCTCTAAAAGGGCTCTCAAAACGACACAAAGTGCACGTGCTGGCTCTCAACAAAAAAGGGATCCCGCTCGTATTTTTCTCCGGCTTTGTAATTCAACACGAGATGAGGAAGTGATTTTGACTCGGGGCCATTTATGACCTTAAACTGGTTATGAAGAGATTTTTGACACCATTTTCAGCAAATAAGTTCTGTCAGGCTTTCGAGCCATCTCCTTTTAACCTTTCATAATTTTAGCTTGCACATTTTATTCAGTGTCTCATTCCATTATTCAGTGTCTCATTCCGTGGCAGGCTCAAAAATTCAGCAGGCCTCCTCGGGCTTATTTTCCACTCCAATCCTATTTCACAGAAACACTGTATTAAAAGCAAGTGCATTTTTTTTTTTCTGGCTCACAAATAGCCTCGTTTTATTTACAGTATCCCAAATGAAGAATGTGTTTTGCCATATTTACCTGTGGTTGCCTCAGCACTCTGAATTCATTATCTGTCAATTTGGGCAACAGAGAGCGTTTTCACCTCCAAATAAACTCGCGGATGGAAGACATCCATGGAAGCCTTAGGGCCAAATGACAGGCCCCGAGTGCCGCGCTTATTCGGTTTGCTGCAAGAGTTTGACCTCCAGTTTGGAAGGCCACTTTAACATTTGGCTGTCCTAATGTTTGGTAACAGGAATCATGGCTGTGTCAAATGTTGCACTTCGCGTGCCCTTGAACTGTAGTTCTCTACTGTTTAATTAATACCGGTTAGCTGGCAGGGATTTGCTGTCATGACAGGTATACTCATGCGCCATATTAGTCCATATCTTCCAAATAACCAAGTCTTTGTAAAATGATCTATTTTAACCATTTTCTCATTTCTGTTTTCTCAGGTTTTTTCTGTTGGAGCTATTTTGGATGTTTTGTTTTGCAGCATGTCCAAGAAAAAAACACATTTTACAAAAACAGGAAAATCAGCGGGAAATCAGCGATTTCAATTGTGAAACTCACAATTTTACATTTGGTTGTTTTGAAAAGAACATGAATGGCCAAAAAGAGGTCCATCCTCCTTTGTTGCAACACATATTTACAGGTCTGCAGCTTAACACAAGGTCCAGAATGACGTACGCTCACGTGCAATTGGCTGTTTCCACACGAACATATGCTTCTGTTTATTAAGTGGTTTTGCGAGCCCAAACGTTTCCCGCTATCCAACACTTCCTTTTTTGCAATTTGGATATCTAATTTTTTGAGCTCATCTTTCGGTTTGCCAACATCAGTTTGTTTTAGCATTTCAAAGCATTGTCTACCGTGGCATGAAAGCAATCAGGTGAAAACACATTGCTTGCGCCCTGGGCATTGCTGTTTCACAGACCTCATCTCGAGTCAGAGATATGGTATAACACCTTTTGGATCCATGAAGAAAGAGAAAAAAAAAAAAAAAAGGCACCTTGCACTGAAGTGAGAAATTGGCTATGACTCATTATGCACAAACACCAAATGCCTTGGCATTTTCTGTCCCTGCCAAACAATCATCTTCCTCTCCTCTCTGTCTATTTGCAATTAATGATTGAATTTCAGTCCCCCCCAAAAATCCCATTTCTGCTTTGTGTATGTATCCCCAATACACACAGCTGCTACCAGTACACACGGCAGCATGCACAGCAAAGCTTATCTCCAGCCTTTAGATGGGGGCCTATGGAAACAGTCTTGATTATTTCCCTCCTTCTCCAAAGCACCGCTGTGTGCTTTGGGATTAGAGGCTTTCTGTGGCGGCTGCACATGCACACTCACTGGCTGCAGGCGAGAGAGAGAGCGAGAGCGACAAAGAAAGAGAGGGAGGGAGAGTTCTTCTGCTCAATAACCCCCCCCTCCGCACATCCCTCTCTCCCTCTCTCCTCGCTCAGTACTCAGCCCACCCACCCCCCTCTCCGCACTAACTCCCTCCCCATGCCCGACACACTAGCCAGTCCTGGGAGTATTACATCACCCTGATGTAATGTCTAACCAATCACAACGCAGCGGCGCTAAACCTTCCAGGATTATGGAAGTCCGTAGCTCAGACTGGGTAATGAGAGAGAGAGGGAGAGAAGGAGAGACTAGCGGCATCACTCATACATATTTTTCAAGAATAGCCTCTGGATCAATCGTGCCCCCGTTGCCTCCTATTCCTGAAGAACAGAAATAGAAATAAACACAGTCAAGGTGCCTTCTAGACCTGTGCTCGAGAGTTGGAGTAACTCGTCGGCAGCGTGTAACCGCCAACGCCTCTCAAAAGTCAGCCGGATAGTGAGTTGAGGGATACTTGTCGGGATAGTTCACCTTTCTAACTCATCTCATGTCTTCAGATCTATACTTACTAAGTGGCTAAACATTCAGTAATTCACTGCCGTTGTTAATGATAATGATACATGAAGTTGACTGTTGGGTATGAGGAGCAGAGAGGTTTTTGTTGTTGTTGTTGTTGTTGTTGTTGTTGTAATGCAGTCATTTTGTCATATTATATAACTTGTAGCTCAGTCACTATTTTACTAATTTGCTTTTATAGTCTGTGTGGCATCATTGTCTTGTTCATTTGATGATAAAACTGCCCATTCAGAACTAATAAACTCCATTCATCACTCTCATTTCCTACCAACAGTTAATGCAAGCGCTGAACCAAGACCACTGAAGTTTTGTTTTTTTTTTCTTTTTAACCCAAACTACAGTGTTTCCCTACCCAGTAGTTGTTCCTCGGGCAGACAATGCTTTATTTTTTGATAACAGTGATTCATATGAGTTTTTGCGTGGCAACTGGTGACCACCCCCTATAGGCAGGGTGTCATCATTTGTCATTTAAAGAAAAATGCCTGTATGGGTCGCTCTGAAGGGCAATGACAAACATTTCTTGAATTTAAAGTCCTTTCTGTGCATTCTACATGTAATTTTATTCATGTTGTATAACTTTGCATTATTTAATGTTCTTGTTTCCAAAAGCCCATTTACTATATTCACCTTTGAAGGGGCAATAGATAAGTTAGGATAATAATAAAAAAAAGGATAATAGATTACTATGTATGTGTACTGAGTTCATAGCTTCGGAAGTTGGCATCCTAACAAGGTAGCCCCAGCCAGTGCTGTGCAGTAATGCCATTTTTTTCCACTAACACTTCTGGCCACGGCAAGTCAGACCGCCCACGCTGGTCCTTCTCCAGACTCGCCGGGCTACAAGCGGGCTGAGTTGACGTCTCGCGACTTGCAGCCAACCCGTAACAAGCACCCATCTCCAGCTCAAATCGACACTCAACTCATGTGTTCAGCTCTCGGTACTTGTGTAGCTTCTAACTGAGTCTCTTTGGTTTCTCTCATCCTGTGTTCTGCTGTTTCGTCATGTTCTCTTTCAGCTGTTTCAGGAGTCATGTTTAGTTACTGCTGGTGAAAACATGCTTCCTCTAACGCTGCTTCATAATAGAATATATTAAATGACTTCTGTCGTGGAGAAGTTATAGAAAATGAAACCTGTTTGTAACTGAATTAGTAGATCCACTTTGTTAGCTGTGATTCTTCGATGGCACTGTGGGGGATTGGGACAATCCCATGTTTAAAAAACTTCTTCAAGCAGGTAGACCAGTTGAAGTGGCATGCAAATCCCAAACCGAGCCAGCCAGGCCAGCAGCACCCCCCAAGCTCCCCATCCAAGCCGCTAGCTCTGTGGCTAACTAACCAACTGAGCTAACGGCTGCTACATTTAGCAGCAGTTAGCCGTTATCTTGATGATATGCATCCCCCTATTTGTAATGGGCATTTGACAGGTGTCCAGTTCTTACATATTGCGCCATTTAACTTTCTTTTTTTTTTGTCTGTGTCCAATTCATAATCATGTTTGACCAATTTTCCATCTCTTCGGTTTTTATGTCTATCACATGCCTTGTTATCTGTCTGCAAAAACAGGACCCTTCATTGAGGAGCAACATGGAGTAAAATGAGCCAATTATCTTGTCCTAATAATGTGTGTGTCTACTTGTGGATGTCAGGGTTAGAAGGCGGTCTTTAGCGTCCTCTGAGCCATGTCTGTCTATTAACTCGTCTCTTTGTTGTCCTCGGTCTCTATGGAAGATGAAGAGTGTCTATCACTGTGATTGGCACCGCATAGTATCACCTTCTTTTTTTTTCCCTTAACACATACACACACGAGACACCTCCGTGCCCTCCCCCTCCAACCATCACCTCCATTGCACCACTCAGACACACACAGACACACACACACACTCGTACACATACACCCCTCAGGCACAGACAGCATCAGACAGAGAAGCAGCAACAGCATCAGCTCGCAGTGTGCCATGTGCTGTGGTGTGCATGGTTGTGCGACTGCCACACCAGTACGCTGAGCGCGCCACGCTGCTGCTCCGGCCGCCGGAGGGGGAAACTCACACGTCTGTGTGGTAAATGTATGTCGCTGCAACGGGAACACTGCAGGGAAATTACTGCATTGTGTAGGACAGCGTTGGGAATGCTCAGTTCTGCCAGGAAAGTCGCGCTCGGGGAATGATGAAGCACTGATGGGATGGCAGTAGGCAGCATGCTGCAGAAGAGAACGCTCACTTCCAGAATCAATGTTCCATACCGCCCATACTTATCTGCACTTAGGCTGTTTCAGTGTGCACTGGGAAAATTGCAGCTGTTCCAGTGTTTCCACTCCTTCTCACACACTGCATGTAAGTGGAAGGTTCATACCCAAGTCGTCAAGGTAAAACAGTTTTGATCGGTATCAAGGGGCCTTGCACTTTCCAATCTCCGAGCCGATTCCAAAGTCAAAAGCATACATAGCAGTTTTGCAGCGGGCTGACATCAGGTTTCATATTTATGCTGGTGTGTGTGCGTGCTGTGTGTGTGTGTGTAAGCACAACTGAGGTAATTCTAACACTCTCATGTTTAAACCCTGTGTGTGTGTGTGAGAGAGTGAGAGAGAGAGAGAGAGAGAGAGAGCTGGTAGCGTCAGTGGTGTCAGGTTTGCGTTTGCTTCAGGTCTCAGCGGGGGCGGACATTGAGAAAAAGTGCAGCTAGTTTACCTGACACACTCCTTATTCCCTTCCCCACCTCCTGGGAGCATCCACACCGAGGCCTTTTTTGTTTTGTTTTGTTTGGTTTAGTTTTGCCTTGCTTTGTCATTTGAACCTCTGCCAAATGGGACGAGGCCAGAGGAAACTGCCACATTCCTGCCCCGAGACGCCCTTCTCTTTCGCTACTGGCTGCCACGGCGGCAGTCACAACCTCTTGCTCTCCCATTCACTCGCTTGTTCTCGCTTTCATTCTCATTCTTTCTGTCTTTTCACTTTCAGATCAAGCGTGCACACACACGCCGCCCCACATACACTCTCCCCCCCACCCCACCCCACCCCACCCCCATCTCATTCCCTCCCCTCGCAAAGCACACTACCGTATTCGGTGCACAATATGCAACTTTGGATTGCAAAACAGGTAGAAAAATGAGACGTTCTGTAGCACGGGCGTCTCATTAGAAATATATATTCAAGTCATCCCGGGCACAGCTTTCAAACACGGAGAGACGTGGAGGGGAGGGAGAGAGAGAGACAGACAGAAAGAGAGAGGAAAGATTAATGTAAATCTCAAAATAAGGAAGGCATTAATATTTCATTAGTGCCTCTTTTTTCTCGCTGAGTGACAGAGGAGAGGAGATAGTGGCTGATTTAATGATTTTAGAGTCTCTTCCTTTCATTCTCTCCCTGCCTCCCTTCCCCTCCGATGTCGCCGCCTCCCCCAGTTTCCCAGTCAGCAGATGGGCTTAGCCTCATTTTTTTTTATGAATTCCTCACAGACCCAGCTGCACATAATTACAGTCAATTCTGCCTTATCTCTCAAATTAAAAAGATTAGATTATTTGTGAAAGAAATGTATGCAGCTCCTCTCGACTGATAGTGGGCACTAGACTACATAGCCAGGTTATATGCATTATTATACCCCCCCCCCCCCACACACACACACACACACACACACACTTTAGCCCACAGTGTGCAGATATCGTATTCATTTCAATACAGATACTACATCAACGTACATTATTATCTTCAGTAAACTATCTGTTTTGAAAGAATATCACAATCATGTTTTCAGCTTCTTTTTTTTTTTCAGAAACCCACTGCGGTTATGGAGAAGCAGCATCTGTATCAAAGAGTCAGCTATGAATCAGTACTGAAGACACATAACTTTGAACCTTTGCGAGACTGATTTCATATCAGCATTGTAGATTGCCTCTTGCTTTGCTCCGATAAGATACAGCGACGTACAGCACAGCTAATGTTGGGGGGGGGGGGGGTTTGTATTGCATAGAAAGCGTTTCTCCAGCTTTTGGAGCAAACATAACCTAATGCACAAGACACAGTCACAAACACACAATGTCACAAATGTCTGACACCTTCATTTAAACGTTTTGGTGCGAGTGCCACCGGAGCGAAGGTATGAATGAGCTTTTAATCAAATTTTGAATCAAACGGGCTGCGATGCGGAACGATACATCAATCCGCCCGTCAATCGATCTCCAACAGTAATGTTGTTTGATTAGTCTGCTCTGGCTTCCAGCAGAAACAGTCATTGCTGAGTGGGAATGCAATATAATCCAGATTTCCCTCGAGCCACCCGAGGGATTAGTTTACTCACTATCACCCCCAGCATTGCCAATTGATCGGCTGATTGAGAGCACATTCATTCCAGGTCATGTACTGTATTCAGCCCACAAGCAGTGGAAATGTTCCTGAAATCTGCATGGATCGCACTGTTTCACTGGCAAACCGAACACTGCGGGTATCGATTGCGTTTCTTTGAAAACACAAAGACTTGCACATCTTTCTCTGTGTTGTATCTTTTAGGGGAAAAAATGACTAAAACAAGCTGATACAGCTGACTATCTCTGGATCAATTCTGTCATCTGACTGTTGGAGTTTGTAGATGTATTGTGTCCTGATGTTCAACATTCATCATTTAAAGAGGGTTACGGTGCAGGTTTCTCAGGGCCAACAGTTACTCCCGGTCTTTCCCAAAGCAGTGCAGGAGGCCTTGGCAGAACAACAGAAATAACAAAATACAGGGTAGTAGGGCAAACAGCTGGGTCTGCTCTTCTCCTGCTGCAGCGTCATCCAATTGTGTGCTGTGTTGGAGTGTGGTGTAGAAAACCAGGCAGAATGGTTTGTTTGTAACAATGTCAGGAGTTCAGTTTGATTGCACAACATATTCAGGCTTTTGCCTTTATTCTGAAAAAGACTATAATCCTATGAAGCTGTTTACGTTGCTAACGAAAATGGTTATTCAATTATATTGATTTACATGTAGAGGTGCATACTTGGATTAACAAACACAGCCCCCCTCTGATATGCCTTTAACCACCATCTTGAAAAGGTGCGTTTTTCTTTCTGGCCATATCGAAGTCTGATATCATGTTTAAAAAGTAGGTGTGTTGTTCCTCTCTGATCAGAAATGTGGGCTTTCCTTTTGCACGTTTTCTGAATGTGCAACCATGTAACCATAACCAGCATTTTCCATAGCAACAGGACTGCAGTCAACTAATAGCAATTTGTTGGATTCCCCACGTTTGTACCACTTTCAACCTTTCAATCGCTACATTCGGAACAGAATATACTGTTTACATGACCCGTAAAAAAGAGTCTGAATTGTGTCATATTCAGAAAAAAAACAAAAAAAAAACTATAGAATATTAATGTACATGTCAACTTAGCTCATTGGCATTTGGCAGTCGCTCTCATCCGAAGGAACTTAACAATGCCGCTCGGTAATCACGAGTGAGACGCGACCATCACATCAAGTGGGGAGACACACTTGGCAGCAATCAGATCTTTCCAGTGATTAGCTGACCATCAGTGCAAGAGGCGCTGCAGCGAGCAGACTTGTATAATGAGCTAACAAGACTCGACTCATTCTCTAAATTGAATAGAACACCAGAGGAAGTCGTATTTTCCGCTGCCGTGGGATGCAATACTAGGGGAGGACAGCGAAATGAAAAAAAGTAAAACAGTAAAAACCCCTTGTTGCCCTCTCAAGTGAGTGTTAGAGCATCAAGAGTCGTGGTCCTCCGTTAGAGGACTATAGCTGGTGTTTACTGACCTGTATAGAACTTGTCGTCAGAAGAGAGACAATATTTTCCTCAGATGCTCTTTGACCAAAGACTTTCTGAGTGACAGAGCTTGTGGTTCAGGATGCTTCTGGCGGTGCCTCTGTCACCCTTAATCATGGCGTGTGATTGGACAGAGACGCTCATTAAGCTAAGCGGAGTCAAAACACATGTTTGTCCTTCAAAATCCGCATCCCTAATCGACCAGCGTCATTATGCGCCGATTAAAATCGCCGTCTTAAGTGCTCTTGGAGATATTTGATTGAACCCTTCGATGGTTGTGTTAGCGGATTGTTGATTAAGGCCCACGTGTTTTACTTTTTGAGGTGTGTTACTATGAAAATCTATTTCAACCCCCCCCTTTTATTACAGTATTTTGCCGTCCTGGAGACATTGTTTTGTTATTGATCATTAGTCAGTTTCACGAGGAGAAAGCACCATCAATAGAGGTGACTTTGGCACTTAAACTGTCACAGGGGAAGTGTAATGAAATAAGCCCTTTAATGGTCGAGACATCACAGAGGTCTGTGTGATCAGGAGCGCTCGGTTGCGTAGGATATACAGCTCGTTGAGGATCGGCATATTTCAAAATGACACCTTTTCATTGCGTTCTAACGCAACCATTACACAATGACTATAAAATGGACTTTTTCTACACATGATTATAATCATCATTATTGTGTAATTAACAATCAACTTGCTGGTAAGGCCGCGATGTAAAAATTTGAGCCATTGTTGCACGGCGTGATGCGTTCAAGTGTTGGACCAGTAGTGATTTTTTTCCAAGCTGGAGAGGACACAGATGGAATACTGTATAGCGTCGAGGTTAGCCGAGGCTTCGCTGTGCAAGCATTTGTTTCTTACTGGTTGATGTCTGTGAAGACAGTCATGCTGTGCCGTGTTTAGTCTAAGCAGACAGTCATGTGGAGTTGGGGAGAATTTCCCTATTCAAGCAGGGAACAGTGAGTACACTTTACATTACCATGTGTCTCTGTGAGGTGGTGTGTGTGTATGCACAAGAGATGTTTTAACTCAGACGACTAGACTATCTCGCTGAGTAAAGTGAAGTCCCCAACTTCACTACAGCTGCACTGAGGTCCAAGAGAACAGTGAGCAATGGATCCACGTCCACTCCTCCTAACCTTGGTACAGTCGCTCACACACACCCACGACCACAAACAGACACTTCACACACACTGTCTGTCCCACCATCAGCTAAACAGATGTGCTCGGTCGCACAGATTTCACAGTTAGCTCCCTCAGTGGGAAACGTATCATCGATTAAAACTAAAAAAAAAAAAATCGAAGAAATAAACACATCTCTGTAGGGAGGAAACAGGCCAAACAGAACATTTAGGAGATTCATTTTTCTTCAGTTGAGCAGGATGTTTGAGTTATCTGGGAAGCCAGAAGGTTGTTGTAATGACGAGACTGTCAGCTGAAAGCTATGAAAACATGGGGGAAAGGATACTTTCCATGTGCAAAGAACATTTCATGCTTTGCTTATCTGGGATGGAAGGAGAGGATGGACTTTGCAAAGAAAAACAATGACGTTAAGTGCTTCAAATTTCCAGCTTTATGAATGGAGGCTTTGTGATAAATCCTGTGTCAGAACTTTTCTTTCACAACATTATGCACCTCTGCTAAAACGGTTAATAGACATCACTGTGTTTTACAATATCTGCACCAAAGTGTGTTCATGTTTGCATGTTTCTAATGCAGTTACACATGCATTACCACTTCCAGGTTAACGTCATCAAAAAGTGCCCTCTCCGATGCCCCCGTGGTGGATAAAACATGATAAAGCACCCTCTGGGTTGCTCTTCCGGTGGACAAACTGTGATAAAGTGCCCTCTCTTCGTTATAAATCTTTCACGACTGTTCGAACCCTGGTGCTCTCCCCCCCCACGTATACATGTGGTACCCCGGCCCCTCAAACATCCTGGGTCTGCCCCTGCATTTGACCCCCCTAATAAATACCGATTTCCTACTGCAGAACAAAACTTGTGTGCACAATGGTCACAACGTCTTGTTAATGTGTTTAACATGAAATCTCTTGAATGCAGGCTGGAGGCTTTCGCGACAATATAAGTCACGCTCGTCACCCTCTCCACAAAGGGCTATAATGTTCGGACAGCACAGTCGTCACATCCCGATGAATTATGGGAAGCAATGTAAGTAGAAGAAGTCTTTTAATCGAATGTTTATTCCTGTTAATGAAATGTCTCCCCCATTATCTGGCTCCCTTATGATCCATATGTTAATGTCTAATATGGAACTATTTATCTGTTCAATTTGGCCCCTCTCCCTCTTTCTGTCTCTCTCTTACACTCTCTCTCTCACTCTTTCCATCTCTCTTATCTAAAATTGTGCTGTAAATTTGGCACTGTGAATGATTATGCTTATCGTCCTGCCCGTAGACCTCATATTGAAATTTTGTGGCATGATTAGCCTATTTATCTATATAATTGGATTGGAGTGTGTGTGCATGTGTGAACGCGTCTGATTTAAGGGACCAAGAGAAATAAATACCGGGGAAATATGGCCGGCGCAATTGTGTCTCAGATTAATTCCATTTGCATACAATCAATAGTCTCACCCTTGAATTTTTTTTTTTTTTTTTGGAGTCTAATCAAGTTATACTGGCCTATGAGATTATTGAAAAGAAAACAACCTCGGGCATGGTGTAAAATGAGACAACATAGAATTTACTATGCTAGGGATTAGTGTCATGAGACCGGGGAGATTTGCACAGGCAAAATGTGAGCACTGAAACACAATGCGTTACAATAGTTTCCGGCATGGTGTAATTCATGCAAACATCCCTAGGCTATTTATACCACTCCACTAGAATCTAATTGTGTCCAATATATAATCCAACTAAGAGTTACAGTGGCAGGGGTTCAAGTCCTGTCAAACATGAATATTTAAGAGGTGCGGCGTCGAGGACAAGTGCGACACTTCGGCGTGCAGGCGTTCGAGCAGAGCGGGCGCTATTATGTCGTGTAATTTGTGTGTTTGCAACGAAGCGAGCGCACGCTGGAGTGTTTAGGAAAAATGGATTCATTGCAAATAAATTACCTCATTGGCTTTTTTTCGCGTACGTGTGCGTTTATCTGTGTGGCCTCCGCGCACTCGCAGGGTGTGGTCTGAGAGGCACGGCTAACGTGAAATTATGTTCTTAGCTCTTTTTTTCAGCAGCATAAGCACACACACACACACACACACACACAGACACACACTCTCTCTCATACTGTTTGGGAACACTAAGTAAAGGAATTTCATTACCCCCTCCAAAATTGATTGGGTAATGTTTTTTTTCTGAAATCAATAGCGCCTCACTCAGTCCGCTAATTGGATTACTTGTTTTTGCTCAAGGATGTCCAAATACCAAGGTAATGTGAACTGTTTATGAAATTATTACCTTGAAAGTAGAGGCTAATGTCAGAGACTAATGCACCCCGTCCCTCGCAAGAACCCAAGATGCTTTCACAAAACACTCACAATAATAATATAGGTCGAGCTGCTGCTGGCTGGGAAATGCCAGTAACTGGGATATTAATAGCCTTAATACTAATCATTAATGAAGCTGTCCTTATTGAGGCTGCTATGAGGACACGCTTGCCGAGTGTTTATTAATCAGGGAATAATAAGTAATCCGTGAACATTAATGGAAATGGATGAGACTAATGGATGACGCCCGCTCTCTCCTACACTTAAGCCTCCGACTTCATTACTGACAGGCAGATTAGTGGAAGGGAGAAAGTGCATCGCAGACTCCACCTGTTAGCGCGCGTGCCCACGCAAACGCGGCGCGCTCCTTCTTTCCCCCTCTTGTGACAACGTGATGGAACGCTGTCAAGCTCATTTGCTCTTCAGCAGACTATATGTAATTAACAGCATCCTCTCAGAGAAGCTGCTGAGAATAAAAATGAACAGACATCAAATAAATTATCTGGCAAGGTTGGCTTCTTCCGACGCCCGCAGTCTTATTATGACATTTTTCACCGATGCCCTCGCTGCTCCAGAAGTCGTGCTCTCCTTTTCCCTGCGTCCGCTGTGTGGCTGCTGGATGGATTCCCCCCGCCCCCCCCATCTTCTTTCACCGACCATGACGGCTGCAGTCCCTCACTTCGCACTAGCTGTTGCAGCACAAAGTTAATTTCACCCAGACCCTGAAATGTCCTTTAACCATACTCCATGAGCACATCCCCGCGCCTCATCATACATCATCTGGATCTAATGTAGATGGGGGGGGGGGGTTCTATAATACATCCCCAACTGTTCAGATTGCGTACAGCTACCACATCAAGCAAAGGGTTAAGCACTTAGGAGAGACATGACAATACAAAGGTCTCCTTGCTGCACTATAACATGCTCTGTGAAAGTGATAAGAGTGTCTGATCATGCATCCCAGCATTCTATATCAGTCGCTCCATAATGGATCCCCCCGATGACTCCTTGTGGCTGCATTATTTAGATGGAATAAAACGCCGGAAGGAAGGGAGGAAGGAAGCTGGGATTCAGTGTTTCATAAACCGTGATCTCCTAAATGTTGACTGGAGCCTGTAACAGTGGCTGTAGCTGCATTTGTACACCGCCTAGGGGGTTATTAGGGTGAAAGACGACCAGGGGTATTTATTTTTGTTGATGTTAGTGTGTGGTGACAGAGAAAAGAGCGGAAGAGGTGACAGAAACCTGAGTTGTCTGGTGCCGCTTGTAAAGCCCGACTTGTTCAGACCATAACAAAGAAAGTAGTGGCACGGTAACATTTTTAATACAGTGTTTATTGAGGATTACACAAAATAAGCAGAGCATAATGGGTGAAGTCAGCAGAGTGGGTGTTGGGGGGCTATGAAACTGTAGGTTTGAACAAAAAACAAACACAAACCAGACAAAACCAAGTTGGGTGCCTGAAGGTCACCGGCCTTCCACCAGATGGTTAGCTTAGCAACAAAACTGGAAACAGGGAATCAGTCGGCCCGGCTCTGGGGAACACAGTCTACCTACCAGCACCTCCAAAGCTCACTAATTAATGCATCATGTCAAGTCATCACTGAACGCATTGTGTCAAGTTGGGGTTTAAAAGAGAACTTTGTTCTTGACTTTTCCATTTGCCCATTAGGTAAACTAGCTGCCAGCAACACATGATAAGTAGTATCAGACCAAAAATTGACAAAGAAAAATGTGTTCCATGGATAACTTCATACATTTCGTAAATCCGTTTCAGCTGTAGAGTGAGACATCTAATCCTCCATCCAATCTTTGGTGAGAGATGCACATCGCCATTACTTAACGGGCAGGATGTAGTCAATCAGAGGCAGAGTAGGGCGGGTCATGCCAAGCAAGGTAGTGTGATCCGCCTGTTACACAGTAATGCACATAAGTTACAGAAGTAAAGGTTCAACTCCAAACAAGGCGTTTCAGGCAGTGGACTTTGGGCTTTTTCACTTTGCAGACCCTTTCTATGCACAGAAACACTACATAACACAATAAAGGAAAGAGCCCCAAAAAACCTTATGTGACCTCTTTAAGTACGTGACGTAACTTAACTTATGTGCATGAGTTAAGATAAGTAATTATTGACTTTTGGTGTCCTGAGTGACACAAACAAAAGTCTGCTGGCAAAGTCTTGTCTTCTACTGCTTCGTGTACTCTGACCTCATCCTCCCTTTGTTGCTCTTTATACTAAGCCACCTGACATCACCTGCTCTGAGCATTGAATACTGCCACATATTAGTTTACATTGTCAGTTAAACGCCCAGCACGTCTCAAACCAGTGCTAAAGGGTACCTTGGCAATCTGTATGAGATACGGAGGAGCGTCACAAAACGGTAACTGTGACCTTGGACTGAGAAAGGTCTGGAACTCGTCATATTCAACAAGCTACAAGGAGCCAGTGTTTCAGCATTTCTGCTCAGTATGTAACTCAGTGACTTCCACAATTAACTTGTCGATGAATTAGCCCGTTTTGTTTCAGCACCAGCTGCATCCTCTCTCACCTGGCTCTGTACCTAAACTTCAGACAGAGGAGGGTTTTTTTTTTTGTTTTGTTTTGAACACCCAGACAAAACACACATGACAGGAGTGGTTAGTGTTGTTTTTGCCCATAAGCAGCGGAGACAGCCGAGGCCTGTGCAGCCTGCAGGTATGAAACACCACAGCTTCACCTGATGTGACACCCTTACAGTAGAAGTGACGTCCCACGTATCCCTGCCATTCAGTCGCTGTAAACTTCTGACAATATAGTAAAACAAACCAGAATGCGCTGGATGCTGTACAGTATTTGTTTGGGGTGTAAAAAAGCAGATGCTAAAATCAGCTGACAGAGTGTCAGTGAGCTGATATGATTGTGCCCAAGCTGAGGCGAACCCGGGACCAGGAAATGTCTGGCTGAACAGAGGGACCTAATTTCTCTGTCAGTGAAGCATGGGCAACAGGGCACAGACTGAGGGATCTCCAAGCCGTGTGAAAAATGCCACTGATCATCACGCTCAAGCATTTTTTTTTTCCCCCTTCTGTCATGGCTGTCGCCGGCGAGCAAAGCAGAGCCCAGAAGTCTCCATCATCAGCCTCAGACCCCGGGGACAGGAGAAATCACATTATATCTGCTGTCACACAAAGTCACTGTCAAGGTGTGGCGGAGGGAGCACGCAGCAGCTCTGGTGTGATGCTGGAGACCCAGAAATACCTCAGACGCCTCATCTCAGCCCGCGGCTAGAACCAAGCTGCAATTCTAACAAGTGAGACACATTTCACAGTGATTTAAGGTAGAGAAACACCTCTCTCATCTCGTTTGTACTTACAAAACCCCTGTGTCTTAAGATCCTGTGTGCTGAGGTGATGGCGGAGTGTGAGGAGTTCAACAGGAGAGATATGCAATTTGGTTAACCTTGTGTTCACTTCAGGCACTTCATCACAATTTGATAAAGAGGGTTTCATTTTAACACCGGCTCGCCCCCTCCAGGTTTTCTAATAAGAGGAACTGCCTATCAAACCTGTGCTGCGGATGATGAAACTGCAGTGCAATCGCGAACGGAGAGGTGTGGAGGGGAGCCGTATGTATCAGCGTGCTTGTTCAGCACACACGAGTCCATCCACACACACACACACACACACACAGACACACACATTCTGCTCTGCTGACCATGTTGTGTTGATGGACTTCCAGAGGGACGGTGTCTCGGGAGGTAAGGTTGCTGCCCAACGTGAGACTAAAAAAAAGGAGAGAGAAAAAAAAAAAGCAGAAGAAAGAAGAAAAAAGCCGTAGGATTGCGCCGCCGTGCCGGGGATGGAATTAAACACAAGCCCACACATACTAACACACAAAGCTCTGGAGGAATGTGGTGTCACTTCACTCATTCAGCCATGTCTGTGAATCAATTTATCACTTTTTTTTTTTTATCAGTCACTTCAAGCCGCCGTATGTGTAATCTCTGTTCAGTCGGCGTGGATTCGAATAATGCTTGCTTTCTCTTTCTGTAGCGGGTGCAGCGAGAGAGAAAAACAAGAGGGGAGAAGGGAGAAAAAAGGGAAGGGAAGAAAAAAAAAGGAGCACTGTTGTAGGGTTGTAGGTTGACTGTGGTGCAGTTACTTTTCCTCCCAACTGCAAACTAAAGGAATATCCAGCAGTTAGGACGAGTTTTGTCATTGCTTAGGGCCCTTTAGGAATTGTGTCTCATAAACCTTTCATGGAGTGTTTCCAGTGAATGTGAGGCAATTTCTAATTCCGAAGTCTTTGATTCTCTGGAGGAGGAAAAAAAAAACAAAAAACGAGACACTGGAACCTGTATCTGTATCTGCGCCCCGCCAATCTGAATTCCCAGGGAGCTCAAAAAAGCATGCGCTCTGTTATTCACGATCACTGTACAGTAAGTTTCCACCAGGGTTTGTTTGCCTTTCTCCTCCAATTTATGTGCTCGCAGTCGTTAGTCATTCAGCGCGGCAGGCTGGTTTACAGATGTTAATGGCGGATCGGTTTAGATTGTTATTCAGCGCATTAGCATCCGACGGTGACTGGCGGCTCGACACGCCCCGGACCTCTGGCTCTCTCCCGCTCCCTGAAGCAGCGGCGGCCCACCCCTCCAGCCCACCTTGCGCTCCCCTCACCGCCAGAGTGGAATCAGCAAAAACAGACCCCCAATCCCTCAGAGAGACCAACTCTATTTCATGTCAAGAATAGCAAATGGGCTGTGTATGCAAAAAAGTTTGGTGTGCACTTTTCACTGAAACTAGGCTAAGACACGTAAAGGTGCATTTCAAACTGTTTACCACATGCGATGCGCACAACCTGGTTGTATTTGTTTTTTCCTTTTGTTCACTGCATTATAAGGCATATAGAGCCTCATTCTTGTGTCTAATGGAGAATGTATATATACCCATTAACTAGGGGGAAAAAAAACAATTTGTTCTCCCATGCATTTGTTCTGCTTCAGTTCCTGGAAATGTGTTTACATGCTAAAACTATATTAGAACCGGGACACACGTACAGTAATTGCGAGGTGATAGATTATCAAACAGGATAAAGAAGATGCAGCTTATTCTCTGTGTTAAAATGAGGCCACATTGCATTATCCATCTAAGTTAATTTAACCGGGGGGCCACCATGCTTTAACGTACTCTTTAGTCACACGCGTAAACATGTATGTGGCAGCCACTTACATACCCAACCATAGGATGCTATTTGTAAAATTGAAGCGCGGACACGTGAATACTGCTGGGCGTGTAATAGCGGATGGTGCGGCACGCGTGGTTTTTTCTTTTCTTTTTTTTTCTTTTTTGCCGCGCATGCTATGCTCTTCTCGTCTTTGAGTAAATGGATGAGCGTGATTAGCCGCCGCTCATTATGACCTGGGTGGCGGAGTGAGTTGAGCCTGGCAGATCTGGCCTCATTTCCCTTCATGTTGCCGCAAATTAAATGGATCCCATGTAGCACTGAAAGCTCAAAGCTTGGCCTTGGTCTTCATCTGATGAAATGGTACATCTGTTATGGGAAATAGGATGTGTGAGTGTGTGTGTGTGTGTGTGAGAGAGAGAGAGAGAGAGAGAGAGGATGTGATGGAGCGAAGGCGAGACGGAAAGAAAGTGAGGGGAAAGAGGGAAAGAGTAGGTAAATAGATCGATACGCCCCACTCCACCACAGGCCTACTGACAGGGTGAGTGAGAGAGAAGGTGAGAGATGATAAGATCATAGCGCTGTAAATTCTTCTTCTTCTGTTCTGCGCCCTGTGTTTTATTGCATGTTGAAGAGCTCCCGGATTATCAACACCGATACCAATCAATACCAATATCTGGCGTTGTGCTCGTGATCCAGGTGAACAGTGAAGTCCATTTGCAACTAATGAACGAGACTGTGAGCGCTGAGAGTTAACAGCGCCTCCCTTGGAGTTAACTGCGCTCATGCACTCATGTTTTACAGCACCCGGCTTTAAGTGGAACAGGGTGGTTCATGCACAGCGGCCTTATTGTGGATCCCACAGCTTTTCTTGAAAAGACCCGCCCTTTTCAGCCTCCGGTTGGTCGACGGACTACACGCAAGGCATTGTGGGTTTGCCAGTGGACAAAGAATCATGCTAACAACAATGGCAATTTGTGTTTTTTGAAAACGGATGAATAATCACAGAAGACAATCAGCGTTGGATTAAACATAACAGATTTTATTTTACAGAAAACAACACAAAAGTTCAAATATTCGCATATCTATCTGATAGGCAGCTTTCCAGAGATATTTACTCTGTCATATAGAACATATGTAGATTTTGTACTCAAAGTCGTGTGATGTTTACAGGTGAACAGCAACAGAAGCGACAAAGAAAGAGTGAAGTGGAAAGGACAGAGAGGGCAGAGAGGGGGAGGATGGTGGCGGTAGTGAACTAGTGGTCCTATGGCGTCACATGAACAAAAGTGAGGTGTTTATTTTCAGCCGCTGCACAGCGGTCACACCAGCCCATATGGGGCATTTTTCACACTACATGTACCATGCTGTCTACACTCTAACCTACAGCTTCAGCACATGATGGCATACCAGGCACCGCGGATGTAAATCCTATTTTTGACACTTGGTTTGGTGACGGGGCCCTCTCTCGTTCCACCCTGTTTGTGCTGAACAGGCTTTTCCGAGGCAGTGGTTCTTCATCTCACATGTTGCGAAAAAAAAAAAAAAAGGAACGGCTGAACCAACCGCTCTCAGTCGAGGTGAGCGTATGTAGCGCACATACATGAAAAGACAATGGCAGACATTTATCAAGTGGAGTATTGAGTGTCACAGGGGAAGTGCTGATGTGGGATCACTGACGATGTCTTTTTTCCACATCCTCATTCATAATAAAGAAGGCAAACGTTTCCACGTCAGCACTCTCACTTTTGGCGAGGATGGACTGACAGACGCCGCTGTGTGGGTCATAGGTTTTCATTCCTTGTGAAGTCATTCCATAGCCACATTTAAGCATTTGATTATTGACCTAGATTAAAACCATGTTGTGTTGAGTCCAGAGTATCTTGATGAAAATATGTACCGGTGTTTTGAATTTTAGGCACTTGATTTTTCACAGTTTGAGTCCAGCTTTTAGTTTGAGTCCTATCTAACTGAATGGGGAGTGAGCCAGCTGCATGTGCAGAATCACCTGTCAAATCTGATCAAAAAAACAAAAACAAAACACGTTTCAACAGTTTGGGGACTTTGCCCAAAAGAAGGTTTTTTAAAAATGCCCTTTTCCCCACAAGTTACACTTTCTATTCACAACAACAACATTTTTTATGGCTCAGTAAAGTCTGTGACGTGATGCTATCAGCTCAGCCCACCAGAGCACTCAAACAAATACAAGCTCACTGTCTAATCTGTCAATATCCTCCCCTTGCTTGGTAGACCCGAGCATTATCTTGATGTTGTCTTCTTCCGTGCTTATTAGAAGTTTGGCACCAAAGTGGTTGATGCTGTCGTGGATCTTGGTCCTATTGATGCAGCAAACCGATTGGCTGACACCTCTCCCAGTTTGGCTGTTACGATTGTATCTCTGACATCACAGATTTCTTGATTAAAGTAACTGAATACGAATCGTGTTTTTGTTTTTGAAATTTGAAAAAATCTCTAATATCTAATATTTTGTCCTAGTTTGCATCGACAAAATGAACTCTCATGGCCTCTTAAAAAAAAGAGAGAGAGAGAGAGAGAGAGAGAGAGAGAGAGTGAGGAATGTCAACATTTTAGCGGAAGTGTATCCTCGCTTTGAAACCACCGGTGTTTAGATTTGACTAACTGGCCGGCATGCTAATAAAAGCACACAGGGAAAAAAAGATCTACATATTTATACCTCATATACAGTATCTTCTCCCTCTCGCTGTCAAACACACGCGCGCGCAGGCGGAGTGCAAAGCCAAAATTAGCAATCCCATAATGATTGGGCGCTGGGAACACGGTGGCGAGGAGAGATCCGGATTGAACTCCATTAGCACTGAACCGAGAGAACACACAGCATGACTCTCACCTGCCTGCTTTGAGACTCCCCGAGTAGGACCTCATCTCCAATTCACTGATAAACATGCACGCACACGCTCACACGAGCAAACACACACACGTACAGTAGCCCTCAACTCTGACCCGACTAAGCTAACAGGATGGGTTGTGCATCTATAAACATGAATTTTCATCTGTGGAGAATAAACAGATACACATGGAAATGCAGTGCGCAACACAGGGTGCAGCTTTGCATGTTATTTTTCGAATGCCGTCCTCTCAATCATGGTATTCAGGCTGCGGATGGAGTGTTTTTTACCCAAACGGGCAGGAAATTAAAATAGATTTGTTGCGAAACCGGAGAGCCTTAGTTCCTTCGGTAAAAGTAGAGTGCGTTATTGGAAGTCGGGGCAGCATCTCTATTTACAAGCGACTGCCTTTGTCGTTACAGAGCGGCTGATGTCGCGAGTGTATGCACAAGGCGGAAGACGTTGGGGGGGTTGTAGACGTGAGTGATGGAGGACGAGACAGTTCTTGTGTGGAGAAGCAAATCAGGCAGCGCACCAAATGAGCGGCAGCGGTCTTCTGGGAGAGCCGGTGATTTGCATGGCGTTTAGCAGTGAGGAGACATGACAGCTAGCTGCTCCGCAACATGCTGTCAGAACAGCCGAACCCGCATAAAAACCCTGCTTATTAACAGCGTTCAAAAACTTTTGCCGTTCCTTGGAACCGCCTGAAATCGCGGCAATGCACTGTTCAGAAAACGGCGCGTGAAGGTGTTTATTCATTTATTTTGCCTTTAAAACAGCATTCTTTCAAAGGAAGATCCGCCGGCAGAGAACAGAACGTATGAGTCATATTTTTGTTTTCATGGCATACAAACACCTGGAACTGAGACGTTTTGTGTTTTCATTCCCTTAGACTGAGCCTTTTGTATCTACAGAGGGAATGGGTCAGCCTTGTTGCACCGCCATGTTTCTAAAGGAAGAGTGAGATGAGGGGTTTCTTCAGCTTTTCATTCAGTATTCAGTTCAGTTTCCCATTACATCAGTATTATTTCGAAATAAACCCCATAAATTATATCAGAATGGTGACTTGTTTACAGGCAGGCGTGAGCCATCATGATATACAGCTACATTTAAAACCATTAATCCAAGCTCAGATTTGTTCGACCTGGTAAGACTGTAGTACTATTAAATAATGAATAATTCGCAGTAGAGTAGATGTATTCACACATAACGGTGTCTCCCATGTTAATGACTGTCACTGTCACTCTAGGAACCTCCCAGTCCAATTCCCTGTTGCTTCCTATATGTCTCATCAGGCTGTTAGCAGTGATAAAGACAGAGTATCACTCAGCCCCCTTATCTCGAGTTCATCATCTTCTAATGCTTTGAATAAATCCGAAGTCACGAGGAGCGTGGGACTCCATTTTTGTAAGTTATTCAATTAACTAATGAGAAACATTGTCTCATTAATAACTGATCGAGGATCGTCATTAAAGCGTAATCTCCCGGCCACGTTACTACCTCTCCATCCGTTCCCCCTCGCACCGATCATTATACGCCAAGTGGCGCGGTCATCATGGTATAGTGGCTTCAGGAGTGTTTCATCAAGAATCCTTTTTTTTTTCGGAAGCAAGATCAAAATTGGTGGACTGTGATTGATGTCGCGGGCGCGGCGAACAATCAAGGAGCTCCGACTTGTGACAAACCTCAGTAAAGCCGTTCTAAAGTGTGCTTAATGATGTATACCGCTTTTGTTTTGCATATTTATTTGATATTCATGAAGTGTCCAAGCACACTGACTTGACATGCGTCTCCATGGTGATAAATTATTGAGGGGCCTTTTTTTCAGCGAGGCAGTTGAAAAGCAACTCCATTAATAATGAACAAGTCTGTGTACTCTTATAATTGCGTTATTTTCCCTGGAAAGTTGTGCGTACCGGCTCCCAGTCTCCCCCTTTTTTTTTTTTGTTGGGTGGCTTTGATATGTGGACAGCGGCCAGCACTTGCATGTATGGAGCATGTTCTTTTTAAAAGGGGCCATTTGGTATAACTTTCAGACACGGTGGGGATTTATCGAGTTGCGCCTGTTGTTGTTTTAGCGCCACCGATTGTGCAAAAACTAACACACTTCCCTCGAACAGATTCGGTTGTGTTTGCCAGTGGCACGTTGCCCCCCACCCCACCCCACCCCCTTTTACGCATCTCTTTGGATGTGCTTATATTCTGCACAAAAGAATTGCAGAATTCTTTTTCTTGTCGCTGTTCTGAAATTCTGGTCTTTTCTTCCCAACCAGATTACCCCCTTGGATCGCATGCCAACCCCTTGCCCTATTGTGAGGGGTAAGCCCTAATGTTAAACCCTTGGAATAATTCTGTTGCTGAGAGACTTTGGATCACATTAGTAGTCTTTGGCCGGGGCTGCGCCACCCCACCATGACATACCGGTAGTTTCATCAGTCAGAAGTGTGGGCCCCTGTTTTTTTTTTTTTTTTCTTTTTTCCGACGGAGCCGCTCCAGTGCCGGTTCTGTGAGAGGATTGGAGAGGACATGTGTAATGTGTGTGAAAGGATGTCCTGTTGAGTGAGAGCCAGCCTCGTCTGTGCCAGCTCCCTACCTCTCCCTGCGCCCCTCCCTTTTCTGCCACTCCGTTTCTCTCACTTTCCCTCTCTCGTGTCTTTTCTGTCTCTGTAATATCTTCCGTTTCGTTTTCGCACGCGGACAGAGCAACTAAAAAACACACTCTCACACACACACACACACACACACACACTCTGCGCCCCGATGTCTCACTCAAGTGCAAACACACACCCGCGCAATCTGTCTCCCTGCTTCTTGCTCTCTTTTCCATCCCTTTTCCCCTTCTTTTCTCTCATCCTCAGTCAATTATACAGATGTCTAATGCTTTCTCCCTGCTGTAGGGAGCGGACAGAGCATCTATCATCCTCTGGGGGATGGTGGTGATGGTGGGGGGTGGCGAGCCCCATGCTTTGCTCTGCTGCAGAACACTCGCTCCTCTGGGCTGGAAGGACGCCAGTCGACTGGGGATCAAACCTTGGCCCTCGGCCCGGCAGCAGGCTTCCACAGCTCCCCTCCCTTCACCACCAGATCTGGGCCACTTCCATGTGGGCCAGCAGCAGGCAGCTTTTTTTTTTTTTTTTTTTTTTGCTTTTTTCTGGTATCTAATCTGTTGTTTGTTCTTGCGAGTGTGCTGTCGATGAGCAGGGAAGGATGATGGGGAGGAAGTAGAGGGGTGAAACATGCCGGTATCAGAGATACCAGCAGAGCCTCAGTGGCCTAAAGGTGATGTTTGCCAATCAGATTTCTGAGAATTGAACCAGTAGGATAAGACATTCAGGCCACTGAGTACTGTGGGGGCGTGAATTCTCCACACTTCTGTCAGGCCATGATACTAAGATATTTTAACACGCTTAGCCAGTTTTCTATTATACATACTGAAGAGGTCGGAAAGGTGCTGCGTCCATCCCTGTCTCTCCACTGTAAACAAGCTGAGATAGAGCACATTGCGGGGTGAGCTCAGGCCAGCTCGTACGAGACTGGAGAGCCTTTTTTTTTCCTAAACAATTTCTCTGCTGTAAACCAGAAATGTGGCAGACAAGCAAAACGCGAATGAATAAGAAAGAATCTCACCTCATCAAAATCTCAGCCAACTCACAGGAGGCAAGAGAGGTGAGGGCGAGTTCGTAATCAAAACAGACTCAATATTTCATCACTTTGCAGATGCATTTCTGTCTGGCTTGGCCGGTTCTGCTGACTGGAAATTCAAGCATTAAGACTTCTTTTTTTTTTTTTTTTTTGCTAGTGCACCATTCAGAGGCATGTTTATTTCAGTCAAAACACTGGTGGCCACTGGGGATGGGGGGGCTTGTGATGCTTTACAGAGATGTTTTTTTAAGTTGTACAGCCTTGCCTGGATTCAGATACAGTGGGAGAAAAAAAAAAACTTGATAACAGCTAAATAATGCAGCATAAAAAGCTTTGTAGAATGCATTAACTGTCATAACATATTGTGCTCGCATTCAGCGGCATCACCGCTAAATTTAAAACTCCACCGAGCAAAATTCAGCTTCCTACTTAGCAACAAACACGACGTCAGGACTTAATGTACAACGTAACGTCTTGATGTCTTAGTACAGTACGACTCTCGAACAGTGAGTGGTCCGCATTCCAAAAAGGTCAGGGGTTAACAAGTGAAACTGGATGCTGCGCCTGTGTCTGTGTGGGTGAATATGGGAGCACGTAATCAATACACACACAGTAACCGTGGCCCACTGGAAACATTTCTGCCTTAGGGTGAGTAAGAAAGCAAAACTACACAGTGTAAAGGTGGGAGAGGGGTGGTGTGGTCGATAGCGATATGTGATAGCGGTGCTGGTGTCGAGAAAAGACAGGAGCTGGAGGTGGATACAGCCCCGAAATGAGAGTGAAATAATGATCCTGGCATCCCTGCAGTTCAGGTACACCGTAACCTCTGCCTACATGTGCTCAGCCCGCATCTATGTGTGTGTGTGTGTGTGTGTGTGTGTGTGCGCGCGCTCTCACAGGCACCGAAAAAGTGCAAGGGGGAAATGGCAATTCCCAGCTGTCAGCCTGACCCGCAGGTTAGCTGCTGTACTTCTGCCTGACCGGCTGTAAAATTAGGAGCAAACAAGGTGCTCTTTAAAAACAAGGGCTAGCATCCAGAGCCGTGTCTCTCTGGGGTAAATAATTCATATTAAAAACATCACTCACAAAAGCACTAAAAATATGCCCTGGGCTCCGAAGACCCGATGATGTGCCAAAGCAGAGGGAGGCTTGTATAAAAAAAAAAAAATTTAAAAAAAACGCACGCGGTGTGAAGAGGGATCCTCTCACTGGGAGGTGTGTTGGTGTAAGTAGATCATGAAGCCAAACCCAATCATGTTGAATGTCCCTGCTATGTATGTTCTGTTCTTCTCTTCTTCTTCTTTTTTTTTTTTCCCCCTGTCGTTCGAGATTGGATGTACCCTTGATATAATCTTAACCAAAGCGGGTCACCGAGCTTGGAGTGACTCTATTACTCAATGAGTCACACTGAAAATTAGCTCTTTTCTCACAGCGGCGTGCCTTTTCAATCTCATTTTAAACAGACGCCACGGGCTTTGCAGCGCACCCAAGAAAATAAAGCAGCTCTTATTTTTTTTTTTTTCCCCCCCTCTGAAGAAACATACTCGGGGAGTAATGGTAGATAGAAGGAAAATGGTGATCTCACAACAATCCCTCTTTGTGTATAATACACTTTTACTACTTGCAAATGGATGGGGTTTGAATCAGCAAAATGCTCCAAGAACAATCGCGGCAAAGTAATGGGGCTTTGCCGAGTCCAAATATGAATCATGCATAAAGACGACAGATACAATTCCAACATTTATTCTTGTTAGAGGACATGAGTTAGTGTTACACTTTACAGATGCTATATGTAGCTATCAGTGCCCCAGTAAAATAGGTCAATAGATTGTGTGTGTGCGTCTAATCTCTGATCAGATGGTGTTCTCATCCAGGGCTATTAATGTGCTGATCCACTAATTGGGAGAGCTTGCTCTCTTAATGCAATGGCCTTCTAAATGTGTCCGTCCCAGTAATTTAATAATGGCCATTTCATGCTACTCTGACTTTTCAAACAGCTTGCTCGGGGCAGCTACAGGGACTGCTTATTGATTGAAACTCCTAGGCTGGCCGGGCTAGGCTGTGGGTGAGAGAGGCTGATCGGTCTGCTTCCCAGAGTCCAGATGCAACCACAGACTCTCACCCCCCCCCCACCCCCCACCCCACCACCACCACCACCCCCTTCACCCCTCCCTCTTCTCCACATGCTCCTCATAAACACACAAACACGAAGCCCGGACGCAACAAAGGAACAAGTGCACACTCGCTCATAAATGTGCACGACCCGCTGAGATCCTCTGATCGGTGAATCAGAGGGCTTTAAATAGGCAAGAAACATGAAGAGTCTAGTGGAAGAAAAATGTCACACAAGTGCGAAATGAAGATGTGGGACCTCTTCAGCAGCTCTCCTACCTTGTGCATGGTCACTAGGGCCCGGTGCCTGTGTCTGAGGAGTAATGAGGAGAGGGCCGAGGAGGGGAGATAAGAAGAAGAGTGATGGGGGTCAGCCTGCAGCGTCGCTGGCAGCCCTCACGGACCTCACACACCACCCTCCTCCTCCCTCCTCCGACAGGCTGTCCAGGACACCGTTTGTTTGCACAAGGTGATAAATAATTTGGCCTGAGCTGACATGGATTAATGTGGCCCTTAGCCCCCTTTTCCTCCCTCTGCGTTCGGTCACAGAAATGTTTGGCCTCGCGAAGCCAGCTCTACCTTTAGCCGGCCCAAAAAATGCATGAAATTCTTATCAGCTCTCAAAAGGCAGGGACCATGAAGTGACCCCGCTGTTACTGAGGGGCTATCATGGAACTCAGCGGACGCTTTCTCATATTCGGAGCAGCGCCCTGGACATGCTCCCCCGAGGCATTTACACCAATTCTAACAGAGTTTTGCTGCTCCCAGTGTGCACTTTGAAATCTTTTCTTCTCCAATTAGGGACGTTTGGAATACTTACTTTTCGAGTTATTTCAACAGCAGCGGAAATGATTAAAATAAAAAAATAAATAAATAAATGAGGGGGGGGGGGAAAACCTCCATTAGAAACCCACAAAGGGAATACTGATTAATGTGATGAACATAAACTGTGCGGCTTTATAGTATGCCGCAATTTACAGAAAGCAAGAAAAACAAATCGCTCGCAACGTCCACAACGATACATGTGACCGCTGATGCCACAATGACCATACCATAATGCGAGTGCGTGATTAAGTGTTTGATGCACTGGATTGTAATCATGCACCCTTAAACCAACAATGACAATAACTGGTGATAGTGCGGCGGTGAGATGCGAACGCTAATCACGCTCGGTAATTATGAGTACTTGAAATGATTAAACTGTGCACTCAAGGCTGCGCATTCAATTTGGCCTCATTTGTCGAAAGTTCTGGCTCACTGTGGGGCAAAACTGATAACTTTCTCCACGTGGTGAAAAAAGACCGGCAGCACGCTCATCTTCCGAACAAACTATCTTCCACGACTCAGCAAATTAAAAGGTGTTTTCTTGTCCTCTCTCCAGTTTTCTTTCTTTTTGTCTTCGCTGGGGTGTTTCTTTCCAAACCACATTATTAGAGGCTCTTTAAAATATCTAAGATGTTTCTTGTTTCAATAATTAAACAGTGTACAGCTAAGGGCTCTCGTTATAACTCTTAATGTGCATGCCCTATGGCCTTTATCTTTGATCTTTCATGCTACACAGTGTGCTTTTGCATAATTTTAACTATAACGAGAAACTCTTGAGCTGCCGTATCCTTCCTCCCTCTCTCCCGCTCTCTGTCTCGCTCTCCTTCGTTCCACTGTTCGGTCGTCGACGTTAGATACAGTGTGTCCTCATGTATGATGCACAATGATGGACTGACTCCGTATGTGCATAAATGGTTGTATTTGCATACTCGAGTGGGAAGGTGTCTGAGTCTGTTGCCGAGGACGGCTTGTTCTCATGTGCACTGCATGTGTGTGGTTGTTGGCGCCTTTTTCGGTTTTCTGGGGGGCTCCGGGTCAGACCCAGCAGTGCTCCATCATCCTCAGCTCAGGCCCCTGCAGGCAGGCTGTCCACGCCATGAAACACTCTAACACCATAGTGCCTGGTTACCACAGCCGCACAGGCACCTCATCCCAGCACACATTCTTCTTCTACTCATGCACACATACATATATACATACATACATACATGCACACGGACACAGCCAATCACAATGAGTGTTCCCGTTTTCAAACCTCTGTGTCATGCAGCTTTTTTTCATGATGTTAATTCAAAGTGTTTTCATCTCATTCATTGAAAATGCATGTTTGATGCTTTAGTATAATAAGAAAAAAAAGATTGGAGATCTAATTTAGCTTGAATATTTAGCTTGAGTTTACCCAGAAATAACAGTATCAATTGGTTGATTTGATTCATCAAACACACTAGCAAAGAAATGCAGTGCACACAATAAGCACAATAGAAACACCACATAGCTTGAGCAACCATGTCTGACTACACAGGGTTAGGGTTAAGGTTATCTTAAGCCACGTGCAAAGCAGTGCAATAGTCATTGCTAGTTTCAGACCGATGCAGTTGTCATTTTCCTAGATCAGCTCCCATGTTATGTCAACAACAGATGTACTTGCACCCATCTGTGCACCCCTGTACATATTGGTCTCAATATCTGGTGTGGTCAGGCGCATTGATGACACATTGCTATCATGAGGCGGCAAAGGGCCCATTTTACAGATAGTAAGATAAGCTTACATAAGCACATTCACAATGCATTACATCAGCTGATTAGAGAGAGGCTGCTTTCATTTCGTCATTTCAATCGAATATTGCAGCACAATTAAGCAACAAAACAAACAAACAAACAAAAAACAGTTATAAACTATACACGAGGAAACTTTCCAGTGGAAAGACAGAATTAGACTTTTAGCTTCTGATATAAAACATTTTTAAATAGCTCTGATGGAGCTCGGGATTTTTCCAGAGGACAGCTGATTTTCTCCTAATTACTTGTGTGAACTTAAACTTTTGACCAATTCTGAAGGTGTCACTGAAATGAATCTGCTGTGCCTGGTGCATGAATGCATATCTTCATGTTATGGTCACTTGGGGGAGAAAACAAGCCCAGAGTGAGCAACTTACATGCTGAAAAAGTTACACCTAAACAAAACCGGGTAGGACTATAAGAACCTTAAACAAGCTAGGAGCTATTACCTTTTATTTTGCAGAGATTTAGACATTTCACTCACATCTCGCCTCACTGTGTGCAGAACTAGTTCCTCCTGATACTGTTAGCACTGCACAAGAAAATGAGAATGGTTGAAACCAATACAAACAACCCTGTGTTATTTTCCCCATATATCAGAATGATAATAGATGTAGGCTCGGTTCAGTATGTGGAAAGGAACCAAATGTGCAAAAGCTAGATTTCCACTTCTAAAGTTAAGAAAAGTTAAAGAAATTGACATTGATGTGGCTTTAATCAAGCGTTTATACATAAATGCCTCCGTTTCACCTGTCTTTAGACCGTGCAGTGAGAAGAGAGCAAAGAAAAAGTTGCAGTTTCGCTGAATTTATCAGATTGAGGTCCTTCAGCAACGTCAGAGCAGCCATCACTGCTTGCTTCACGCACGTACGCACAGCGGTGGCTCCTCATGGCACCTATGATGCATTTAATACATTAATTCATTACACATGCACCTGTAAACCATCAGCAGCAGTCATATCAACCTTCACAGAGGCAATCAAAAATGATTTAGTTTATGGTGCACGCATCCAATTGTTCATAGCACACGTATCAAAACGGAGTTGCAAAGTGCTTTCACGATGAGGGATCAGATAAAAAGAACATAAACACATGGAAATAAGATGATCAAACGGTGGAAAACAATAAAGCAGACTGCATAAAAGGCATCATAAAATTGAGTACACAAAGCCAATTAAAGGCACATTTATAATATACATTTCAATTAATCTTCTTAATTACCATGTGTACATATGGTATGGTTTCGAGCCTGATATTCTTATCATTCCTTTTTGTTTGAATGCCAACTAATGTGCGTAAATGTCATATAGGGAGCTATGCTTGCTTGGTTTTGTGCTGCATTGTAAATTATTTGCATATGTGACATCTCCGGTTTTTAATGTGAGGAATATGTTTTAAGCAATAGCATTTTATTTTGCTTCTTTGCAGCGAGCCTTGATTGTCCTGTTTTTCTGTTTAATTCACAAGAAACGTGGACATTATTTCTCCCTATTATCAGGTGTTGTTTTACAGCATTAGCCACAGTCCCCCATGACATCATTGTTAGCTTCCAGGATTAAGCGCACTGTAATTAACATTAAGTAGCCCCCCTGTCCTCACCTTTCTTCCCTAACCCCTGCCTCTGTCCGTCTGCGTCTGTATCTCTGTGTCTTTCTTTCTCCGTCTCTTTCAGTCTCTGTATATTGACTACGAACTGGCTTCAGCTCTGAACAGCAGGCCCACACAGACCAAAGCACCAGCAACGCTGGATTAGTCTGTTGAATTATTCAAAGCCGAATTCCCCATTGAAATGTGTAAAAGGTCCCTTGCTGGGTTTAAAAACAGAGAGTACAGTTGGAGCTGACAACAAAAGGTTCAACTTCAAATAAAAGGCCCCCATCACTTTACCTCATTTGCAATGCAATGTTATTCATTTTAACATTAGACTTTTGTTCTGACTTTGTGGCGAAATTTTTTAATCATGTTTAAAAAAGCACAGATTTTCTGGGGGTCCTCTGTTGTCGACTGGTTTGACACACAAAGCAAAACAATTAACGCCACGGGGTGCTTCCAAAAAGTCTATTTTTGTTCACTTTATCCCCAAGTTTCTAACGAGACGCTGATGGTTAAATCTTGTTAAAGTAAATGTGCAAGGCCTTGCCATGTTTCATGTGCGTGATGTAACACTGAGCCAATATTTCCTAAATAATTGTTAGCTGTAGACACTCGGCACAACAAAGCAGGATGAAAATAACTTTGTCCGCGGATTGTTGATGTACTTGAACGGGATGGCAGTGTGCAGGGCAGTGAAATGAGTAAGTGAGACAAGTCTGGCTGCAGATTTTACATGTTGCTAAATTTTGTTTGACAGATACACTATATATAACCCAACACATTAACAGTTGGGCAACTGAACTGATGTACAATATGGTTTTAACTACTATAGCCTCTGTCATGGATACAAATAATACAAATGTACAAAGTGGTGTACAAGCGGTCAACAATAACTCACAGTAAACGTTTAAAAACTGCAAAAATGTGGATCGTGGGGACAGGGGAAAAACATAAAACGTTCCTTTCCTTTCACCATATAGTCCTTTACACAGAATTATCAATACAACGTGCAGCGAACAGTGAATTAGGGAACGATTCTGGACACAGCTTTGTGTGAACATTAGCGCCCGAGTGTAAACAGTGGGCATTGAGCGCTTTTATATTGTTAGACACTGCTGAGGGCTTTATCCTCCATTATGAAGGGACAGTGCAGCACCTGCGAACACACGTCCCCACAGGAGAACTAAATCCACTAGACCAACAGCATCACACAACTACAATATGAAATACTCACTGTGTGTGTGTGTGTGTGTGTGTGTGTGTGTGCGTGCGCACGTGTGTGTGTGTGTACTATAGGTTTGCCAGGAAGGTGCTGTACCTTGATGAGGGAGTAGAGATGGAGGCAGTACTTCAAAGCAAACAGAATGAGCAATGCTATTTATGTGTATCAATATATGTGGAGTTTCCCCATTGAGCTTTCTTTAAAATACCTGCCCACTGGCCTATACATCTCTCCCTCACTCTCTCCGCCTCTTGGTGTATATCACAGAGAGGGAAGAAGGCATGGTACAGTATATAAACACATGTTAGCCTCTCTTTCATGAAGGAAAACTGAGCGCCTTCGAGAGCACTTCAGGTGCCTCAGACGCCGAGGGGTGCCACGAAGACGGTGAAACGGTGCCATGTGCGCGGACTTCGTCTTATTATGCCCTGAGAATGGCAGACATTGCAAATCATTTGTTAGCATGGAAATATGCAAAGGGGGTAAATATGGATTTATGTCGAGGAGCGGCCACACCATCAAAGCATCGCACTCTGATGCCAGTGGTGGAGTTCAATAAGCTGGAGAGATGAAAGCTAATGAAAGGCAAACATGAGAAGGGTGTTGGTGGGTGCAGGGGAGGAGGTATGGAAGCAGGGAAACGAGCGGGTGAGCGAGGGAGGGAGGGAGGGTGCGAGTGAGGGAGCAGGGAAGGAATACAGACGATGGGAGATGTTGTCTGGTGTGGTCCAATCAAGCCACAGGATATAACTGTAGTCAATAGGGGGAGATGAAAGGGATCTCGATATGGAGGCTGTGTGGTCTCAGGGAGGACCCTGTGCCTTTGTGTGTGTGTGTGTGTGTGTGTGTGTGTGTGTGTGTGTGTGTGTGTGTGTGTGTGAATGGGAGCATCAAGTAAATGATTGCCAATGGGTTATGTGCCAGTGCCAAGCTGGCCCTGTGCATTTGTATACTGAGGCCGTAAATGCGTAGCCAGGAACACATGCACGCCGCCCTGGCTGTTGCACATTATAGAAGCTTCCTGCAGAGTCCCATGGGTACAGTACACTATGTTCCAATCAAGCCGCCTTAGATCATACCTATCTCGCGTACTACAGCTACTGCACGGGCACGACTGTGTTTGCAAATCAGCCAGACATGAGGGAACGCAGCAAAAGAACAGACTCATATCAACAATTTGATTAGCATATTGCCATTACATTTCTGTCTTTATTGAAGGTAGCATGCTGCGTGATTGCACACCTTCCTCAGAGACTTTCATCTCGCAGCTCAGTATGAGTCATGTGCTGGCGCTGATAAGGATAGGGCCGGGATATAAAGTAGTTTGCTGTTAAACTTGTGGTGTTTTTTTGTTTTTTTTTTTGTTTTTTTTCAGAGTGAATAATGCATGCGTTTCAGTCTTGGCCTGAGCTAATGGCACACAGGCACTCATTAGCTATTTCTGGCTAAGTTTCAGGCTTTGGCCCATAAGCCCTTAAGTGTACATGTCATTGACGAGACAAATCCAGCCCCGGGTCCGCTGGTGAAAGAGCCCCACACCCTTTAGATGCGTACACACGAAGTGGACACATACGCCATCGCCTGCATACTCCTGCTAAAGCCCGGCGAATGGAAACGAGGATCATATTTGTCAGCTCTTTAAGCCTGCATTTTTCACACACAAATGAGGTAACCCTCCACGCATCGTCTCTGCTACGCCCACACTGTAATAAATACTGCTGATCGTGTAAAAGTGTTCTGGGCATAAGGGGGGGAAGGGTTAAGACAACACCTGTAGAGAAACAACAGTGGGCTTGTTTAGAAAAAGAAAACAAAACAAACAAAAAAAAACTCCTTTAAACTCGATGCAGTCATTTTCATTGATTCTCCCTCTTGCTATCAGGTGCACTCCCGCTCCGCGCCCCGTGCCCTACGCTTGGGAGAGCTGTTTGGCCATTTTCACACTCCAGTGCTGACCTGTGAGGTGCGTGCACTGGCTCGGACCGGGTAATTGCTTTTCACTGAGAGGACAATTTCTAGAGCAAAAAGGTGACCAGGCAAGCAGACATTAAGTTTGGTTGGCTTTGGCTTGACTCAGCTAAGTGGGAACGCTGATACCAAAATTATCCCTAACAGAAAATCTTACTCAGCGTGTTCGCTAGTAGGTTTGCCGCTCTGTGCGCTTGGATCCAGTGCGATGCGCCGCAAAATATGAAACGATGGGCTTGGTCGGCGGAAATTCGACTAGGATGCTCGAGTTTGGTTCAGTTAGCGGTATGAAATTGACAGTCGAGTCCCTCTGAGTCATAGCTCTGCCGTTCCCTAATTGGGGAGATCAGATCATCTCTGCGTATTAATGTATAACTAATTACCTGACCAGAGGTATTACTGCTACAAGTTTGCAGGTAAGCTACGCTGCCAGGGTCACTGCCTCCGCACAAGTCTTCCTCTCCACTCATTACCACAGTAATGAAGTTATGCTTTCCCTTGGTTTTTTCTCTTCCATCTCGCGTCCTGCTCGTTTGGAGCTGGGTCAGCGTGCTGCTGTGCAGTCTCCGCTCTTAATGGCTTCGAGTACACTGGCTTTTGCTGTCATACGTGATTCAAGTCATGGCGATATTGTTGGACGTGAAAGTCGCCCTCCAGTCAACAATGCGTTTTTCGTCTGGCCTCTACAGTTGAGCGTTTGAGCTTCTAGTTTGGCACGATAAGGCTGATCTCACATTGACATTAAATGTCCAGTAGGTAAGAATCTTAGCTTAAAACATTCAGAATGACAGTTTTGATGTTGATGTTTGCATTGCGTTGCAGAGACATCTATTGAAGTTAGCATGCTAACCAGTTAGCCCCTAGTCAGCAGCTGCAGTTAGAGGCTGTTAGCAGTAACTCTGGTGATACGCTGCCCCCTGTTTGTTTGGTGTATACACACGACAGGTGTATGTGTACGACTGTTAGAGGCGGGCATACGAGCATGATTTGTGACATCACAAATTGTTTGGAAGCCCTTCCTGGTCCCCAGATTCATCACCCACAAGTATGATGTGGAAACGTACAGCGCACATCCGTACATGTGCTGAGTATGGATTTTACAGTGAAGTAGGAGACAACCAGCGTTCAGCAGTTAAACCTGCAAAATGACAGCTGCGTAATTAGGCACTCTGGAATTTGTAATGAGGCAGAATGGGTAGGTGTCATTTTAAGGATTTTAATGTGATCATTATACATTTATTCTGCAAAAACCATGTCAGAGAATATTTTTATCTATGCCTTATCCCTTGCATAAGAAAAAAGAATGACATCGTAAATAATAAAAGCGTCCCTGACAAACTGTGCACTTTGTATGTGATGTAAAATATAAAATACTTGCTGCCCCCCCACCCCTCTTTGGGCAGAAATCAGTATTTTACTTATTTTTATGACCGTGGAAGGCGGATGACTCGGTCACACTGTAAAAAGGTGGATCGTTGACAACAAGGCTTGTCAAAGACAGCCACATAATTTACAGACAATGACAGGCCTATGACATCATTTACACAGCAGTAACAGTTATTAGACTAAATGTTCATGGCAACACAGATTGCCTATTAACAGAAGAATAGTGTGCTTTATTGTTTTGTTGCGGCATGTGTGAGCATTTGTGAGTTTGTTGGCTCAGGGCCAGGGAACCTGTTATTTGGGCAGCCTCTCTTTTTTTTTTTTTTTCTCTCCCTCTCTCCATCGCTCTCTCTCTCTCTCTGTCTGCCTCAGCCGCCAGGCATTTGAGAACTGGGGTACTTTTACACATAGTTAAACCCTGAACAGTCCAAAACTCAGCCTGCAGGCGCGCAGGCTCACAACAACTGGATCAGGAAAGCAGGACTGCCATCTGCTGGTCACGCGAGGCTCAGTGTTTTTTGTACACAGGCGAGAAAGTGAGGAAGGGGGAGGAGGGGTGATCTGACTTAACAAAATTTAAGATCATCGCTGCTGACATCTGAGGAGGGTGGTGCCAGGAGCTGAAACCTTCCCGTCAATCAGCCGAGCGCTTTGTTCATCAGATCAGATGCCTGTATCATTTGAATATCACATGGCTCTTCACTCTCTCTCTGCGAAACCCCTCAGAATCTTGAGTAACAAAGTTTTTCTCCTCCGCAAAAAATAAAAATAAAAAAAAAAAAATATATATATATATATATATATATATATATGTATGTATGTATTGTATTTTTCATCCATGTCTGTCTGTCTGTTTACTTTCTTTTCAGCATTTATAAAAACCTGTCTTCAAGTGTGTTGTGTGTTTTGAGCACCTCCTGGGTGCGCAGTGCACTCCAAGTATCCGATCTGGAAGACCAAGCAAGCCTGTCCTGTCTTTTTTTTTTTTTTTCATCATCGGCCAACAAAAAGTTTCTCCGCCGTTTTCTAAAAACAAGAAAAGAAAAGCGGAGCACCCAGAGGTACAAAAGCCCCCCGGGGGTGGGGGGGGTGAAGGCTAGATGTTCCTCTCAGCTGAATATGCAACACTCCTCCGGCATTGTTAAAAACCAGTGGAGCAAGAATGAGTCTTTGCCCTCTTCACTAGCAACAAAAACAGAATCTTTGCCTCTTTGCTTTTTCCTCATTCGTGGCTAACCAAAAGGAAGGGGAGAATGAGAGAGAGTGAGAGAGAGATGGAGAGAGAGATGGAGAGAGAGAGAGAGAGAGAGAGAGAGAGAGAGAGAGTGAGGATTGGGATGAGCTGAGGGTGGTGGGTGGGGCCCAGCTTTTCGGACCCTCATTTACCCTGTCAGCCCTCCTAGCAGGGGATGGTGTTCGGGATCTATTGATCACAACTCAGTGGAGCAGTAATCCTACAGACTTGATTGATTCCGACTGTTGCCTAGGCCTCACTGCACTGCCCAATCCTCCCTCTATGCCTTTCTCTGCCTCTGTACTTCTCCCAATCCCTCGCTTCCTCCCCTCCATCCCTCATAAAGCATTGATATGCATGACAGCCGAGGGGGCCCCGCAAAGGAGGGATGCAGGGAGGATTGCAGGGACGGGGAGATGGGGCATTAAGTGTGTGTACACTGCGACAGGAAATAGCTGGCAAGGTGACGGGTGCCTTCACACAAGACCGGGGGCCCCCCGAGGTGTCTGTGAGCAGCCCCCCCCCCCCCCAGCAGTCGCTCTCTCTCGCTTTTTGTCTCGCCAAAACTGATGAGTCAACTCCCGCACACTCACTCTCCTCTGGTCGGCCGGCGGGAGAGAAGTTTTTGTCATCGCTGATGAGGCTGAGGAGAGGATGAACAGTTTCATTAGTTGTTTTTCCTGGCAAGCTCCCTTCGCTGTATACATGCTTTCAGCAAGATATACGCATTTGGAGGTGTCTTTTTGCTAGATAAGGGGATGACTTGCTTTAACTTCTCTGCTGCAGTCTTCACTATTAAAGGACAGCTCCACCAATTCTACAAATTACCATGTGTTCTCAGATCTTAGGAAGTGCTAGTTTATTATGTAAAAAAAAAGTAGTGTAAAAGCCTTTTGTGGCTCCAGAGGATCTTGACTGTAATCTTATAAAATGCCTCCAGTGATGTCGCTCAATGGCGAAGTTGCATCGTGGGTAATGCTTTGAGGAGGAAGCAGAACACGCGGAATAAAAAAAGATGGCATCCCTGATATCCAGTTCTCCTGATTTCTGATTTTCAGACTGTCAATGATGAGTCCAACACTGAGTCCAGTGGTCATGCTTTTCAAAACCTGTCGCTCACATTACCCACAATTCAACTAAGCCACTGAGTGACATCACTGGAGGCAGCATGTCGGATGAAATGCAGCTTCCACTGGAGTCACAAAAAGGTGTTATACCACTTATTTTTCAGACATGCTGCAGTGCATGTAAAGTTGGTGGAGATACCCTTTAACAATCTTGTGGGAAAAAGGCACGAGCAGCCAATTACACTTCTTCCAATCCCCGCACTGCTGCCATGGTCCTGCGGTGTAGTTACATTTTTCTGTGGAGGCGGTTGCAGGCTCCTGAGTGGGCTACAGCGCAGCTACGGAGCCTGAGCACAAGCCGTAGCTCGAGGTTAAAAGGCTTGCATTTTCGAGAAGTTAAGTTCATAGAGATTCTCTAGTGCGGCTGAAAGTTAACAGAATAAATTTGTCTGTTCAGCCAGTACACTGTTTCCAATGTCAGGACTGACTTTATGTTTCAGACCCTGTTAAATGATCCGACCCTGATTCTAAAATAAAAGTCGGGACGCTTTTAAAACATGAATGAAGCAGAATGTGATCGTTTGCCAATCCTTTCTGACAAGGACAATATATCTGATGCTCTGCCGCGTTAACGTGAACCTGAATGTGATGCCAGCAATGCGATTCAGACAGGCTGGGACAGGGGTCACAAAAGACTGGGGCTCTAAAAATGCCTGTTGGGAACGTTTCACAGGTAATCAGGTTGATTGGTAACAGGTGACAGGGTGAGTGGGTATGACAGGGGCACCCTTGATTGGCTCACAGAACATGATCGTTCAAAAGATTTTAATTAATTGGCTCAGAAATCGTTATATGATCATTGTTGGTTCGTTTGCATGCTGTTTTAATTTACGTTGCACGCAATGTACCAACTTCTTTAGAGCAGGGGATGTCCTATGTTACAATAAATTCTGCTTTTCATAAATAAGGCTTTGATTTATTAATTGATGTATTTATTATATGGGAAACAGTCGATATAAAATGATGTTTTACATGACATACGACGACACAGTGTGTTGGTGAGAGTAGCGGATGCTGCCCAGGCGACTTGTCGGAGATAAGCCTACCAGCTGTAGAAAAGAAAAAAAGCTTTTCATGATACCAAACCTACACAACACCTTTGTGACAGACCATGTGCTGTATCAGCCAACATCAGGCCTTACTTAATGAATGGAATGATCAGGTTTATTTAAGCCCATTACTGTAAGTCTGGCCTAAGCACATTATGCAAGGAGACAAATCTGCCCACATGATTTTTGATTTAGTCTGCTCTGCACCGCGGTAACAATGTGTCCATATTTGTCTGTGTGTGTGTGTGTGTTTGTGTGTGTGCAATGGTAGCCACGGGGCCACCATCGTACAGCCCCACAAGTGTTTCAGAACCCCTCTGACCACTTTTCAGAGCGCCTGACAGCTGCAGAGGGAGCTGGCTCAATCCTGCTATTCTCCCTGGCAGCGACCCGTGCCAGGATTGAGGCTGGCTCGGCTGAGCTCTGCCACACAGTACAGAGAGAGGGCACCGGCGACGGGAACTCATCCTCGCACCCCAACGTTTAAAAAAAAAAAGAAAAATAAACGCAGACAAACATGGGCACTGAAACAGGACACACACACACACACAATATACAGAAAACAGATTGCTGAGATCTACATTCCGTGGAGGCAGATGAGGCGGTGAATATTTCACTCCAAATTAAATTTCTAAGTGAATGCGCGACACATATACTGAAAACTGGTGCTGAAAGCATTAAAGTGAACCAGCTGACTGAATCCATTTGACAACCAGAGAGCAGTCGCCAAAGGCCTGACCTTGTCACGAGGTGTTCCAAATGTATGATTGAACCTGGGTTTAGTTATAATGTTCAGTGTGATTAAAATTTGCGGTCTTAAAAAATGGCGGTGCTTATGAAATCAGCTTTAAGGAGCTGGAATGAAACCTCAAAAAGGCTTAATCATTCCATAGATATCATTCATATGGTTCAGCCGATGGCCCCATATGCCATAATGTTCCTTTTTTTGGGGGGGGGGGGGTTCCTAGACATAATGACGTTCAATTAAAAAGCCATATGCAATGACATTCTTGCATCATTAAGGTCTTTTCTGACATTTGAGGACCCCTTTTCCCCCTCACCCTCGAATCAGTAACGTCTTTTCACTCAAGTCTCACGACAATCATTTTCTCCTTTTTTACCCAGCGAGTCGGTGCAGTCATTAAGAATCACACGGGCAAACCGCGTGATGTTTACAGGCAGCGGCGTTGAGAGTTTACTTCGGGATTTATCTTCATCTAATGAAATGATGCTGCCGAGTTTTCCTTCGACACCAAGATGTAACCTTATGTTGTTCTCAGCCCGCTTCCTCTCCACCTGACAGAGCGCCGTCTCCACAGACAGTGCTCAGGTCGGTTCTGAGGCCTGATAATATTGACAGCTGGGCTTGAGTTACTAAATCCTCGAAATCTGTCTTATTTCTTCCCGAGTCTTCCTCCCTATATACATCTCCCTATACAGTTTCCTCCGGGCAGCTCTGTCTCTCTTCCTCAATCTCACTGTTTTCACTCTCCTTACAATCACTCATTTTTGCCCCCCCCCCCTTCACTTCCTGCCTTCTCAGAGGTTCTGGTATTAGGGGAATTCCTGAGGGGGATTTTCCCTGCTTTAGACTATCAGTATGGCCCTTAAAAAACTGCCTCCTGCCAAAGACAGTAGTGCAGGGTATACAGTCTAACACATGTTACACAGCACAAGGCCTTTCTAGTAAACACAGCCGTACAAACAGTCCTGCTTCTGCTCATCCCCTCACATAGTACGAGCCATACTTTCTCTACCAGGCTTCTTCTCTCGGCATGAAGCATTCATTTATGTCTTTACCTGATGCTCTCACTCTTCAAAATGAAAACACTCTGAAAATGGCAATTACAGCCGCCCTGATACCATCTTTATCCAGGTCACAAGAGCTTTAACTGATTTCAAACGTCTGATGTTTGATGGGTAATACACTGCGCGGTGAGAGATGCCTCTTTTTATTTATTGCAGAGGCAGCGATGGCCATCTGGGAATAAAACAGCATAACTGGATGGACTGAATGACAATAATAGACACCACAGTGAAGCAGGCAAAGAAGAATAAACACTGTACTGAACGCACCACGTGACTTTGCAAAGTGGGAACGAAATCTACATCCATATGAAAAATCTTTATCAAAGACTACTAGATTCTTGATGTAATCTAGAAAAAAAAGACTATAATGTGAACAATATGCACAAACCACTTAGAATTATACCTCAGAAAATGTCACCTACTACAACACTCAAATATTTAAGATACAGTTTTCTTAAGTTAAAACATTTTTGCCTTTGAGTTCAGTACACATCATGTTGACTTGCTATGTTAGAAACAGCCTCTTCTCAAATGCAATTATTACATAAATAAAAAAGCTGTACGAGCAACCACCTCCCGTCACATCCTGGATCTGGCTAGTGCGTGCATTTCAAGGTGACGCGTTTGTCACTGTACAACACATGGTCACATGACATCTTGAATTAAGTTTTGCTTTTAATTCAATCTTACATGTCACAGAATATATATACAGGCTATAAACAGACACAAAGGAAATAATCCTGTTGAGCATGTTTAAAATTTGGTGATGATGATATGGTTGGCATCTTCACATTGAATGTTAGCCATTGTTAGCCAAATGTTAGCTACTTGTGGCTATTTAAGATTAATAACTAGTAATGACGTGAGTACTCATCCACTGTCGTACCACCAGACTACAGAGCGCTTTGTTACCTAGGCGGTGACATTTCTCGATTCATCCTCAGTGCTCGCCATAAAAAAAAAAAAAAAAGTTTTAATCTGAGAGTCTGACCTGGTGACAGGCATGAAGAATAACTACAATGTCTTCTCGCTGATGGTCTTGTTTGCTCATGTAGGTCACATACAGTTGAGGCATCAATATTAAACTGAGACGGTTTCATAGGCAGTTAAAAGTTCCATGTAGTATGTTTGAGCATTAATCTAGAATGGCCTGCATTTAACAGCTCCTCTCCAGGCGGTGTTATTCCGCATTCCTCTGGCTCTTTACAACCTGCCCATCTGGAGGAAACACAAAGCTGCATGTCTTAATACTGTACCACTGCAGTTTGGAAGCTGCCCAGATCTGGTCCGCTGTGACTCAAACCAGCAGAGGCACAGCAACAAGTTTTTTTCTTTTTTTTTTTTTTATTTTACTCCTTTTCTGTGCCAATTTCATCACCATCAATCGAGCCGCCGCGCCGTCATATCAAATAGCAAGGAGCAGAAACTGCGCTTGTTTCTTGTCGTATTTATCCTCAAATTCTGAAATAACTGACGATTTATCTTCTTTAACAAGATCCTCACTGCCATTCTCAGTAGCAACTGATATATCTTTGCACTGTGTCACATCTCGCTTTGTCATCCAAACCCACGAACACTTTCATTTTTTTTTTTACAACAATTCAGCAAGAGGTTTCAGCAAACATTCACATCAACACCGGCTTTGGGAATAAAAGTGCATACGACTTGTCGTATTTCTTCTTTCAAAGCTTAAAACCTTGACTTGAGTAGCACCATTTAGACTTTTACTGACACTTGCAGTAAAACAACAGGCATCCGCAGACTGTGGCTGATAAGGGGATCCACAGTTACCCATTGTCAGTCATGCGGGAAGCCTGATTGTTAGTCTATTACCAAAACATTTGCAAATGAATACAGACAAGGAGAGAAAAGACAGTGGACTGACAGAGAGCCCTGAGGCAGCTGATTTTTTATGGCTGACAGCTGATGGTCACTCGCTGGTAAATGTGCTAACGAGGTGAGAGAATCTCTTATAAAAAGGCAAAATAGCACTTCAGCCCTTCCCTCCAATACAATAGCTGACTCCTCTCTTTCCTTTACAAAACACTCCACAGATGGATAAGCAACAGTTTCGCAATTACTGACGACCGGGTGTGGAAGGCTCGGATTGGCCTTCATAACAATGTCTTCCACAGATGTAGGCACTCTTAAGTGCTGATTTATTGGAGTTTGGCATCTGCTCCATTTGCATGGGGTTAATCTCAAACGGTTAAAGAAGAGAACTCAACTCCCCTGTGGCCTGAAAAACAAGGTTTGATATGCAAATGGCACCCCCCCCCCTTAGCTCCCTTAAATTCAAAACGTCTCTCCTCTTCAATAAAGTAATTGTTACTGCTGCTGAAGCATGTAAAAATATATTTATATAAAAAAAGAAAAGATGGCAAATGAGGGCGGGATGAGGCTTGCTGGTGTGGTAATTTTTTAAAGGCTGCGCGAGGAAGAAAAAAAAAAGAAGTCGAGATTCCTCAGTTCAGTAGTCTCACTCTTTTTGAACAACAAGCAGAGCATTGTGCTTTTTTTAATGCCGTCTCAGTGGACTTAATACTTGTTATTTTCTACCTCTCCTTTCTCCCTCGCTCTCTCTCCTTCCACCTCATATTCCCAACGCGCTGTCTGTGCTCTTGCATCTGTAATCACAACGTTACCTCATTGGGGGCTGCCTTTTTGTAGCGTGTGTGTGTGTGTGTAGGTGCACATTTGTGGTGGTGTGTGTGCATGTTGAGGTTCTGCTGGGGGCTGTGAGGGGGCTTAGCAGCACACTGGGTTTCAATGGGAGCCCACACCACCGCTCTGCCAGTTCTTATCTCCTCCCATGCAGGAGAGCAGTGGCATCAAGCCGGTGGCTTATTAGAGAGGCAGGGAACGTATCCCAAATACCCCCCCCCACCCCTGCACCCACCCCTCCACACACACATACACACACACAGCGGTATGTGGACCTATGTTTCTATCTGGGCCTGTGGCAGGGCCCATGAGGAGAAAGTATGTCTAGGCACACAGCGAGTGTTTATCGCTTTTTCTTTTGTGTTGATGATGCAAAAGTAAATTGCGATTTGGAGAATGAACAGCAGCAGGAGAAGGAGCCCCGCCACTTTATGTCGGCGGTGGAGGCACTCTGTTCTGCTTTAGGGTTGTACTTATAGTGATCAAGCGAAGAGAAGGAGAGCGAGAGGAAGCGAGAGTAATAAGAAATACATTGTTTTTATATTGTTTTCTCTGACAGACGAGATGGCATTAGCTGTGATTTTGCTGTTATTGCCGTTGCTGTGGGCTGAGGTGAAGTATTATTTGGGAGGTAAATGAGTGGGATCTGGACATTGCAGTTCTTGGTCTGTTCTGCTGCCGGTAATGCCTGCATTACCAACAGCTGAGCTGTACCTCAGCCATTATGCCTCGGCAGAAGAATAGTAATCACAGAATGAAAGGCCAGGAGGTCCTTTCAAAAACATCATCAGAGGCCCTGAACACAAACATCTCCCATTTACCTGCAATCAAACACAATCTCACCTCATCTATTTCTGCCTCTCCCCCTCTCCACTTACCAACATCATTTCAGGGGCCTTTTTATCCAAAACTGCACAGTGGCAACAGGAAACAAATTTGTTTTATTTCATCACTGACCACTGGGTTGAAGGCAGCTTGTTTATGAGACTGTGTCTATATAAAAGGAGCAAGGAGCACATATATGAATGCATGGCCTTGAAGCGCCCGTATTAATCTCCAAATGTGACTTCCCGTGCATGTGTTGCCTTCGGTGGCTGCGTGCGTGCATGTTAAAGTGTGGGAAGATAATATTATGCATTTGCATGCGGTGCTTCAGAGTGGGAGAATGGCATTGATTTATAACCATGATGAAAGGTCAGTTCACCTTATTAAACAACACATAGTTATACTGCTGCATAGTATCGGATAACCATTAGAAGCCAATCTGTCCGTTCCCACTGTGACTGGTGGAGGCATTAAGGTCTTGGCTAAAAAACTGCATATAAATCAACTTTAAATGAGTTTGTTTTAGAAAACATACACCAGCGATATCAGGGAAACTTGCCTGAAATTATTTAAACTATTCAGATATGTCTACTTATTCTTTTCCCTCTTTTGTCTGCTAATTGCAAGCTAATTTCCTAAAATTGATTTGGGAGCCTCCTGCCTTGAAAGCACAAATCCAGAGCTGAGTTTTTCCTAAAGTGTGATTGTAGTCATGGAGACGCTTACACAATTTATCCAGAGTCACTTCGAGAGACATCTCCCAAGCCTGCCTATTAACCTCATTGTGTTAAGAGAGCCATTGATAAGTGGACTCACTAGGCCTCATAGACTGGGAGTCATAGAGCAGTGATTCAGCTTTTGTCCAATCATATGGCTGATGTGGGCTTCCACCAAGTGAAACCAACCGTGACGTCAACCACTGGTTTTGAAGCCTCCAGTCTAGCGTTCTGGCCATCGCCACCTTGTTTTATTTGGAGCCAGAGGTGTCCATACTGGATTGGAAATCCTGATTGGATCTGTTCTAAGAGCAGGCCATAGTAGTGACTTGCCAATCACAAAGTAGTTACGCCCTGAAGCATAAAATGGGGCAGTAACTTACTAAATGAACATCATGCTGAATTGAGGATGCTTTGAAACTAAAGATTGAGACCTCAAACTCATTAGGAAACTGTTTACTGAAGTAAAAAAAAAACAAGTGAGGAGATGGGTCCTTTTCTCATAAGCTTACATACAATCTGACTTCTTTTTGAAACCAGGGGAGTCACCCCCTGCTGACTGCTGTGGTGGCAACTTGTCAGTCACAAGTTAGCCACGGGTTCAAGCACACTCTGCTTGGCTGTCTATTCTACTGTGAATGTGACCACCATTTACAAAATGAACTTCATGTTGTGCTGAAGAAGATGTGAAACTTCAAACTCAAGTTAGAAGAAGGGTCATTTTCGCATAAGCTTATATAAGAGCTGACTTCCTTTTGGAAGTCTCTGGCCAATAGGAAGAATGCTGTATTAAAGCAATTCCACAATGGCTGTTATTTGTCAGACCTGGAAGCTCTGTCCATATTTTATACATTCAATAGCTTTCAGTCTCCATCTACCAACCGATCCCTTTCTCACTCTCACCGTGTCCTTCTCACTTATTCCATCTGATTATGCATTGTTTAAACGGAAGCCCTGCGGGCTGATTGCACATGCTTTCTGGCTTCAAGAGAGCACCATCTCCTCATCATTGGCTTTGTTGTCTTTAGGCATTAGCATGTGTGTGGAGCGTTCCACGGTCCTCTTCTAATCGAGTGAATGGACCTCACAGAGCTCATATGTGAGTGCTGAGGATGGCTGTGTGGGTGGCACTGTGTAAGAGACCAGATACAGTAAGTGTGAACAGTGCGTCTACAGGATCTGTGTGGGAGTGTTTCTCTATATCTCAGCAGCAGGTGTCTCTTTTTCATGGTTAAACATGCATATATGTTTGTATTTGCATATATGCACATGCGATGATTGAGGACTTGGTTGTGCATCTGTGTCTTTACATAACTGCATGTGGCATGCATGCATACATCTCCCTGTATGTTAAAGCTAGTCGTACACCCACCTGGAGTATCTCGACAGGTGCGCGCTAATGTTCAGAGCACAAAACAGATGCAAAGTAGCTGCATTTGGCGCATGACGGACAGACAGACGGACTGACCAATATAAAGGAAAACCATCTGGGCCTGCAGTTGCTCCCCCTTCAGCCTTCAGAAGGCTTCAGAACGCCGCCTGTGCCAGTTGCTGCTGGGGTGTGGCCCGGGCCGAGAGATGGCACAGAGTGGATGACGAGATGAGGGATTCGGGCCCCAGCCTGGAGCTGCTCTGGAAGGGGAGTAGAAGAAGAGGCACCAGCAGGCCCTGGAGGTGATCCAACAGGCGCTCTCATCCTCTCAACTGTTGCAAAAGGATTGGTGGTTAGTGGGATAATCCACCGGCGTGGACGCTTCAGATAGCTGCCTCCACATGTGGGGAAGGAGGAGAAAAGAACAGTATACCCGGCGAGCACAATGACAGTCTTAGGCAGCGATGGCACAGTCGCTGAAAGAAAAGGCTGAAGTCTACCAAATTATGTAAACAATTAAAGCACGATGCCCGGTTTTGAATGTCTTGTGTGTGGGTGATGTTTTTTTTTTGATTGACTGGTCCCATGCAGCCTACCACGCTGTCATTACAAGCACCTCTAACCTACATTTTATTTAAGTGGTCCAATATTCAGTTTTAATCATAGACTATGAGCATATCATCTCCACCCTGTCACCCTGAGACGTAATGACTCTGTTCACAGTGCTTCTGCTTTCTTGGTATATGCACAGGGTGGCTGGATTACCCTCAAGGCTATTTATTCAGCTTTATGTTTTCACTTGCTTGCTTGTAAACCCATTTTCAAAATGCTGCTTTTGAGAGCAACATTTTGAATAGAACATCAATTGAAAGGACTTCTTGTGAGGTGAAAAGATTGCCTCTATATGGGAATCTTTTGTTGTTAATAAACATCTCGGTGTAGCTTCAGCTGCTTTCAGATGTGTGTATCCTTGAGGTGTAACCTGTTGAATGCAGTTTTTTTCTCTGTATAAATTTGCCCTTTGCCTTCATATTGAAAGACGGATAACTGCGTTTGTTACTCGTGTAAAACCCACTGTTTCATCACTCGTGGGTTTGTGGACGACCGTGACCATATTTGGATGAGAGAGTGGAGCTGGGATGGATACCGGATGAGAACCAAGGGACTCAACATGATTGCGACTTTATTGTCTTTATTGACTGGCCATTAGAAAGATTGTACTCTTTCGTGTTGGTTTCACTTTTCAGACATGGAAGCTCCATCCATATTTTATGTAATTAATTATTTATTTTAACTGCGTTGTTGACATTACATTGATGTCCAAACCCACACTGGTTCAGGTCGGGTATCAATGCTCCCGTGTGAATTGCATTTTGGCACTTGTGTGTTTGCATCCTTGTATGTTTACATAACACACACAAAAAAAATTGGGGACCCACTCATAAATGTACAGCTCCATACTGCTACCAGTGGTCAAAAACCCTAATAGACAGGCACCTTTAACAGACGGATCATGATTTTAGTTTTTATTATTCTAATTTCTTCTTATTGGTCAGAAAAGCACATTGCGGCTTGAATGAACAATCTTCATTTGAAATCATGCATTCACCTTTTGAAACGCATTATCCTTGGCTTTTTTTTTTTTTAATCTGTCTGCTTATCCCTCTCCTTGGTCACATAGTTTATTTGACATCATTTCTTCTCAAGGGCAACGCTAGATAATGCTCTACACCCCGTACGCAGCAGATGGGAAAGATCCAGGGTGGCACGATGCCCGTTTCCACAGGGTCATTCCAACCATTAGACCACCAACGTCAGGTGACTGCTGATGGGAAACCTCCACCAAGTATTCAAGAAATGCGGGAATGAGCCAAGATGCTGCGGCATGTGCCAGCTCGCCAGAATTGGCAGCAGAGGTGAGCCGGAAACCTGAGATAACCGATAGTTTTGTCAAAACAAGACCTTTTGAAAGATCACTGTTAGAAATGTCTGGTTTGATTTGGTACCTCTGGGGCACTACTCTCTTATTTATTGCCTCATACATACACATCCTCCTCTGATTTATAGTTACCTCTTTAAATTACCATTACTGTTTCCAGGTTATCGGGTTTGAAGTTGTACTTTGGCAGGAAAGGCCTTTTTCCTATTCCAGATGAGGCACAGGTGTAACTAAAAACATTAATAACAATGGACCCATATCTATGTTTATATTTAAGTCAGCATACACCCCGGCACCAGCACGCTGCAGTAAATGTAATGCAGTCATCATTAATGTTATAAGTTACACCTGTGTATGAAGTATTACACCTGGTAATGCATTGCAGGAGTAATTGCAAAATCAGTAACAAAACCGTTTTGTAAGTGCAGGGCAGCATGGATGATTTTTTTTTGGGGGGGGGGTTTCCAACTGGATTATGGATTATCGCAGAAACAAGGCAAACACAAGATTTTATAATATTATAATTCTTTATGATGACTTTTCCAAAGGAACATCCCTTTTGTGTAATTTAACAGTAATGTCAGCTCGGAAGTGGCTGAATGCTAACACTAGCCAACGGTCTTTAGAATGTGTTTGTTTTAACCTTGAAATATGAACCAATGTCCATCCAGTTTTTCACTGTTCATCATGTTTTCAGTTGCTGACCAATTGGGAAGTGGCGAAATTATAACAGTCAGATTTCCAAAGGTCTTACAGCCTGAAAGACAGCAGCATGACACCGCGCTGGCATCCGAGCTTCTCACCCTGAGCAAATTAGAAAATGGCCACCCTGTGAATTTTGTCTATAAGATGAGAAATTACTTCATCATTATTGTTTTACTTGGCCCCATTACATTATTAACTCAATGACATTGCTTCCATCATGCTTTTTGTTTTGTTTTCTTTTGCACATGATGGCACCTTGATTAGAAATAGTGTAATCATTCTAACAACACTGAAAATCTACCATGTGCATCTTTTTACTGTACATGTTTCAGTTTTCCAAAATCCCCAAATTCATAAAAAAAAAATTTTAAAAAATGAGGAGGACAGCTCAGTGTTTGCAAAGTTAGCTATGCCCCGATCAGGTTGCAGATATTCAGTTAAGTAAGCTGGGCAATGTGTTACAAAAAAAAAAGAGGCTGTCTTGAACTGATTGCTTTGTGATTGTTGACTACGACACATTATATTTCTTTCATACGTCATTTACGGCTCAGTTGCATGCATTTCCACAAAATATGTATGTCCTAAATAGATATGCCAATTACCCTAATGGAAACCAGGAAGCGTGACCGCTTCAATTAGCAGACCTGCTCCCGTTTCATTTTTCCCGCAACACCTCAAAGAGTTCGGTGATGAAACACAATGTATTGTGGCGGTTATATGTTGCACCGATCTGCAGCTGGAAATTGGATGTTCCTTTCGCCTCGCGCTGATCTGACACTCCAACAGGATGATGTTACCAGCAACACATCTACTCCAGAGGCATCAAATTAGAAAACACGCGCCGTTTGCAAATGCCTGGCTTCTTCCGTGTATCTCAAACATGTTGGTGCTGGTGTAATTGGAGTCAACACCATGTGAATGAAGCATGGCGTATCCACTGGGGCGCCGCCTCAGCAGAAGTGGTCACAGTCTGGTGACTCTATACGTAGTGCATCAAAGTTTTCTGTTGTGTGCGATTGTGCACTTGCATGATACAGTACACATACAGACATGCACGTACGGATGCACGGTAACACACAAACACATTAACAGGAACATCTTTGGCTTTCTTGACATTATTTGTTAGCAGCCAAGATGAGCAAATATGGCTGCAGTTCTCTAAAAAGTAGCCACATATAAGGGATGTACATTTGTCTTATATTTTCAGTTTTCCTTCAACCAGCAAGCGCCAGTTATTCTCTTTCCAGCTTCCTCTGCCTCTCCCTCAATCTCCTTGTCCTTGTGGCTAATTTGCAGGCTTGTTAGCAGGGCAGCTCCTGCACTTCAAGCTATTTCACTTAGGGCAAGCAAAACATATTTCTTTTTCTTGTTTTTTTTTTTTTTCTTTAACTCTGGATGTGTAGCAATTATGGACAGGAAGAGCTCCCAGTCTTTCCACATTATGGGCTGTGCTAAACTGAAATCAGCTGGTCCGGTGCTCTCTGCTCTGCTTTCTACCATTGGAGCCCGTGTTTCTTTTTTCGTGAGGAAACTAGATTTGGCTCCCTGCCCATTTCCATTCCCCTCTTTCTGCGAGTCGGCCCGGCTATTATGACTGTCAGTCATTTTTCGAACATAAAGGGGCTCATTTGAAAAGGCTCAATGCAAATCTCATATCTTACATGAAACAGTCTTGATTTATTTTCCCTCAGCTTTTCTTCCTAAGTCTTCAAACAACCTCCCCGATGCACCCCCAGCCCCCCACCCCTCACCACACCACCCCCACCCCCCTGGCTGGAATCACGCCTTTCAACATCCAGTCAAAGGAATGGGGAAGTGCTCTGTGGACGGTTGCCACGATCCTCCAGCACCTAACACCCCCCACCACCACCACCACACAACCGCGCTACCCCTTTTCCTTTCCCTCCAGTCGATATCTGCCCACAGCAGGTGCCGTGCCGGGCCCAGAGATAGCAGTGATATTGAGAGAGAAGTATTGGAAACTTCATTTACACTCCGCTCACATAACTGTCATTCGTCTCTTTCCGGGCTAAGCTGGATGACGCACCTTATTATCAGCAGCTGTTGTGTCTGTGCTCACGAACGCCTATTTCTCTTCTTTGAGGACGTCTGCGCGATCTGAAGGCGGTGTACACATTCCCCCCCCCCCAAATCTTTTACTCTACAAACACTGAGACTGAATAAACAGATGTGTCTGTCTGGCTGATGTGCAGGATACGTCTCCATGCCGCGAGTCCAATTCTTCACCTTTGCTTGTAATCCTCTCTCCCCACTGGCACAGAATAGCCCCCTCAGTGTTACGACTGTGTGCTGGGTTGATGACATGTGCTAACACGCTGTCTGAAACTGCCATCGCAAGGAAGTTGGGACGCCTTGCCTCCTGCAGGACGGCGAAGGAGGACGCGCGCCGCAACGGTGCCAGACGAGGCAGTGGGAGCCACCGATGAGGCAGCTGTGACCTTGCAAACAGAAGCTCAGAGTCTGAGCCAAAAACCTCACCCTCCTTCCCCGTGGTGAGGTCCGGTGTGCCAGCAACGCCAGGTGCCCCTCCAGAAGTGTTTGTGGGGGCCAGGATGGAGCTGCGGGCTGCCATCCTGGGGCTGTTTTACATTAGAATTGAGAGCCGAGGAAAGACAATATTGACTGATTTTCTGGTTGGTAGCTCAGCGATTTGCAGATTTTCTGCAGACGTCTGTTGAGTCAACAATACTTCTGGCATAAAAGGTTTTGGCTCGAATAATAAAGTGTGCATATTAGGCATTCAGAATCTTCTTCCTCTTTCCTTCCTGCCTCACAATTTTCTGTATGTTGATCTTCCATCTGTTGATTTTTGATGACTAGCTTATTGAGGGGTTTGGACTTGCTTGTTGTCCAGCTTTCAATGACTAGCTTTTATAAACTTTAAATGTCCAGTGTGTAGAATTTAGTGGCGTCGAGTCACAAGGTCACTGACTGCAGCCAGCTGAATATAGTCCTCGCCTCAGTGAATTCTTAAAAGCTCAAAAGGCCCTCTCTACAGCCAGTGTTTGGATTGTCTGTGCTGGGCTTCTGTAGAAACGATGGAGTACAGGATGACTCCATGAAAGAGTACCAGGTTTTCGTAGAAGTCAATCTGTTTGATTACAATGTTACATGATACACTGGGGCCCAAAAAGACTTTTTCCCATAAGATTACATTGTGAAACAAGCGACTGTGAAATGACGGATACATTTTCTTGAGCTGCACGACCCCTGCAAAGTGACTAGTTTCACTGTCATAACAGACATTTGGTCAAGACAAAGTCTAAAAGAGCCCGCAAGATTCAGTCAGTTAATACCCATTCAAGTCGGCGCTCAGCCAGATTTTTCGCCAGCTTCGTCAAAACTTTCCAGGGTATTGGCCTCACAGCAAGTCATATCAAGCTTTATTGGCTCTGTGCGCCACCATGTGGCTTTCATAAGAACGAATTGGTCGCCATCTCCAACGCTGTATCCAGATGTTAGATCCACTGGACCAACTCCCTCTGTGGATGTAAACTCATGAAAAGGATTTGTAAACACAATGATTTTTTACTTTGAAGTGATTATAAACTAATGAAAATATAATTATGACTATTATATTTTATTATTGCCAATAAAGCCCCCTTAATCAGGAAACTTTCCATCAACCTACAATTCAGAACTTTTTTTCCCACAAGCCACTCGGGCATTGACTTCAAGCCAATTCTACAGTGGCAGGGTTGATGCTTATTTCGAGCTTATATCCCACAGCTTCAGCCTCGAGATCTCCATAATCACCAAACCTCCCACTGAGAAAAGATTATCAAAGAACGCATGTAGCAAGTCATCTCTCACCACAGAGTCCTCGAGGCTAAGAGGGAAAACATGCATACATCAAGTAAAACATCGCTGAACGTAATTAGGTACCTTATCCCAGTGGTCACTGGAACCTTAAAATCAATAATAACATTAGTAAAACAACAGAGAACTCGCAGCACCGGAGCCTCGGTTGCATGCTTAAAAAAAAACAGGTCTCTAACCGAGATTCGTGTGATTACAGCATCTCTTTTTGGAAGTCAAGTTACAGTTGCTGCAGATGTTGTTGTAATGTGGATCCACAGCTGCTCGATCTGAGGAGATTTTCTACAGACATGGAGGCAGTCCCGGTTCCCCCCGAGCTGCAATTGTGGTTTCAGAGGTAATGCTGCACAGAAACCCACCCAATAAAACATTTGGTTTCCAGGGAACTCTGGAACGTCGAGTCCATAACTACTCGCATGTTCATCACATGCTTTTCGCGCATGCAAGGTCGCCTTCTCCGTTTCAGACTTTTCTGGCTCGTCGGCGTTGCTCCGTTTTTTTTTTTTGCATGATGTTACAATTAGCTTCGGTTAAACGCTGTGTGTGAGAAGGTGGAATAGTTAGCGCATGTACAGAGACATGTAAAGGGTTGAAAATACACTGAAGCCATCCTGAGGTCTTTTCTTTTTGCTCTGTTTTCAATTTCCTTCCCCACATTCTCCCACATGAAATGGAATAACCTTTGCTGCTTATATAACCTTCTGCATTTGATTACCATATTAACGTCCTTAACAGCATGAAGCTAATTTGTGAGCTATGGATGTCTTTGGAGAAGGTCACAGTAATGAAGTGTACACCAAGAACATGATTTCAGCTTCACTTATTAAACATTTGCTAATTGTTTATATTTGCGTGATGAGAAATTTTAATAAGAAAAATAATGCTTTGTGCAATACCTGTGGCTGTCACATCTTCCTCCCGTTGACCATCCCTCCCCTCTTTTTTTCCACCGCTGGTGTTTCTAATTATCCCCTCTGACACAAGATACTCTGGCAATTTCACCTTGTTATATTTAAGAGATGGCTGGATGGCAGAAACATGTTTTCCAGGATGGTACTCTGCTGATCGTCTGTATTTTTATAGATTTTTTTTTTTTTGTATAGGTTGTGTATAAAGAATCAAGTATTTTCATATTTAAAAATGTAGAAAAGGCAAGTGGCAGTGCTATTTGTTCAAGGTACACATGTCGGTATACTTTCTGGACACGTTACTGTAAGAGCACATTAGCAGGGTGGTACCTATATGACTGAATTGGCACCCGAAAACACAAAAAATATGTTATATGTTATATGCTTTAATGTCACTGGGGGCCTTGGAGAGACCCCTAGTAAGAAGCGCTTCATGACCATCATCGGTTCAAAAATACCAAACCACCACACCGCTAAAGCCGTATCTCTGTTTTCACCAACTGGAGACCGCAGACCAACACAGAGGCTCTGCAATAAATCCAACCTCCACAAAGTTTATATCTCTGGCTTTTTGTTGAAACTCGTGCTGTTGAATCAACTTTATGGCCGTTTTAAAGAGTGCAGTTTGTGGTGCTACTGAATTTGCATTGTGTTAGAGCTGTTTACATTATGTTACTCGGCCCTCATTGGTACAAATGGCGCTGAAAACATTTTAAGAAGGGCTCTCAGAATCAGTGCAATTTAACGGCACCGTGAACAAAAATGGGGAAAATAAAGTTGTATCAGCTTGAAGTTCTTTGCAACATGAGTGTTTTTGTTTCAGCAGGATTTACTTAATAAACTGGCAACTAAGTGTAATAAAGTTAGTGCCTTAAGTGCTATGGTCAAAGCACTCAGTATAGACTTATTGCCTTGACACATTCATAAGAGCCTGCTGCCTTACAATTGATCAGTAAACCACAGATGATGCTAGGCATCATGGGGAGGTTACATAACCATTACACAACACTCTAACGCCTCGTTTCCACCCTGTTTTATGTTGTGTTACCGGTTGTAGACTGTTGGGATGAAGCCTGTCATTGGTCGCCTATTGCCAGTTTTGTTCCGCTATCTGCGTGCACTGTTTTCATAATCCTTACTGCTATGTGGACAAACAATGACAACCTCCGAGCTATTAACCTACACACTGAAAATGCCGAGTTACTCTAAAAGCTAACCGGTTTCGTTTGCAGGGATTCACCCCTTTTTAATGCGAGGGCTCGCCTTCAAGCATACTAACCAAGTTTTCCCTGACACTATTCTGTAGGGGCACCTTTGCTGCAGACATTAGCCATCGATGATTGTGACTGGTTTGAAGACATGCAAGCAAGCCAGAAAGAGGGGCTGGTGCAGCCACAGCGCTGTGGAGAAAGGTAAGTAGTCCAGACCCCCCAAAAAATAGAGATCAGGAAGGTTTCCATAGGAATGAATTAACTTTGGGTTGACACTCATACGCACACAGAGATGTTTACTGTATTTCTGCACTACATGTAACCAAAATGCAAACATAATCCCTGTAAAAAATTACAGAACGCTAACTGCAGTGCCGCAGCATAATCAGTACCTGCTGTTGTATTAACAAAGTAAGATCACACAAGTTGATTAACAAGCCCCGAAGATGTCAGCGCACCCAGAGATGACGCAATCAAACGGCAACGGATTTCAACAAGAGGCAGGAAATGCAGACTAATTACAAATGCAGACTAATTACCGAGTCTCCACTTAATGTTGTGGTGTCAGTGAGAAAGAAAAGCGACTCGGAGGGGAAAAAAAAAAAAAAAAAGTCTCGTTTTTCAAAGAGATAAATAATGGAGAGACAGACCGTGTCATGGAGCGAGACGCGAGCGGGGCGTGAGCGACGGAGTCAGAAGGGGACGAGAGAGAGGATGTCCTTAAAGACAGTGTTCTCTTTTTAAATTAAACACATCTTCAAAAGGGAACCCCACAATGTCTTGGTGAAGCCACCTGCACACAGAGGGCAGGCTGCCACTGTTTCAATGGGCGCTGCATGCACACCCCAGCGGGCTTCCAGATAGCGGCTAAAGAGCTTATTTCCCAAATCTCTTTATCCTTTCTAGAACTGTGAGACGTTGACAGAAAGTCAGTTAACTCTAGCCAGTGGCAGCTGCATGGGTTTTGCATAATTAATTATTTATACGGAGCCAGACATAGTAATTACCATCCAGATGAATATGATATTCTAATCAGGCAGGCTTTAATTTTAATTGCCCTCCAGCATCTAACTGTCAGTGCTGGCCTGGCTTGATAAAGTGGAGAGTCTCTAAACACCATTAGACATCTGCTCTGAGAGCATTGCCTCCACTACCCACCAGCCCCACCATCCGCCATAAAAATCAATACAGGACCAGGGTGTGTGCGCGTGTGTGATCTCGCTCATTTTTCTATGGAAAGCCATTTTTCGTCAATGACAAAACCAGAGCAGGGCTTCAAGCGATGGAGCCCCCTCCCTGATGATTGATGAGGACTCCAGGATTTTGTGTTTCTTTTCTTTCTATCTTTCTTCTTTCTGTTTTTTTTTTTTTTTTCATTAAGAATTTGGAGTATCATCTCAATGGAAGAGCTTATCATGCTTCTTTTTTCTTATTTTGTTTGCTTCTGCGTCAACAGATCTCTGATCAGTGCACGGCAAAGATGGAAGGCATGATTTACAATACGGCGGCGTATTCAGAGCAAATCATCCTGTTGTTTATGTCAGCAGTACACACAATCAAATCATGATTTAGTGTGATGGCTAGTGCGACTGTTAAGATCATTAATTTCCCTCTGATGAAACAAAATCTACAATTCCTTTTTTTTAATTTCTATACGATGGATGCGTGACTGTAGGATGGGCCGACTGTGTGACAGTTATGTGATGATCTACACTTGTGGCTCACCAATTTTTTCAGATTTGGGAATTTCACGTCGAGCGATGCCCGGCTCTCTGAGGCCCCTTGACAGATCTCAGTGCAGCAGGCACAGTAATCCCGACAGCTGTTGCCATGGCATGCCTCTTCCCCCCCCGTATAGTTTCCAGCCACATTTCCAGTAGAAAAATATTATCACACATTTCACAGAGGTCTTACAGTTAGAGCCTGGGCCAGCTGTGGGGATCGAATTACATACCCTAATTGTAGATTCTTATGAAATGTGAATTTAATATGATTATATGTTACTATAAAAAAAGGACTGTTTAGCATATCAGTGACTTACAGCACATGTCTCTCTTAACCTTGTGGTGTAAATATATTTATCATCATGAGAAATGAGTGTTTTGACTTTTCCTGCCAGGTGGCTTTTTTTTTATATGCATCTGCAGTAATCAGTTATAGTAAACAAACCGCGTGCAGACAGATACGCGGCATATGTGTGTATACGAACAGCTGATTGCACCAGTCTGGCTCCCTTTGATTTCCTTTACGCGCCGCAAACACCACGCTACGCCGCTCCGTGCTCGCACCTCGTGTCGAGGTGAGGCGAACCTGCACCTGCGGTGTTGGGGGGGGTGAACCGCGGTGGAAATGAAAACACTCAAACTTCCTTGACACAATCTGGAAAACGGCGAAGGGAAAACATATGGAATCCACAGTTATTATGGCTCCGCACCTCAAGTGAGAAGATGGATGGCTTCACAGATGTGCCTGACAGACTGATAAACCCAGTGGCCTCAGCCGGTTTGGTACATTTCCCAAAGCACTAAATGAAAATGAGAGATGTTAACTTATATTATGTGCGATGACTTATTTTATCCTCTCTGTATCTTATTTTTTTATTTCAACTTCTTTTCAGCCCGACTGTTCGCTGCTTTCCGCCGCCAGCGAGAGAGGAAAGTGGAGCGGTAATTGACAGCACTTGGAAGAATATTTTGAGTCCTTCAAAAACCCTTGGTTCTCACCTAAACCTCCCATTGTTTCTCATCATCATTGTGCATTCACGGAGTGGAGCAACATTCCTCTATGCTGCTTGGCTCAAGGTTTTTTTGATCTCCACACATTGCGACTGAGGTGAGGGGAAGTGAGGTCTTCAGATGTCTATGGCTCCTCATGCCCAAAGTTTGAATTTCATTAAAGACCCTCTCTGCTCCCTCGGCTACCAGGAACAAAGCCTGAGCCGGACTCAATGGTAATCCTGCCTGCGAGGCGCCGGTGTCAAAGGTCACTCGTCGCCAGCAGATGAATCCTGTGGTTGGGGTGGCAGAGGCTATGATGGAGAGGAGAAGAAGACAGAGGAGCTCTTTTTCTCAGGTTATCCAGGGAGAATCTAATGAGGAGGATTGGAGGAGAGAGAGAGGAGCCATGCGGCTGCTTGGGTGGAGGCAGGAGGCGAGCCGCGGGAAAACTTCAATACGGAAGGCAACAGAGAGGAGGACGAGGTAGAGAGGGTAGAAAACTCTAATGCGTAACATGAAAAAAACAAGGGGGAGAGTGAGACATAAGGCACAATCAGAGGTTGCATTCTGTGGTGTTGCATGAGAGCCACTTAGTGCCTGAGGACAAGCCCAAGGCTAATAAAGCTGAAAGTTGGTAGAAGCTCTGACCTTGCTTTGGAAAAGAAAAGCCCTAATAAGGACACAGTCTAAAGAGAGAGAGACAGAGAGAGAGATACAGAGAGAGAGAGAGGAAAAAGAAAAAAAAAACTTTGCTGTTTCTCTCCAGAGCAAACACTCTCTCCATCGCTTTTTTTTTTTTCATACACTCGCCTTTCATTATAGCACGGAGAGGGAGAGGAACCTATAGGCGGCCTAATGAAGGGGACCGTTGGATCGGATACATTAAAAGGACGGATTAGACAGTGTCTGACATGGAAACTGACTTTGAACATGTTCGCAGTGCATGATTAGTAATAGACTGTGAAATTTTCTAACTCAATTATAAGAGGCTTTCATAGTAATAGGATTTTAGAATGTGAGAGCATCAGTAATTTTAGTTTCATCTGTCAAACACCGCTTTGGAGCATGTTACACTTAGTTATATGGTGGAAGAATTAAAAAAAAAAAAAAAAATGAAACGTGTAATGTTTAAGTGGTTTCATGACTTTTACTCTGACTTTAGCGCTGATATCTACTTTTAAACAGTGAACGCGCTACAGAGGGCTCTTAGATCCACAGGAGTTTTGGTCTCCTAAAGCAGATCAGATACAGACCTCTGCGTGTTTGGATTTATTTCTCACCATCTTCTTTGCTTTGATTTTACATAAAAGTAAATGAATGTGCAGCGACTACTGAGGGTGTTTGTGCTGTTTCTTACAAGTGGAGTCACTGGAGATTATCCCGAGTCACCATTTCCCTACATTTAATTAAATGACTAATTAACTCGCTGTAAATATAAAGGGGCGCTATGTAGTTTGGGAGAATACATTCCAACTCATGTTACAATATTTATGATGTAATATTACAAACTTAAGTTTTTTTTCCAAAACTGCATGAACAAGCTGTGCTCAGATGAAAATAAAGCCCCCAGAACACTGTTTGAAGCTTGAAAGGTGGCTGGGTCCGCCACATATAAACAGTTTGAAACATGTACTTTAAGGTCAGCTTGTTTATTTAGTTTATTCAGTCATGAAAACAAAGACAGTTTGTCTCTTTATCAGACAAACAAATAGCTTTCTCCTCTGATTGAAATTTCCTCCTAAAATCTACATATTGTGACTTTAACTGACTGAAACCGAATATGCCGTGCTTTACGGGAACGTAAGAAAGCCCTGCTAAAAAGAGAATACATTGCATCCACGCGTCCGAGTCTTGATAATGCCAAGGGAGAAAAAGTAATGTATTCCTCCAAATCAGCCGATATCTGTTCATTTTTTTCATACAAGAAATTGTTTTGATTTGCGGCTTCTTCCTGTTTCTCTCCTGATCCCTCTCAGCCATCTGTGGAGAGGAAACAGAGTCTTCTCCACGCTGTATTGGTTCTTCGCAGCAGACGGTGGATGATAAGGTAGAGGTGCTCGCATCGGAGCGGCCGGGCCGAGAGCTGGCTGCACTAAGAAACTTTGACAAGTAGTCAATGTGAGTCCTCCTGGGGTGTGTGTTTTTCTACTTAGGCTCAGCGAGTCAGAGCACTTTTTGGACCCCTGGAGATAAAAAGAACTTCCACCGTGCCCTAATACTGTAGATAATTTGTGCCATGATGTTTTTATAACGAGGCAGGGGATTAGGCTTTTCTCGTTCGGGCTTTCCTTCATGAATTCAAGATTAACAACACCGTCTGCACTGCACAACCAATTTGAGGCAGAGATTTTGAACCTGCTAGATACATCAGAGGATAACCCGGAGTCCAATATTGAAGTGCTTTCACAGGGACAGAGACTGGAGAGGGGGGGAGGGGGGTGGAGAGAGCCAAGCCAGTGACCACTAGGCTGTTCATGCAAGTGAATCCAGTTGTGTAACCATTACATGCGTGTCAGAGTTTGTTTCTCCAAGACCTTTAACACAGCCTACTGAACATGCCAGAGCAAATCCCTGTGAATTGGCCCGGCGCTCCAACATTAATCTGAGGCAGGGGTGACCATCCACAGTCTAAATTGAGCCCTCAGAGACCATTCACCCAGAGAGAGAGCGTTGTTAGAGAAGCTGGAGGGACCAGGGAAGGTACGGCGTGCCCCCCAGTCCAACAGCTCGTGCTGCTGGAGATGAGATAAGGGCTATCAGCTGCCTGGCGCCACTGAGAGGAAGTGCTGCATTTTGATGCCTAGGGCAGCCGCAGCGGCAGCAAAAGCCACCGACAGGCACAGAGACATAAACGGGAGCTCAGGCGGGCATCAAAGGCCGTTGTGGAGCCAATATAAGTGGAATGCCAATAGAAAACGGTCCAAAGATGCATGGCACCGATGCAGTCGTCTGTGCCAAAAAAATACCCATTGTCTCACAGTCCCCGTTGGAGAGATAGTCTATCACTCTGTGGTTATTTCCCCTGGATTCACACTAAGTCATTTCTCAGCCGCGCTGTTCGCCATTGTGTTCAGCCCTGCTCCCTTTTGTCCCGATCCACCTAACAAGTTATACATCAGCAGGAGTGCCGAAATTAGCATTTGATTGACTGTACCTCCTAGTTATAAAACAAAAAACTAATTTCTCTGCAGTAGTTAACATTATTGTTTCGACCTCAGTAACTTTCTTTATTTGCCGCTGTTGCTTTCAGGGGGGGAACCAGTGATTGCTAATCATTTTCATTTACATATGAAGATAAGTCTAATATGGTCGCTGGCTAATCCCCTCCCTCTAAGTGCTGGATAACAGACCATTTTTAGCTTTTAATCCATTAATGAAATTTGTTTGCTCATTGACTTGAATCATCACCGTAATTATAGGGATGAATTTATCATTTCGAGCCGTTTGAAATGATGGGTATTGTGCGCGGCATTTGCATACATGAATTAATGACAGTGATGTGTCATTAATTGATATGATTTTTCACCGCCATTACCGTGCAAGCCACATCCTCACGGGTGCCTTAATGAGACGTGCAGAGTTAAAAAGGTGAACGTTTTTTTTTTGCTTTTTTTTACATGCGTGCTCCGACGTTTCAAGAACGTCCGCACTGTACTTTGGCCGATTTGCACGTAATGTAGAAAGGGGAGAGCCATCTCATAATTTATGCATACGGCGACCCATTACTCCGACATGAACGCATCTCGCACGCTCACGGCGGAGAGGCGAAGGTGCACGAGTGTAACTTTTCAAAATTACCGTGCCCAGACCTTCAACTGACAGATGTAAACGCACACAATTTTACTGGTCAGCATTTTGAAATCATTAAGCATTGTTAAGTGTCTAATGCACGTATTAATTATGCATGCCGGGTTGAGATGCGCATACCTTGCCACGGCCCTTCAAATCTCTCCCCGGCACGTATTTTTAGCTGCTATCATTGATTGCTCACAGCTGTTCCACTACACTCGCCGCTGACAATTTGCAGATGCAACATTTTAGAGGCTCGCGTGTTTGTTGGTTGCGCCGCGCCGTCCCCCGTGTGTTGATTTAGAGAAAGAAAAGCACAGTTCAGTGAGATCTTTCGGCCCGCGTTGTCAGCGCTGGAGGTTTTGGCGAAGACGGCCGCCCCACCAGCCGCGGATCACAAGCGCGAGGAGTAGTCATTGCGCACACAAACCACTGTCAGTTCTCATCACTCCCAAAGACCCCGAGGGCCCTTGGTGTGTGTGCATGTGAGTGAGGTGCTTACTTTGTGTTCCTCAGTCCTGATAGCCACCCTTGAGGCACCTTTCATCCGGAGATGTGCTCTCTGCTATTTCCAGCCCCCTCTATATGTGAGCGCTGGAACCATCAAGAAGCACTAGATTGGAAAACCTGAGAGTGGCATCAAATAAATCTAAGGTTCCACAAGCACCACCCCCCCCCAACACCTATTACTGGGCTCCAACTGACCAGCCAGCACAGCATCTAGTTAATAAATAGTTTCCACTGTGATGACTCCTGGGAAAGAGGCAGGGAAAACAAAACATCTCATCCTGTTCCACAGTCTGCATTTAGATTTTTATGTCAAAACCACAGGGAACAGGGGGAAGTACAGTTTTTTGCTGCATACTTGATGAGAGCAAAATACATAGCATGATTTTTTTTTTTTTTGCTTCTTCTTTTTCTTTTGGTGTGTGAGGAGGGACGGGCTAACGGCTGTTATTTCCCCCCCGAAAAAAACAATCAGCTCAATGTTACAGGACACGTTGACTGAAGCCACCGTCTCTTCACGCCGTGCTCCAGTGCTATGATTTTGTTTCTTCCCTTCCCTTCTTTCACCCACCGGAGACATTTTTTTTTCTTTTTTTCTTTTTTTTCCTTCTGAATGATTAACATTCCGAGCCCCCTCTGTATGGGTTCAAAGCTATCAGGTGTTGCTAATGTGTTTCCAATTTCCTCCCATCCTCTTAGCGCAACCCACTGAAAAACCGGCATCAATATTACAGCGAGCGGCGCTTTTCGCTACAATGCTGCCTGTAAGCATACAAGACAGCTTTCACATCTGATTATGAGCCTTCATAAGCAGCGACTGGCGCATCTCTCTAACTCCTGCCCCTAAACATCGCTTAGGGCTACAGAAGCGTTCATATGGCCCCAATCGCTCCATGTCAGAGTGGCAGGAGGGTAATCCGTGGTGACAGAACTGCCCATCTGAGTAGCTTTCCCCACTGTGTGCGTGCGTATACATTTTTTTTTGTGTATGTCTGAGAGGCCGCTGTGGCAGATGTGGATATTGCTCCGGCTCCACGATGGGCCTCGAGTCTATTGCCTCTCCTGCACTCCTTCCCTCCTCATCATAGTGTGACCCCCCCCCCCGCCACTCACCTAGGAGTGTGGAGAGCGATGATGAGCTTCTTGTCCCAAGGCTGCCTGCAGGGATCCTGGGATAGTGTGACGGTGTCACGCAACCCATCCAGGCTTCTGGGAGAATCGAGCCGCTGACATACAGACAAAGCGGTGGCCAGGTTCTTTGTTATGCGCCTGTGTGTGTCCGTGGAATTTGTATGTGTGTGTGTGTTTGCTATCCTGTATATATGAAACATGAATGACAGAGGTGGCCGGTGTCACAGGGGAGACCCCTCTCATTCTTCCGCCTTTTTGAAATTGCACACAAACACCACAGGTTGTACAGATGAAGCATCTTGAGGATAACAATCCTTTATTCAGTCCAACCTGACCACTGTGCACGCTGTTTTCGGATTCACTCTGGAGCTGCCTTTTTTTTTTTTCTTTTTTTTTTTCCCAAATCTGGCTGTGTCACTCTTTTGAGTCTCTCTTTTGGATCTCTGCTTAATAGCTGAACCCTGAACAAAGATGCTGCCTGCCAGTCCAAGACTCTATCACACTCTCTTTACTCTCACTACCGCTGAGCAGGAATTCATAACCGGAATAAAAACCATAACCGTGGGCCTGTTATTTCAGGGACTTGCTATGAAAATACAAAAAAATGTAAGAAAAAGCTGCTTCAAAAACAAAGATTCCTGTGGTTAGTTTTATCCTATAAAAAAAAAGAAAGAAAAAAAATCCTACATGAGAATTTGGGCTGGAATCAAAGTCGTCTCTGCAGCCATGAAACCATCAGCTGCGAGTCTGTTAGTGCTGCTGATATTGTAACTAAAAGGATACACTCAATGCCTTCAGAATCCCCTCCTCTCATCTGCATAACAATGGTGGGATACAATGAGCAAATGTCTGACAGTTTTTTAACCATGAATTCGGTACAGAGGAGAGGAGAGGGGAAAAAAAAAAAAAGAAAGCGAGGAGAGGGAGAGAAAAACAGATGGACAAGAAACGGGTGAGACGTGGAGATTGTGTCTGTGCAGGGGGGAGGGGATGGGCTGGGCGAATGTGCTTCATTATTTTCGCCGCTCAGTTTATTCTTAGCTTATATGACAACTGCCAGGTTTGCGTAAAAATCCAAATTTCAAACGCTAAGCTACCACATAGCCCTGGGCAAACACGCTAAAATCCCCTCCTCGCACTGTCTACCTCATAAATAGTTAACGTTTCGAAACACCGGGACAGCCCTACAAACTTTCTCCCAATATTCATACGCTGCTTGTCATACTCCTGTCACACTCTTTAGACATATGAATGTAATATTAATCCTCCCACCACCCCTCCTCTGCCTCTCCTCTCACCACTGCCATGACTCCAATGTTTTGTTTTTTTTTTCCCCCTTGGCCCTGGTCCAGCTGAGCTGTCAGACCAAGGTCTCATCTTAGCCCTGTCCGTTGACGTCAAGTCGGTGCGAAGCATTTGTGCGTGGCATCTGCCAAACGGCGATGGCCTGTCAGGCTCCCCTCTCTGTCTGTCAGTGAGTAATTGGCACACATACAGTGTGAGCAGACACATGCAGGTGGTACCTTCCCTCCCCACCTCAGGACCCCCAAGGGGCCCGTTTAAGCAGTGGTCCTGTGGCGGCAGCCTGCTTGTGTATATATTATGGGCAATATCCTGCACTCCTTCGCAAACTTTAAGTGCCAGAATAAAACATAATTGGCCGTCTGGAGCTGAGGCGTAATGGCATACATTCCTTTTAGGGACTGAAAAAAAAGTTTTCCTCCTGCATGGAAAATGATTGTGGGATATTTCGTGTTTGTTTATTTAACAGATGGCATTTGTTCTCTGGTCTTACTAACCCTGCGCCTCCTGCAGTACGCCAGACTTAAAATTCAGCAGCATATGTGGTACAGCAGGGGTGTTAGTCACGGTGCAATAGCCAAATCCCAAACAGGTTGTAAATGCAGGTCTGCCTTTCTAGTCCCTCTGTCTAACATCCCCATTGCCCCTGCAGAAACCCGAGTTCCCAGTGTTCACAGATTTGCTAGAGGCTGCTCCGAGGGCCGCTTACCTGCCAGTCACGAGGCAGAGTTAGTCACTGTAACACTGGGATTGTCCAATAAAGTGTCCAAGAGTGCTAGACACCACTCGGGTTAAAGCTCTTCCTCGGCTTCCTGACTAGTCACCGTGTTGGAGTCACCCAAGCAGCTCTTTCTGTAAAAAATATGCATAACCTATATACACAAAGCATGAAATTGGTAACTGGATTTTTATTGGATTTATTTTTTTCTTTTTCACGTGTCCCTACCACTACCTATGTGCCTTTAACTGCTGAAGTGAACACGTGTACCTTTAGTGATGTGGATTCCCGTTGGTAATGGCTAAAATGTGTCCAATTCAGTCATGATGCATTAAGGCACTGTTGTGGATTGTCCTTGAAAATGTTGAAGATTCCAGCTGCATGCATATAGGCTTAACACAAGTGCTGCAAAACGTAAGCATCTCTCAAGGCTTTCTGGGATTGAATGACTTATTGTAATGTCGGTTGGATGGCAGGAAGGCCGTTTTCATTCAAGAATATCGATCGCGTATTTACACAAAAGCCCTGGAATGCGTTCAATGACAGTTGCGGATATCGAAAAGGGACCTAAACACAAGACACACAAGGGCCGGTGGGTAGAAAAAACAAAAAAAGCAAGCTTGATTGATAAGCTGTAGTCTGAAAAATTGAAGGCAGGCAACAGAAACGAACAAACAGGCTGGGGCAAATCCAAAATCCTAAAGAGAAGTACAAACCACGCTGAAGTTTTCGGGCTTCAACAGCAGCAAACACAAGGAGCAGACACTGTAACACCAGGAGCAAAATAGACAAACTGACAAAGAAAGGAGGAAACAAACAGATTCAAACACACAGGGACTAATGAACATATGAAACACAGATGTACACAGAAAAAGGGCAGGGGAAAGACCAAGACAGGAAGTGGATAGTCACAACAAGACACATGAGAGTGAGCCCTACAAAATAAAACAGGAAACATCTAGGCTAAAAATCAAAACCATAACAGTGGCAGTGATGCATGGCAGCCACGGAATAGCAAAGGCCTTTTCCATACGTGACATTTGATCTTTCTTTACACCCTCCTCCCCTTGAAACAACAACAGCAGAAGACTACACATATGTTTATATGGTTGGATTGTACCAGTAAGGTACAGTGTCAGCACTGTGTAAGTTCTCTGTCAGCACTGCCAAATTTCAAACTTCATTTAGCAGCTATCTACAGTTTTGGACCATTTTATTTCAATAGACTTGGCTCGCTATGTTCCTTTTTACAAAAAAGGATCTCATTATTTAACAAACAAGTCTATCGCCGCAGGAATCATTTCCGTAATGTTTTCAAACACTTAGGATAAGAACCGTAGCCTCCCAGCTGCAAAAACGAGCACTTCTAGTGGACTTGACTGTGCCGGTCGGAGTTGCAGCCATGTCATGGCTGCAAGCTAAAGCAGTCTACTGGACCAGTTCCAAAACCTTTGCAAAGTATGAATCATTTACTTCCCAAAACATGTAAATGTACCAGAATTCTCTTGTAATTCCTGGGGATTCCGGGCAAAGTCATAGTTACACTGAGTCTGTATAAACCTCAGCAGTGCATAGTAGTTTGAGTTCCAAGTTGATGAATGAGGTTGCCATGGCACTGCAATACACAATGACACATAAGTTTAATATAGTGTGCATTATTTCAATTAAACATAGCAATTTAATTTATTCATAATAAGTCAACATAAACGTTTACATGTAATTAAGGTACTTAACTGTTTGATTAATTCCTGGGTTCTGCTGTAACCAGTACTCTATGTTTGTATATGTCCAGTGCAATCATAACATATCATTTGCTATTTTTCCATGGAGTTGAAATCCCTACATAATCTCAATGCAGGGCGGTCAGAAAACAGACAAACAAGACAGACAGAAGAGAAACACATGCCTTAAAATTTAGAGAAACCTGACCTGACACCCAAAGCTATGTGTCTGACAATTTGCGCACTTGGCCAAAAGCCAATACACTGGGAAATGATTTAAAGTTTCAAAGCGGTTTAATAATTTCCGCGGAAATTCTAAAAGTTCACAGATGTTGAGTCAAAGTGAGATGGACGCATCGATTTTTGACGTAAGTGCTGTATGACAGTTCCTTCTGGCTCCCCGGCTAACCCTCCAAACAAGCAGCTAAAGTCGATTGATTCGCCTCAACTTTACCCTGTTGCATCCATAAACATCTTCCCAGTGTTGATAATTTGAGATTCACAATATGCAGCCTGCGTTCAATTTTTGCTGTGTTTTTATGGATCGCCGTGCACGCGGAGCGGCTCATGGGCGGGCGGAGAGGAGCGATGATACTATTCAGCTCCTACGCTGTGTGAGGAGTAAATCTCTCATTAGTATGTAAACAGGACTGCAGTGGGTCAAAACAACAAGACCTGATGGACTTCTACTCAGAATAATATGGCCTTGAGTCTTTCCACTGACAGACACTCAGAGCCCAGGAGCTGCGAGAGCCAGACCACCAGCCTCCCTGCTGACTCCGGTCGGCAATCAGCAGCATTTTGAGGCCACTGAGAGGTCAATACATGATCCAGACACTTATCAACCGCCTCCCAGTAGCCTCCAGACCGTTAACATCCCCTTAAGTAAATTGTGTGTGCGAGTCACCCAGTGTTCTTCCACCCTGACACTTCAGTGACCTCGGTAGGCATCACTGATTTCTCCCTCTTCCCTCTTCGAATCCGTCGCTCTCGCTCTCATTTCCTGCCATCGGGAGCACGCTGATTGTACTTGATATTCAGTTCATTGTGGTTTCTGTGCTGCTTTCCATCTCATGTTGTTTAAATATAGAAAAAGAAAGAAAGAAAGGAAAAAAATCAACCGGAAATTCCAGCCCCATCCTGGATTCTCCTTTCTCGCCTCCCCTTCTTCACTTTTCTTCACCTGTTTCTCTATTTTTCTCTCTATTCCAAATATAGATGACTGTGTCTTATCTTGTCTGTTCTTCCATCTATTCTCAGTGAAGTGAGGAGAGAAGGTGAGGTAGGCCGTGGCTCCCTGTAGCTGCCATATTTTTACATAATACTACAAATGTGCTCTGAGGGCAGATAAATATGAATGCTTCCTGATGTGGAACACATCGGCGGACTGGTGGCAGTGGCGGAGCCTCGGCCCCCCCACATCCCCTCCAATGTTATTTCCATCTTTTTTTTCGACGAGGGAGATGGCTTTTGTACTGGTGTATGGTATAGTGCACCATAGTGGAACTAAAAGACTGAATCAAGTGGCCTGATCCAACTCTCCCTGGGGGTTCGGCGCTACAGAGACGAGAGATTATAGTCTCACGGTTCCTGTCCTTCAGAGGACCCCACTGTGACATTCCACCATGCACAAACCATTCTCAAACGCATTCCCACAATGCAAAACAGCACCAGCACCATGAGATTTTTTTTTTCTTTTTCTTTTTGCTTTTTTGTAATGGTAGAGAAAAGATACAGGAATCTATAAGGCACGCTCCGTACTAATGTGCAACACATTGACTATATGTTGAAAAATGCTGTATACATGAGATGAATGAGAAGAGGAAGATAACATTCTGAGGGGGGGAAAGAATCCCATCATCCACACGAGTGCTTTCCAGTATGTGACTGTCTGGCATTCAAAATTGATGCCAGTCTGTTTTTATTCAGCTTTTCCGCGGATCGGCAGGTGCTGTTGCCACGGCACCTTTGAATATTTCATGCCCCCTCCAACTTTTATGCAGCCAGCCAATGATTCTGAGATATCGATTCATTTCGCCAATCAAAGCGCCGTGCCGTTGCCCTCGCATGTCGAGGGGCTCGGGCTCCTGATATGCTCCCCTCGTTTTTCTGCTTGATTAATCAATAAATGCCCCTGCAATTTTGCCCAATTAGTTTCACACTCTTCCCATCGATTAAGCGGGGAGGAAAAACATATTCCATTTTGATGCACATCAGAGGGAACTCAGACACCTCATCAGGTGGTATTGATCACAAGCCTGCCGCCCTTACAGAGGTGTATGCCAATGACCTCCATCATTAGGCCCCACGGCTGCTGGCTTACACGCTCCAGACTAGCGCCACTATCATCAGCCCCCCCGAGCGTCTCTGGCCACCCCTCTTCATCATCATCTCGCCGCTTTGCTCTCCCCTCTTCCTGTCCTCCCTCTCTCACCTATGTCCATTCCTCTGCCCCCCCCCAAGCCCCCCTCCTCCCCTCTTGTTTCCCCACATTTCTGCTCCTTATTCATCCCCTCCTGTAATCAGATCATGGCGACCCCCTGCTGGTGTTAATGGAGGTGAGAATCAGCCCTGGGTGTCAGGATGCATCTCATCTCTCAGGTGCTCGCTTGCCAGTAATGAGGACGGGCACTGTCAAATCCAGCGTCCCGCTGCGCGAGACTCACATGAGGGCATAATGAGCAGCGCGTATAAATAAAGGAAAAAGGAGGGGAAAAAAATTGTTAAACTCCTGCCATAGTCCGCCACCTGTTATGGTATGCTGCTGCATGTGGCTGCATTGTCTCATGTTGTCTCTCGGCCCGCTCCTATACACTCCATAGCATATAATGATTAGGCGCAAAGTGCGGTGTACAATTTCTGAGCAAATATAGCCACTCAAGTGGCATCCGTTAATGAATGTTAAGGACTGTGTTCAACAAGGCTCATCAAAAGTGTCAAGTGCTGGTCAAGAGAGAAATCAGAAATCAAGACGCTTCCCACAGCAGTTGGTGTGGCGCATATAGAATGACGACGGCCACGTTTACACCTAATGGATGTATTATTCTCAATTTATTCAGGGGCAATGCTGATTAATTGGCATCCATGGGATGTAAATGTACTAGATTTAGCCAAATGGGCAATTTTCATTTGCAGTCCCTCGGGCACGCTGATGCTAAATCCTTAAAAAAGAAAAATGGAGCAACACAAGACAAAGGATAAACAGCTAACACTAAAGCGCCCACAGCTAACGCAAAGAGAGCACATATAGTCAACGCAAACAGAACAACTGAGACTGCAGACAAGGCCCTGACATCTAGCATTTACATTTGATAAGAACTCAATTGAATTTGAAATGTATAGACGGGTTAGGGTAATACTGTTGTCACTTGCTTGTTGCTTATTTAGGTACTATCAGTACATTTAAGAAGAAGTGCATTTACATGTTTCAACAAATTTTTTCAAACTGAAAGTGGAAACAGACAATGAGAAAACTCACAAAGACAATCAGACAACCTGCTTTTTGTTTTCCTCAGAGTCACAACTACAGTAAAGCTTTATATTAAGGTCCTTGCAATAAATGTTAGTTAATAGCTAATAAGGAACTTGTACATTCTTAAAATGCTTATTAACATTAATAATCTGTATGAGTGCTGATAATATCATCATAAACACATTCAATATTAGATGACCAAAGATTAAAGTAACCCCCCCACAGTTTCTGAGTGCAACACAACTGTCTTCAATACAAATGCCAGATCTGTAGCAATTTGTATGACATAATGGAGGTGCTGACTACAGATAAAATTCATTACATTATGTCTTGAAAACTTTAAGTAAACAACAGCTGTGATCTTAGCCTCTCAAAAAATTACATAGTGCAGAAACAAGTGATGGGGGACGAGACAGAGACACCATTCGCCCCTTTAAAAAGATGCTCAAGTTGACATTTGACAGACAAAGCTGTCTTCAATTTCAGCTGAGTAATGATTCCTATAACAAGGGGTGGACTCAGAGGGGGGCAGTGGGGGTGCTGCGAGAGTGCCCCGCTAAGATGCCCCCCTATGGTAGATAAAACGTGAGCGCTCCTAAAGTGCCCTTTAGGATGTCCCTCCAGTTGACAATACACGGTGAAGTGCCCTCTCTGCACTACAAATAAATCACAAATTGTCATAAATGTGGTGCCCATTTTTTTCGCCCCCTGCCCATTAACCCTCCCGAGCCAGCCAGTGCTTATGACTGCAAGTCATGTGGACAGACACAGAGCGGTGAGAAGTTGCAGAAAAGACCCGCTCTGTTTCTCACCAGCTTTGGCCGTGACAGGCTGAATGCTGATTACTCTGTTGTTGTTGTCTTTATTCCCTGATTCAGGGATAGGAGTAATAAATGCATCCTCTTACACAGTGGGAAAACAATCTGGGTAGTGGACAGATTAATAACCTTGGTTAGGGGGCAGATTAGTGATTCTTTACAGATCTTAGGAAACAGGGTGTCTACTCAGGGTTTGATTTTTGGCCGTGTAGCTCTTAAGGGAGCTGATAATCCTGTCAACTTTGGACTCTCAAGACTAAATCAGTATTAACTGGTTCTATTGTAAAAAAAAAAAAAAAGAAAGAAAGAAAGAAAAAATGTGTGTAAGCTGGGGTGAGAGTTTTTATAGTTTTTACAAAATGATTATTAAAAGCTCCTGCCAGTTCGCTGCGGTCTTGAGTGCAGTTTTAAATTAAATGTGAGCTTCCCCCCACTGATTTGTAATTCCTGTTATTTTTCCAAATCACTTTTACACTTTGATTTGCTCCCCTATTAATGCTAATAAAAGCTAAATAAATTTTTTTTTTTAAAAGTTTGCTTTAGCTTTTCATATTCACCCATCACTTTGTTTCAGAGCTTCAGGTAAACGTGTGCCCATCACAATCCATTCTACAGCTAAGGTATCATTTAAGAGCACTGTCCCTTTGTTCCGAAGAGGACATTTATTTCCATTCGGCCAAGGAAGAGAGCTCTGCCAGCCGCATTTCTTTTTCACTTACCTCCATAAAGCCGTTCCAGTCCTGAGAGTTGCTTTAATGCCGGCACTGACATTATTTCCACACAGTCCTGAGAGAGACAATCTGCGCAGTTCAGTCCATTTAGGGCATTCATTGAGCTGTTAAAGTGACACTGTGTGACTTTGAAAGTCATTCTGGGCAAAGATAGTTTATTGATGAGTCTTTTCAGACACAACGATCTGGGGATGAGACCCAATTTGTCATTTGGTTTTTGATTGGTATTTGGCGATCTGGGCATGGGGACTGGTGTATCCCGCCAATCGCCAAATGTTAACTTGGATCAACTCCACGACCCTCCCTCACGACCCTGCAAAGGATCAATGGTTACAGGTGACGGATGGAGAGACAATCAATATCATTCTGATGAAAGTTACATAGTGCTGCCTTAATCTCACCCTTACACAAGGCTTTATTAGATTGATAAATATGATCTGTTTTTGTGAATTTGTAATAGAGTATTATGTTATGATCACACAATACTGAATCAGTGTGAAAAGACTCGAAACAACATGTTGCTTTAGTCAATCTCAGCTCTTTCGGGGCCTTTACTGCGTTGTTGCAATTAAGCTTTTTGTTCCCTTGAATTCTTAAAAAATCACTTAATGAGATGATCTCTTAGCCGAAACCTTGAGGAAATTATAGTTCATCAGGAAATGCATTGTTACGTAAAGGCGGCTGATAGCACTCTAACTTTATCGTGCATTGGCGGCGAGAGAGTGTTCAGCCACAAATGAGATAAACAGAAGGAAAAAAAGGCCAAATTTAACAAAGCGCCTCACTTCGTTGCACTTAGAAGTCATTTGCGGTGGTTCTCCACCGGCATCGCAGCTTCTCTCACCGGCCGTTCTCCCCTCACCCAGATCTACACATTTGCTTAGGGGAAAAGAAAAAAAAAAAGACTTTTACTGATATTGTTTGGTGGACTGTAATATCCATGGTATGCTGGGGATATAATGAGAATCTGTCTGGGCAACATATGTAAGACCGTCACTGACTTATGTCTCTGGCTTTAATTCACCCCCGGCGCCCTTGAAAAACACAGCCAATAACCCCACGCTTGTACTGCAAGTCAATGAGAGGGTGCCAACATCATGGATGACAGTCATACATGTGCTGTCGTCTGCACTGCCTCCGGCGTCACCGTGCACTTAAGGTAATAGAAACAGCAGACGTTTTGCCCCAGCCGCTTGCTCTTTCTCCTCATTCTCCCTGAAAACATTTAATACCGTCCGACCATACCCCGCGCTGCTCTCGATTCCTGAACTGACTGTGAACCCTGCCGCCTCGCCCGGGCGGGCTCTTGCTATTCTCTCTCTGTCTCGCTGACTGCTGATGTCCTCTGCAAGGGAAATCACTCTGAGAAGAAGTTTACTTTGTGCTAATCTCATAAATGCCCGAGTCTCCCCTCCTTTGTCCCCCCGTGATGCAGGCACGCAATAAACCACTTACATAAACCTCTCCTCGGAGACAGGCCAGAAAAAACAGCTGACATGTTCAAAGTTCCACTCTGCCGTTCGCTCTGTCTCTCTGGATGCTCGTGATTTCCACCAGGAATGCTTTATTTGGATCCTTTATTACATGTGCTGTCCCAAAGTCTTGAAGGGCGGTTTTAATATGTGAATTCTCCGCTCTGCAGCGTGTGAAACAAGTATGAGGCGCACTGAAAAATGTTGACATTTATGAGCACAAATGCATTTCACTGGGACACTTGTTGTTAAGTGATCAATATGGGATGGCATCAGTGGAGGCGGTGTGAGTTACTGTCATAGCTGAGAGAATAGGATATTTTACGTTCCACTTGTACAGTCCATGATGTGAGGGTTTTTTTTTACGCCGTAGCTCCACAGGAGGAGTAGTATCACTGACACTAATGAGAAATAGGGGAAATTTAGACTTTTCTCCATTAACCACTTTAAAGATACAAAACTGAATATCACTTACTGTTTCAAGTGATCATATGGGACAATGTTAAGTAACGTTGCTGTGTTATCAACTGCGGTAGAGTACTGTAGCATTACCAAAAATTACAGTAAAGCGACTCGCTGTGCGTGCTGGTTATGGTGCCCAACTGTACACGGACCTTTGATTGATTTCATTGTTCTCCCCAGAAATTCAAAATAATGGGAATGTTTTCCATCTCGCTACACTGAATTAGCAAGCTATGCATGCACACTGATGCAACAGTAGGTCTACCTTTAGCTGCTGAGCATTTTAATCGTCAACTTTAGTTGCGGAGCTATCGCATCACGTTACTTGCTACGACAAAAAAGTAATCCGAGTGCTGCACGATCCATAACAGATTACTACCCCCCAACACTGAAACTAAACATTTGAACATGCTGTTATTTCTATTTCCAACAGTGTCTGCTGAGCCACAAATGTGTTTAAAGCTTCACTAATCATTTTTGTTATATGAACCCTGGGTCAGATGATCTGTAGTGTGAAAGGGGTCACCCCTGCAGATAAACACCTGGAATCTGCATGATTCAGTGTTGATTTATACACCATTAAACAGCCGGATCTAAATATCAAAGAAGTTTACAGAAATAAAGGCTCATTTTTGATGAAGAGTTTTGCAATTTTTTTCATCTTGCACAGCCATAAAAACACACATAAAAAATGCCAAGCAGTTATCTGTCAGCTGTAACGCGAATCATAAACGGACACTCAAGTCTATTTCTAATCGTAACCACGCTGTATTAACTCTGAGGTCAATAAACTTTCTATATAGAAAGCGATAACGTAGCAGAGGTGGACCAAATCATTCATGCTAAATTTGGCATTGTTATTCTAATACCGACTCCGTGCCTGCGTTTGCTGGCTTTCAGGCCCTTTTCCCTATTTTCCATGCCACCCCGTACTGGAAAGCCTACGTACGGAGAGAGCTTTCTCTTTCAGCCCCTTCTGATTGTCGAGTCAGGACACATAGTCACCATCACCATTCATTACCTGCGCGTTTCCCCCTCCTCTTCTCACATCTTTCTATACCCCTCACACCTCTTTCCATCTCCTTTAGTCAATTCTCTTTTCCCTCCATCTCCGCAGAAGCTTTTGCGCTCCGCCCCGCGCCATATGATGTGCAATCATTCACCTCGAGAGAGCTATTCTCTCTGTGAATGGGATCATAATCGGCCCAGCTTTGCTTTTAATAGCCAAAGTGACAATACCTTGCATGTGCATATGTGTGTGTGTGTGTGTGTGTCTTTTCGCGTCTGACACCTCGGTGGCTGCACGGATGAGCATGGACAGATGTGCCCACTGGAGCAGAACTGCCTGAGCGTGCCGAGACTTGGACATTAATGAGACGGTGACAAAACTCACACTCTCCAATTAAAGAAAGTGAATGGATTCCATTTAAAACAGGGGGCCTGGGAAGGATGAGAAATGACAAGGATATCCCACAGGGAAGGCGATGGTGCGGTGTGACGCGAGCTGGAGAAGCTGCGGAGTTTTGGAGGGAATGACCCAGCGCCGGATGAAATCCCTCATAACAAACTTGGTTGTTAAAGCCATAAAAGACACATATTGTATACACCGTTTGACTTTGAGAGCCCGAGGCCGAAGACACCGACTTGAATCACCCGCCCGAGGTATTTACATGCCGCCGTTATCGCGGGCTTTATCTCCAATCTTTCCACCTCAGCTCCACCTTATTAGAGGTGCAGGGTCCTTGAAGTGTTACAGGGTCCAATATGCGATAACACCACTCTGCCCGCACGCACCAGAATCATGCCTATCAATCTGCGGGCATGTGCTCTCTATCAAATTACTACTGAGGGGGCGGGCTTTTCTTGGCCTTCTGAGTCATTTCCCTGCCTTTTAATCTCTGCTTTGTCAGGAGTTGTCAGACGGGGTCCACACACGGCACCACGGGTGACAAACAACAAGGGTCATTGGAGCTCCGTTCGGTGTTGCGGTTCGATGAAAATGTAGAAGAGAAAGCACTCCCGCATTTCTGTTCAGTGATTCCCGTTTATGTGTCTAGCGATGATAAAGACCGCTCCTTCCTCGATCTGTGAAGCTGCTCCGACACGTCCCGCAGTTGTTTGATAGCAAAACTACGACCATGAAACTTGAGATGAACCAAAGTATTTTTGACGCGTTAAGATTTGGACGTCATCGTGGTGCCGCATGAAAAGCTAAAAGAGACCACGAGAATCTGCAACCAGCTCGCGTGACAGTGGAACCGCTGTGGAGACATTTCAACAATCAGCTATCTCCCTCCAGAGTTACTTTGAAAGTTACACAGTGTTGCTTTAACTGGAACATTTAAATTGGAAAAGTAACCTCATATAAATACCTGGGACCTGGCTGAAAGACAGATCCTTAAAAGCCGCTGGAAAACCTGCAGAAAGCGAGTTGTTCACAGTGTTTTTTATCTTTTTTTTTTTTTTTTTTACCCATCATTGACTGCAGTGATGTAATGCTTATGCAATTTTGCCTCCACCCTTACACCTCTACACCTCTCGATACAGTCCAATGCTCTGCCTTTGGGTTCATCGCTTTGTGTGGCTTTACAACTCATCAGTGTTTACTGTATGAAAAAGTGGGGTGGCAGCCTCTAACAGAGAACGGCACAGCATTCTGATTATCTGTAACATAAAGCACGTCTTGGCAAAATACCCAAGTATCTCTCCTGTCTTCCTGAGCCGCAAATGAAGGTGCACCACACAAGTGACAACCTGCAGGAAGGAAAAACTGTAAGAGATAGTTATATATGTTTTTTTCTGATTTAATTTGATGTTATCTCTATTGCATTAAATGATTGTTATCTTTGTTTGCGTGATATTTACATGTGTCGTTGTCCAGGGGGGTCATTGCAAAATGGGACTTGCCCTGAATGGACACTCCTGTTTAAATAACTGTAGGGATCAGATAAAAAAAATCCAGGCAATTACCAAAGTCATTAGGAGTCATCGCACCCTGAATACCTGTGCTGAATTTCATGGCAATTCCTTCAAAATGCTTCAGTTCCGTATGATTTACTAAGGGGATGGCCGGCGGGTTCCGACAATCAAGGCAAAGCATGACTTTCAGAGTGTGGTTCAGCTCAAGAGTAGGTTTTGTTATTGCTCAGTTTCATTTAAAGATTGACTGTGACGCCTCTCTCCGCCTCTGTTTGATGTCGCTCAAAACATTAATAACAGGCGCGGGGCGCATCACCTGGAGATATGGTGTGGGAGTAGCCGCGTGCGTTATCTCCGACCTATATCTTTCTTTTTTCGCGCGAGTGCAGTCTTCGCACGTCGTCTCAAGGCTGCGTGCGGCTGCATGTATGGGTGGTCACTCTTGTTATCTGCACTGGGGGGGGGGGCTCGTTAGAAAGAAAATAAAAAATAACAAGGGGGTATGTAGGTACATGAGTGGCAACTCCTGCTCCCACCAATGTATGTTAGCGTGTGTTTGGTATGTTGGACCCCTCTGCAGTCGGCATTGATCGACCTCCCTCCCTGGACACTCGATGCAGCATGACCCCTCCAGCAACCAGCCAGTAATTGATCCTGTAGTACTGCTGTGGATTCCCTTGGAACACCGACTCTACATGTGAGTGTGTGTGTGTGTGTGTGTGTGTGTCTTCTACATCTTGCTTTGGCTGGGCTCCTAGCAGCACACCCCACCTTGCTAACCTCTCCATCGCATTCAGAACGTATCCAAAGGCCATAGTGATGGGCAGAGTGCTGAGCCCGTACTTACATGCATCTATTTTCACCCTTCTCTCTCTCTCAGGCACCTTGCTCCTCTCTTATTTATTTCTTTCCTCTATACAGTCCGCGGCACTTATCCGACGCCTGATGAAACCTCTCTCCACTCCTCAGTCAGGTTCCATTCAGACGGCGGCGCGAGCTCGCCCCGGTGATCAAATAGCCCTGTGATTTTATGCAGATGAAAGTAAATCACGGGCTCCCTCCAAGTTGTTTCAATGCTCCGCCACGCTCGATTGTCTAGCCATTTTTTTTTTTTTCTGAGGCGACCCGCTCACCATAAAAAGAGCCCATTTCACTTCCATCCAATTTGAGACAGACAGAGAAAAAGAGGGGTGTGCCGAGTGAAAAGCTTCAGCCTCGCTTTTTTTTTTTTTTTGGTGAAAGATTAGCAGCTGCCAGGAAGCTTTCAGATCCTCCAAAGAAAAAAAAAGAAGAAGAAGAAACATTTTACACGTACACTAAATATCTACACGTGCGGCCACGCGCTGTCGCTCGCACACTTCTATGCAAGTTGGTACACGCACGGTCGCACAATCAGATCGTCGCACACCCACACAGAAAAACTTCAATCAGAGCAGTTGCCGTTTTTTTTTTTTTTTTTTTTTTTTCTTTCTTTTCAGCCTCAGTAGCAGTGGATCTGCAATTCAAAGTGCTGTGGGTTTTTGCCTCTGCCAAATTACAAGCTCCATTTGCCAGCCTAATTAACGGTTCATAGCGCTCAGTGAAATTTATTGCCGCAGCCGGGGCACATGCCAAACCAAACAGGATAGACCTCACAGATAACCGTAAACTTGGCTATGGAACCTGACACCTTGAAAAAACAAACTTGTTACAGGGAGTCTGTTTATATACTCTTCTTTCCCTCTCTCTCTCTCTCTTTCTCTCTCTCTCTCTGCCTCTCTTCTCGCTCCACTGTCTCAGCTGACAGCTGCTTGACTGTTTCACTTCACGGTCTCCGTGGCGATGGTTGTTAAGAGGGAGAGCCTCGACTCACAACCTATTCCCCTTTTTTGACCGCGATTCATTGTATGGTTGTCAGCAGGGGGTGCCCCTTCGCAGGTCAATACTGTTTAGATGCACAGCCGAGATGCGGAACCCGGAGGAGAGGACACAACAGGACAAGACAAGGCATGAATTTCAACCTAACTCACAGAAAATCACCCAAACAATCTCCTCGGTTTTCTCCGGGGAGGGAAACAAAATCCAGCGGAACATAAACAGCTCGAATATATACTGACACGACTCGGGAGTAAGCTCTGTGTTCGCACCGTGAGAAACGTTTTAAAGATATCGACACAAGGCAGACTTCAAGTCTCAATGCATTCCAACAGTAATCTGCTAATTTCTGACACACATGACTGTGCCCCCACACACACACACGAATGATTACTGTTTGAGGAGAAAAGCAAAAAACTCTCTGCCCAGCAACTGACAGAGTGGAGGTTCCAATCCATGGAGCACCAATTGCCTCCTTGGGCAAGTTGTTGCTGATGCTTTCGCTGTTGTGACAGGGGTGCTGAAAGGTGTCCTAAGGAGACCTTTTGTCAAGCGGTGTAAGCGCTCTGTCCGGCTCTTGCATCATACAGTTATGACATTGTCTGGCCACTGCCCTTGGAGAGCTCGTGTCTGACCGCAGAAGAGACAACATGACAAATCTTTCGGGTGAGATGTTCAGTACGCTGACCTTCAGATATTATTAATGCCTCAGAATTGTAGCAATTTGTCGTTGACTTTTTTCGCATGGAGGGCCGAGACTTGGACCTAATGGTGGGCCACGGGCAAAAAGCAAACACCTTGTGTTGCATTGTCAAGATGCAAAAATAGTCTTAGGATCCCTAGAGTTCCCTTAATCTACCGGCTTCCTGCAAAAGTCTCTCTGCTTGCTGTGCTAAGATGGGAAGAATAGATGATAATTAAAGATTCTATGTTTGTTTTATCGGCACAGAATTGCACAGTGTGACATATATCCTCTTCATTCAATCCATTCTCTTCTGGTTTACCCAAAAAGGACCCAAACATTGACTTGGAGGCAGGTTCAACAACGAAAAGCAGGCGAGCTTCAGTGAAAGCTGATAACTGAAATCCAATAATCCAGAATCCAATTAACAAAAAGGGCGAGCAACAAAGAGCATCCCCCCCCAAAAAAAAATAAACAGTGAAACAAAAATGAAGGACAAAGCATAAAGCCATGGGGTACAAATACAGAACACAGGAAACCTGTAAAGACCGGGAAAACGCAGGCTTAACTAACAAGACACAGGTATACACAGAAAAAGAGCTGGCAAACAGACAAAGAGAGGAAATGGGAAATGAAACAGGACACAAACTACAAAATAAAACAGGAAATAACAAAACTAAACGTTATGATTTATTTTTTTCCAAGAATACTTTTCTGCAGTACACTTTTTTTTTAGATTTTTAAAATTTTCATTTGTATTCAAGCATATTCATACATACAATGTATGTGGATACTGACATATTGATGATATGGCTAATATCAGCTGGTAATGTCAGCTGACCAGTATCTCGGTCGGGCTCTAGTCGTTTGTGCTTGCACAGTGTTTCTCACAGTAAATAACAATTATGTCCATAAGATTAAGTACATTAATAAAGTCATTATCATTATTACTAAATTATCTCTTTTGTATCGGCTGTAGTTTTGTTCTTGGCTCCTCACAGTGGCCTTCTACTTCTTTTGGATTCACTTATTGATTTTTGTCCAATGCGTGGAACATTCCCTCCAGTACAGCCAACCATCGAGTTTCGTCTGAATAGAACTCTGCAGTTTCCTCGCAGATGCATCGCTCGTGTTTTTTTCCTCCGTGTCTTACGCACACACACACAGCTTCAAGTTGGACATGGAAGAAAGAGAAACAAATCTTCATGCTTCTAACTCTGTCTCTCCGGCAGCCGTCGAGTAGATTGCCTCCAAGTTGCACCACATGAGTAACTCCCCCCACCCCACACACACGCACCCCAGATGTGACAACTACCTTACGTCCACAAACCGAGACAGACTGATAGATTGACACAGAGAGAGCCTAAAAAAAAATCAAGAAAAAAAAATCCTATCCATGTCTCTAAGCTTTAGTGTTGCAAGTCTTTGGCTCACATCTCGTGAAGATGAAATGTCATTTCAGAAAACAGTGTGTGTCCAGCACAAATAAACTCAATTGCACACACATACACTCTCCCCAAAGAGGAATGAGGATAAAGGACTTGGCTGGCTGTATTTGTTTGTAAAAGTTGAGCTCATGTGGGCTTTGTGTTGCCGGTAGAATCAGTGTATCAATCAAAGCAAAGGTCTAAATGAGACACGGAGGGATGCAAACGTAGCTGTGTTGCTAATTGATCGATGGCTTGTTCGAGGAATTAAAAAGAGGAGGCCTGCCTCATTAGCACAAATGTTCTGAATCTCTAATGGTGCGTTCAGACCAAACTCTGAGAAAATATCCGGAGCGCAGGATAATACATTTTTCTTTCGATACTCGTGCGGCACCCAGCTCGGTGAGTTTCAGCTGCGTCTGGATGACAAAAATCAATAAATGTGACTGTGACCAGCAAGCAGACATAGGCTGAATTCATGTGTGAGAACACAACACAAAGCATTTTTGCTGTGGTCTGGCTGCAATAGATTGGTCAAAAGGACACCAATACAGCAACATCATAATGCCGCCTTTGTAAATAGCCATGCTTGAGTTCATGCTTCATCATGTCTGTCGGCTGGACGACAAGCAAATGTCTTTTCGGAAGCTTGTTCCCTGAATGGAGTCTGGATCGATCAGTGCTACGGTGTCCTGGCATATTTCCATGACTTCAGGTAGTCCGCCAGTCCACGCTCTGTTTCCTCCCCTTTTTTTCCCGTCTCTGTGCAGGTAGATGTGCTGTCGTACAGCTCTTGGGTGTCCACAGACAGTAACGATTAGTGACTATTATGTTCTCCTCCATTACTGTTCATGATTGTCCGGACTTTTAATGTCATGCATCAACGTCGCGCAAGTGTGAATGTCAGCGGCAATAGGCTTTTGCGACACGACATCATAAGAAATCAACGCTTGAGTTTAATGTTTTCAACTCACGCAAATGCACGAATTGCACAGATCTCGCGCCGCCTACAGCGAATAAATCCCAGTGTGCATCTTTTCGTTGTTTTTTTTTACCTTATCTAGACGCGCAAATAATTCACCTCTTGTTTGGTCTGAACGCACCACAGGGAATACTGCAAAAGGGCAAAATTAAGAATAAATAAATATATGAATGAATAAATAAGCAATAGACAAAAAAGATCTAAATGTGAATTCATACAGACCCTTACTGTCATCCTCTTAAAACTGTGCAGAACTGAAATTGATTTGTGTTTGTTACATTATTGAGCTGCTTTCCGAGAGGATTCCCTCTCTTCACCCACCAAACTCTCTTACACTAGGTCCAAACCTGTCGCTGTGCCACCTTCCAAACGCTGCAATTGGGCCACTTAAAAATAAGACTTTGCAGCGGCGCATGTCACAGCACGCATTCTCCTAAGAGGGTGCCATTAGTAGAAAAAGAAACTGGACCGGGTTTAACTTGTCAGCCGGCTTCAAAGAAGACTGTGTGGGCCTCTCGGAAGCCTCCACGGCTGATGGAGAATTATTGATTGTGTGTTCAGATATCTTGAGGCGCTGGTGTATAACACTGGGGTTTAAATTCAGCCCTAATGCTCAGCCCATGCATAATTTATGTAGTTCCCATCAAAAGGTAGTAGCAATGCAAACTAAAGAGGTCTCAAGAAGCTTTTTGTTGAAAGTTTTCACACATCAACAAGCTCAAAGCCCGGTATGATTTTACTGCGATAGGTCAGAATCCATTATATAAAAAAATAAAGGGGCGAGCGGAGCGGCGCTCGAGTGTTGGCGGGGAGTTTTGATCTGGCTCTGAAGCGCACACCATGATTTATCTTTCATGTGCGATTTACGTAACCAACTTATTAATGGAACATTTTAAATGCATGGTCTATTGCTTTTTTTTTTTTCTTGTGGTTAATTTGCCGCACACGTGTAATGAGGCCGGCGCGGGTAACACAAACACACGACCGGTGTTATGGGCTCTACTATTTTTATGTCCCTCCGCTCTCCATCTCGCATGTAAAACCAACATGCATTAGTTGAATAATGAAAGGACCATTCACATATTGATCTGTCTGTGTGTATTGACCAAATGCTGCTCCCGGCGATGCTTTTTCCACATGCTAAAGACGTTTATTTAGACGGAGAGGCACATTTGCTTGTAATTACTGGGCACGGCTAAAAAATGGGCAGAGCGTAGAGTAATATTGGAATCATAAAACCTTTCAGAGTCCTCAGCGCTGTCTTCTGCTGCAAAAGTTGCTTTTGGTTAAGTAGTTACATCTCCATATACTGGAGACGGCAGAGGCGGAGGTGTGTATCCTGCAATCCTCATCATATGGAGCGGAAGTCACGCCCCGTCCGGTTTGCCTCACGGGACCTTATTTCGGAGAGAGACACATAACTTTCAATCCCGTTTGAACTGCGTTGTGAATCACACATACCATGTTTGTCGATTTAAAAGAGAATTTTCCATGTCATAAAAATGATGAAAAGTCAGTAATTCATGTACACTGTGAAGTCAAAGAACCACAGACATTTTGTCAAAGATTCTCTTTTTTGATTGATTTTTTAAATTTTTTTTTGCAGACTGAGGAAGAGCTGGGTATACTGTGTCGAGCACGGTATTGGTTGTCCTGAGAAAAAAATGACTCTACCCTTCAATATCGATGAATGCAAAATTGGGCTAAGTGTTCAAATCCTTATTTTACCTTTAGGCCTACTGGCAATATAATTATGTTAATTTATAATTAGCTAAATTTCACCTGACCTGCGAAAATAGAACTGTCGGGTGTTCAGTGTGTCTTACTTTGTAAAGACCTTTCAGGCCCGTACCGGGAACTGTCCGGCCCACCCTCCAGGCGACTGTGGGATTTCAGACACCTCGTGTTAGTTCAGACCACCTGTTCTTGTAACTGGCTAAATAATGGTGACCAATGATTTGAGTTGGACACAGAAGTGTGTGGATTGGACAAAAGTTGGTTTGCACCGTGGTTATGCGAAGCTGACGTGTTTCCTCTGTTTGAACACGGAAAGGTTCTTTGTGTGTGTTGACCTTTTTGCAGTGTGCAAGTCCATCCATTTCCACACGTTTGTCTTAAAGCAAAACAGGGATTGTCATTTGGCTTTTCCCGTCTTTGCCATGTTGTAAAAAAAAAATGATCAAGAATGTTAAAACGGTCAAACACCATGTGTAATTTGGCTGCCTAGGGGGAGCGAGGGAGTCTGCAGGCAGCGTAAGAGGTCACACAAGTCAGAATTCATTCTCTGGATTGTTTTGGGAGAAAGGCGAGAAGCGTATCGGTGTAACAAACATCTGACCTGGTGATAAAGTATCAGGTGGGGAGTGGCACTACATCACTCAGGAGGGAGACAAACCCAATCTGCCACTTCAGGCCTACTGCTCCCAGAGAGGAAGGGAGGGGTACACAATCCGCCCGGGGAAGGAGTCTCAGCCTCTGCCGGCGCTGTCGCCAGTTAGCCATGCACAGCAACAGCTGGGCACTTTGATTAATTTGTCCGAAGGCAGTGATTTATTCGTTTGTAAGGGACCCGGGTGAACTCCACAATGGCTTTTACACGGTGTGCATACAAAGGCAACATGCATTCCCACTCGGACTCACTTAATATTTATACAAGTTTGTTTTGTTTTTTTTTCATTCTCTCTCTCTCTCCCTCTCCGTTCTCCTCGCTCTTCTTTCCTTTGCATTAATCAGTTTTGACAGCTACCAAGAGGAGTGTGTTTAATGTGAATTTTTATCATGATTAATTTTGTTTGAAGGAGGTATCTCTGATACATTTTAATGTGGTATCTGCTTTGATTTTTTTTTTTTTCCTCACACAGACTCCCCCCCCAAAAAAAATAATTTGAATACTCTCGCTAAAGCCAAACTAGTATATCAGCACCTGATGAATTTCATATTCACTTTGTGACCCCAGAAAACCAGAGTGAAATTGACTTTTTTGCACTCGCACTGATATGTCTGTAAGGAGGTAATATCTTCAGCTGGAAGATGAAATCATTAAACTCAATGACAGAGCGTATCCCCGATAGATTAATAGTGCCATTCAGGGGGAAGGCCCAATCCCATTTCCAAGTTTTACCCTTACCCCTCATTTTCAAGCGCCCCCTTGCCCTCCAGTTGTTTAGGTCATGCAACAGTACTGCTGTTTTTTTTAAATAGGATATATTCGCTTTTTACTTCTGTCAAATTTAACTTGTGCTTCGAAAAATCATGATAGCAGTGTTCATCTGCAAGGCTTGTCTTGCTGAGCAAAATGTGTAAGTATCAAATGTTGTGTTTGCTACAGAGCTTATTTTGCTAATAGCCCAAAATAAGTTAACCCACAAAAACATGTAATCCCTAGTATTTGTTACTGGCCGCTTACCTTAGCGGTGATTTACAATCTAACATTACCAAACCATGCTCCCACTCTGCCAGTCTGCACTGATGCTACCAACTGAAGCCACTTTACCGCTGGACCTTTGGGTGTCATATACCATCAAAGGGGTGGAGGGATGCAACATTGAAATGCGTTAAAATGTAGGGCTGTAATGCACAAATCAGCAATGACGATGTGACTAGTTAGCCACAGACGAAAAGGTCCATGGTTCACTGAAAGTGCAGATAGCTCTCATAGCCCTCTGTTTGAAAGAAACACTTCGCCCTATCCTTCTACCCCACCAAGAATCAGGACATCCAACCCCTAGACGTGAACACCCAGAACAGGCCAGGGCTCAGTGGCAGGGGCAGGGGGTGCATATTGGGACTGGGCCCGAGTCCAAGCTGGTGCCGGAGTCGCAGAGCGTGTTGACGGTATGAGTTGTTTTACTGCGGACTCTATGTATACTACCTGTCAGAGGCAGTGCAAAAGAGCATGAGAATGGCGTCCATTAACCCTACGAGTAATCCTGTTATGGATAAACCATCTCTGACAGGATAAACGTTAAATCACAGGGGGTGAGCGGACCGAGGTGAGGCAGACAGTTTCACTGCTGCAGCACCATCTATAGACAAAATCACACCAGCAGATCTTAGCCGTGCCATTTCAACCCCTTAGTCTCTCGCCCTCGCTCGCTCTTTCTCCTCTTCCCTGTACCAGAACACACACACACACACACACACACACACATACAAAGTGCTGACGCTGGCGTTTTGCGCTCTGTGTTTTCACTCTCAGCTCTTATAATCTGTTTTATCTCAGGTGCTGCCAATAGCAGGTTTAATTAATGAGAGGATATTCCTAATGTAATTTAGCCAGCGCAGGATTATAAAATGACACATCACTCTGCAGCCTGCGAGGCAGAGAGGGAAAGATACAGCCGATAGGGAGGAGGGGAAAATAACGAGAGAGGGAAGTCTGTATAATTTTAAAGTATTATCAGCGGCACATCGGAGCTCAAAGGGCATTGGAAAGAAAAACTGGAGATTGCAGTGGTTGATGCGTACATCCATACTGAATATGCACGTCTCCGTGCGTTGGTGTGTGTCGTGCTTGTATGTTTGTGTTTATACGTGTGTCAGCAGCGTTACTTTCAAGGGGTTAGGATTTATCTTTTCCTTACAGGGGGAGTCCCATACTAATTAAGTTCAGGCCTATTAGAGTGAGCTCCTCAGCCTGAAGCGATACAAAGTGTCACTCTCCCATTCATCCTGGGATCCCGAGGTGCGGCGGGGCGGGGGGGCAACATAGGAGACACAAGGTTACTATTAAGAAATATCTAGATTGCTGGTGTCCTGTATGCGCCACTCAACGCATGGATGCATTTATGAATGGATGGCTGGTTATTTTAACTGCCAGAAATCATCAACAGGGAAAGCGGCGCTCCCCTTTGGCTTTACAGTAAAGCTCCTCCAAGGCCATCTTTCATGGAGTCACTTAAGATTGTGCATTGCCACTGACTATAAATAAAGAATTTAATCCACTGGTCAACAGCTCTAGAGGGTGTTGTTGTGTTCCTGCTGTAAATCCTCACCGCTAATTCCATGTCATTTATGCATCAGATACATTAAATTGCATATAGGTATATATATATATTTTTTAATTATTGTTTTAATATTAGCTGTTAAAGGTGCACTGCGTAGTTTTGTGAAAGAAAGATTTGCATTGGCTGACCTTATAGGACAACACAATTTCACGCTGTTATACTCTGATTATATGTGGCGGACCCTGCCACCTTTCTAGGTTGAAACTGGGACCTTATTTTTTCTTCAGAGAACGGCGTCTGTTATGGAAAAATAGATATTTCTTAGTTTGTATCATTACATCATTAATATTGTGAATATATTCAAATTCTGATTCTGAAGTTCTTCTCCAAAAAACATGTATGTGTTCTCACATGCGTCACCTCAAGGAGATTAAAGACATGTATGTAAGTAGTTTTTCTCAATTGAAATTGAAAGTTACATTTGAAGTTCTTTTCACAGGGATTCACATCCTTCATAGAAAAATGCACAAGTAAAGGGTTCTGGCCATCAGCCCCTTCAACCTAACACAGTGTAATATCTACCAGCCTGGACAAATTATTGCTATAGCCCAGCATGTATTCCATTTATCGGGATCTGTGACACAGTGTTCGAGAACAGAGAGGCTTACTGTAATATCAGAGTTGACATAAATTTAATTAAGTGTCTGGACATGGACCTCAATTTGCATTTCCTAGATTATATGTTCCGTCATGCATTGGGGGGGGACAAAGAAGAAGTGAGATAAAAGATAATGAAGAAGCTGTATTCCCTGTTTAAAAAGCAGAGCATATGGTTAAAGGGGCAATTTCTAAGATACAGACAGAAATTTATATTAAAACAGAGTGTGAGGAAACAACAGTGTTAGCATTAATTCCGAAGACATCTATGTACGGTGTCTTCTGAAGTTAGCATGCTAACCAACGATGTTAACCACTCCTGCCTTGTTTTGCAACTTTGTACCATAAGATGCCATAGCCTGATAGCCCCTGTGGTTTCAGCTGGGATAGGTTAAAGTAGTGAGTTTTCTACTCAGTTTAAAGTAAACAAAAATGTCATGACACTCGGTAGCTCCGACGCGTTGTGGACGAAACCGAACAGTTTATGACTATTCACGAAATGTGTTTTAAGCTCATGCAAGGATGTTTATTTGGAAAATACATTTTGTTCATGAATGCAATTTACAGTATGTTTTCTGTGAAGTAAATAACATGCTGTAATGTCACTATGACTTGTGTGGCTGGGAAAATGTATTTATTTGTTTTTCTGTTTTATTTAATTGATCTAGAAAGAGCCATAATTGTCTTTAGGTCTAGTGTCTCGTGTAGGCTGAAGTGTCCCGACCTCGAGCAGATGTCTGGGACACAGAGATAAACGCTTGACGTTCTTAAACTTGAGATGAGGTTGACCGTCAGTGTGACGTTCAGAGAGAAGGAAAATATGTTGTTTTATGCTGATTACCTCAAAAAATTCTCAAACTTGCTGTGGTAATGCCGTTCTTTATACAGCCCAGATGGAAGAAGACTGAATGGGTTGGATGGTGGCGAAGGCAAAGTGGTGGGGACCCCTTGCAGCGCCCTCTGGTGGTTCAAAGGCAGCTACGATCGGAACCATTAGGTTTTAATTTAGAATCAGAGCTGAGCGGTTAACGTTTAACAGTTCTGCAGTGTGACTTTGCTCACGCGTTATGAGAATCCCCTTCCAGAGCGCTTGATTTGTTTTCCACATGATTTCTAAAAGCGGCGGCACATTCATTTCAAGCCACTTAAACATTAAAAGCCATAAAACGCCGCTCACATTTGGAACATCATTTGAAGAATTTGGAGCGGCAGAGAATTTTGTAATTGGCAAGATTAATAATATTTACAGCGTTGAGATGCAAATCTCCCCTTCGCCGGGGTCCCATGAATAATTGAGTGCGAACAATCACTCTGAATAATTCATTTCTAAATATTCTTCAGTGTGTTTTTTATGACCAGAGGGCAAGCTGAGTTTTGTGACAGCAGCAATGTGCGGCGGTAATTACGCCGAGCGTCTGCGGCCCCTCTTAATTGCTGGGAGAAGTTCCTTGGCGGCAGCAGGCTCTCTTCAGAGAAAAGGAGAGAGAGAGAGAGGGAGAGAGAGATGGAGGGAAAAAAGACTGTAAGACAGAGAATAGACAGAGGGTAAACAATCCTTCCCTCTTTTCTGGCTTCTCACTCATATTCCCTTACTATGCTCTCCATCATCGAGATTTCCTGTACTGCCTCTCCCTGCCTGTGTTTGCTGCTCATGAGTAGAATATTGATGCTAATGGAATTAATTACTTGTGCTGTCTTTTTTTTTTCTTTTTTTCAATATGTACATCCTAACAGCGAGGTCCGCTGGGTGTGTGTGTGTGTGTGTGTGTGTGTGTGTGTGCAGGGGGGTGGGGGTGGAAGAGGATGGAGGTGAGTGCCGGGAGAGCAGAGCAGACTTTGATGGCGGTGGGAAATTAGAAAGGGAGCTTTAAGAAAGAGATAAGTTGATGTGTGCAGCGAGGCCTCCAGACCTCCAGGACCTACTAGGAATACTGCGCTCCTGATTAAAATCACAGCTATCATTAAAGCAGCGCCCAACACTCCGTTTTTTTTTTAATTGAGGGGCTTTAAACAGACACTGTGACTTGACTGCAAAACACAGAAAAGCAGAGGCTGAACCCCCCGAAGGCGCTTTCTCTGTGCTTCCAGCTGCTCAGGCCACTGGTGTTAACGATAAATACCCCAATTAATTTTTCAAGAGGAAAAAAAAAAGCACACGACAAACACCCCCGTTAGAGTTCTGTGCACAAACATCTCATCAAAGATGTTTTATTTACTTCGCGGTGCTTTCCCCCTTTTTTTTTTTTTTTTTTTTTGCCTCTACCTGCAGGTGTTGCTCCCAGTCCGCTCTGATTTATCACTGTTGCATTGTTGTTGTTTTTTTTAAACATCACAAGAATGCAATCATCGTGCAACCCAAAAATCTCCCCCGTAATAACTCAGGCCCGTTTCCCCTCACTCAGATCCCCTGAGATGCTGCCAGCGAGACGTGTGAGATGGCGCCTTTCATTGGTCGAGGCGTAAAGCTGAAAGCAGAACGTCAGCGGAGCGCCGCAGACAAGGAGGGCACTTTGTAAATTTTTATTACGCCTTGATAGATGATTTGCACCTGTTATGATTACAAGCATAAAACACAGTTCCAGGCTTCATCATCCATCTCTTGAAGCGGAATATGCTTGGCGCTTTGCTCAAATCCCCTATTGTGAGATAATAACACAACAAAAAGATTTTGGCGCTTCGCAGCTTTGGCAGGATTTAAAGTTTTTTTTCTTTTCTTTCTTTCTTTCTTTTTTTTTTGGCAAGGTAGATTACCTGTTTTCTGCTGTCTCTTCTTGTTAATTACTTCTAACAACAGTGCAGCCGTACTCTGTCAGACACCTAAAGCCATGCTAACACCCTTATGGCCCCCCTCTCGTCGTACTGTCTCGTCTCCCTCCTCCTTTACTCTTCCTCTCCGGTACTTTTGCAGTGTAGCCAGAAACTTAACCAGAGGGCCTCGCTGCCCGCCATCGATCCGCGTGTCGTAATGATGGCTGAGAGATTGCCTGCACTGGGGGAGTGATCTGGGAGCTACTGCAGGATTAAGGAAGGCATGGATTGCTATCGATTTCTATCTGATACAATCATTTCATTTGGGCTCAAATCTCCTTCCTGGTGCATTGTGAGCCAATCCACAGCAGAGATCTTTTAATTCACCCTCCCCCTCCCCTGCTCCCTTCAGAGGAGCCTAATGCTATAACATGCCTCTCTACTAACAGGGTTAACACCTCCTGTTGTTCTCGCCATTACTGCAAAACTTATTAATTAAGGCCAACCCGAGGACCGAGACCTCTGGAGAGGCGAGATGGAATGAGGTCTCGGGGAAGATCTCAGCTTGACCGGCCGATGGGTCTGATGGTTAATACAGCGATGCTCACCAGTGACAGATTTGTGAATAGCGGGGTCATTTACTTGATTGATTGTTTCATGTTGCGAAAGCCCCATTTTCCCCCCCGAAAATAAGGCCAATTTATTGAACAGCAGTGTCTCACGGGTGACTGTTTTTAATTTGTTGTCTCTGCTGATGGGATGTATCACTGTCAGCGGATTTACATCCTCGGCTCAGCATGCAACGGGCCCTTTTAACACTTGCACGCATCTTACAGTATGAAAACATAGATCATTGACGCTCCTCTGTGATAGATAAATGAGGAGGAACACACTTGATGCGCGGCGCTGTGAAACGTGTCCTTTCCCTCCGAGCTAACCCGAGCCGAGCGGCACTGCCGTTGACGCCGCCGTTACACACCCACGCTCGTCACCTAAACGAGTGTGGACGGATGCTATCAGCTCAAATGCAACTAATATTGTGTTTATCCCTTGTACTGTTCTCTCCGGGCTTATGGCAGCTTATTATCTCCGCCTCTGCACCGCCGGGTTGATGAAATTCACATACAAGTTTCACTCTGACACAGACATGCTTTGTAAGTGGGCTTGTTTCCTAGCATGCTCCTCAATTAGTCCAATTTATGTAGCAAGGCCCGGATTCACCTTCAAAGCAGAGGAGCAAAGCAGCCGGGCTTCTATTGATTTGGCCCTGCTTTTCCTCTTGGCCATTGATTAAATCTCCGGCATTATTTGCTATACAGGCCAGGGGGATGGCGTTATTGCTCTGCTCTGCCGTTACCTGTCAGTTTGCAGCCCCTGCCAGATGGAGAAATAAGGCCACCGGAGGTAGAGGAGAGAGGGGTGTGATGAAATAACAAGAGCATCCCCCGCTCCTCTCTTCACCCCCTCGCCTTCTTTTCTTTTTTTAACTTCGGGAACAGATTTGTCCCTTAATGAAGGTCTCGCCGCGGAAACGAGAGTGGCCAAGGGGGTCACAGGGGTTCCAGGAAACGCCCTCTTATCCCGGGCCGGCTTACCCCCAAAAGCCACTGGAGATGACAATGCCCCAGTCCAAGTGTTTGACCCCTCAGATTGATTTATCGTAATCAACTGTGGACCAGGAAGAATCCGGAGGATGCCTGTGTAGCAGGGGAAAGGCACCTTGGGACCATACAGACAATCACTAGACCCTCCATCAATTTAAACATGACAGCGAAGAAAGACAGAGAGACAGAGAGCTGCCGGAGGAGGCTCGGGCAGGTGGCTACGGATAGATGACTATATGTGTGTGGGTGTGTGTGGATGGGTGGTGATAGTGGGATATAGGAAGGAGGGTCCCCCAAGGCCAAGGCAGTTAATTAGCTTTGTGAGAAAACAATCACACTAACAAGCCAAACAAACTTATTAGACTACACCCATTATCCCTCCTGCTCTCCCAGGGCCCCCACCGCCAAAGTGGCAGTTTGAGAGACAGCTCTTCTTCCTCTTCTTCAGCCCCACTTGCAGATTTACACCTTTGCATGCAGATTCCTGGTCGAACACAACACACACACACACACACAAAAAAAAGAAGTCTCACGCATATTTTCTCAAACGGACGACCGCCCCTTGTTTCGAGCTCTTTCCTGCTCTTTTCACGCACCATTTTTAATCACTGCTGAAATGCAGCCTCCGTATTTGTTTTGGCAGGAAATGAGAGCGGTTCAATTATGTGCGAGATACAAAGGGAAATGATTCCACAAGCACCCCTTCTCACTTTCTTCAGGCATGACTGCACCAGTGGCTTTATGTCACTGGTGTATAGTACAAGCTGGTGATAAAAAATGAGCTCGCCGCATAAAGCAGCATCTGCCCACGCAATCTGCAACCGCACTGAGTGACCAGTCTTGAGCAGCCACTGGAAGCACAAACATACTCCCCCCCCACACACACACACACACACACACCCCTTCCTGCCGATGCTCCAACAGATTAAATAATGCTCGGCATAAATTCTGAAGGAAGGGAGGGGATCGCAGAATTTGGGCTCGCTGGACACTGTGAAATCTGCAGTTAAATCCTGACCCATAAATTGCAAAAGAAAAAAAAAAAAAAAATCGTGGCCTCCGTGTGCATAAACACACACACTCACACTCATCTCCCACCCATCAAACCAAGTCACGTAAAACCCTGATGCACACAATCAGAGATGTATTCGCTGAAGTTTATGAGCGCCACGGTCTTGTGTCAAAGCACGTGTAGTCTGGTACCACCGGCATATGGGCACATGGGACGATATGTCATGCCGAACATAAAGAGGCCAGGGTGGAGAGCGAGAGCAGATGCAGTCCTCCAGGGGTGTGGCTGGCACCGGGCTGCTTTCCTTGGCCACTGTCCATGCTCTCCCACTGGTGCAGGACTGTAGGAGATGCCTTTAATATGGCTTTAAGTCCCATTGAACAGTGGGGAACCTGGGGATCCAATTTAATGCCGGCCAGCTGCCCAACTCGCCTGCTCACAGTCTGCCATATGTAGGTCTTAGTGCGAGCGAGTGTATGGGCAAGTGGTGTGACTGTGTGTTTTTTTAATGGTGCGTGTGTGAGTGTGTGCAGAGTCGATGTAAATGCGCCCACAAGTGGCTGGATTTCTTCTTAGCATATGGGTTCGCAAGGCAGAACTCAGTTTAATCCAGAGACATGCGATCGTCAAATGTTTTAATATCACGCATCTGCCGCCTCCATGCAAAGTACCATCTTTATCGCTCAGTTTAACATTTATTATGATTAACTGACACAAGACAAGAAGTTTTATGTCCAATCAACTTTTTAGGCTATTGAGCCTTAGTCAAGAACAGTGTTGATGTCATAAACAACAACTTTTTTTCCCCCCATGAATCCCACATAGCAAAATTTGCCGGGGACTAAGACACAAGCAGGCAAGAATTGACTGAATGAGCCTGTAGTGGACCAGGTCTGGGCCAGATCAAGTCTACCAGAATAGAAATTAAGCCAGTTCCGGTTTATTCAGTTTGCTCTTGGGTAATACCTTGGTATGGTATGGCCTGCTTGTGGCCTGGATTGGTATATGGGTCAGATGAACGCATGTCATGTGGGCCAGATCTAGGCCTCAACCACTGAGTTATCTGTGATAAGATTTTGATGAGCTAAATGTACATCTTTGAAAATAAGAGCCACGACAAAATGCATGGGTTTATACTGTTGGAGAAATAAGACAGGACTAAAACGTGTATGTGCAGATTGATGCAATGTGCAGAGTCCCAGAATCCCAGGTAATGCTGTCCCAGACCGACGGCAAGTTAGTGATATATAATTATGGCTTCAGGTTTGGTTGGGAGAAAAAAAAGGAATAGATCTATGGACCACTTTATTTACCGGCAGAGAGGAAAACACAATACACTGTAGCGAGGGGAGATGGAGAGACACCCTGCGGCTACGAATTACGTGGGAAGAATACCACTAACCTGAAGAGAATCTGGAAGGCACACCGTCCTGTTATTAATATCACGACAAGTTAGCTAAACTCTAAGTCCCGATGTTAAATAGGCACAGACATTCGAGTCCATGTCAACTTGCAATTATGAAAATCACACTCAAACTATGTTCATTCAATCCAGTTACACTTCTCTCTGTTCAGGTGACCAGCTAAAAAATGTGGCATCCCAAGAAAGGAAGGGCCCCACGGTGCTCTCCGCTACTTGGGCTCAAAGCCAAACCCCACTAGTCCTCAGACAGCACCGAGAGGAAGCGAGAGCTGAGGTTTGACCCCTGGGCCACGGGAAACCAGCTACCCTAACCTCAACCCTGACCCCCAAACCACTGCAGGACTCCTGAGGCCACCCTCGCTCGGAACACGTGGATGACATTTATTGTGCAGTGGAAATCACAGCGCCCTCAGTGATCTCATAAGCTCTGTACGTGTGCGGACAAATGGGTGCGTGTGTGTGTGTGTGTAGTTTCAGGTCAACTCTTTTTTACAGAGGGGAGCTAGCTTTTTGCTACATGCTTCATTACTGAAAGAGAAGTCTGGCTTACAAAGGGCCCTTTTGAAGCGAGCTGTGCCTCGTTAAAGTTTGCTGACTTTAACTAGTTCGACTGTGTGCAGCTGATTCCCCCCCTAAATGATACAAATAAACGGCATGTGGAGGGGTGATGAAAGGAGATGAACAAAAGAAGTGCTCTTGGGTGTGTGTGTGTGTGTTTGTGCAGTGTGTGCGCGCAGAGTAATGATGCGCCGCGTCTGACCAGAAAGTCACATCGCAGTGATGGATGGTCGATTATAGAGAGATCTTCCTGCTCGTCCCAGGCCCGATGTGCTCCGTTATTAGCATGCATATAAATGGATCATACCCGGCAGCCTCTTCACTCACACCCACTAATGCCATTAGATATGCAGCCCTGTCTCTCCATCAATAAAGCATAGTCATGCTGGGAATTAGCATGTGTATGTGTGTGCATACGCGAACGCGACAGACAACAGCACTCAGTTCACATTAACTCTTTAGGACCTGACCGAGTGACACTAACATCTCAGGCTGCTCTCAGGTGTCGTTAGGGGCTCCTTTCCCCAGGGTTGTGTGCATGCATGCATGTGTGTGCGTGAGAGGAATGAGTGTTTTTCCAGACCATGATTTTAAACCCTGGCTTGTTTTTTTTCTTTTTTTTTTTTTCTTTTTTTGCTGTGACGTCATGGGCACTAAAAAGAGAGTTAAACCCCGTATTGTTTAAAGACTGAAAACTCATTTTACAAGAGAAGCGCATGTTCTAGTTGAGGGTGAGGTGGAACAGTGTTATTCTAGGTTCTGGATTTGTCATTCTTGAGAAGTTCCGAATCGGTGTTTGTTCTAAAATACAACGCTTGACTCAGCCATGTAAACATCCGGTTAAGACAAAAATGAAAGACATCTCCTGTATATCTCCATTTTACTTTGGTTAGTTTTGGTTATGTTTTCAACCATGTCTGCTTTTTTTGATGGTTGGTTGGATTGTTACCAACATTACACAAAAACTACTGAACTGATTTCTGTGAAACTTGGATGGAGGATGGATCTCACCCTAGAATAAACCCTGTTAACTTTTGGTATGGATCCTGGAACTTTTTCTCACTTTCTTTAACATTGCGAAATAGGGGGGTATTCGACATTTTTCATAATCGCAAATATTAAGGTGGCTGGTATCGATGACTGAGAATAATTTGATGTGGATCTGAGACCTAGTGGTCTATGGTCTAGCAGTTGTATACAGTAAATTGGTCCACTATTCAGTTTGATATTGGATTAGGCTCTTTTGAATGAAAGGGGACTAATCTGCTTTGGCAGAGGTATGCGTTCCACTGAGTACCATTCTAGTTTTGCCTAGTTTTTGTTTTCATATAAAGTCAGATTTGAGTTTTTATTTAAGTTTTGGATGAAAGTTGCTGGGAGCCTTTGTGTTAAATAGCTCATTGACACTAATGTCATATCAGGATATCACAATATCCCACATTTAAGACTGTATATATAGTCTCATATCATCATAACAATATGCTATCGACATGCTCCCCAGCCCTGTGGTAGTGATTCTAGTTTGTTTAACATTTGTTTGGTTTTGTGTGCGTGTGTGTGTTCAAACATGTGTCTTGTGTGTACTGATGTGTATAGATGCAGTATCATTACATACTGGCAAGAGAGCTGCTCCATTCTGTGACTTCAACATAGTGGTGAGCGTAGAATACAGTGTGTGTGAGTGTGTATGAGCGAAGGGTGCACTCCTTGCCAAAAGGCATTTCCTAATTTACTACCTGGCAACCCTCATTATGGAGGAAGCACGCCATCCAGGGATGCATAAATCTTGGTAACATACAGGTTATTGCTCTTTTTATGTTGAAATTCTGCTTGCCTTCGAATGTTACAAACAGTGTTTGCTTTAACAACACAATCTGTTCTACACAACTGCCATTTGTTTTATGGACTATATACGTTTCAGAGTTACACTCACGAGCAACAGACAGACCACGAGAGATATGGCTGAGCATAACGAACCGCCTCCCTCCCCAATAATCTACAAAGTGACATCAGCGCTATATTTAAGAGGAGGAAAAGTGAGTTATGTAAAATGTCTGGCAGTATTTCCCGCCTCATATTGCCGTGGTAAATCATTAGAGAGCATCATGGAGATTGCCGCCACAAACAAGAATGTTTCATAAATCTGTGTGTCTGTAAATGCGTGCATTATGCCAGTGTGAGTGTGCTCGTATCATTAGACTCTAATCTCAGACACACTCCTTAATGATGCTGATGTGCCTTTTGGGTCACTATCAGCCAATTTGGGACAAGTTACACGTAATTCCGCGAAGGGAAGCGTTATCATTAGCTCTTCTCTGCAACCTTTTGTGCATCTCGCAAGAGCTACCCGGCAATTCTTCATTCCTGCGAGCTTCTTCGACTGAAGCATCTCACAATAACTTTTTTCTTTTCCTTCTTCTGCACGAAATTGTTTCCCCAGAATGCTCTCTTGACATAACAGGAGAAAAAGAGAAAAAAAAAAAAACAAACGAGGCAGAACAAAACTGAAGCACTTGACGGCATTTGAACTATCCTTCACCCTCAGTATCTTTTTATTACTGCAATATCTGCGGGCCGGTATCCTGACACCAAAGTGTGAGTGAGACGTCCACGACACGTATAGGTGAAGCTTTGACACCGCTCCCAGCTGGACAAATATGGGAAAATGAGAGATAGCGAGGGGTACGTAATCTTTTGGAAAAACGTTGGGACATATAGTAAGCTTGAGGCCTCTCCGGTTTACAGCCACGGGCAGCAGGGAAGGGACCTCTGATTGGCAAGCATGTCAAGTTGAATATGTGCTCTGCTCTCCTGACACTTAAACCCAACAGTTCACATGTTGGGCCGCCGAGCCAACCGCTGTTAGGGCAGGTTTCTCATTGTGATCGTGTGTGTGTGGGTGTGTGGGTGTGTGGGTGTGTGTGACAGAAGAGGGGAAGCTGTTGAGGGAAGGTAAAAGGAGGGTGAGGTGAAGGGCAGTAATGGGGTCAGCCACAAAGGTGAGGGCTGTAATCCATCAGTAACCTTCCCTCCTACACCATACAGGCCTGTGCGGGGTATACATCTGTGCACGTAAGCGCACGAAAACACTGACAGACACGTTCTCATGTAACCCCAGCAGCATCGCAACCCCCGGCCCAGCGCCTGTTGTTTGATGAAAACCAGAATGCCCCCACCAGATCGCACAAATCCCCCTTTAACTTTCCGACAACTTTAGCATCGCGGGCCGAAACTGTGCCTGTGTTGACAATATTTAATGCCCAGGGATTATCCCCGCCGTTCAACAAAGAATTTGGATCGCTGCTGTCTCACCGTGGGTTTACACAAGCTTTTGATGGATACCCCTGAATCTATTAACCAGCTGTGTACTGTAGGTGTAGCCGTACCCTCTGGAGTGCTGCATCACTCTTTAGTGCTCTGCAGTTTCACGTTAATTGTAACAGGCTCCGTCTAGGTGCCAGCTGGAAAGGATGGAATATCCCAAGCTGTCATCTGCAGCTTTTTCTTAAGCCCCTAAAAAAAAAATAAAAAGGAAAAAAAAAAACGTGTGTTAATAGTCGGTCATCTGCAAAAAAATGTTTGCTTCTCTTTTCGAGTTAGATGTTTAACAAGTACCCCCTAGTGAGATCTGTAACAGTGGGAAACCTCAAAAAGCTTGAAGTTCAAATTAAATTGTTAATGCAGAAACACTGAAGAGATGCCCCTCTTTCCTTTTAGCAGAAAAATTAAAGAGAGTAACCCAAGAATGTGCTCTGCTTGTTAGAATAATTCATCTTTTTTTTTTTTTCCTTCAGTTGCCACATTGCTTAAAGGGTGTATAGGCATTGAAACTTGGCTGGCCTTACAAGTGAGAGGAAGAGAGCTTTAAACCTCCGGCCAGGTTCTGTCTGGAACAAGGCAATCTCCTTCGCTCACAGAGCCTGCATTTTTAATGAGAACATCTGCTCCGGTGGCCCTCTGGTGGAACCGAGGCTTGCTTAATCACACAGTCGAGCCCCTCAAGTCCCTCGCAGTGGGATCTGCTCAGCCCAGTGATCAGACAGACCGAGCTGGCCACTTTGCACTCGAGCAGAGTACTGGCTGGTAGGGAAAGGAAAGGGGGGCGGCGAGGGCATAGCGGATGTATTATATTTGATGCAGAAAAAGAAAAAAAAGAAAAAAGAAAGAAACACCCTCATCTATGCCTAGTGGAAGGTAGAAGAGGACAGTGAAATAATCTGACTGGAAAGACACAAAGAGTGGGAGAGCCAGACAGAGGTCTATTAGTGCAGTCTGCTTCCTACAGGTGGGAGTGCGGCTCAGAGGCCGGACAAGCCTTAGCAGACTTTTTCCACGTACCTTTAATAGCAGTCTGTTGTTATATGATTGCCCAAGCGAGAAAAAAGTGTTGTGATCAAGAGCCTTATTTTAACCAAGGACAGTGTTAGCCTCGGTTAGCAGCTACTGTAGCTTCTATGGCCATCAGTCAAAACACCTTGCTATATGATGTATGTTACGAAAAAGGGCTGTGCAGTCCTTTATGTGCAGTTTTGAAGAGGAACACTTAATCAGTTCCCAACAGTATATATTAATCATATATATTATGCAAACAGTGTTCTAAGTGTGTCTGCATGATATGAAAATGACTAGAGGGTCCTAAATACAGCACATAGCCTGTTGCAGAAAGAAGGGCAACATCAATTCATAATATTCCAATCAAATCAGCCAGTGTTGTTTAAAACGAGACATGATGGAATGGACAAAAAGCCACAAAACTGTGATGTTCTTCTCGTCCGGTGATAGTAAAACAGTGTGTTTCCCTCTGGGTTCAGGTAATGATGAAAAAAAGTACAAGGCAATACAACGTCCAGCTCGCATATTCAAACTCCACGAAGCATGTTAAGTTTAACTATTTTCCAAATATGGGGTTAAACATATCATCGTCAATGGACAAAAATGTGAACCCCTCACATCAAATCAGTTTTTTTTACTTCGCTCTGTGGGCCATGTTTCTGTTTTGCATGGGACTTTCAGACTCCACAGTAAAGAGCACTGACTAAACCCTGTTAGCGCAGAAATAACACAATTAAACAGAGATCCACTCCCTCATCCTCTTGATGAAGAAAAGCACTCTACTGGCATTAGATTCCTGAAGAGCTCACAATGGAAGCGTGTGTGGCGAGGTGTCCACGTGTGTGTTTCAGCGCAGCAGCCCACGTCTTAAAGTGTGAATGTGTTTGTGATCGTTGAGTGTCTGTGGTGTTGGAGGTGTACATCTCTGCAGCCGTTGTATAGAAACCTATTTCTTGGGGAAATTTCATGTTTGCAGATTTTCAACCCCTAAATCAACCCCATATCACTACATTCAGTGGCTGTATGGTTTCCGCTGGATCGGAGTCAGAATATGAAAAGTACAATCTGAAGCTGTCAGACAAATGCAGTGGATTGAAAAGCACCAGATCTAACTATGAGAACTGTGTACAAGTAGCCGTCCTCAAGGAGAGTACTTCAGCAAACACACTTACTTACATTCCAGCGCTGTATGCACACATTTTCCTGTGTGTGTGTGTGTGTGTGTGTATATCGCAGCGACAGACGGACTGACCCTCTTCGCACACTGAGCGCAGTGAAATACGAGCTGCCGAGATGCTACGAGACTGCTAGCCTCTGGTTGAACCGCCCGACGAGGCCCACCTCTGCCTCCACCGCTACCAATTAGATAGCACCCATAATGCAACCTGAAAGATGCACTGAGCCCGGTGGCTTTATAAACATCCTCCTTGTCCGTGGCCGGGCGCTCACAGTCTCATCTCTTCAGCTCAACTCTGTGTGTGGGTGTTTATAAAGTGTGTGTGCGCCGGGCGTGACTACGTACGCGAGCTTGAGTGTTGAGAGTGATGGATCCTCCCTTCCAGGGATGCACTCCCATCCTGGCAGTGAGTATGATAGTCATTGCTCTCTTTCTCTCTCTCTCTCCCTCTTTCTCTCTCTCTCTCTCCTGACTACATTATCTTATCTGATTACTCTCTCAGCCGGGACGCGCAGACATACTGGAGACTGCAGTGTAATATAACATGCCTATATGACTTGCGGTTGCTACATGAGATATGCCACCACACACATCATACCAGTGGTAACATCAGACCTGTCTGCTTGCCTCTGAGGCCTGACAGCTTCATTGTTATTAACCATACACAAGAAGCCAGGCACAGACAGCCGGGCATATCAATGCTGCAGCAAAACTCGGTAATTACGCCGTAAATCAAAGCAATCTCCGGCCAGGTTCCGACCAATTTATCCGCAGACCTGGGCTTAATGTGCGCAGGGGAGGCTGTGTTGACTTGTGTGTACACCTCGGAAAAGAATAAGGAACCCGGCGCGTGAAGCAAACTGTGCGGCAGTGAGTGATACCTCCGCCTTTCTCCATCTTTTTTCAGCTGAAAGATAGCTTTCCCAGCTCTGGATCATAAAGCGGCAGTGAAACTGTAGCCTACCATCAGTATACAGCACTATTAAATAATCCACAGTGTTTTCAGTGGCCTGTGGGGACGACGCAGAGGATGGTATAAACATTAGAGTCGGGAACAACCCTGCAGTAAGCCTTTTTATGCCATGTGAACAGGTGTGAACTCTGCCTCTCTGCTTTCAGACGATTGTTGGAAGTAATAAGAGACATCGTGCTCAGGATTCCGCTACAGGCTCCAACAACGCATTCTCCTTGAAGTTTATCCAAATGATGGCCTTCTTAAAGCCGTATAATAACAGCTTGCGAATGCCATCCCATAAATACTGTCTGAATATTAAACAAAACCCGACAGCTCCGAGTCTTGTGCTGTGCGTGCGCAGCCGGCGCGCTCGCGCACTGCAAGGCGCGGCACCTGGTTGCGTCAGGCGCGCTGTAAAGTAGAGGACTTAACTTTAAATGGGCCACCGTGTTGCACCGATCCATCATTCACAGAGCAGTCTGACTAGTTTGAGGTCAGGCGAAAAGGATCAGTCGTTTAGGAGGGCAGAAAATTGAGGTCAGAGGCAAGGAGGAGAGGGAGTGTGGGAGGAGAGGAGTGGAAGCAATAGAAAGGCACGTACCTAGCAATGTAGGTACACACACAGCCATGGTGGTCGGAGCCATGGCGTGGAGACTTCTTCAGACTGAGAAAAGGACACATTCTTCTGTGTAATATAGATTATCTTCCATTGTATTTACCACCTCTCTCTTTATTCCCCTCTGCTCGTCTCCCCCTTCGATCGTGCCAAAGCACACAGTACATCTAATGCTTTCTGGCTGTTTCTCCCTGTTGATACTTTCACGAGGTCTTGTACAACAAGTGAGCGAAGAGAGAAAGAAAGATGAGACAGGGCAGAGAGACGGAGAAAGGGGTTTAGAAGCAGCTACAGATGAAAGAAAAACACGTGGCGAGTCCGAGGGACCGGCAGAGAGTGTTTTTTTGGACAAATAACACGGTGTCAGATTCTCCTGGAGAGCAGTGTGGGTGTCTCTGGGCTGACACGGCTGTAACAGATAAATCCAATGGACCAGTGACTTTTCCAATTAAAGTGTTGCACTGCGCATATTAATCACACAGAGACGGAGGACTATTGCACCCTCAGGGTGCTTCAGTTACTTGCCTATTGGCGAGTGTCCATTAACTACCTCAGTGTAGGAGTGTTGGTCTAGCATTTGCTGACATATTAAACCCAGTCTGATGCTCGCTGGTCTTACAGTACATTATTGTTCCATTTTCTATCTCGCTTCAGAATGGCTGTCCCTCCCCGGTTAAGAATGTGTGCGTGTGTTCATCTGTTCTGTGTGAGTGCAGTGCAGGGGTGCAGGCATCTGTAGGACAGGCCTAACCTTGTAATAGTATCTCTGCCTTTTGTTGCTAGACCTCCTCCAGGGTAACCCAGAGGTCAGTCTCTGTCAGGTGGCTTTGAGATTTACCAGTTGCATTCGCCTTAAACTCCTCTCTGAAAGATGACTCAATTGCCTCTACACTATAATACCATTAGTGAAGTACTCTTTTGGAACGCTGGGCCATGGACCATATTCACATGCCAACCATTTTACTCTGACGTCACGTTTTTAGGAGGCTGGAGTGTTGTACTACTGTGTTCCAGTTTACAAGTTGTATAATTTGTAGACTGGAACTTTGACAAATTGTTATCATTTCACCGCCTCCCGATTGAGCAGCAACTGAGAAGACAATGGGTGGTGAACATCTGGAGGGACACTGCTACATATTTCAAGAGAAAACAACATATTTCATAACCCACTGGCTAATGTTATACAACAGATAACATTATTATAACCCAAGCTAATACTACCTTGTGAATAAATCCAGTGCGTTTCAGTCCCAGGCTTAAATCTATTGGTGATAAGAAGTGGTTGATTGTAATGTTAGCCATTGTTAAACAAAGGCTAATAAATATGTTGTTTCACTTTAAAATATGGCCCGATCTCCCCACTGATTTTCACTATCCATCATCCTTTCAGTTGCCGATCAATAGGGAAGTGGTGAATTCATAACAATTTAGCGGATTCCCCACGTTTAAAGGACCCGGAGCTCAGCACTACTACATTTAAGATTCCCACCCCAAGCGTGATTTCAGAGGGAAATGGCCGCTGTGTGAGATTCCCTCAACAAACAACGTGTGGGATTTTTCTTTATTTTGATTTTGAATTATTGCTGATAATAATCTCTCTGGCTCTGGTTTATGATACTTGCACGTTTTGTTCAGCAAGATCATTTGGTGATTTTCAAGACATAAATTAAATTGCAAGTAATAAAAATCTATTGTTAGGCTATAAAAAGACATTGTGGTCGCATGACTTAAACGTCACTACCACTAAGCGTCAACTTTACAATTACTATGCACATTTTCCATAAATTGCAAATTTAGTTTGCAACTGAACTCACCTGTAAAGACGGACTGGTGGGTAGATGGTGGGTCCCTGACAACGTTTTTAGTCTCATTTGGCCACTTGTTAACACATGTATACGCTTTATAATTAAGTTGTGGGCCATGTGGTGATGTATTTTATGACATAGAACAAAATGTGTAAATATCTTAAGCCTGTGGTAACAACAGATCGTATTTCAGGCATTTAACCAAAAACCCATTAAAGAGACCCACTGACTTTGAGATGAGGGAAGTGCTAAAAAGCTAATTGATTTCCAGGTTTTAGGACTCTATTGTGCTGGATAACACAATCATGAATTTGCTCTGATATTTACTTTTAAACTAGCAGAACTTTTGCCTCTCTCTAAATGTTAAATACAAACAAAATTGTGGACCAAACAGAAGCGACTTTTGCCCACTTAACAGCAAAGCACAGTAATTACAGTACAAACACCTCTAAGACACCAGAATTTGGAGTAGAAATCCCAGCTGTCTTACCTAAATATTTCCCTGGCTTCTGTATGTGCATACGGAATAGAATACTGTATGCTGGGGAGAAAAAAAAATGCATAGTTCATGCAAATACATAAGATGTGTCCTCGGGCGAGACCTACACTATTTTAAATTAGCTGACTCCTCCACACGTTCCCTGAAAACATCTCAGAAAATGATTTTTTAAAGACAACAACAAGTCATTAGAATGAAAGATCATTTCAGATTCACTGTTTATTCTTCCCCATCGCTGTGCTTTGAGAGCACTTTAAATTAGGTGGAGAAGTGAATACCTTCAGGGGCACTACAGTCTGAATGTTTATATGACTGTCTGTCTGTCTGTCCCTTGCTCAAATTAGTCTTAATGATGCATCAGTCAAAACTCCTACACAACTTGACAGCATGTTGAATATTTAATAAGTCTATACTGTTGTCACTATATGCTACCATTAATACTAATGACTCTATATGGCGCACAAGCCAGATGAGATTAACACAAACTTAAAACCTGTCATGTGAAGTGTAGAGTGCATCCATCACTGGGAAAAAAAGGAGCCTGACCGTCTCATTGAGATCATTAACTTAGTGTGTTTGAGTTTGTTTTAAAAACGTGTCAGTTTTCAAAAAAAACAACATTTCGCTCAAAGCAATTTTTGTAGTCTCACGTGTTTCGATTTGGCTGATTTTGTGTTGTTTTTTGTTTTTTTTTTTCAGACGAGGATGACGCCAACATAACGATTTTTCTCCCAATGTTGCTGCACGTGTTGCTTAAAAGTGACGTTTGTTTTTTTGTTTTTTTCCATCCATTCAATAGTTCTGGCAGTGCAACTTTTTTTTTTTTATGGCAGCACAATACCCTGCCCTCAGCCTGATAAAAACAGTCCACCTTAACTCAAACATGATGGCGCCTCCAATAGGCAGGATTAATCATCTCCCCGCTACACAGCTATAGTGGGGCTGCTCCATCTTGGCCCGGAGGAGACATCAAACGCACTCTCCCTGCCCGCCTGCCTACTGTTTCCCCTGGAGAGACAGAGATGGGTTAGAGAGTGGAGACTGGCCTCTGGTAGTGCAACTCTCTGTGGAGTCCATATTGATTACACCTGCCACTGGCGGCTAGCTGGAGCTGTGTACTCTGACAGCTGGCAGCACAGGGCGAGATGGATAACTGCTCCAGCTAGGCTCTGGCCAGCTACATAATCACTTGGGTTTGTAGAGGGTGTTTGGAAGGCAAGATGTTTTGTTTTTTTTTTTTTTCTTTCCTTTTCTTTATTTTTTGTCACTGGCAGTGTTTTAGTTTACCTCTCAGCAGTTACCTGCTGTTCCTACCTCAAGTCTTGTAAGGTTTTTCTTCGACTTTTGTCATCAAGAATGCTGGCTGGCTATATCTTGTCTGTTTTTAAAGGGGCACTATGTAGTTTTAGAGAAGAAATTCTGAATTTGAATACTTACGACATAAATGAGGTAATAATACACACTTTTTTTCCCCCATAAATGAGTAAACAAGCTGTTCTCAGAGGGAAAATAAGGTCCCAGGAACACTGGCGGAAGATAGAATGGTGGCAAGGTCCGCCAAATAGAAACAAAGTAAAACAGTATGAAGTCATGTTGTCCTAAATCTGATCAAAATGTATTTTCCAATACTACACAGTGCACTTTGTAAAGGCTTCAAATGATAGAAAACACTAAAACACAGAGAGGATCATATGGTCGCCCCTTTCACAATAAGATCAATTATCCATATCACACTCTGCACATGGCTGACCACAGGCCTGACTATTAAAGTTTCTTTTATCAGAGATGAACAGCACTGGAGGTCCTTCAAAGCGAGCGAGTCGGGGACTTGTGAAAACATTTTATACTCTTGTATCAGCCCCCCCCCCGAGGACGGCTCGCTAAACTCTGTTTGGTAGGCGGGAGGGGTGACTTGTGGGAAGAGTCGGGACATAAAGCCAGTGTGAATCCTTTCCCCGGGTAGCTCACAAGTCCCTCCTGTAGGCCGCTGAGTACACGGTGTTTATTATGGAGATGAGCGGCTATAAACTTGATATTTTCCAAGGTGCAGTGAGAAGACTATAAAGTAGGCAAATGCAGCGGCTCCCACACAGGAGAGCCATAGAGTGAGCAAGCTAAATGGGTGTAGAGGGATTCAGATGGCTTAGTCAGGATAAGGGACTGGGATCTGGTGGTGTGTTTCTCTCATTTGTGTCTCTCTGCCTCTCTCTCCCTCCGCCTCTCGCTCTCTCCATCACTATCTGTTTTCACACCCCAAAGGCCTTATTTACAATCCTTTACTTCTCACACTGCGGCGTGTGACAAGCGGCAGTGGGTAACAGAAATTGAAACGTAAGCCTTGCCAAATCCCCGGTCATCTGGACTTAGGGAAAACGCACTCGCGACTTCTCGATTCTCACATTCGGCGGCGCCGAGTTAACGGCGTCATAATTAAAAAGTAATTTGACGTATTATAGCGGTATGTGGTGTGCTTTTTCGCAGAGCCGTCCCACTGAAGTTCGGCAAACATTTGCTCTGCTTAATGATTCATATTCCTCAGTTATTATTCTCACTTTCCCTGTCAGCCCGTGCATTGTGATTTCTTCTCTCCCCGCAAGCGCAGCTTCCCCCAACCGCCTATGCCTCTGTCTTCGCTAGTGTTCATCAAAGACCGGCGGCTCCCCTGACAGCGTTACAAGAATCCAGGATCAAGTTGCTCTACTTTTATTTATGCGAAGTGCTTGTGTGTTTAAATATCTGCTTGCTATCTGAGAGATTAGTCTGTTTTGACCCAGCCATTATTTCCGTGGCAGGGACCACAAGAAGAAAAAAAACAAAAAACAAAACACAGACCTCTGCGTCTCAGGAGAGATCCAAATCAAAGAGGAAGACCAGGGACGGGGAGAGTCGGCCAGCCACTTGCCTGTCAAAGCGAGGAAGCTTCTCAGCTGTCTACCCGAAGCCTGATGAAGTAGGAGACATGCCTGAGCATTAATGGAACTGAAACAAAAATAAACCATGCTCAAGTATAAAAAGAGATGCACACACACAGCTGCGTAAAAACTTGGCAGCGTTGCCTTTGATTTATTCCTCTGAGGGAAGAAGGACTGTATTTGTGTGTTTGGAAGTGGGGGGAAGACGAAGAGAGAAAAAAACAAAAAAAACAAAAAAAAAACATGGCACACAAGGAACATTCCAAGTTCGCCACAGGAAATCAATTTATTTGAGAGGGCAGCCAGGCTAAAAATAGGGAAGCCCCAAACAATAGAGTTGGAATTAATTGCCCAGATTTTGTGAGAAGGCAAGAAGACTCCAGAGAGCCAAAGTTTGTTCTCCGTCTTGTTTTCATATGTGTGTTATGGAAATATTAGTCTGGTCTAGTTGTCATGTTATTTTGTTTTTTGGCATATTTCTTGCTTGCTCGCAGCTGTCAAAACAGAACTGAATCTCAATCACTCCCCCCCCCCCCCCGATATGACGACTTACCACTTGTCAACACTGCTGCCAGCTGCCTTATTTGACAGGATGTGATGATTTATCACAAGTTCTCCACAGTAAATAGACAATAACTGTTTTGTCACACTCCACTGATTTCTAACTGGGGTTTTTTTTTTTTTTTTTTTTTTTACGTTTTTCGGGAGTGTGTGAGGGAGTGCTCTAGGGGCCTTATGGGGGCTGATGTGCCGTTTTTAATGAGATCTCACAGCAGTGTTTAAATATTTAACCGTTCCTGGTGAAGCCTCCCCAACAGCCGCCAGGCAAAAACTGGTGAGGTTTTCATGCAATCATCACAGGCTATACAGCACCTATCCCCCGGAAAACATCGGAAAATAAGCACACCCTGAATATATAATGGCATCCTGAATACACAGCCCGCTGCGCCTAATACCGGCACCTATCCACACAGATGCTGTCTTTTTCCCCCTTGCAAAAATAAGCATTCACACGACAAAGGCTGAGCATGATGATGAAAAGCCGTTGAATTATACATCTGTTTTTTGATGGGATATTTTCAAAACTTTTCTCTTTTTTCCCCCTTTTTTTATCCCAACAAAGTAATTCCCGCATCTCTGCCTCATTTTTTTTGTATCTTTTTCCACCTCATTTTGAGCTTTGCAGTGTATTTTTTGAAAACACACACACACACACATTTCGCCAGCGATCAGTTCAACTCCTGCACCCTTCATGTTTTTACATCCCCACCACCCGTCATTCGCTGAGAACGGCGCTGGGGTGTCTGCCACCACCCGCTGTGTTCAGAGGGGGAAAGTGTGGAGCCGTGTGTGTGCATGTGGTGTGTTTATGTGTGTGCATGCGGTGTGTTGGGGGGGGGGTGGTTACAGAGGGGATCGGGGCCTGGATGGACAACATTTTGGAAAGGCAGTGGTAGCTCAAAGAGGGAAGAGAAACTGTATCTGTGATCGTTTCGCTTTAATTGAGTCTCCCGGACAACTCAGAGGCAATGATATAATCTTGTTTAGTTCCCTGGATCTTGTTTGAAAAGTGAGGTTTCTTGGGTAAGCTATTTTAATGGTACGATTTTTAAATACTTTGGAATTGTGTTTTTGCAGGATTTTTTCTAATCCTCTTTGGTGTAATGCCTTTTTATCAAACAGCAGCCCTGGCAGTTGTTTAGGATGTTTTTTGTTTTTTTTTTGGTTGCCGAATACCTAGCCACTCTGGGAGACGCTGCACACTGTACAGTATTTGTAGGTGAGGATGGTATTTGGAAATGAGCTGTATCTGCCAGCTGGAGGGATCTGGTGGGACTTGAGCCCGCAGATGACAACATCCACAGCATCTCCCATCACTCTCGCCTGTCCCCCTTCCTCCTCCTCCTCCTCCTCCATCCGCCATCCTCTCCTCCTTTCCCCTCTTCCCTCTTTTAAACCCCCCCTCCCTCTGCCATCGCAGACAGCCCGTCACCGCCTGTCTACCGCAAACTCAGCTCTCCCCCAAAAAAAAAGAAATCCCACCGTCGTATCCAGTCGCAGCTCTGAGGCCTCCGCTGATTGAAAGGAGGCATTATTAGCTCCTGCTTAACCTGCCCATTCACCGTGTAAAATATTGTTTATTTGACAAGGGATGTATATAGACAGTGCTGTAGGGTCTTTAGAGTTTGGCAGACACTTGGTGCCAAATCATATGCATGACTCCTCTCGCCATGCCGCTTCATGTGGCTGCCAAGTGAGGCCCACTGGGGTGTTTGCCAGGGGACCCAGACTACTACTCAAAAGGCTCCCCTCCTCACTGCTAACACACACACACACACACACACACACACACACACACACACACACACACACACACACACAGACATAAAAACACCTTGTGCCTCCCGATGCCCTCTCTCCCTCCCCCAGCCTGTACCAGCCCAATGCCCTCCCATTCCCCTCCCACCCTTACCCCCTTAGTCTCCATACCACACTCATTATTAATGATCTGAGGGACAGCTTTCATTTGATCTATTACTTAGGATGGGACGGCGGCTGCTGTGCTGCAGCATCCCTGCTGGATCTTTAATTATTTCATGGAGGGCTTTTCCTCCTCTCCGCTGCTCCTTCTCTGTTGTGCAGATGAAATATTGAAGTTGAGGAGTGTAGTGCAAAGTGGCCCCATACAGGGTGAGGTGCATGTGTGTGTGTGTGCGCTCGCCTCATATTTGGTGTAAGTCTACTGTATGGACATGTGTGCGCAGTTCTCAGACTTTTTTTTTTTTTTTCCCCCACCATAAAATGTGGTTTGCACTTTTATCCCGCTACTTCAGTAGTGAGGTCACAGATTGGAAGCAGATTGCATTAGTTATTAACTTTTTTTTTCCCCCTCAGAGCACAGTTTAACTTAGAAACACAGATCTTTAACGTGTGAGTTGTTGTTACTGCTAGGACCGCAGAGTGTATCCTGGCCATCCGACAAAAACAACTCTTTCGATGAGGAAAAACACTATTAACAAACGTAAAGAGAATTATTTTCAGTGCATGTGTAATGTACTGTGATTATGGGCCATTAATGTCATATTACAGTCGTGTCGAGGGGCAGTAACGGCATGATATCACCGCTCACTTTTTTTGTTGCCAGGAACGACAAAGCATAACAGCATCTGATGTGGAAAAACACGGCTGACACCACGCAACTTTACATTCAGGTATGATGTATGGCAGAATGCCTAATTGCTTTGCTCTCCCACTTCATAAATTTTGGACTCTCTCGAGACGGAGGCTACCGCGTTAATGGCAATCAAGAATTCCACACGCCGCTCCTGGAATACATTCGTTTTGTGTCATCCGCAGCGTCACCGAGGCAGCCTTGAATTCAATAAAAACGCCCTGAGATACTTACCTCATGCGGGAATCCATACTCCATAAACATAATGACACCTTATTTTAGTTTATTTGATTACATGTGATGGTAGGATTTGCATCCGCAGCACCTCTCCACTCAGTAAAACATTGGATTGCTGTAATTGGTAGTAGGAGTAATCCATGCACTTATGTGGGGGAGCACTGGAATGACATTGATATACAGCGCTCCATTAATTGCCATATGAATAGGGTCTGCAGTGGTTGGCGCTCTGCTGATGCATCACAGTAAAAGAGATGGGTCACTCTGTCTTCTCCAGCCCGCAGCTTTGCCAAGCTCATAATTACTAAAACCTCCTATTAATCTTCCCATCACATAGGCCAAATATACACTTCCTCCACATACACGCGACTTACAGTATATGCTCTTAGTAAATGCACAGGCCCGGGTTGTGTGTGTTGACCGAGGCGTGTGCATGTGCGTGCACTGCATTTTGCGCAGGCCCGTGCCCATGAGAACATCAAGTACAAACTAACCCTAATTAGCTAGGAACAACCAGTCCGGTTTCGAAGCTCCCTTGCCTGCAGTGTAAACACCAACACTCCCCCAAAGCTCTGAGCTCACAGTCGCTAGCTGCACTGCTAATTGAGCTAAACAGCTAACGGCAGATGTAGTTAGCAGCAGTCAGTGGCTACTTCGATAACATGCTGCCCCGCATGTGTTTCAAACAGGAAGTTTCGACTTGGATCTTTTTTTTCTGCATGTCTGATTATTGTTAAAGGAACTTTGAGATGTTGTTGATTTTGGAGGCCCCTGTGGACAAAAGTGATAGTGTTTCCAGTGTCAGACACATTTTTAATGGGTAAACGTACTGCTTACCACAACTAACTAACTAACATGAAGAAATTCTACTCAGAATTTTAATATTTACACTATTAATGAGGTAATAATACAAAGTAAACAAAGTGAAAGAGTATGAAGTTGTGTTGTCCTTTAAAGTCAATTAGTTTATTAAGTCAAGAAAACGAAGGAAGTTAGTTTATTTATTTATCTTTGGATTATAATTTATTCCCCAAGCCTAGCCGGTGCAAAACCAGTTAAAAAACTAAAAATTGAGGGTGGGGGGTCATGAACTTTATTCAGCGTCTTAAGGGAATACAGTTTTAGAGGCACAGAACTAAAGGGATCTGCCATCTGCTGCTGTACACTGCTTTTTTTGTAAAAAGCTAAACAATGTGTTCACAGAGAGTTCATATGCACTTACATAAGCAAGCTAGAACACAAACATGCTGGTACATCCCCACAGCTCGTAACACAGACAACTTTGTCAGGCTTGTGTAAGACATCATCTCTCAGACAAACATATTTACAGTCACTGTCTTAACATGAAACATTTTCTTTTAACAAATTAAAAGTATCTTATCTGAATGACAGTTGGATCCTATCTTTGCTTTCAATGTCTTCATTCTCTGCTGTATATTTTCAGATCGGGATGTTTGTGTGCTTAAAGGAAATCTAGCTGAGTGGTGCTTATACAAATGTTTCTGTCCATTTCCTCAGTGTCGGCCCAGATACGAGTCAATAAGTGCAGCTACACTGTGTCTGAAGGGCTACGCTGCGTCTGATTTCTGAGAGGTCATCACAGCAGTTAAATGCATACTTCTTCCTGACAGTACTTGTGTGTGTGTGTGTGTGTGTGTGTGTGTGTCTCAGAATCTGTGTGTCTGCATGAATATGTATTTCTGATTGTAGCATGCAGTTCTGGCCCCTGGCCATTCAACCTTTACTCATTCTGAATAGAAACTCCAATCCGGCCACCATTCCTACCCACATTCACGACACCTTACTGGCACCCAGTGGCGTGAGGAGGCACTGCGTCCACTTGATGCTCGGCTGACAGCAGGGGAGATGGAGAACTGCTTACAAGTGGCATTTGCCCCTAATTAAAAGCTGCACTTGTTGGAGCACTTGGTCTGCAGAGGGACCAGCATCCACGGTGACACAAGCTGGGCCGCTGATCCTCCGGTAAGCCTCCTCCACTCTGCAGAGACGAATGAAGGGAATAAGCATGAAAGCACAGAAGACGACACTTTGCGTTACACTGAGCAATCTGTATTCAGAACCACTTTGAGCATTTTGACCATTCACGGTTTTGAGCGTGATATAATGTGTGACATCTGAGAAACTGAGCACAAGAAGCAACACAGATGGCTCCGAGCGCAGCCGTTTCCCTGAGACAAATGAAGAATAGTCCTCGTGAAAGTGATTGAGCAAGTCTGCAGAATCTCTCACTCTCTCTGCGGCAGACGCTCGGCTCCCTCCGTTTTCTAATTCTGCTGGCCCAACATCTGGCTGTCCCGTGTGGAAAGGCCATTATGTCAGGACAGAGGATGAATTAAAGTAGCCATCGACCTGTCTGCGGAGCGACTAACTGGGCCGGCGAGTTCCTGCGAGTTTTGACCAGCTTAATGGAGCACAACGGCTCAGCAACTAATCACCTGTTCTTTCTCATCAGCTGCTTCCCCCGCGGGACAGTAATTGATTGTTAAGTGTTTGATGGATCAGACTCAGACCGAGCCGCCCTGACTCAGTGAAACGTGCCGGGGTACAGTTTGTCGTCCATCTGCGCTTTCATGTTCTCACACCCGGGCAGAAATTTCCTTCATCGCAGACTGTGGAACATTTGTCTGCACGTGTCACATAGCGACGTGTGTCTATTGTCTTTGTTTTTTTCTTTTTTTTTCTTTTTTCTCTCTCCTTTTTTCTGTGGCTACCCACTCTGGGTACCATGCTGTCATGTTGTAACTCAGTCAGATCAACGGAATTGCGCATGCAGTGCAGCCTGTCACCATAACTACATCTGTTGGACAATATGGCATATGTTATTATTGTCATTCTGAGATCAGAGTTCTGCCACTGATGTAATGATAATATAAAATTATAATCATATTAATACACCCTTTCAAAGGGCAATGAATGTTTAATGCTTGAGAATATACAGTCACTGTATTTTAAATGGGAAATAATTAATATATTAACATTTTATAAAGGCGAACAACCAAAAAATGTAATAAAATAAAATGGATTTCCAGGCTTTGTTAGCGAAAATTGCCCTTAAAGTGTAACTCCACCTATTTAAACCCTTAAAGTGTGTCTACAGGTCTTGGGGAGTGCTACTGCATGAGCAAACAAAATGAGTATAAACCCTTTAGTGGCACGTGCATGTGTCCTGACAAACCGCCTCCACTGATGTCACTCGATGGCTATGGTGCATTGTGGGTAATATAAAATTTTGTCTTCTTAAAAGAGGTTGATAGTGAGGAAATTTTTGATTTCGGAAATGAGGCAGATAACTCTGGTGGTTGTTACGATTTATAGAAACAGCAGTTTATTGGCATCGCAAAACTGAGTCACTGCCAGTTCTTCTCACTTCAAGAGGAGTGATGAGAAATGTGAAGCTGATTCATAGATCAGTCAGTTTGCATGAAAACCCAGCGCAATCTATTTTGATATTTAACTGCTTAACACATCAAGTGATAGGAACGTTCCTCATCTCAAATCTGAGTGTCTGTTGCTTTCCCCTGTTTGTCATGACGGTTCACTTTATATATCTGAGTGTCCAACTGTTTGGACCGCACATCGCATGCAGCCTGAAGATGTCAGCTTGTGTTGATGGGATATTGTTACAAGTGTTTTTGACATTTTGCAGACACTTTGGACATTAAAAAAAAAAAGAGGAAGAATTTATATAAAAATACATACCTCTGCCCATACCCAGTAGGGGCACATAAACTAAACTTCCCTACACATATTTTAAATGTACTCCAAAGACCTCACTTGAGTCTGAAAAGCTGGTTGTGGTCCAGCTCCTGCTCCTCCTCGGTCTTTCCTTGACCTCTGTCCCTCAGCCTCCTCCTCCTCTCCTCGGGGTCCAGGGTGAGCACGACCACCAGGCTGGGCTGGAGCAGGTCACTGGGCCAGCGGTACACCTCCGAGCCCTCCGCCGGAAGGTTGCACACCGGACCGCTCACTGCCGTGGCGATGGCGTAGGCTGCTGTGCTGTGCCAGAATCTGGGGGACAGGATTATAGCGATAGGCACTGAGGGGTGATATATGATGAACAGAATGGATGGACGGTTGAACTATCCTCTCAGGAATAGGAAGATGCTAAACTTCGAGTTGTCGGTCGAGATCCCTGCGGAGTCCATCTGTTGTCCCCCCCATCACAAAACAGGTCACATACTTCACAACACCTGCGACATCTCTGCTGTCTTTACCTGTCAACGATGACAGGTGTCTTCATGCCCTGCTGGCTGACTTGCTCCGCTGTGATGTAGTTCCCCAGAGCGTAGAAGGCCCTGCGGATGAGGGGCGGCTCCCGATCAAAGCGGGCCCTCAAGGGGGACAGGCACTGGGGAGGGGACCGCAGAAGAGTGGCCCCTAGAGAATCCCTCAGAGACTCAGTCAGAGTGGTCTTACCTGTGAAGGGGAAGACAAACAAAGAAGAAACACAAAGGCTGGGTATACGAGGTCGACTTCATCCTATTTTTCAAAGTGAATAAGGGACTCTTGAGAAGTTGACTGACTTCCCGTCCTACCTAGACGCTCGAGCTTTCACGAGGTTTGCAAAGAGTATTAGATGAGCGAGCTCCACAATAAACCGTTCTCACGGTGATGTAACTTTTCTGAGGTCATGATACTTGATATTCCATTAGGCAAGGCCCGCTGGCAGATAATGGCTTTAGCAGAGAACTACCGGCCATCACTTTAAACGAGACATCTATACATCAGGACCGATTCCCATATTTATTTATGAGGTAATGGCATTAACCTGTGGCATCCAGGCCCTCTATGACAATAACAGGGAAGTCTGGTTTGCCTCTGGCCTCCGCTCTGCTGGGCAGCAGCTCCATAACAGACGCTGCCTCTGGGATGATGTCACCGCACTGCAGAACAGAAACACAATCAGTTTGCCTCTGTTAGGGGAGGCGGGCGGGGGGGGAGAGGCAGGGGGGAGGCAGAGACTGCGGTGCACATGAGCATGCTGCAGGCCACCTGGATGCGCCGATATATAAATGGAATAATCAAGTGCCACTTTGGATCACTTGGGTGCACACTGCAAAACGATTACTCGACCACATGGGGGTGCCATTTAGTCAATATTGTCACACTTTATGTAATTGTAAAATGTGTATCTTGAGACTGAGCAGTACCCCAAAGGTCAAACTTCAGTAAAAGTACACATGGTGTGTATTACTTTGGGGAAACTGATAGTCTGCATACTTCTTAAGTCTTAAAGTATCTGATATTAAATGTACCCTAGTATAACAGTAATTTTCTGACAATAAATGTACATGAGTATCAAAAGTACTTGTAAAAGAAAATCATAATATATGATAAACATATATGTATATATACTGTATACTATCAATATTCAGCTTTTTCTGATTATCAGGATCTTTTTGTTTTTGTTGTTGCTGTTTCTCCAGTTAACAATAAAATAAATAAATTGAAAAGTGTTCTCATTTGGTTCTGATACAGCATGTGATCTACAAAGTAACTGCTAACTATCAAAAAAATACAGTGGAGTAGAAAGTGCAACATTTGCCTCCAAAATGTAGAGGAGTGGAAGCAGAAGGTGACCGAAAGTAGAAATACTCAAGAAAATGATACTTAAGTATTGTACTTGAGTAAATGTACTTAATTACATTCCATCACTGACATATATTGTGTAAAAAAAAAAATGTAGAGGAGTGGAAGTGTAGTGTAACAAAAAATTGTCAGTGACATCCCACCACTGTCTACAAGCACCTTTCTCATCACTTCACGGGCCTCCTCGAAGCTGTAGAACACGTCAGAGTTGATGATGTTGAGGGTGGCTGGGTGACATTCTGGCGCTTCTGACGGAACCACGTAGTACTGCTGCTGTGACCTCTGGCTGTCCGGACCAGACCACAGATGTTGAGTCCACAGCTGGCCGTCGCCACCTCTCAGGTACGAGCACACGAGCACCGGGTCGTGCCGGATTAAGTCTCGCAGAAGTCTATCTGAGCTCTGAGAGGAGTCTTTTAGGAAGAAGCCGCTGATCAGAGAGTCCTTGACATTTGGCAGGAATGAGGACATAGGGGACACGTCGCAGTCCGGAGGCAGGTCTCTCAGCAGTTTGTCCTTCAGCTCCCAGTAAAACTTGGCTTGTCTGATCCGGTCGCTGCTGCAGACGAGGACGGAGTAGCACCTGTCGCAGGGCTGGACCCCTCGGAACACCCGCGGCACCTCTCCTCCTCCCCGGTGCTTCTCTTGGAGGGAGAAGTAGAAGGAGGCTCCGTCCAGCTCCAGAGAAAACACACGAGAAGACCACTGGGGGAGAAGAGATATCGCGCGCCTCGCCATCTGTCACACGAGATTTGTTGTGATCAGTTTCCGGTCTGGTCTGGCTGCCTGGCTAGAGTAACTGGTCCGGGCTGCCTTGCAGGAACTTGGACAGTGAAGGGAAAACGAAAGTGACTGCGGCGAAAACGAAACTTAGGAATCAGCTCACGGGGTGTGACTGTTTAATGCTGCTTCTGAGAAACACGTATCTAAATTCCAACAGCTGCTGGTTGTGTCAGAGTGAAGTGGTGTGTCTTTGCTATCATTATGGCAGTTGCATCCTGGATGAAATGAAACTAATGCCAGAAACTATGGACTTGCAGAGAAAATAGAATAATAATATATTGTTATATACTGTAAACAAGAATAGCACTAGCAGTCAGCCCTGGACAAACATGCCTTCAACTGATTTGCTCCTGTGTAGGGTCATTAAAGGGGCACTGTGTAGTTACGGAAGAGAAACTCAAGCCCAGAATTTGAATATTTGCAATATTAATGATGTAAAAACACAAACAACCAAATAAACAAGATGCTCTCAATGGAAAATAATAATAAGTTACATTAACTCATGTTTTTAAGCCAGCAGCTGAACTTATTATCACAAATTAAGTAGACTAATGTTTTCAATTTGTATTCCATCTTAAATAAAGGCAAGTTGACCAGTTTTCTGAAAGATTTATCGGAATACACAACTCAACTTCAAACACATATATTTTAATTACAATTTTAATTAATTTTGCAGATGGCAGATCTAAAAGTCAGACATTTATGCATATTAAACAAACGTCTCCACCCCCTCCTCCGTTTCAAAGTGTGTTATAAAATTGATAAATAATATAGAATTACAGAAATTACCGAACAAGTGAAATCATCAGGTGGGTTATTTACAGTGTTTTAAACAATAACTTTTGGCTGATGGAAAACATACAAACCAGTCACAGATCATATTTATACAAGTTTAACAAGAACTCCTCTTTCCTCTCTTTTTTCTGTCTGCCTGCCCTCCTTTACTTTATTCCCTTCTTCCACCTTTTTTCCATCCCTCCCCTCCCCTCCCTCCTCCCTCCCTCTCCCTCCCTCTCCCCTCCTTCCTTCCTTCTTCCTTCATCCTAAAGTGTGTTATAAAATATTTTTTTTTTTTTTAAAATGTCTCAGAACACAGAACAATTGAAATCTCAAGATTCGGTTTCTCAAACCGTGTACTCAGGCTGAGGCCTTGTCTGGTTTGATCCTCATAACCACTCTCTGCAGAAACTCGAAGGAATATTTCATGGCATTAGGATACTCCAGATTAACACTGTAGATGACGCCCATAAGCATTGCAAAGCCATGTGCCGCATCTTTGATGTTGTGAACGTTGAATAGTCTGCCACATTAAAGATCTCATTGGGTCTGGCCCGCCGTTCACCTTCATAGCCAATGAGGATACCGAGCTGCATCCCCTTCATCGCTTCATCCAGATTGTCAGCATGGGACTTGAAAAGCAGAAATAATATGACCATTTTCATCCGCAAGTAAATCAGCTTTACAACATCATATCAAAATTAAAGGTTTGGAGAAGAAGAGCAGACCGATGGTGTTGAGGATGAGGCTAACAGCAGAAGATATTTTAGCCAATTCTAACCATGTAAAAGTATGAATGTCAGCTCAAGTGCACACCATCTTTAAATATTTTTTTTTAATAAAAATATTCTTACATCACACATCCTGATAACATTAGATGGGTCTTCACCTGTTATGTACAATGGCAGACCAAGCAGAGCAGCAGCCCTCCTTCTCTCATTTGTGTCCTGCAAAACAAAGAAACAAGCAGTAAGATGAATGTTATGACAAACATAACAAATGCTGCCTAATTTTCTAGTCATCCCCTCTTCCACTTACATCTCTCACAAGGCAGTCCAAAATATTTTGAAGTGACTGCTTTTTTCCATACTTTGCTGCTGCTTTGTAAGCCTCCAGCAGTCTTGGGACAAGACCATCAAGTCCTTCGAGGAAAGATTCCAGGAGGTCCAAGGTGGTCACCCTCCTAAACTCTGCCACAATCTGATGCGACAGACAGAAAATACTGATCAACATATTTCTCAATAGGACACAGTAAAGTGTCTGACATAACATGATTAACCCTTCGGTTGTCCTCAGGTCAAGGAAGGAAGAGAGAAAGAAGGAAGGAAGTAAAGAAAGGAAGGGAGTAAGGGAAGGAAGGAAATGAGTGAGGAAGGCAGTATGGAAGGGAGGGAGGAGGAAATGAGAGGAAGGGAGTATGGAAGTAATGGAAGACTGAGTTGAAGTTCTCTCCTTCTCCCCCACTGCCTCTGTCCACGGGCCACGACTAATTACTGACACATATTCCGTGAAGCCACTAACTCCTTACAAACCGTAGGTTACATCAGTACCATACAAAACGTTCACCAAGCGCCATGAATGCGCTTCTGAAGAGGTGAATGTTATAAAACTTGAATTGGGTTAGATTAATTATGTGATAAATTCAACCACTTACCTTACTTCTTTGTTCAATTTCGTTTCCCGCCTGTGCTTTGGCTGCCCTTTGTCCAAATGATGCACCGTACTGCCCCAGACTTGATCCTTGCTAACAAACCACAGTCATCCGTCGTTCCTCTTTTCACCTTTCTCAATCTGCTCAGCTAGTGTACCTCTTCTTCTGTTAATAGGCAGCCGGAACCGGGTGGAGCGCCTGCTCAAGTTTTAAAATCATTATATCAAAATTATTAGTCCCTTATCAGATCAAGATGAAATTTTAACAAGCGCTATTTTTACGGCGCATTAATATTGCTGTCACACCACGGTCATGGTCAGTTTCTAAGAGATCCGGTTAACACCGAAAACACATACTGTTAAGTTATGTTGACACATCAAAATTTCCATTTCACTTAACTGACTTAAAACCTTGAGTTGGAATACCAATAACTCATCAAATTAAGTTAAAATTTCATGATTTGATAAAGTTATGATAACTTATTGAGCTTAACATTTTTTACAGTCCAATGCTGTTTGAAGCTAGAAAGGTGGCAGGGTCCCCCACATGTAAACATAGTGAAACAGTATCAGTCAGTTTGTTCATTTAGTGAGAGTGTATTTACCAAGTTTGTTCAGTCACTGAAAATATTGCTCTTCTGATTAAAAGCTACAGAATGCTCCTTTAAAAATCATTTAAAAAAAAACATTGTTCCAACTCTACTATCACTAATATCCATAAAGCTGCATTATCTGTGTGAGACTAAGGGCCAATCCCAATGTTCACCCTACTCACTACCACCAGCCCTCACCCACTACCACTGCACCCTGGAAATGAAGCAACAAGGGGTAGAGCTTTGTAATCTTCCCTAGGAACCGGGACACCACTTAAATGTGCATTTTGTTATCACGTGCACATTTTATGACGTGACCTGTCGGCTGGGTTTCGTTTCTGATGTTTGTAAACAGAAACTTAAGTGTGATCAGCTGGGTGACATTCCATATCTGCGCGTAATAAGAAACACACACCCTGCAGCCCTGTATTTAAAGAAGCATCGACACAGCCCGCTGTCGAAAAACACAGCAGGTGTGATTCTGTCGGGTCCAAGATGCAACTCTCCTCCGTCGTCGCTTCTCCCGGGCGGCTGCTGCAGCTCTGCATCAGCACCCTGTGCTGCATTCTGACGAGCGCCTTTTCGAAGGTTCGCGGGTGGACGGCGGGATCCTGCAAGGGGCCAGCCTCAGCTGTTCCGCCTGCGGACAGCGGGCTGGACGCAGGCGAAGCCCAGACCCCGACGAGCGTCAACTACCACTTTACGCGCAAGTGTAATTACAAATGCGGGTTCTGTTTCCACACTGCGAAAACTTCCTTCGTCCTGCCGCTGGAGGAAGCCAAGAAGGGCTTGAGGCTGCTGAAGGAATCAGGTACGTCTGACAGATGAGTGTGTTCTGGTGGTTTGCAGCGGTGGAAGAAGTGCTGAGTGAGATCCTTTACTGCAGTGGGCTGAAAGCACCAATACCACACTGAGGAGATACCCCAGTGAAGGAGGACTCAGAAGTAAAACTCTTGCATAAACTTTATTCTTACAAACTGTACTAGTACTTATCAGAGCAACATTATGTCGCTTGTTATACCTTTTAAATAATAGCTTAGTAGCATCATTTCGATGGCACAGTGTCTTGTAGTAGGATCCCAGCGTTACACAGCAACAAATATGACGCCTGACAGATAGTTACAGACCTGTGATCTGTATTTACAAAGGTGGTGTTGCACTTGAAAAAAACTGTGGGGGGCGCCAAATCGCACAGAAGGTTTTACTTAATGTTACTGTTGTTTTAGCTGCTGCAGATATTTCATTTAGACTTCATATGGTACAGTTGAAGCTACAACAATGCACCATAATCTGTAGGATCAGCGTTATGTACTGTGTATGTGTTTTCTGCACTGTGTGAACCATGTATGCTCAGAAAATCAGCCTATTTGAACAAATAAAAGTCAGTACATTTGGAGAATAGTTTCTTATGTCTTTTTTGTTTGTTTGTTTTTTAAAAAAAGAGCATTCTCAATTCTAAATTCAAGTTTTTTCAGTGAATGGAAGTGAATGGAAAATCATAATCTGTAACTAGTAAAAAGTACGGTATTTGTTGGAGATGTAGTGTCGAGCTGCTCAGGTAAAATTCAACTGCCTGGATTTTGTGCTTGAGTTCAGTAAACATACTGAAAACAGCATGCAGTTAAATTCATCGCTGTGTTTTTTCAGGCATGGAGAAGATCAATTTCTCTGGTGGAGAGCCGTTTCTGCACGAGAAGGGAGACTTTCTGGGGAAGCTGGTTCAGTTCTGCAAACAGGACCTGCAGCTCCCGAGCGTCAGCATTGTCAGCAACGGAAGCATGATTAAAGAGAGGTGGTTCCAGAAATACGGTGAGGCTGCAAATTAGTGCTCACTTTGTGGGACAAATTCATAATGCACATTTTTTGATCAGAGAAGAAGAAGAATGTCCTCATATTGCACCAGTGTTACACTCTAAACTCTCTCCCTCTCTCCATCAGGCGACCATCTGGACATTCTGGCCATCTCATGTGACAGTTTCGACGAAGCGACCAACCAGCTGATCGGCAGGGCTCAGGGCAGGAAGAGCCACCTCGACAACCTCTACAAGATCCGCGACTGGTGCCAGCAGTACAAGGTGGCGTTCAAGCTCAACTCGGTCATCAACACCTTCAACGTGGACGAGGACATGACAGAGAGTGTCACCCAGCTCGGCCCGGTCCGCTGGAAGGTAACGACAGTGTGCGGCACGTTTGCACCGTGGGCACCTTGACACGCATACACACTCACCTCCTCTGAATGTGCTTCAGGTGTTCCAGTGTCTGCTGATTGACGGGGAGAATGCAGGAGAGGAGGCCCTGAGAGAGGCGGAGAGGTTCGTCATCAGTGAGCAACAGTTCCAGGAGTTTCTGGACAGACACAGCAGCGTCTCCTGCCTTGTTCCAGAGTCCAATGAGAAGGTAGGCTGGAGCGATCTTTCCATATTAAAGCAACCCTGTGTACCTTCTGAGGTAATACTTAATTCTTATTCCCAGATCGTCAGATATCAAGGCTGTCTTTCAAAGACCAGATTTGGTATTTTATTATGATTGGTATTTGACGATCTGGGCATGAGACTGGTGTACCCCGCCACTCACCCATTGTTAGCTTGGATCAACCCTGCGAGGGAGACATGGTTAGAGATGGACGGAGACTCTAAGTTGTCATCTCAGTCATGTGAGAGATCAGCTCAACCTATATCTCTTTCTGTTGGGAGCGGAGCAACATCAGCACTTTCAGATGTAAAGAGTGTGACATCGTTGTGGATCAGTTGCCAAAATTGAAGTTTGTGGTCTTGGTTGTCTTCACAGATGAGGAATTCTTACCTGATCCTGGATGAATATGTAAGTACCTGATATTGTCAATGGTCTAAACACACGTCTTCTTTGGATCGGTGCATACACTGGCCACATGGGTCATTCCTTAATGTCACTGTAACTTGTTTGAAGTCCGTTTTAGAAGGAGACCTATACGCCTTGTCATATCTTCCTCCCCTTATTGTTTTATATGTGTAATTTTGCATGTAAAACATGACATGATGTGGATTTTACTGATTGGAATTCAAAAGCTTTAGTTTGGCTCCATTTTGATCATTTAAACTTGCATGTTTTTAGGTATTTTCCCCCTCTAACTGTTCGCCACACCAGCGATTTGGATTTTAATCGTTTATCGTTTTTCAGATGCGTTTCCTGGACTGCCGAGAGGGAAGGAAAGACCCGTCCAAGTCCATCCTCGATGTCGGCGTGAAGGATGCCATCCGCTTCAGTGGTTTCGACGAAAAGATGTTTCTCAAGAGGGGAGGGAAATATGTGTGGAGCAAAGCTGACATGAAGCTGGAGTGGTGAACACCAACGGCTTCATTATGCTTTCCCTTTTTGTGTGATAGCACAGAGCTTTTGTACAATAAGAGTGTTTTTCATCAGTGTGTGTTGGTTACTTTTATAACTTAATATAGTGCTTAACTATTGACATAATAATTTTAATTTTAAGGGCAACAGTTTAAGATAGATACATTTAATTGTTTCCTTGCACTGAATATTTTTTGAGTAAATATTGTATATGATATATTATTTTAATAAAAAATACCTAAAAAAAAAATAAAGTGTGAAAGTTATTTCATCCATTGTGGCTGGATGTGACTGTATAAGGTGATGTTGAAGACACATTCATTACATTTGGTTCAAACAACTTTAATATATTTTATACTATTTTGTTCATGAACAAGTTGTTTGGTGAAGTTTTTATGCAACACTTTTTCAATACGAAGCATTGTATAATTGGTTAGATGATTAATTGATCTAGTCTAATACATTTTTTTTATTATTAAATTCTTATTTATTATGACAGTAGAATAAGATACAAGATAAGATACTTGTAAGATACTTGTGTAGTTTGGAGGTGTACTTCAGGTCATTGTCCTGTTGTAGGAGGATTGGTTCCAATCAAGCGCTGTCCACAGGGTATGGCACAGTGTTGCAAAATGGAGTGATAGCCTCCCTTATTCAAAATCCCTTTTACCTTGTACAAATCTCCCACTTTACCAGCACCAAAGCAGCCCCAGACCATCACATTACCTCCACCATGCTTGACAGATGTGTCAGGCACTCCTCCAGCATCTTTTCACTTGTTCTGCGTCTCACAAATCTTCTTCTGTGTGATCCAAACACCTCAAACTAAGATGTGCCTGTCCATAACACTTTTTTTTCCAATCTTCCTCTGTCTGACGTCTAATGAAGCTGCCAGTTGAGGACCTGTGAGGCTTCTGTTTCTCAAGCTAGAGACTCTAATGTACTTGTCCTCTTGCTCAGTTGTGCACAGGGGCCTCCCACTCCTCTTTCTGTTCTGGTTAGAGCCCGTTTGTGCTGTTCTCTGAAGGGAGTAGTACACACCGTTGAAGGAAATCTTCAGTGCAAGTTTTAGCATGGAATAGCCTTCATTGCTCAGACTGTCGAGTTTCAGTGGAAACGTCTCTTTTTCTGGCCATTTTGAGAGTATAATTGAACCCACAAGTGTCGGTGCTCCAGATACTCAACTAGCTCAAAGGAAGGCCAGTTTTATAGCTTCTCCAATCAGCGCAACTGTGTTTTTTGTTTTTGTTTTAAAATTCCATTAAAGATCAGGCTAGAAGAGTCATTTACCACATTAACAATGTCTAACCTAAAAAATACAGTGCTTTTCTTTCAAAAATAAGGACATTTCTAAGTGACCCCATACTTTTGAACGGTAGTGTATGGACATGCATACATATGTTTATCAAGTTTTCATCATGAACTGGGTCACTGTGCTGCTAAATATTTTTTTTCATGTAAAGATTTTCTAATTCCTTTAAATGCCGCTCCATCTGGTACACATGACCTCTCTCAGTATGTATACAGTCCTGTCTACAGCCCTACATGTAAGAACATGTTGCATCTTCCACCGCTCACGCGTGAGAGCTTGTGATTGTGTTATTTTACACGACTATTAAAAAAATAAAAAAATAAAATGCGATTGCAGTATCGTGACGGCAGGGGGCGCTGCTGTTTGTGCCAGGCTGCTGGGTGCTGAGCTCTCCCTTAAAGCGGCAGCGCAGGGCAGCAGACGGGAAGCCTTCTCACGAACTAATGGCGTCTCTCCAGTGCGGGGCAGCTGATCTCCCACCGAGCACGGCAGCAGGAACGGCGCAGAGGTAAACACGCCGCCCCCGGATTCCTCCAGGACAAGACAGCCTCTCCGCTTCACGCGGGAGTTCGTGCTGCAGGCTGGCGGGCTGGACGCTGCGCAGCCGTCAGTAATCGAGAGCAGACCGCGGTTCCGGTGTACAAACAAACCCTACTGACAAGCAAAACAGACAGGACACAGTCAGCCGCGGCTTCCCTCCGCTCTGCTTATTTCTCTCCGCGGTTTCCGCCGATGCTTATTTTTCGGCGGGGCCTGGTCTGAGGCGCTGTGGGCGACAGTAGCGGGTCAAATGTTCCCACCCCGCCGTCGGAGGGACACATAATGGACATGGGCATCACCCCTTCAGAGATATCCTCCTCCTCCTCCTCCTCCTCCTCCTCTTCCTCCTCCGCCTGACTGGCTGGCCGCCTCTTCGTTAATCCAATTCAGGAGATCATCTTCTCAACCCTTCCTGAGGTTACACCACCAAGACGGCGTTATCTCAGAAAGCCAGGTAAGGTCTTTCTGCTTTCTTTCTTTTATTAAAAGCCCAGTGGAAGGCAGCGGGCGCCGTGGCAGCATGAGCTCACAGTCTTAATTGGAAACTGCTGTCGCATTTTATTTTCGCCATTTCCTCGTTTTTTTTTTTAGTTTTTTTTTTTAACAGCAAGATGTGTCGTCTGCTCGGCTGACGGAGCGGTGTCAGGGGTGGCGTGTGAAGCCCCTGTAACTCCTTGTTGGCCTAATCTTTGGGTGGGGGGGCAAACAGCTGGAGTGGATAGATAACAACAAAAGCAGTGACTGCAGGTAGCCTGTGTAAAAACAATGACATCAGTAAGGTTTTCTCTCCCTGTGTGTGTGTGTGTGTCTTGCTGACTCTTGGTGAGAGTTGGTTGTAAACTGTTGTCCACCATTAACATTAACTCATTTGTTTCAGCATACAGCAGCTGCCTTGGGTGAGAGAGCGTTTGCATCTGAACTCTGTGCTCAACGTGCTCGGAGTGGATGGCTCCGCCGAGCTTCGAAAAGGTCACTTGGTGCCCTGCTATTTCCATTTTAAGCAGCAGGTCCCCCCTCAGGGTACAGTCAGATTGTAGGCATAGCGATGAAACCAGGCTACTAGACAAACGGAGCATTCCTCGCAGCCAGCGCTGGTGAAGGCTGTGAGGTTTCTGTCAGTGTGTGTGGTATGGATACATGTTTTTTTTCTAATGTGTGTCCTACCTGTACACTGTGTTCTCATCTCTCACACTCCTTTAAATGTCAGATGTCAGTGGTTCAGATTCACACGGTGAGTTTTTAAGTGACATACGTCCAACATACATGCTGTTATCAACCCTCGGCTTTGAAGATCTTCTCGTTTTCTGCTATTGATTCTGTCCCCGGTGTCACGTCTCAGGCAATATTGCTACATAGTGAAACACACACACAGACATTTGAGGAATGTTGTGCACGCCATACAGAGTTTCACAGGCGATGGATGTTGTGATGCACTTTTTCCATTCCCCTCTGAAAGAGAGCTCCCGCCGGGAGGAATCTGTCTCTCGCCGCTGCAGATTTGTTCAAAACAAGAGAGAGACGGTCGGTACAAGGCAGTAACACATTCTTCAGAGTGACCAGCAGCAGTCGGGTCCCGTTTCCCGGAGGAGAGCCGAGATGAGTTTACTTAAGAGGGAGGGAGGAATGAGGTTATGATGCCCAGAACTCAGTCCAGAGGGAGTGTGGTCGTGGCCAGGAAAAAAACCCACAAGATTGTGCATGCCGACGCATACACACACGGCCACGAACATACGAGGAGCACTATATGACATCAAGAGGCTGCGATTTGTTTTGGTGCTCAGGCAGTCTCTCTGTACACACTTCATGTCTGTCTGAGCCTTTCATTGGTCTGCTTGACCTTGACATCAGCGTGCACTGAAAATACATCAGTGCAGCGCTTTGAAAAAGATCTCTGCTGAATGTGTTATTGTGATGGTGATGATAAGGCACATCAACAGATATCCTGATCGCAGGGGAAAAGTCTGTCGCTGGGTTTGTTTTACATGGACTCAGCTTTTGGCTGGGCCTTTTTTTTTTTTTCTTTTTTCTTTTTTTTTTTTTTTTTGGAGCAATCCTCAAGCAGCGTTCTACAAAACAAAAGCTCCTGAGAAGAACATGTTTGTAATAACTTTCTCACAAGTTTGCCCCCCGCCTTTTTTTTTTCTTTCTTTTTTTTTTAGCGGTGAATTGCAAACGAAAAAGCAATACTGGCTCTCATGGCATCATCAGCAGACGCTTCAGTCTCATGTACAGACAGCTTCTCAGGGCCAGTTAAGTGGAAATCCAGTAAAAATACAGCCCTGTATTATTTCGCGTACCCTGCACAGTAGCCTTAAGCAGAGTACACAGTGTATGACTTGTTAAAACCTGCTGATCATTTTTTGCAGGTTTGGGATATAGCTTGATTGACTGACTGAATCCACTTCAATTCATTTTTCTTCAGCGACTTGGCTCATCTACTTATATGAAACATATAAAATAAATACCCGCTTTATTGCCACTCTATACCTGTTACTTCCCACAAATTCCAATAAATGACCATGGAACGTGTTTAACTTCAGTATTCCCAGAATTTTGCAGCCCTAGTTTTAATCCTGGTCAACTGTGTTTCCCACAGCAGCACATAACCTGAAAGCAGACAAGTCAGCCCGAGGCAGACCTAATCTGGAAATGTCACATGTGTTTAAATAGACGTAACCAGTATTTTAAAAGTCAGTGGCTGTCAGTTCATCACCGTCTTTCCTTTCACGGAGCTGAGGCCCTGCGAAGGACATGTAACTTTTCCGTCGTTAGGTAACCGGCGTTTCTTGGCCGCCCCAGACAACACGGTACACTGCTGCAGCGTACGTTTGCTGAATCACTCCATTATTCTCCTAACGTTTACACGTCTCGAGAAGTGATTTGGGCGTAATCTGACTCCAGGGGCCGTAGTCTGCCTTTTGTGCGGTCAGGTTGCCAAGGATTATGCAACAGCTTTAAATGCCATTTCAGCGAAGGGGGTGTTGTGTGAGTGAGTGTTCAGGGTGTTGCCGGTTTCCAGGTGAGCCGAGCAGCGCGGCCGGGGTCGAGGGGAGGGGTGGTGGTGTTGGATGCCGGATAGTCAACAATGCAGCCACTTGAGCTCTAAACGACTCCCGGAAAAATGATGTTCATTGCTCGGAGAGCGCTTCAGCTCCCTGTTATGGCTTGAATCCAGCCCGTCGGGATGAGATGGGGATTGTTATGAGAGTGTAATGTGATGCCCCTGTGTGCCATGCTTCTTCCCAATGGCCGCTTGGCACTTTGAACCGTTCTCACAGGCTCCATTTTTCTCACACAGGTAGGGCACGTCAAGTGAGACGCTATTATGTAATGAGCGCACCACCAATTCTGCTGACCCTCTGACACTTTCCGAGGATTTAGCACTTCAGGAATGTGTAAATTGCGGCCAGTCCTTCAGGTTGAAGCAACGGGCACAAGTGTCATTTCAGAGAGAGAGAATTATGTGTTCATCCTCTTCGGACGTTGACACCAAAAGCCAAAAAGCCTCTGTGCTTCACGCTGACTGTCGAGTCCATCTGTACATACATACTAACCGCCTAATGGACCACCGCCAAAATGCTCTCAGAAAACAGATGTTGGTGCACTCTGGATACATTTTGTTTTTTTCTATCTGGGGTCAGATTTTACTGACTGCACTCCGCAGAAAAAGATGCCCTTAAAATAGATGATGTAACATCATTATGTCGAGATACATCCAGCGCAGCTATAACAGAGTCTCACGAGAGGGAGGAAAAAAATGTGGCGTTCCGTAACATTTGTAGTCAGGCTTTCCTTCTAAAGTTGCTAAATTGGGAAAAAAAGTCAGCAAAGAAAGTACTTTGTTGGAGGAGACGGTGGTTCTTCCACCCACGGTAGCCTCAATAGACTATTAGACTATTAGACAACAACACGCCATGCTTCATGTTCATTAAAAGGGTACAACTTACGCTCTGGCTCGACTGGGAATAAGCCAATCCTTTGCTCTTACTATGTCTGTCTCTATCATTGTTGCTCTCCACCTACGCATTAAAAAAGAAAAAAAAAGGCACATTACAACACGTTCGGGCTTGTGAAGTCTCTAAGTGAAGGAGAAGTAGATGAGTCAGGAGGTAGGCCGGGATCTGGGAGTGCTAGTGATGAGGCGGAATCTGGTGAAGCCTGGCATGGCATAAATCACGAGCTGAGGCCATTCGGGACAACAATTACATTACAACTTTGCGTCCTGTCTTTCTTTGGGCATATGCTCCTAAAAACTTAACTTCTTGCTAGTTGGTTGTCTGCCTTTGTTAATGGCCTGAAGAGAGTGGTGGAAACACTTTCTAGCCCAAGAAACCTGCAGCCCAGCAAGACTTTAAGCGTAAAGTTTTACACAATGTCAAACACCCCAGGAGCTGCTAGTATTTTCAGATATACAATAGAATAGCGATTTCTGTTTCTGTTCACAGCGTGTATAAAAACACTCAGGGATCTTGATGAAGACGTCAGACAAAAGAACTGTTGCAACCGCAGTAATGCTGCACTCAGCACGAGTACTTTCCCACACAACAGCAGCACACAGAGAAGCCGGCTACCTTGCCGAGGAGTTGGAGTTGGAACGGCTCTCTGTGGTTACTCCTCCTCCTCCCATTACTCCCTCGGAAAGCATTTTTTAAAAACCGATCCGCACACCAAACAAAAGAGAAAACAACCTCTGTTTTGTTTGCAGGCGCGTGTCTGACGGCCAGTCGTGCTTACTGCTAACCATGGTGTCAAACGCCCTGTGATTCCTGCGGCTGCCTCACAATTAAAGCCACCCGTTGTTTGTGAAGCAGCAGCAGAAGGAACTGTTTCAGCAAAAAAAGAAGATGATTAAAAGCTGTAGTTTGGCCCACAGATTCAGGGAAATGAGAAGGCAGATGTGTCAGGTTATCAAAAAATTGCTCTATCAGTATTTCTGATAACAATCCCTAGTGAGTGTCTTTTTCTTAAGAACAGCTGAAGCCCCTGAAAAGAATGTAACGTGTCTGAATGTGGGCTGTGTTGACTTTCGGGGGCCAAGCGTTCAGCGGTTTGCATGCGCTGTCATGCCACCATTGACACAACACTCTTTTTAAATGTGTCACTGTGGTTTTTGTTTTTCTTCTGCCTTTACAGAGTGTTTCCTCTCCTCACTTTTAGTCAGTGTACATCCATTGTGTATCTGCACCAAGCCCAACAACAGGACGTCAGTGTGTTTCCTAAGGCTGTCTTTGGCTTCCTATCTCTCTTTCTCCTTGCAATGGGACTCGGAGACCGGGCTCACTTTTACAAGGCGGCAGCTCACCGACTGCGTGGATGAGGCGCTGGAGGGCAGAGCGAGAGACGGAATGTGATGTTTGTGATGAGGCGTACGAGCTGTGAGAAAAGCCCTCTGTGGACGATGATGCATTGGGAGTGTCTTCTCCACAAAGAGAGTTGAAGAGGGTGCATGAGAACTTAGAAATTCTTGAGTCTACACCCTTTTTTGTTTGGTCTGCGTTTCCCTAACTCAATGATTCCCTAACTCAGCGATTCCCTGAAATTGCTTGTGAATTGTTGAGCCCACTGCTGGTGAGAGTGTCACCGTACCCTGCAGATTAGTCTGTGAGTGCCTCTCCGTTAGAGTAGCTCTCTCCTCCTGCGACCATGAGAACTCTATTGTCCAGTGGAGTAGCAGCGCTGCTCACTGTGCAGCGGGTCACTCTCGTTTAGTTTTTTAACGTGGCCTGCAGCTCTCTCTTTAAAGTCATTTCAGTGAAAGGATAAAACTGTTGATATGACTAAAGTTCTTTTGAGTGCCTCTGTTAAAATAAGTGGAAATTATAGTTGTTTTTTTTTTTTCTGGATTCTTTCATTGTTTCATAGCCACTGCTTTTTGAAACTCTGCATGCATGACAAACAATAGTTGCTGTGTGTGTGTGTGTGTGTGTGTGTGTGTGTGTGTGTCTGAGTGAGAGAAAGAGAGCCATTTTCAAGAAAGAAAATAAATATTAGTTGCAGCCCTATACTCTTGAGGGTGTAAAAATATGTAGTAATTGTGTGAAATGAGCTCACTGAGCTAACTAGCTAATGGCAGCTACAGTCGGCAGCATATAGCAGCTACTCTTGTGCTACACTGCCCTCTATTTGTTTAGGGTATGAATTCAACAGGTCACCAATTTTTACACATTGCACCTTTAACCTGTCCATCAAATTACTCCTACTAACAGTTGTCTTCTGTGTAGTTAAGTGTTGCCTCATGCCATAGAGCGCTGTCGTCATTAAACAAATTAAAAACACGCAACACAGCGTCATGGAACATGTTGTTAGTTTAACTGTCTCAGCTTGTCATACACACAAAACCACTGAAATACAAAAATGTGGCGCATGCACAGCTTAATCGTGTTATGTCAGTCAAATTAAGGGAGGAATTGAGTAGGCATGCCCACATGTTGGACTATTTGGAGTATTTATGAATTTACAGCATATTGTTTTAATTGCAGAGTAGCTACACTCAAGAAGCAGTGTGGCTGGTGGTGGACATACAGACTACATTAGCTCAAATCCAGCATATATCCTATTTGTTATGTTTTATTGCCTCTGATAAGGGGTTTTCTATGGGCTGCCTCACATTCTACTTTAATCAAATACTCCCAACAGTCAACAGTGTCTCTCTATGGAGTCGTTCCTTGGCCGGCAGCCACAAGGCGTCTTTTTGTGTTTGTTTCAGAAACGCTGCCAGAAATGTGCAAACGTGTCTACCAGTTACGTTACTGACAGACAAGCCTTGTGAATGCAGCCTTTATTTGTTGGTGGATTTTTTTTCAGCCGCTGGCCCTCAGTGGGTGTGACCTTGTTTTGTTTTGCTGCGTCGATGAAAAATTGAGATTTCTTTTCGGGAGTGTCCCTTTTTTTTTTTTTATTCTAATCTATTCATCTGCCGTTAATAAACAACCAAGCAGATTCCAATGTGGTATTTTTCTCACATTTTGTTTTTGGATGGAAATTCATAAGGAATTCTAATGAGGTTCACTTCAAAGATGAAATCTGAAGAGAGAGAGAGAGAAAAAAATGCAACCTGGCAGATAAACCACACTGAAATAATCAAAATGATGCCAATGACATTAACAAACAAAACTGAGTTTCAAAACAGTGCATTTTGCCAGTTTTATTTTTTTTGGAAGTGAGTACAAAGAGAATTGTGGACGGATGGAACCATCTTTAATGACAAAACTGAAAAGAACTTCCCACGATAACACGAATGAGGGAGCGGCTGAGTCCGGGCTGAGCCGAGCTGTTTCTGGACGTCAGATTGGGCTTTCTCAAGATTTTAGCTTCTATTAATACAGTGGCAGGTAAGATTCAAGATTGATGGGACATCCAAAATAACAACCTCAGAGCTTAATCTGATTATTCAGTGTAATCTGGTTATATAGTGTAAACAAAATGACTGAAGAGGTGGAGCAGCGAGCGACAACAGATTGCCAGCAAAGTCGACCCTTTGCCCAGGCTCTCTGCATCTGTCAATAGAAATAGGCTCAATGTGGCATGCCTGTCGTCTCCACTTAGCTTCTGAGATGCTAATGTGAGCCTAGATGGCTTTTTTGGAAAGAGGAGGAGCGCAGGCCTGTTGTTGCTGCTCAGAGCCTTGTTTTAAGCACTTCTGGAGCCGGCAAGATGTGGTGTCTCACGACTCAAATAAGGACATTCTTTGAGCAGCCTTATCTTGTTTTTTCTTCTTTTATTATTCTTTGTGTTGTAGAAAACTGTACGCCGTCACCCTTGTACAGCACAGTCTGGCTACATCGCCCCGGACAATAAGACTTTGTGGGCGTCGATCGCCTCCTTGCTTCAGGCACTCGACTGAATGTTTCGCTTTGTGCATGTCACTCGCAAATATGTCATCGAGGCTGACGGCGTTTTCTTTTTCTTGCGGAATCCGAAACAGTGGAGTGCGACTCGTCTTGTTGTGTGGAAATTGGAAAACAAACACTCCAAATCTTACTAGCAGTCAGAAGAAAAAGCTTCAGGAACTTAAAAGGTCAGCGAGTGCCGCCCGAATGTAGGTCCAGTTAGGCATGCGTTGGATTTTTCTTCAATATAGACTCTTTAAAAACTTCAAGGGAACAAACAGAGAACATTTTAAAATGCGACCGGAGTCTCATGAATATTTACACTCCGTCAGTGAGCGCTGCCAAAGCCTCGGCTCGTTTGCCTAACTGCCTACTTAGGCGGCTTACAGGCGTGTAGAAAAGATTCCTGTTTTTTATGACAATTTCACATGATTTTTTTTCATTTCCTCCCCATCTTCTTGCCTTCTGTTTCTTCCTCCTTTCTCTTTTGCCCCATTTCACTCTTCCTGTTTTCCTCCTTCCTCTTTCGTTTTTTTGGTCCAGCTCACTCGCCTGTTTTTGTTCTGCTTTGTTCCTGTGTTCTTATGATGACAGTTTCAGTTTGCTCTACCTGTTGACACTGTCGCAAACATTAAAAACCATGAAGCCATTGTAGCCTCGGGCATTGACTGCAGATTTTTGGACATTTACTGTACAGCCCTCGTTAAGGGAGTGTTGCATACAGACCCCCGGTACTGCAGAATGCAGAAATGTTGTATTGAGTGTGATATGGACAACTTTTGTTCAATGAATACAAATCCAATGTCTCTGTAACAATTTTTCAGATGCAATATATGTACAGTATATGCTAACTACAAACAGTTGGCAAACTAGCCAGTCATCTATCTGGAAGCCTTTTATTCCACAAAGTTGTCGCCAAGGACTAAAAGCTAGTCCCAGATTTACTTGCTTGGTCATTCCCTTTTTTTCTTCCTAGTTTCCTCCATAAATGCATCCTTGGTATCTTTACAGCTAATGTTTTCTGAGGCTGCCCACTCGCCCTGGTGCCATTACCAGCACCACTCTCCACCAGTATTCCTCGCTGGGTCTCCTCATGCATCAGACTTAAAAACCTCCTCCTCTATGCAGTCCAAAGCTCCTGCGAATGTGAGCTAGCTATTTTTCTCCATAAACCCGTCACATAGAGTCACACCCATCCTCGGACTCGGCTTTCATTTTCATCTCAACTACACACCTTTTAAAGTCGTGTGCTGCAAAGCATTGCAGGTTGTGATCCTACCCACTCAGTGTACCTTCAGAATGATCCTGAAGCTTTTACTTTATGGTTAAAGTGTTACATAATGTTACTTTAAGTAAGTATGGTCCCACTTTGCTTAATTACAGAGAGTAGTAGATGGTTGTGAAAAGGGTGGGACCAGATCTGCTAAATCCAAAGAAAAACAAATTTAGCATTGCAGAGAGAAAAACGATTACTTTGCTGTTCTGTAGCCTATTCAGTGTTGTCATCACTGTCAACAAACCAGCACGTAAAGTTAAATATAAACCAGCTCGGGCAGAGCCATCACAGTTGCTGCAGGAGCCGTGCACTCTGCCTTAGACACAGGATATTTAGCTTGCATTGCAGCAGAAAAGTGGCAGGAGACCAAGTGGCCATGAGACTTCAGCTTTTTTGCCCTACATACCCAGTCATGACCACTGTCTGGCTACCACACACGCGCGCGCACATAACTTCTCCACACCACTCACGATGCCAAAATACATCTGGTCGATTGTGTAACTCCTCGGGGCATGGAAAAACTAGGTCTATCACCACTCTTAGCTCCCCTCTTAGCACCCCCCCCGCCCCTCCACGTCAAGGACAGACGGAGACTGTCCCCAACTGCTGTTACTCCACAAAGGCATGTCACCTTTCACATTCAGCGATTGAGCCGTCCCAAAAATAAAGTCCGCGGTGCTCGCGGGGTTACGAATGCAGTTTAGTTTCTAGTTGATCAAAAAAGGAGAAGACACGTCCCGAGCGCGTGGGTTTACGGCCGGTCACGGTGTGACTTGAGCGTCGTTCCAGTTTCTGTGTGATCCACATCATCCTATGGCCCACATACACCCGTGACCTACATTCTGCCTGCAGTAAACCTACTCAAAATAGACGCTGGCATGATTTATCAGTGTTATTTTAGTCTCCCACATTGATTTTATTTTAACAGTACACCAGTGTCATAAGTCAGATGGGAGATATGGCATGGAAGTATAATGAGGCTTGACAGTAATTTTTGTTATTTATCGTTGCCCTGAACGTGCTGCAAGGTTTTTTGCCTTTGCCCCACTGTTTGAGAAGAATCATTTATTACCGTTTGAATAATGCAGAAGGTGTCGATAACCGTCCATATTTGTGCATCAAACAGTGTTGCATGTTTGACCGTAGGCGTCGCGCTGTGTAGTATCGTGCTGTGTAGCGTCTCATAAGGCTAAAGATGTGAAGGTCTTTTGAATTCCTGATTTCCATCAGTTGGTCTCCATGTGGCCATCAGCTGCTAAACCGCTGCTTATTATTTGTCTCCTTGCAGGACTGAGCAGCAGCAGCCGTGCGCTCTGTCGGACGCGGAGGATTTGATAATAACAGTGTCGTACACAAGTCGGTGTCATTTGTACCCTGTGTTGCGCACGGTGTGTGTTTACCGACCACGCTTTCATGTTCTCTCCAGGAAGTGAAATGCAACAGCTTGTAGAATTGAATGCAACAGAAACACTTTTCACATATACATAGGCTGTACTGAATTACTGAATTATGTAACAGGAAGACATTTAAACCCAACGCAGCAGATTTTGGCGATTTAACTGATTGTTGATCACACAGTAATGTATCCATTCAAGAAGAAAATTGTTCCTCTTCACCCAAAGTCTGCATTGTATAAGTCCATCTCAACCCTCGGGTTGTTTTCGCCTCAGCCTGCGGTATTCTTCTGTCAACCAACCGTTTGATTTTGAGATCCGAGTCTCATGTGCACTTACTGGCTGTGTTTGTGTGTTTCTTCTGCGAAACAGTATGTCCGGCCGGTTTGTTCAGTCGCCCAGCAGGGAGCTTTCACAGCAAGGTGATGGAGAAGCAATCGCAGGCAGTATTAAAAAGTGAGCCAGGCGAGTCTGGAAAATGGACGACACTGGCACATCACCACCGTCCTGTCTTCCTCTCTTTATTTTTATTCCGTTTCTATCTTTTTTTCTCTGCAGTAGTGGACACAAAGAGGACGAGGCAGGAATGAGACTTAAAGGCCCGGCTAATTGGCCGTGATGAGCTGGGCCGCTCTGTTGAGGGAGGAAAAGCAGGAAGGAAGAGGGGAGGGAGGAGCAGACGGCAGGAAGTGCTTACTCAGACAGGCCAATCTGAAATTATTGGGGGTTTTTTTTCCTCTTTTTTTTCACCTTACTGCAAATTTCAGGCGATTTCTGGCAACTGTATATAAGGATTTTTGAGATAAATCAAATCAGATGCTGTGTCAATGGGATGAAGTCACAGCAAGTACAGTGAGCTACTAATTATGGTAGCAGGATGCCAGACAGGAACATTGACATGAGTAAACCTGAGCTCGGATTCAGTTACGCTGATAAGGCCAGTCGGAGCAGAGTTTTGCGTCAGTCAGCTAGTATCGCATCATGCCTCCTCACTTCATTAATACTGCTGCAGCAAATAATGACACAATTGAAGATCTACTGTACCGGCTCGCCCCCCCAGACTTCAGGTAGAACACCATCCACCACCTCAGTTTATTCCAGCCCTGAATACAGTGGCAGACCTCAGCTCCCGTCCTTGTTTAATTGGTTGATTCGTGCCGATCTGCTGAAGGACACCTTTGAGCGTGTGCTGAAAGAGTTTTTTATCTGCGTGCAAGAGAATGATTGAGATAAATGGCACGGCTACAGGTGTTAACACATCAGCCATATATATGCTTTAATGCCACATCATATAATTACACAGTGTAAAAGCTGTTAACTCAGGTGAAAATGGAGAGCTTAAAGATTGTTTCCCCCCAAGTCTCTCGTCCTTTCAGGCCTTCTCTCTCCTCTATGGGAGCAAATGATGAGGTGGCTTGTACACACCACTGCAGTGAGAGCACTCGGGTTTATATCCTCATGAATGTAAAGTCCACATCACTATGCAGCGTGAGGCCTGGCGGTGTAGCGTATGAAAATGTGCTCTCACTTGCCATCTTCCCAGGTGAGAATTTGCATTTAATAGTTTTTCCCTTTACACGAGGGTTGATTTATGCTTCCAAGACCTGCAGAAAGTCGCCAGAATGACTCCAAACCACATAATTCATGCTGCTGCTGATGAACGCAGAGCAAAAGTATATATATATATATATTTTTTTTTTTAAGCCTGGCATATTTAGATAGCTTGTTTTGGGTTAAGTAAGGACACATTCAGTGATTTGATTTGACTTGATTGACTACATAAGACTCAAAAGATCATGAACAAGGAGTCCATATGCTGTAGTTATAAATCAGGACTAGACAGTTGGCAAGAAAGCCAAGTGTCTGCATCTCGCCATCAAAGGCGTGTGTTGACAAGTTGTGTTTTAATTAAAGATGTCGCATGAAGCGGCACGTCGTCCATAAATTAAACAAACCCGTGATGTAAAGGTACAATATATGGAGACCACAGTATGCGGTCGGACACAATATTTTTCTGTGTCTCCATTTGAGTGGCTTGGTGCGATATCCATCTATGTTTTTTATGCACTTGAAGTGACCTTTATTCAACGCGCCATGCGATGTAGATGTTGGAGATGTGGATAAAGCTTTAATGGATGGTATCATGTATGCAGCTGCATTCGCCTCGAGCTCCCCAGAGAAGTTCTCCACAATTGCTCCTCCATGACCATTTCCACCCCCCCCTTATGCAATGGATTCTGTGTGTGTGTGTGTGCGTGCTTTGTTTGTCTCTCGGATGTGGAATCATTATCGCATGAGTGCTGCTGCAGTCAGTCAGTTAAGCTACGAGTTGAGCCCCCTCAGACTGATGACCGACACATGGTGACCACTGCTCAGGATGGATGTTTGACTCCTGACTCACTTCTGACTCCCGCTTCATTGATTTTTTTATTTATTTATTTTTCAGACTTATAGCTCACATCGCTCGGTGTATACTATATACATCTACATGTATCCCGGTGATAATGGACCATCTAGTTAATAATTCAGCAGAGGGAAGGCACTGCACCTCCGTTTCTCATGAAAACTCATTTTCCCTGTGTTTCTCTTTCTCTCTCCTGCGCTCTCTGCTCTCCTCGGGCCATCCTTACAAAACAATTTCATTTGTCCCCATCGACCCGGTCTGTCAGCATTTGCACAGCCAATATAAAGTCTTGGAGGAGAGAAACTGATTCAAATGTATTAGAAAGTCCTGCTATGTATAGTGTGAATTACTTTTTTTTTTTTTTTTTTACCATCAGGTGCTTTTGCCACAGGGCTAATGGAGTTCAGCTGCTTATACTGGGAGACAGATAAGGAATAATGGACTCTTTCAGTCACCCCGATTCATTCAAGCATCAGCTGCATTGATTTGGGACTCTACGGCAGAGGTGTTAATAAAGTTTGCAGTTTTCTGCACCAAATATGTGTCAGAGGCCTACAATTAAACTTTAACTGGTAAAGTCTCTCTCCTCTTAGTTTGTCCATGTTTGCAGAATATCATTGTTCCAATTGTTTCATTAAAGTCGGATTATGTAAGAACTGTCCAGCTGTTGTACTCAAAAGTAGGGGTATCAGCTAACTGCTGCTATCTGTTGCTGCTGTTGGCTCAGCCAGCTGTAGTAGTGGTCCAGACTGGGATTTTGGGGCACCAGAAGAGCAGAGAGGAACACTGAAACTCAGTTTTGTTTGTGCTTTGCAGTTCGTGGTGCTTTGACTGTCAGACCTGACACGTACCGCTCATTTGCTGTCTTCTACACAAATAAGGCTCCCCCTGCACAGCTGGATTTCCGAGCGTGATTTAATCACTGCAGTGGTTGAAGTTCCTATTCTACTTATTTTGGGCCACTGAAGCACACGCCCTCCCACACTATCCCCCTGAGGGGTCATTTGGCTCCATCCTGGTAACAAATTGTTTTTTGTTTTTTGTTTTTTTAACTTGCATACAATACAAGTTGCGTACAGCACCAAGATAATTGAGCTTCCTCGCTACTCAGTGCTTTCCGGATGGTGGGCGAGATGGATGAACACCAGGTGATTTGAATGAGTCAGACATGAGGTGAATCTCATTTTTCAGTTTGTCATCGTCTCTGTTTGTCTCACTTCGAAATCACGTCCTCGGTCCGCCTCCTGCTTAGAGTAAGACATGACGAAGAGACGCGGAGGAGGAAGAATGGAGGCAGTCAAAATGACACGTTTCTTCTAGTCGAGCATCATCTGAATGGACGTGACTTATGACAGCAGGTGCAGAGCGGTGGATCGCATGAGCTTGGGATCATAGCTGCAATTTACAGGCTTGTTGTTCTAGTTGTATTCACATAAATAATCTAATGCAATCAAATATTAAGTATATTGTCCTACCTATTTTTTTTGGCCTTTCTTATATTTGCATCTCGAGTTATTTGTGCCAACTTACTTGATGATGTTTTTGCCCTGTATGGTTGATGACTCCACTGTGACTCAACAATCATAAAGTGTTTCTTCTTCTACCCTCACTCAGTACCTATCCAGTACTTTTGTCTAACAGTGCTACCCATTTTGCCACCGCTTGTAGCTCCACAAACCTGCAGTGAAGTGAATAGCTCTGCACTTATCAGCCGCAGTATCCGATCACTCACAGATTTCCAATGAAGTGTCTTTCTAATAATAGACTTCTACATAAGATGATGCACTCGTGTTGCCTCACTGAAGCCTCCTTCGAGACTCTTCCTCCTTTTTCTCTCCTTGCACCACTGAGCAGAAACTTAGTGATGAATGATGCAGACCCCAATACTTTCCCTGACGTAATATGATGGACAGAGGAATAATGAGATATAAGGGCTAGGCAATTTACTGGAAGACTATTGGAATCGCAGTTTTTTTTTTTTTTTTTCTCTGACAAAGGTCAAACGTGTGACCAAACAGCATTATATGGGCAAAATGTGCAGTAATAAGGTGCAGTATATAAGAATTGTGCAGCCCTGTGAGATATGGAATAAATGGAATTAGTTTGAGGCACATTTCATTCCTGGCGCATCACCTTGCACCAGCCCATCATCTTGGTTTTACCTCATTACCACAACAGATTAGTTTTATTGCCCTAGCATGTTATCATCTGCCGTCACCCAGCACCCTAATGAAGTTGATCAATGGTGGATGCACCCTGTGCTTTTTCCCCCCGTCTCTCAAAGATTAAATGTGTTTTTAAGAAGTGCAGTGTGAAGACACATGATATCTTTGCCAAACCAGAACACACTGTCTGTCTCTTTCTCCCCCCTCTCTGGGCAGCGCATGTGGATGGCGCACGAGCTCGCGATCATGCGGACTCCTGAACCCGTCTCCTCCCAACCACCCACCCACCGTCCTCTCCTTGCACTGTATGCGTGTGATCAGGCACATTGAGGAAGGCATGACCAGTGAGAGCAAACCGCAATCTCACCCTGTCTCTCCTCCTCTGCCATCCCCCCATCATTCCCCCCACCACCACCTCCACCTCCAAAAATCCTCCTCCTTCAGCTGGTTGCTAAGCAGCACGGGGAGAGCTTGACAGTGTTGACGTTGTGTGCGCAGGACCACTTCCTGTAAACAGCCGAGTGGGTGCTCTTTGCTCTCAGCTGCAGAGGGAAGGAGAAAGCGAGACGAGACGGCCTAAAATAACCCTCCCTGACTCTCACAAAGAAGACGCGATGACGTGCATGGCAGAGAGAGAGAGAGAGAGATGGAGGGGGGGGGAAGTGTTATTTCATCTGAAGTCAAAATTTCACAAGGAGCTGAGATGGCTGATAGCTATAGGAGTTTCAGGAGCTTTTGAAATGTATTTCCCCCCCATGCTGCTAGAGAGCATGAGGTCTGGAATAGAAATGAATGCAGCTGACAAGGGCCATTTATGCACAGATCTGGTGCATTTCTCCATACAACAGGCCTGCGTGTGTGTGAAGACTGAAAATGCATTTTCAGTCATGTGGGTTGTGTCACTGCAAATAAAGCACATTTCTGTATTTATTATATAGATGGACACAAACAAATCGGAGGCTCATATTTTCACTTTAAATATTTCCATCATCGGCTGGATGTTTGAGCATTCCGGGCACTTTTATTTCAGAATAGACACTTGGCTTCAATAACCATAGCCACTCTTCATTCTGTTGTGTTTCAGCTCGGTGGCGGTGAAGATGACCACGGCACGGTACCGTCCCACCTGGGAGCTGGCCGTGGACCCCCTGGTCTCATGTAAGCTGTGCCTTGGAGAGTTCCCGCTGGAGCAGATGACCACCATCACACAGTGCCAATGTGTCTTCTGTACACTGGTGAGCAGGACACTGTACACACAGCAGCAAGCTTCCTGTCTGCAGAATGAAGACGTGTGTAAAAGTTAATGATCCATAAATCAAGTTGATAGAATATCTTTTTCAATATATTCACATAGGTTCATTACCAATACACTCCAAAGAGCGGTAGTTGTCAAAATTATGATCTTAATCAAAGTAAATGTGTTATTTAGATGGGTTTTAAGTTAAAGGTGCCATGTGTATGGATCAGAACAGGCTGGGTCACCATGCCTACTCTGTAATTCAGTCCATAGATATTATAACGTCCAAACTGTTATTTCTTTACATTCAGTTGATACTTTTTTTTTTTTTATGTTTTCAACTTTTATTATTAAATATTACACAGATTCCCGCAGATCAAAATCGTAACAATGACCTGAAGCTCTATTACAAACCTCACACCCCGTCTCTTCCTGTAAAACACTAGACCCGTGTGAAAATGCTGGGACGGAGGTGTAGTCACACCCACTAGCTGCGAGATCTGAACCAATCTAGTGCAGAGATGAGGACACAATGCCCGAGAATGACTGCTAAAAATAGAAGCTGCTTCCTTCAGCACAGTCTGGGTGGTGGCAGTAGTTACCAAGTCTTAGTTAGTACAGTTTATTCCACGGAGAGCAACCACAGACACAAACACTGTTTGGTATATCACTTAAGCTGCTCTGAGAACACAGAAAGAAAAATATGCAATCTAGTGAAATGAATGGAATAGAAGCTTACTAAATGTCTGTCTTTTAAGTGGAAAATGTATCAAATCCTAGATAATCATTTTGATTTTTCAGCTTTGTAAAGGAACAGTTGATTAATCGATGTAATTGTGCAAACCAAAGATCTCAATAGTAGGAATTATACAAGCAACATTCATTGATTTCTCTCAAAGTTTAAATAACTAGCAAGTTAAGTTTAACTTTCAATCTTCCAGCTCCTGAGGGGGAGTATGTGGCTCTTCAGCTGTTAAACGCTCCATTTTCTTTCCTGCAGTCTGGCGCTCGGCAGTCAACGTGCAGTGGGGTCTTGTTTTAGAATTAAATGAAAACAGCTTCATGCTGTGGCTGTAAATGGGGCTGACTGAGGCAGTTATCTGAGCCGTTGATAGCATAAAATGATTAATCAATGCCATTTTCTAAATCTTTTTAACAAATGCTGTCACTTCTGCCTCTTTTCTCTAACACCAAAAAGCATAGATGGCGATCAAAAGAGAATCATACTGTAGATCTTGTCTGTTTACCAACCTTTCTGATATGTGGTGTGTTTGTTTGTGGCTGACTGGATATTGAACTGGATCAAGGTTATATTTGTCTATCTGTCTGTCTTTTTTTCTCTCAGTGCCTGAAGCAGTATGTGGAACTCCTGATCAAAGAAGGCCTTGAAACTGCAATTAGCTGTCCAGACTCTGCCTGTCCCAAAAGAGGACACCTGCAGGAAAATGAGGTATTGATAAAAGGGAAAAACTCAGATTTCTCCCACTGGTTGCCAATATCAGAACTCCCCTCCTGCTGCTCCTCATGTTAATGAACATATACAATGATGCCCAAATGTCTCGAGACTCGTGACTTTGTGTCGTGCTTGCATAACCTACTCCTGTATGAACATTTCATATCCAGCACGTGCAGAACTGGCAATGCATGTGCTGGGAAACGAGCAAAAAACCGTGACGTGTCAGCTCCACAGATCAATTTCTTCCATGTCATGAACCTCCTATCACGCCACTCCTTTCCCCTCCCACGTAACAAGCACGAGTTGGCAAAACTAACAAGCGTGCAGTTAGTTTAACACCTCTGCGCCCCCTCAGGGCTCCAGCTTCACTCAAGATGACCACTGTGCTCCACCTGCCGACGTGTTTATTCCATCATAATGAGCTCACATATGTGCCTGCCTTCCTATCGGAGGTCAGTGCGAGGGCAAAACGCTGCTCATCCTCCGGGCAGTTTGGCTGATGGACTCGCTCACTCACTCACGCGCTCACTTGGTCTCGGAGGCCTGTAGGCACAGCACGAATCAGCACACCACGGCCTTATGTTTCTAATCAATCAGAGTCACTGGCCCTTAATGGAACCCCAGCTCCTCCTGCCAGTCATCCCTGTCTGCTCTGACAGCGATGCCTTCACCTTGTAATTGACTGGCGCTTTACGAAGCCCGAATGCTCATTTAATTGCCCAATAAATGAGTACATTTAACCTTGAGTGGGCCTGGGAATGCACCTTGAATACATCCCGGCAATCAGATTCTCCTTTTTCTATCTTCATGAAAAGCCTTATTGGTAAACAAGTGGCAAGTTCCGATCTTGTAGAAATTTGAATTTGACATTGTTCTGAAAATGATACTCACACTCTGAATGTGTAAACGCTCCTCGCAGCTTCTGTCTATAAATATTCACAATGACCTGCTTATTTCCCTCCCACCTCTCCTCTCCTCTCTCTCCGTAGATTGAGTGCATGGTGGCCACGGAGATGATGCAGAGATACAAGAAGCTTCAGTTTGAAAGAGGTGAGTCAGTGCAGACTGCAGCCGCAGCACGTCAGTGTTCGTTCTCGGTGGGTGATGTGTGGGCAGCGACTGTGTGTCGCTGACACACGTGGACCCAGCTGTCCTCCAGGGGTACTGTACAAAAGGATGACAGTCGTGTCTCACAAGTGTCACCGAACTGCTGTTCACTCTGAGTTGAATCAATCATTCACCCCCTGTGGATGTTTTTGATGTTGAATTACACCACACCACACTCTGTGGAAAGCTAATAGAAAAGAGATTTGAGTGATGCTTGTTTGTTCTGTTGATTTAAATCTTCAACACTGACGTGTGTCTCCAAGTTGCCGCATCAGCTCTTAAACGCAACGTTTCAATGTTATAACTTCCGACACCAAATATGATGATTTCAATACCAGTCACAAACTGCAAACAATCACGCAGGCAAGGATTATTCTTGGGACAGGTGCTCAGGCCTTACATTTGTCTGTTTTGTACTGTAGTATTCTGACTCAGCCCTGTCAACCTCATCAAAGTGTAACACCAGCTCCCATCAAATATGCATGAAAGGGAAAGCCTCCCAGACTTTGTTTAAAGAGATTGTAATTGGATTGGTTTCAGCTCTCGACTCGTAAACCGTCAGAGTGAGTCTGGTGGAGGCAGGTCTCCTAGAGAAGCAAGATATTTCAGTTAAATCCTTTTTATCTCCTCTGCCATGTGCAGTCTGTGGTTTACACTGTTTGTAGAATAAATGTTAACCCAGTGCTAAAAGGCTTGGATATCAGCGCTGGAAAGACAATGACAGGTCTGTGTTGCTCGGGTCCCCGCTGTCAACGTAGACGTGCTAATCAGTAATATTAGAGTTCCCTCGCTACCAGCGAAAAGCTTGTAATCGAGCAGTGCGATCGCTCTTTGATGGTTCTCTCCCTGCAGGTTTCTCCACCTACACAAAGGCGCAGAACATTCTGATCTCGCACAATTAAATACATGGAACACAACAAAACAAATACACATATAGGAGCACAGAGGTGGGGGGTCTTCCAAATGAATAAAAAAAACAAAAAAAAAACATCAGAAGTAGCTGTTGATGCTGCCTGGATAAGGGCAGTCAGCCGTCTCATCAATGTCCCAGTCCAGTCAGGCAGAACCGTTGCTGTAACCGTTCCATATTTCTCAGGCTGAGCCAAGAGTGCATGTGGAATGTGTGTTCTGAGTTCTTGGCAAAGAGGCAAAAGAGGAAGGAAGGAGAGGATACAAGGGCAAGTGCATCATGCTATGAACTTAGAACAGAGCTGGAATAAACGCGCATAAAATGGTCTCTCAGTCACCAGAAGAAGAAATAGGAAGTCACACCTTTTAATGAGAGTTTGGAGAAGTCAGGGAAATTTAACAATCCGTTCCTTAAAATTGCTGTTTGCAAGATCACAAAAGTAAATATGTTGTCACTCAGCCGTGGTGGTCCAACTATAAGTGCAGACATTTTGAGATACCTCTGTAGCTGACTTTAATTTGTTATGCTGCTCAAAACATTAATGTAAATCTGGAACACAATCGATTTGTCATTTTGGTTAACTAAGCCTTTAAAAGAACTACTGTCCATGACACTGGCACTTCTTCCATCAGAGGTGCTGCTGGACCCATGCCGGACGTGGTGCCCTTCCTCGACCTGCCAGGCTGTGTGCCAACTGAAGGAGGCAGATTCTCCGGCGCTGCCCCAGCTGGTCCAGTGCGCCGTCTGTGCCCTCGAGTTCTGCTCAGCCTGCAAGGCCAACTGGCACCCCGGGCAGGCCTGCCAGGAAAACAACCTGCCCATTACCTCCTTCCTACCAGGAGAAAACAGGTACCTCCTTTTTGTGTGTTCATTCCTTTATGATAGAAAGTTATGGTACATTTCAAATGGTTGTTCTCTCAATTTCTCTCCCATCTTATGAGATTTATTCATACATAAGTGATCCAAGAAATGTTCAATATGTAAGAGTTTTTCTTAAGAACAGAGATGATCTAAATGTCAAGAACAGATATTTGATGTTATGTTGTGGATATATCATGTTGCAGAGATATCGATTTTAAAGATATCGAAGTTAGCATGCTAACAAGCTAGCTAGAGAGCTCCCGGTCTGGCTCACTAGATGCAAAGCTAAACAAGCTAAAAAGCTAGCGACTACAGTTAGCATTATTTGTTTTGTGTGATTGCGATTTTGTGAAGTGTTTTAAAAGGTGACCAATTCTCACAGATGGCACCTTTTTAAACGCCTTGTACGACGTAAGTACCCAGTCCAATAAAAAAGTTATCTGCACTTTAATTGTACTACATCAGCTGCAGAAGAAATCCCTGAATCCCCTGAAAATTTAATGCATTAATCAGAACCTGTGCGTAAGTCCAAACGCTATATTCACCTGACTTGAATTCAGAACCACAAGTTGTCAATATACAGTGGTGTTCGTTCAGCGCGTCCTTAAATATATCCTAACAGCCGGTCTGGCTGGCAGGTTTTTTTGCTGCCACCGCTCAGTTGAGCGTGAGCCAGGGCTCGAGCACAAAGTAATAGGCGGATATAAAACAAATCTGCTGAAACTAAACTGCAGTAAAGAAGGCTGGGATGGGTCTATTATTCATTTTAAGGATACAGGATCTGACTGTGAGGGCAGAGGAAGGCCGCCCGGAGACGTATGCAGCTGACCCATTTTCGCCGAGATATCCTCTTACTCGGGCAAACGTCATTAGCTCCACGGAGCCTTCCTCTGTCTGCACAGGTTAGGGACCAAGCTCAGAGGCCAGAGTGGAGGGTGGGAGAGAGGATTAACAGGTCAACTCTTAGTCATAAGAAGAGCCTCTGTGTTTGACCCACACTTGTTCACCGCAAGGATGTCTGTAAAAGCTACAATCTTACACGCCAATCGTTTGATTATTGCTTTGAGGAGGATGACAGGACTGCTAGAAATGAACAGGCTTGTTTGCTGTCACAGGACAATACCCCGAGTGACGGCTTACCTGCCCGCCTCCGCATTTCAGGAGTCAGCACTTCTACTGAAACAGGAGAAATGGATCCAGAGGAACTGACACCAACAGGAGGGGAAGAATGAGAGCGTGGGAGGGAGTTCAGTGCCATTTAGTGGCTGTTGGTTTTTTCAGAAAGAGAAAACTCTCAGCTGTCTCACACAACCCTGTTACACCAGTGATTGTAAATATTGATCGCCGCATTAGGGCAGTCTCATCCCTGGCACGTCTCGCGGAGTTAATATTGAGTGATTTTTTATTTTTACACGATGTTTGGATTCAAGCTCCTGTGTGTGTGTGTCTCTCTCTCTCCTTTTTCCAGCTCTTTCTATAAGAACGAAGAGGATGACGCACCGATCAAGCGCTGTCCAAAATGTAAAGTTTACATCGAGAGGGACGAGGGCTGCGCACAGATGATGTGCAAGAACTGCAAACACGCCTTCTGCTGGTACTGTCTGGAGTCCCTGGATGTGAGTCAAGTCTTAATTATAGTTTGTTTATTCCACCATATTAAAGCCCATAGACAATGTCATTATTGTGTGTTATAACTTATCTTTACCCACTTAGTTATTATATCCACATTCCTGATGGTTATTTATCATCTCATTGTGTTGATATTTGAGTGACGCTGAGATCGAAAAGTGACCGAGGGTATGTCAGTGGCTGCTCAGTGGCATGTACCGATCCCTGGACTGGTATACCGGTCCTTGCAATGGTATGCCGCTGTTGGATGGGTACCGTTGACCAATTGATAGCAGAAAGTTTGAGTCAACCAACCAAACAATACTTCCTGACAGGTTTACTTTATCAGGGAAACAAAATAATGCAGTACTTAATCGAAGTGTTGCAGGACATTAACCATTATGGCATATTATGCATCACAAGTTTTACCATTTACTTTTTTATTTCTGGCTTATTGTGATAAGAACATGTTGATCCAGCGTATTAGCCTTTGGGCATTGATAGACCAACTGATCCAGTGGTATAAGCCTTCAGGTATTATACTGGCTAATTGTGGATATACATCCATTTGATTGATTCATCTTTTTCTTTATTTGCAGCTTCATCTGGTCACTCAAAAAACAGGGAACATGATACGTAATATGCCACAATGGTTGAGGTTCTGTGATGTAGATTTTATATGACGCACTGCATTATTGTGTTCTCTTGATGAAGAAAACCTGACAGTGTTGTTTGGTTGGCTCAAAGTTTCTGCTTTCGATTAGTCAGACTGACTACGGTGGCTGGGCTAAAATAAGCCATGTTAGCTAAGGCTAGCTTTTTCATTAGCTTTGAGTAGTTTATAACAGTCTTTCAACAGAATAACAGTGGTATACCACTGCAAAGATCAGTATACCAGTCCAGGAGTCGGTATATGCCACTGAGCAGCAATTGACATACCTTCAGCCACTTTTCTAACTCGGCTCTGCTGTGGTATTTTGCAAAAGTACCAACAGTCATCCCTACAATATTGTTGCAATATCGATATTAAGGTATTTGGTAAAGAATCTCTTGATACTTGATTTTGCCACCCAGTTGTAGCAATTATAAGATACTTTTAAATCTGGGTACACAAAGACAAACAACTGATGTTCTGATGTTTTCAGTTTGAAATGGAAAGTCAAATCAAATTGTGGATTAGGAGAATCACCACACCCCCCATCTTATTTTAATCCTACAGATATTGCAATGTCATTTTGAGGCCATATTGCCCAGCGTTAGCAAGACTTTGGTGCCCCCCGGCTCTAAAAATCTCCACTGTTCAATATTGTAATACCGTGTTTCCACACTAATAATCCTGACTGTAGTCATCATTTATCTTCCTGTGACAGCAGTAGCTTTCACTATCAGGAAATTGTAGCTTAACCTTGGTGCTGATAAGAAAGGAATAAGATGTGTTCGTTTTGGGTCTTGCGTCTTATGTAATCTTAATTGCACACGGACAGATGAGCGTCTCACGCAGGTCATTTAAAAATCAATTTTTCTCAGAGTGGCTTGTCTGTCTTTCGGACTGCTAATGGTCAATCTTTATCTGAACTGTGTTTGTGTGTGACAGGATGACTTTCTCCTGATCCACTATGATAAAGGACCCTGTCGAAACAAACTGGGCCACTCCAGGGCGTCTGTTATCTGGCACAGAACACAGGTGAGAAGCCCATCTTCCTCTCCCCCCTTCACCCACCCTGCAGCATGTGGACATACACGTGCTCCCTGCCTCTTTCTCTCTTTCTGCCTCACACACTCGCACTCAGCGGCGGGCCTGTATTATCTTGACAGCACAATAGCGAAAGGACAGCTTGATCCGCGTGCAGCGACAAGTGTCTGGTGGTCAGTGTCCTGCTGTTTCCAACTAAGCCTATTATGTACACCTTTCAGTTTGAGGGGCAAAAAAAAGGTTTACATAACCAAGGTCCTTCTTTACTATAGGTAACCACATGAAATGATGGATTACACACAAAGGATTGGATATTACATGTGATTTGCCGCATGTGAATGGCAGATTAAACACGACGGATTAGATATGACATGAAATTTCCCACATGTGACGCCGTGTTTCAAGTCTACGATAGAGTTCGACCGTCGTTCTGCTTCCAAATTTCTCTCCAGTACCTCTGTGCATGGGGTGCTGCGTGTCTTTTGTCTAATGTACTTGTTATTTTATCAACATTAGCATGCACACTGGCATCTGTTGCCCAGTGGGGCAGGCTGAGTCATATGATTACAGTTGAGCTGATGGAAGCCAGCTATAGCTTCACCGCTCTGTGTGTGTGTCTCTCTTTGCTCTCCTCATTTCACCCCCCAATCGCTCCGTCTCGTCTAAAAAGCCTCCCCTCATAAATACAAGATGTGCCGGGGCTAACCTATCCTGCAGAAAAACATCATCTCGCCCAGCCTGTATCTGACGACATGGGAGGGGCTATGTTTCCACACAAGATTCATACCATTAGTTAGAAGGAAGGTCACGTCTTAAACATGTGGGCATCACTATGGTAGGTTAATCACAGATGCTCTATCTACAGTATACCAGCTGTAAGGAGGATGATAATATCTTCCTAAGTAACAGGCAGAAACCTGTTTGCTGATGAGACCCTCAAACTGATGTCTTTTCCTCCTCAAAATGTGAGGAAAAGCGGTTGTGCTATTATAAGTCACTGTTGCATGTGACTTCATGTTATGTATTCCATTTTGTGGCACTGAACCTGCTGGTGTCTGGCTCCCCCATGTGGTGAAAACACAGACCTGCCAGGATTGTAACAGGAAGGAAGGAAATGAACATCAGAAACATCAACTGTTCATTTTCTGTTTTTACCTCAAAACAGCACTGAAGGGAAAGTAACTGTAGGCCATCCTGGACGTGAGCACCGCTCTGGTTCCCCCTGCAAAAAGCCAAAAGGATTTTGGATTATTAATAGCGTTTTTTTTTAATTTTTTTATTATAGAAATATTTTAATAGCTAACATTCCTTTTTCAGAAGATTTAATGTTCACTCATCAACTGTCCATCAATGTCTTTCCTGCTGTTGATGCTAGAAAAAAAAGTATGTCTTTTTTTTTTTTTTTTACAATCCAGTCAATCTGTCAGTTGATCTAACAATTATGGCAAATAGGACGTGAGAGATTTCTAGCAAGACTTTAACTGCACAACACAAATACTGCAGATTTCGTGTTCAAACAATAACAAACAGTACACTTGTAGGAATGTGTAAAACCCTGCCAAGATCTTCTTTGGGCGCTGCCAACATCTTGTATATCATCCTTTCAGACATGACTATCATAGCTGAGTCTAATTCCCCAGTCGGTTTATTTGCCTCTATTGCATTGAATCCAAAAAGTCTAACTGCATTCCCTCCTTTGTACTCCACAGCATACTGTAGTAATAGTTTCTTGAAATTGTTCCTTTCCATTGCATTAGATTGCAGGTGTACACAAAAATAGGGTAAGTGATGGACAAATCCACACAAACACAAAAGAAAGCACCTGCGCGTGAGTATAGGGAGAGGAGAAAACCAAGCTGTGATTCATTTATCTGTGTGGAAGTTATTCCCTAAATTGCTTATCTGCTGGCAAAACACAGCTCTCTGAAGCAACTGTACAGGAGAGGGTTTGTTGTTTTGAGTCAGTGTGCCATCTGCAGGCCAATGTGTGGTATTGCAATTGTTTGGGGGGGATTTAAAGCGTGCAGTTGTGAAACAGTGAGATTAACAAACTGAATGACCACTGCCATCCTTTCTATGACTCTACAGGATGTCAAATTTTCACTATCACAAAAGCGCGTCACCAAAAAAGCCAACTGTGTAATCCTCAAACAACTCCAAATAGATGAAAGATAAAAAATATAATAAAATAGGAAAAGTTGAATAATACTGAAATTTGATGAAACAAATACTTAGTATAAGTATACTAAGGTTAATTAAAACATGACTTAATCCAATCCTCACATGTGCGTTATGTATAAGAGTGCTATATTTAAACTAACCTTATTTCCCCCGGATGTCTCCCTGCAGGTGGTCGGGATCTTCGCTGGCTTCGGCCTGCTCCTGCTCGTTGCCTCCCCCTTCCTTCTCCTGGCCACTCCCATCGTCCTCTGCTGCAAGTGCAAGTGCAGCAAAGGCGACGACGACCCCTTGCCAACCTAAACATGCCAATCGGAGAGCGGAGCGGAGAGCCACTCCGAGGATGGGCCATCCTATTTTTTCCTTTTTCACCCCTTTATACGTTCTCTTCCTCCCACCAGCTTTGAGCGCTTTCATATTTTTTTGGGCTGAAAACGTGCACCAGCCCCCGGGCCGCTTCGGGATCCATCGCTCTGCATGAGAGAGAGGCATGGCAGGAAAAGCGACCCTACACCTTGGCCTGAAGAGAGGTGCAGGGTTAAAGGGCAGAGGAGGTCAGACTCGGACTATGGACCGCAGTGTCCATGAGACGTTGGTTGGTTTGGGAACGTGGAGGAAGTCTGGGCCGTGTCAAGCGGTCCTCAGTCGTGGGTTTACCGTGGTGTGGTATTGTGGCGTGTCATTACGAACAAAGGAAAGATCAAAGTGAAGAAATGCTTTTCTCTTGTATGGGACAGTATCATGCAGGAGCCATCTTTTTAGAAAGAACTTCAACTTTATCGCTCTGTTTTGTCAGTTTGTCGTATGCAACAAAAGCTTTTTTTTTCTCCCCCCGCACCGCCGCCACACTCGATGTAGCTCTACAGATTCAGTCCGTAGCATTAGAGTCACACCACGCATGTTTGGTGTTCACTCGATCTGCACACAGAGCGTGATTCCTACATCACGCTCCCGGCTGAGGTAGAGACAGGAGGCTGTCGCCGCTCTCAACATGTACAGCACGTCCTCTTGATGATGTCAATGTTTTATAACCTGTTGCTTTTAATAGAACTGTGCTCAGAGTAGTGTCTATGTGTTGTACTTTTTGAGTGTTTTCCAAACTGTAAGGTACACTTATTGTAGGGGATTGCCACTCAAATCGAAAAAAATACACCTATTTTCTAAGTTTTGATCGACCTTTAGCTTCTGTTTTATACCCAAATTGGGTTTTTGTTTCCCACTTCTGTTGCCATCTCTCCTTTTCATTCTCTTTGACATTGGAGTCATCTTTGTTAGAGGGGGAGAGGCGGTGTTTCAGGACAGATTTTTTATTATCTGCGATCCTGAGACATCCCAATTTGAGTGGCGCTCCCCTTTAAGTTCAGCAGTAATGTAAAGTCTGTCAGAAGACTTTGTATCCACATGTTGTGGAACCATTTTATTACTATGGTAAAAGCGATGTCACTCCCGTAATTTTTTCAGTCTCCAGGTGGTGGTGTAGCCAAATAGAAATGAATAGCCTTAAAATTGAGAATAGCCAAAATCAGGCATTTCCCCCCGTGCATTAAAAAGAGTTAAAAGTTGAATCCAAATAATCCCAGGGAAAGCATGTTCAACAGCATCAGTCAATGAAGCCCTTTATATATTCAGATGATTCTATGATGTCATCCATATGCCACACTGTTAATAGCCATAATGTGGGGAAGAAAAAGAAACTGTCCTAAACTGATGTTTTGTGCGACCTGGGGCCTGTATTAACTGAGCCTTCTCAGAGCAGGAGAGCCGATCGACATCCAACCCGACCGTCACAAACCACCTGAAGCTCAAAGTTGGATCAGACCCCCCCCCCCTTCTTCTGAGACCTAACAAATACCCGCTAGTTCCAAATTGCAAACTTGCATACGTTAGTGGTCTGAGTGTCGGTGTTCTGTTTTGTTGGCGGGTCAGACCTCCAACGACAAGCAGCTATTCCTCGCAGGGACGTCAGAAAAAAAAAAAGCTTATAGTACAAATATAAAAAGAATGTCACAATTTTTTGGGGCACATAATTACGAAGCTGCTCTCTATTATATCACTTTATCTATGCAAGTTTGTACATTACCGTTCTTAAAAGGCTATCGATTGGTCATAATCAGTTGTGTGTCTTGGTTAGGTTCATATAGTGGAAGTTGCTGAATGTCAGCATACATGAGCATATCATGGTCTGGTAACACTTTAGATCAGCGAACACATGGTGCCTAATAGCATGTATATAAGTAGCACATTGGCTCTTCATTAGCCACTATAGAGCGCTTATTATTGCCTCATTCTGCATGACCAGATTCTTAAACTATGACTACTAGTAGACACTGACACTTATTAATCTACACAGCTTCTACTTTCACTTTAACATGGGGAAAATAGAGTTAGGAAGAATATAAGTAAAAGCAGTGCTGACCAATGTGAGCACCAGGGACCAAAGTTGAGGGTAAATTTGTTAAAAAAAAAAGTATTTTATTTTTTATTTTCACATAAGATCATAATAATTTCTTTTTACAGTAATGAAAGGAAATTGTACAATTAAGGAAACTCTGGATTATGTATGCCTACCTTTTTACATCTTTTAAAGGGTAGCTCCACCAATTTTACGCAAAGTGTTTTCACAGGTCTTGAGGAGTACTACTGTATGTGAAAGTAAATGGTGGAAAGCTTGTTGTGGCTCCAGAGACTCGCTCAGTGACTATGTTGCATTGTGGGTAATGTAGGCACTAGATTTTTAAAGGAGGAAACGTGCGTGTAATAAAAAGGGGCGATTTCTCTGGTTCTGCTGAATTGATTTTGATCACTTGTCATTCCCCTGGTGCTAACATTACCCAGAATGCAAATCAGCTACTAAGTGACATGTATGGTTGTTCTGCTCAAGACCTCTAAACACTTAAATGTGTGAAATTGGAGGACTTACCCTTTAGCAATGCAGTGGGTCATTTATCTATTTGGACAGTATTATTACTTAGTTTAATTAACAGTTTTGTTTTGTTACATAAGAATAGACAATAACTTAAGTTTTATTAATTAACTGTTCGTGTGGTTTGATCACCTTATAATTCATGACATGTACAACTGCTTCTTTAATGGCTATCAATAAGCAGTGATAGAGTCAGTTAACTACTATTTGCAGTATACAGTCATGGAGAATAAGGCATTAATAACTGTTTTATAATCACAAATAAAGAGCAAATAAACCACGAATGTGCATGCTAATAAGCAATGAGTTAAAAGTTGATGGGTGTCCTTATCTGCGGTGTTACCTATGGTTTTTATTTAATCAGGGAATCATTCAGAAACTAGACATTTCCTTCTCTGTTACGTCTTCTAGTTATAAAGCTTTAAAGTTTAAACTGTATTTCACCATTTTTCTTCATTTTTGTAGGGAATGTCACTTTTTTCGTTTTTTGACAACCCTAGTTAAGTTGGTAAAGGAAAAATGTGAAACCATTTCATTATAAACAAATAGTTCCAGTATGTTTGTCTGTCACATCCATTCGTAGCCATTCTAATGTTTTAAAGAAACTCATTTATTACTGCTTACCTTCCTTCCCTTCTGGTGAAAGTTCCAGTGTCCATGTAGCATTTCATGACAGGTGTTGCTACAGCTACCAAAAAAAAAAAAAGGTGATCAACAGTTAACAACAGTAGCTAACTGAAGCTAAACAGTAGCTGATCATTTGCAACTCACTCCTCTGCTCAGAAATTTAGCTCCGATATTCAGTACGATGAACCTTATTATTAGTAGCCTTACATTTAGAGTTCCTAACCTGTAGCCTGTGTTGCTTTCACTGACTTCATCTACTGTATGAGCATGGTGATTTCATATCAAAGCCAGTCCATTTTCTATATTTAAGGTTTTTGGTGCTTTCCTCCCCCCCAAAAAATGGTTAAATTCCATAAGCTTTTGTTGTTTTTATGACAATCGTGCCAAGCAGATTTTTTTCCTGGAAGGGATGAGGAAACAGAGCTGTCTACTGTATGTGACCATGTATTTGTAACGTATTAACAGTTTTTACAGGGTGGGGAAAAAAAAAAAAGATTTGATTGCTTCTTTATGTAAACGCTGCACTGTATATGAGTTTCATTGTTTTTACTTCTTGATATGATCCGTGATGTGTGTGTGGTATGGTGCCTGCTGTGTTCAATGGAGGAATTCAGTGTCAACTCGATTAGAAAAATGTCAACGCATAACTGTACGAGAGATCGAAACTTTAAGCGGGTTTCGGAAGTTAACGCATCAGGGCTCTGATAACTTATTTCAAATAGTGCAAAATACTCATTTAAACACAAGACATCGGTTATCAAAGTCTTGAGCTTGTCAAAATCAGACTTAAGTTGGACAAATTCACGGCCATTTCCATTTTTTTCTTTCCTTTCTTTTTTCTAAACTTACGTTGGCTGGCACCACTGAACAGGAAGATACTGTATTATGCAACAAACATTCAAAAGGGCCAAACAGCAGACATTACAATCACTGCAGTGACACATTGCATATATATAATATAGCCACTCCAGCAGATGAAACATCAGCACAGGCGTCGGGGGGCAGGACGGTTTCGAAAGGGCTTGCTTCTGAGATTTGGCCCTCCAAATGTGGAAGCAAGAAAAAGTTTCTTTTACAAAAAAAAAAAAAAAGGCTCAAGATCTACTTTGCAACTATTCTACGATCAAGTTTGGTTACAAGCAGCGATTTATATTTTATAACCTGTTGTGTCAAGAGATGAAGCTGCATGATTTTTCTCTGACTTCTACATGTTAAATATTACAATATTGTAGCCTCTAAAAGATCTTTGGAATGGTAGCGTCGTCACTCTATCACCCAGCTGTCTCGTTTTTATTTTTTTCGAGGGTTTTTTTTTCTTTTTTTTCAAGAAAATGTTTTGATGTTCATTCAGCCATATGATATCCAGCGTTGTCGAGCCATCCTCAAGTTCAGCAGGTCGGCTGTGTGTGTCTGTTACTACTTTTGTTGACTTTTTTTTTTAATATATATATGAACGCCTGTGTTACATCATAGTCTGTATTTGCATTATATGTTTTAAGAGCGGGATTCTTCAGGCCTGATCGGTCAGTTAAAAATTCACCTCAGTAAGTGGATTATTGGCAGAGGAAATGTTGACCTCTGTATGTAGGGACAGTTGATACTGTCTCCAGTTTAGGCAGTTGTTGAAAGTTAATTGACCTGGGTGATACAAAGATATAAGCATTGTAAAATGGCATATTCAAATCAGTTCTGTACAACTTAAACTCGGCATCTCAGTATATCTACAGTTCCACTAACACTGTGACACCAGGTATTAAAGGTTGTTGTTTTTTGTGATCCTGCTCTCTTCATTCATTCACGCCAGTGTACCAAAATAATTTTGCATTTCTAACATACAGTGAAGCAAATGTACTCAAGTATTGTATTTAAGTACAATTTTGAGGTACTTTACTTGAGTATTTCCATTCCAAATATTGTGCTTTACATTCACTACATATATTTGACAACTTTAGTTACTAGTTACTTTTCAGATTACATAAATGAATGTATTTAATTGGCAGTCAGAAAAATAAGTAAATAAAGAAACCAAAGAAAACAAACTGTTTATGAGGAACAATGCTGAATATTGGATTTGATAATCAGGCAGGTAATCAGTCAACCCATAGTTTACAATGTTCATTTGAGTTTATGTAGTTTGTTTAGGTATAAATATATCTGATTAAAAATTCTTCCCAAAAACTACATAACGCACCTTTAAGACTTTGTCGCAGCTAGTCAGTTTTTACTGTTACCACAGTCATTTTAACACGATATCTGTTCTTGTACTAGAGTGTGACTCTTGGGTGCTGTAAAACAGCACAAGCATACCATGAAGAAGACTTGTGGCTCTTCTGGCTGTGAAATGGCTCCCTCTGGTGTTGAAAGTGTGGAGCTCTCCTTCTCGACTAACAAGGAGACCTAACACAATCTAGCACAAAAAGACATGCATTAAACATTGATCAACAGATAAACAAGGGATAGGAATTTCTATATTGGTATATTTGCTCTAATATATTTTAATTTTCAAAATCAATAACATTTTTTTTTTCCAAAAAGAACTAAATCACCAAGTTATCCATCCTCCACAAATTATTAGTATTTTAATGGAGATAATCACGAAAAAATAGCAACAAGCAAAACAATGACCAAGTGTTAAAGTCGCAGTCACAATGGTGTGTGATATTTTATCATTTTTAAATCGCTCTCACCTTCCTACATGGGCGGCCTAATATCTTGAGTCACACAATAACTTTATTTAATTTCGTCTTTTGAAGGGGGCGTTAATCATTTTCTTCTCCAAACAATGAACTATTGTACAAAAATACTCTTTCTAGTCTTTGTTCTGCTTGCATCAAGCGCCTTTCCCTCGTATTCACGGCAGCTCTGTTCAATTGCAGCTCTGTCTGTACATCAGACATGTGTCAGCCTTTTGTTAAGGTCTGCCAAAGAACAGGTTGTTCTCTCCCTCTCTCTGCCTTTGTGTCTATTTCCTGCCAGATGCTGGATTGGGAGCATTAACAAGACAACCCTGAAAATGAAAGTGCAAACGCTCGGTGATACATCATCCCTCACCAGCTGTTCTCTGTTTGGAAGTCGCTCCACCAATCACTGGGCAGGACCACAGGAAGTTGCCATCTGTGGGCATCCTGGTGACAGAGTTTGTGGATGGGCGTTGAAGCTGATGTGTTATCTGGAGCAAATGAAGTATGATACGGGCAGAGAGAGCAGGAGGAGGAGGAGGAGGTGGAGGTGGTAGGGGGTGGTGGAGAGATGGACAGAGAGACGGGGAGGAGTGTATCACCTGGAGGACAAAAGGCTGAACCTCAGAGAAACAGGAAACGGAGAGCCAAGCTCCACCGCTGAGCGGGAGGGGTGGATGAAAAGAGAGGAGACAAGGCCTTTGCACCTGCTCTGTATAGAACACAAGGTTCTGCTATCACACGTGTGCTGGCTGCAGGCCGATCGGGCCGCTCTGCTCTGGCTTTACCTTCCAGCGCCTCGCTGCCAAGTCCTCCTCCTGCTCCACAGCATCCCCTCCTCTGCTGCTCCGCACCTACGAACCAACCGGCAAACTCTTAACCTTTCAGCCTTCACAGTAAAGCATACTTATGACACCTCACCGCTGGGTGCCTGTCGACAAAGACAGATGTCTCCTTTTCACTTTTTTGAGTCCTGAAGAGAAAAAAAAAACTATCTAATGTTTCACAAGAAGCAGGTGAACAAGTGGAGCAAGATTTGTTTTAGCATGTCCTAACTGAGTAATCATCTCACAATCTCAGGTCTGTAACAGTTTGTCAGACGTAATGTAAGTGCTGACAACGAATGACACTCCTTACATCATTACAATGTTATGTGTTCAATGCTCATATCTTGAAGGAAACGTGTAACGCAGTGATGCTAAGCTCTCACTGAAGTTACATAGCGCAGAAACAGGTGATGGTGGGCAGAGTGGCTGAGACAGAGACACAATTCACAAATTATTATGTCCTGTCCCAAAAAGGTTTACTTTGTGCAAACTAAAAATACTTGTTTGAAACCACTAATAAGGTAGATAAGCAAATGTTAAAGGTCTGAGAATTGCCATTTTCCTATCAGGGTATGAGTTATGATAGACTAAGCTTTGGCCTTGTTATCTGCCGTGTGTAGTCTTACACCGTCGATGGGTAAGTGCTTCTGCTTCATCATAGTTAACAACGCTTGTTAGTATGGTCTGTGATGTTCCTTCCATGACCACGAATCAGTCTTTCTCACTACCCACGGGAATTCAGAATTCCCATGAGCACTACGGTATAGCAGAAGGCCATTATGTAGCTGCGTTGTAAGTAATATTGTGATTGGCTCGAGGTTTATGGTAAGTCTGCTTGCCAGAAGAGGGAACTAGAGTGCTGAAAAACAGCGCAGCCCGTTTGTCAACAATGATGCACACTCTTACTTCTTGATGCATCAAATGCTGAGGTGAAATGCTGAGGGGCAAAAACACTGGCCGGAGCCTTTTGCAGTTCGAGGCCACTTTCGCAAAGGCTTGCCACAACATTTCAAAGCAGCTGGGGTCAAACGGATCAGGGATTGCTTTCTGTACGTGTCACTGAGGGCAAGAAGCAAGTCTCCACAGCAGTATGAAGCCATACGTACTGTTTTCTGTTCCGCTGAGCATTGATGCCCATTCTACGGGGTCTCTCCTCAGTCCTGACATGTCACGCTGACTGGCAGCAATAAGCCCTGCAGAGCGGCGAACCCGAGTAAACACGCCTTGACATGACGAGCCGGGAGTCCTCTGCTAGCTCTCCGTGGGGGTTAATGACGGGCGTGTAGATTGGCTCATAGGTTGCGCACACACACAAGTACACAGGGCTCTAATTGTGACCAGGGGCCATTGTACATCAACCGGTGACTGACATAAGATGACAGGGTCCCGCCTCTCATCTTATTTCATCCCAGTGTGTGGTTGTGCCGCTCATTGTCCCTTAAGCCCGCGACACCTATTAGCTCTCATTAGCTTCCCGTGGTTTGGCGAGGCAAGGCGCTGACCTGTCACATCGACCACAAAAGGATGTACAGTTTTCTTTTTTGTTGATGTTGCTCTAACAACCAGTTGCTGGCAAACGGTTGTCAGCAGCGACACAGAAAACACCAGTGGATTGTAGCAGTATAAGAGCAAGATTTCATCTAATTGAAGGAATAGTTTGCACAGTGCATTTTGTTTTCTTGCAGAGTTGGATGAGAGGAGCTATGGGCTGAATCACTGTGAGGGGAGAAAACCGGCCATCGGTTCCCATTGTGGAGATGTGTCAGATCTGTAGACTGTAGCTGCGGCTGTAATTTTTAAAGATATGTAGTATCAAGGTGCAATCTCGTGCTTCTGCTGCGCTGATTTATGTACTGTGTTGCTTTGCTAGCATCTTTGATAAATCGACGCAACAGCAACAACTAGATGCTTGCTCAGGGTGAACTCAAGCTGTCCTTTTGTCTAATCTGTTGCGTGTGCTAACTTTCATTAGAAAGATGTACATTTTAATTATATATGTTTTTTGTACCTTTTCATGGATTTATTGATAGGACAGCACTGAGAGGTGACACGGGATGAGAAAGAGGGGGGTGACACACAGCAAAGGGCCACAGGTTGGACTCAAACTCAGGGCCACTGCAGCAAAGACACACATTGTGACTCAGTTGTTTAATTCTTAAATCGTGGTTACTCCCTATTTGCTCCATGTAGCTGTTCATAGGTTGGCAATTCTTACATATTGCACCTTTAATAGTTCATATTTTTTTTAAATTAAAACAAATTGTCTTCCTATTAAACTGTGTTTTATAATTTACGCTGTTAAAACTCCTGCAGGTCCAATCCAGTAAATCACCATAAATCTGTCTCTCTGTGTTGATTTACATGAGGCTCTCGCACGAGGACCTGACTGTGTCGACGACTGGTTGAGCCGCATACCCTCCCCTTCATGTGTCATCACTCACACCTCCTCCTCTGCCTTCCTCCTTTTACAGTCAGTTTTGATTGATTTACCCTCTTTCTATGCTGCGCACCTTAATAAAAGTCGTCTACCTCATCCCGCATCTTCCTCCTCAACCCTCCTGCTCCACTTGCCCCCCCCCCTTTTCTACTCGATTTTTATCTGGGAGAAGTTTGCCTGGGGTCATTCACCTGAGCCTCCTCACCTGGCCGCTGACGGGCCTGTTGGGACGGCAGGCCTGGCTGGTGAGGATGGAGGTTGTCGAGGGGGCCGTGGGGGGAAGTAGCAAACTCTGTTTTCTGTCATGGCGACATACCTGAGAGCAGCGGGGACCTTAGGGATTTAGATAGAGCGCGTAGTCAAATACAAACCGGTTTGAGCTGGTTAGCGTATTGCCAGGTGTAAAGTGAACTGTAGGGAAATCATTCAAAGAAATGTTTTAGAGCGCTGGTTACATTTGTTTCAGCAAGAAACTTATTTTCTCTTCGTGCAGCTCATAAATCGATTTTTTTAAAATACCCGAGGCTACAGAAGGAAAGAAAAAAAAACATTTTTCATCTGTGGATTTAACACAAAGTTTGCAAAATGGAGCTGGATCAATTTCCAGCCCACCGCTCTTTATGTAACGTCAGTCGTGTCTTTTTAGTCACTGGCAGCTGACGTGCGTTTGATTAGTGAAACTGGAACCATCAGCTACCAGAGATGACGTACTGTACTGGGCCCCTGCTGCACCTACCACTACCACAGCTCCCAGCCATGCACCTGTTCCCTCAGCCTGCTCCCTCTCTCATTCTCATGTTCTCTCTCTCTCTCTCTCACACACACACACACACACACACACACACGTCTGCGCCTGTGGTTTTCAACTTGGCTTTTTCTCATTAAAGACTCAGTGAAATTTGACAGCTTTTGACAGCGGAGGTTTCCACATAGATCCTGCCATGGTGACAGATATCCGACAGCTTGATGATAACTGCTGCCTTATGGCAGAAGCACAGGTGTCCCTCATGGCTGATGACAATAGGCAGCTCTGAGTGATGGACGGGTTTGATGAAAAGTTACAGAGCTGGAACAAGTGCGCATGCTGGGACAAAAACGGGAAAGAGATTGTGAACTTGTGTGAGGCCTCTGTGAGACCGGCTCCTCGACAAGAGTGGAGTGGCGAGAGTTTTAGTGGTTTTTGAGATTTTTTTTTTTCCCCCATGTCTGCTCCTCGACCAGACTCCTTTGACAAAAACAGAAGATTTATCTCACAGAAGAAAAGGTAACAATGTTTGCTTGTTTAGTGCAGTGTTTTAAAAGGATCAGTTTGAATCCACTGCAAACACTCTGTTTTAGCTCCTGTCTCTTTAAGGCTCTTCTGATTGGTCAGCTCACGCATGCCTGAGACAGCACCGCTCACAACAACAGAGCAGCTGTGCTAAATCACTTCTTGTCCTAAAGTTCACTGAATGTAAAACCAGCAGCTACAAATAAATGATGCAAATGTGTGACTCCATGACCTACAGTAGTCTGATTTCAGGAAGTCAAGGAATTAAAGGCGAGACTACTGATGAGGCGTTTCAGGGGCTGTGTTTTCTGTGGGAGAGATTAGCTCCTGTTGGTGCACAAGAATCAAAAACAGGAAAGGAAAAAAAAATGAAAAAGTATAACAAGTCTCCTTAAAAAAAACAAAAAACAAAACTATTCCTTTAGTGAGAACGACAGAACAATTCCTCCTGACCCCACCCTCAGTACTTTTAATCCTTCCTCCCCCGGCAGTCTCCTCCTTCACCTCCTCCTCCACCTCCTGCCTGTAAAACGAGCTCCTTAGCGCTCCTTTTAATACTGCTTGAGTGTGCAGTCTTTTTAACGCGCTCTGGCGTTCGCTCCTCTCGCGTGCCCTCTGTCAACAGTAAACTTTCTGAAAAGCGAGCTTAACAGGCCGTGAAAGGGCGGCACAGATGGCTACATCCTAGGTGGTAATTATCAACCACTTCCTCCCAACACACACAAAAAAAGGAAACAAGCGAAGGTGTTGCCGTCAGGTCAACTGATGCCGCTGACACATTTCGTAGGCTCTCTGGCAGCGAGCTCAAAAGCGACGTACAGGAGAGGGGCCTTCTGGAGCCCAGACAGCACGTTGACAGTGTCACAGGTCAAGTACAGCCATAAGAGGATGATTTCTGGCTTCAGTGCACATCAGCCAGACGGAGATCTATATTAAAACACAATTCTGGTCGGCAAGAAAATGACACTTTTTTTCCCCCCCACTGCACTATACTGCAGGTGCTGCTTCAGCTCGGTGTCCCATCTCGTTCAAGCTGAAGATCTCTAGAAGTATTTTAATTGCATTCTAATAGGTAGCTCTGATGTTGTGTAATGTACAGTAGACAGGCAATAAAAGCCAATTAGTCTGAAAGCGGTTCATTCGGCACGAGGTGTTGGTAATGGCCGGGTTTATGCACACTCGACGAGCGCGAGGCTGTTTTTTTTTTTTGTGAAGGGCTTAACCATTTATTTTGCTGTAGATCTATTAAAATTGAAGGTGACAGCTAATTTGAATCCTCTTTAATTTGGGGGAAATTTAATACACTACAAGGTGATAGGCGAGGCTCCCCCTACCTCCGTACAAGCCGCCCGCCGCATGCAAAAATATGTAAATGCTGCCCGTATTAGAATCTTTGTCTGGTTGTCATTCTCACATGGGGCACATCAAAGCCATATGACCTGATTTTGCACCTGCTGTTTAATTAAATTTACAAGACAGACACAGTCTCCACTCCCGGTGATATACAAATCTGGCTTTATTACCCCGGCACTGTAATTTACAAGGCAATTTACTGCTGGGCGGTAATGGTGCCTGCCAAAGTGCTCCCTCTGAAAAGATACACAAACATGCACAACAACAACTTATCCCATTTCCCCTCCTGAAGATGGGACCAAGAATGCCAAGACCGCTCTATAAAATGTAACCACAGGCCTGATGATAGTGCAGAGGCCCACAAGGCATCTACTGTAGGTTTTCGCAGTACCTGCCTCAACCTTCCACTTGGTGGACTATTCAGTACCAAATAAACATAGACTGATTTAAAAAGAAAATTAACAACTTCTCATAGAGAGCAACCATTACTAACAGTGAACCCTCCAGAAGCAATAGTTATTCATTTTTGGTGTCAAGACTCCTCGCCTCGTCACTCCCTATAAGCATGCACCAAGCTCAGTATTAATGCGGTTTGAATAAGCAGCTCTGTGCAGCAGCTTCAGCGCTCTGGCTTCTTGGCTCTGTAGACGGAAGCTACAGACTTTTAGAATCCAAACTAATTTAGAATTTGGGTTGTGTCACACTCACACATGTACTATAAGGAAAAATCCATGGAGAAACATTTTTGTCTTTCCGTGGGGATGCAGACATATACAAAAATGGAGATTAGCATATTGCAGTAACTAAGTAGATTACATGGTGTATTGCATACTTTGCATACTGCAAAATTACAGACTTATCAAGTTAAATACCCCAAAAATTAAGTATAGTAATTTGAGTAGTTGTGATTAGTTACTTCTACCCCTGCTTCTCATCTTGACAACCTGTGCATGTAGGTGTTCGACCACCACTTTTATTAATTCTGGTGCCTTCAAAGCCTACAGGTGGATTCTGGGATAGGAGCGGGGCTTAAGAAATGCTACATATAGCCAGCAGCTATCATAAGCATGGCAGAAAACAGAACCAGCTGCAGCAGCCACTGCAAAAGTAAGTGTAAGTGAGCACTGCAGCAGCAACACACAGCTGAGGAAAAGAGTGAGTGGAGCATAGACGGCTCACATATAGCAGAGTGTGTTGGCTGAATACATTTGAAAACAGCATCAGAGTTAGCAGTAAAACGGCGGCTCAGCAGTTTGTATCAAACTGCAGTGTGAAGACAAGTAACAGCAGAATCACTCGCCAACTTCTGCAAAAAGACTCTTTCAGACTTCACATCGACCCCCGCATAGCGTGACGTATATGCACTTGTATGTTCTTACCCTTAGCACTTAAATTAAAGCACTTCTGTACTTAAGTTCTCCTTGATAATGAGCGGCTACCTTGCTTGGACGAGGGCTTGAAAATTGTTTCTATTTTTTTCTTTCTTACTTTATAGACAGTGATTTGGTGTGGTTTCTTTCTTGTGACAAATGTACTTATTTTTAAGTCGCTTTAGACAAAAGTGTCCGCTAAATGCCCTTAATGTAAATGTAAACATAGACTTCATGGGATACACAAAAACATAAATTTAAATTTAATTGTGTACATTGATAATAACTTAACTTAAATACTAAAAAACTCAAAAAAACTCAAAACTCATTTGGCTAGCTGTCATAACAATGCTACACTTTAGGTTGTGTGTTCTTATTGATGATTCGCCCAATAATCATTATTTTCTCAGCTCCCTAACATTGTATTTATCCTGTGTTGCAGAATGCATCATTTTGTTTTGCCTTATGTACTTATGCATGTTTGCTTTAAAGATATTTTCGTTGAAAACATTCAAACATTAGCTAAAATTACCAATAGAATGTGAAGAAATATCAGTTTTGACATTATTTCTTGAATTGTGTGGCACAGATATTTACAGATGTTAGCATGCTAACAAGCTAGCCCCAGCCAGTCCATGTCTTGTGAAATGACACAAAGCTCCCAGTCTGCATCGCTAGCTGCACAGCTAACTGAGCAAACTAGCTAATGGCATCTACAGTTAGCAGTTATTTTAGTGATGTGCTGCACCCTATTTGCTTTCAGTTGCTTTCTTACATATTGCACTTCAAGGGCCCATGTGTAGAAGATGAACATTTCAAACTTTAGTGCCTCCAAGTTGCAGAGTTGAATAGGACAATAAATGTAGACACCAAATTATTTATTGCTAAAACAAAGTGACTGTTCTGATTTTGATACAAGGGAGATTATTAGACTGAGGTGATATCCTGTTTTATGTGTAAGTGTGTATAACAAGGAATTTTCAGTTCATCCTTCTATGTCCTGGTTCTGTCAGATTAAGGGGTTTGAAATGCTGCAGGTTTGATTGTAAAGGTGTGCATGCATATACAGCGTGTGTGTGCGTGTGTGTGTGTGTGTAGATTTGCAGTTGCATGTGAATCGGAGACATGCCCCTGGTTGCAGTAGAGTGTGCATCTCAGGCAATCCATAATAGATGATGAAATTTGGCAAGCCGTCCAGCCTTATGGTCCTTTCCTCCTCCTGCAGCTGCTTGTTTTCCCAGAACTCATCTGTGCTGCTGACCAAGAGTTGTGTGCGTATGTGTGCATATCAGAGAGAGAGAGAGAGAGAAAGACAGAGAGAGAGAGAGAGAGAGTCTGCGTCCGTATGTCACTGTCTTTGCCCACAAGCACTCCACGAGCATCTTTCCATTCCTCAATATGTCAGACTTGAATATGAAAACGGGCAACTTTTTCATCACTCAACCACCATGTGCACATATGGCCACAAAGCTGATGGTGAATGTCAAAGTTGAGTGGAAAGGCCAAGGAGCAGTGACAGAGTGACAAAGCACCGCAGACTATAAATCCAGGCCACGCTGTGGTGACAGACACTGATCACAGTCCCGCTCGAGGGGCTAACACGCCGATGCTAAATGTGGTCATTTTACAGATGTAATTTTGCTTGAGAAACTGACAAACTATAGATTTGCAATCTTTCTGCACCTCCTGATTTTCGCTTAGGGTTTTTATTTTCCTTTTATCTTGTTGAAGGAACAGACTGACATTTAGCGAAATCTGATTGTCCACTTTCTTGCCAAGGGATAGATGAGAAGATTGCCGCCACTCTCTTGTCTGTCCAGTAAAACAGGCTACTGCCAGCAGCTGTTGGCTTAGCTTAGCTTACCATAAGACTTTAAACAGGGGGAAACAGTTAGCCTGGCTATGTTCAAATGTTTTATTCGCTGTGTTGTTTAATAGGGACGATGGGTTTAACGTAGCTCCAACACAGGGAATATAACTGATGTGCTCATGTTCCCAGATCTTCCCAATTACTTCTGGGAAGACACAAAATGGACACAAAACACTTTCACAATAAGGTGGAAAAGTCTCTTAAGTGAAATTAATGGGTTCAGAGAGCGGGTAAAGCCTTTGCCTGCTCCCCAGCGTGCAACTTTGCTCAAGAGTTGTTGAGGATGGTCATTGATGTATTGTTGCAATTTATGAAGCATCGTCAGCCGGTACTGTGGCCTCGGGCCTTTTCCGGACAAATTGTTTCAAAGTCATTGACCCACAAAGTTCTGAGTTTCTCCCTGCGTAGTGCACTTGGATCCATACAAACGGCGGTGAGTAGTGCGCCATGATTGATGGGATAGGCTGGGCCGGTAAGGTGGGATGCCTGTGCGCAGGCTGTACAGCAGCTGTTTCCTCCGAGCTCGAGAAGAGCAGAGACAGAGAACGAGTGTGCGAGCGAGAGAGAGAGAGAGAGAGAGAGAGAGAGAGAGAGAGAGAGAGAGAGAGAGGTCGAACAGAGAAGTGAAGGGAGGGCAGAAGGAGGACGAGGAGAGAAAGCAAGCCTACCTTCCTCTTGCCCTTCAGGCAGACCAGGTGTCTGCGGCTCCACGCTGAGTCGTACCACAGAACCTGGCACGGCTGCTCCAAACAGGTCCTCCTCATCGTTCTCCCCTTCCCCAAGGAGGGCCGCAATTAACACGCGCACGCACGCACGAACGAACGCACGCACACACGCACGCTCTCACACACACACACACACAGAGCGCACAGTGTATAGAAAACATGCCGAAAATGACAACGCTGCGAGCCACAGCACATGGAAAAGGGAAGAAAAAGAGTGAGAGACAGAGGGATGGAGAAAGGAGAAATGAGGGGGAAACAAAAAGAGAGAGAGGGAGCCAGAGAGGCACACCGGAGAGCTTGTTTTATAAAGGTGCAGGTGCAGGATTTGAGTGACTGCCAGGCTGCACTCTCTCCTCTTGGTTCCATATTAACGTTGTCAGCTTTTTAGCTCCCCTCTTCCTCACCTGCACTGCTCCATTCCTCAGCGCGTTCTGCTGTTCCGCTCGTTTTCAAGCGCTCCCCTCACACCCGGGCTCTACAGGAAACACAGAGGGAAGTTTGGCAGAAACTTTGAGCCTTGCAGCCATGTTTTTTTCTTTTTTTTTTTTTTTTTTCCTTTTCCACTTTTAGAAATATTTGAGAAGTTCTGGATGGAAACAACAAACATGCTTACGTTTTCAGCACACCACTGTTGGCCAAGGTCAGGGAGAGCGCACAAGTTTTGACGAGATGTTACTCGTGTCTGATGAGTCAGCTGAAGGAAGTGTGAGATTGTTAATAATTAAGCACCTGTTTGATGTAGTTGTACAGACAGGACACTAAAGTGGTGACTTATTTCTGATGTTGCATTGAAATTATTAACCAACAATATAGACAGCTCTTACATTACGTTTTTTCTGAATCTATAAGAAATACATTCAAGCTGCTTAGAGAGGTAATTGAATGATATCGGGTGGTACTTTTGGACAGATTACAATTTTTGGGCTGTGAACAATACAGTCACATTTTTTAACATGCCAATTTTGTCCGCAAACAGTTGCTATTTTACACATCCGCTAGTTATGGAGCAACAATTGTAGTCACGTTTCTGGCCACAAGGAGAACACAAGTCCAATACTCGCCCTTCTTTTAGCTCCATTTTGGTCTTCACCAACTCCTGAGAGGAAGATTTGTCTATTTGATGCCAGAAAGCACACAGTGGGTTTTTAGAGCTTTTTAAACTTCAAAACTATAGTAGCTGAAGGTCAAAAGCAACATATTTAAAGACACCACACAATTTCACAAAACACATTTTGTGAAATGATGCTGTGTTTTCCAAAATGTTTTGCTTCTGAATTGTCACATCTAGTGAAATGTTTTTGTGTTTTGTGAAATGTGTTTGTATTTTGTGAATCGTCGGTTTGTTTCATGAAATGTTGTGGTTCTGAAATATTGCGTTTTGCAAAATGCACTGTTTTCACCCTCATGGCCACCGTAGAAAATAGCTACTGGGTGTTGGTCCAAACCACACTGAGGAAAGCAGTGAGAGTCAACCAAAACAGTAAAGTAGTGGAACATGAAAAAAGCCAAAAGATGATATAAAGTACCCTAAAACTGAGGCTTTAGGCGATACATTGGTTGATAAGTGTATATTTGCCACTACAACCAACCATTATAACATACAGTACAAACAGGCATTCACTATTTTTAGACCCATTGTTTATATAAGCATACAATACTGATTTTGTCCACTTTCATGTCACTTCAGTTTGCACGATTCCTTTCAGGTCAGGCTAAAAAGTTTATTGAAATAAAAAGATGTTTTTTTTTTCTATGGTCAGCACCTGTTTGCACCCACACTAAAGAACAGCTGGCAGTACAGAGACGCCTAACCATGGGTCCCTTTGAATAACATCCCAGCACTGGCCAAATCGCATTGAATAGACCTGCGTGTGTGTCCGTGCGTGTGTATTATATCTCTAATCCCCAGATTCCACACTTCTGCACAAGCTGCTATTAGAACCCCAGTACTTATCTGTGTGATTAAGCTTTCATGTCATCATTTCATCACGTCATTTATTTATTTCCGTCCCTACAGATGTTTCCCTTTGTACGTAGAGCTATTTTTAATTAGTGAGACAGATGTCTCCCGTGACAAAAGCAAAGTTTTTAAATTTCACTGGAAGGCTCCCACACACTGCATGTATGCACACATGCCAACAATTATCCTGACTCGTTTTTGTTATTTTGGTTGATTATTTCTATGGAGAGGTCAAATTTTGAAAAATAGAAAGCGGAACGTGAGCCGTTAAGCTGTTGTGCGGTGATTTTCATTATTCAACATTTCTATGTATTTATTATACCTTATTCAAACCAGATTTGTTTGTAGCACGTATGTAATCAGATCTCTACCCAGATCGGCATAGATGTCGGGGGGTAGAATTTTTTTTTTGTCACTGATGTACAACATTCTAATTTTTTCATACTGATGAAGTGTTCCACTCCTCTGCGAGCTGTGAAGCCACGCTTAACAGAGAGCAGAACTTGGAGAGGAAAAAAGTTTCACAAATGGCCAAATGTCACTAATTAGTTTGAACTCTGCATTTTTGATGAAGCCAGTTGGTGTGGTGGGGTGGCGGCGTTGGCAGGGGGGGCGAGCGGGGAAGAGGGGGGAATTGGTGGGCTGTGCCTCAAAATGTAAATTAAACAAAAGGCGGGAGTTCACATGACAGCTTTGGAGGGGCAGGGCTGGAGCCTTCTGATTTTTTTTTTTTTTTCCGTGTGAGAAGGAGAACAAGTGGAGCACAGTGCACCAAACATTGGCACATGGCAAACAGCTCGGAGGCAGCGGAAGCAAAATAACTTCTGTTCTAGGGAACAACAAAGGAGGAACAAACAGCGTGGCCCACAACTTTTTGGTCCTTATTATTCTGTGATTTCGTAATCAAGAGGATGGGATCTGATCTACAAACCATGGACAGCTGGTTCATTTCCACCGCCGGGCCTTGTGGGAGATGTAGTTTCTTCTCTCAACGACATATGCAAATCCCAACTGTCCCTCCCCTCTCTCTCCATAATTGCCGACTTTTCAGCAACAGAAGGAGGCCCATTTGTGTGCGTGTGCGTGAGGCTGTGTGTCTGTGTGTGCAGCCTATGCTCTCGTCAGGGTCCAGCCTTATTTCAAGGGATAAATAAAAGATGCAGAGTTCTTCTAAAGGAGCCCGGCAGAAGGTAGACACAGACAGGCAGGATACAGAGGGATTCTTCAGAGGAATCTGGGCCACGCATGGCGTCGCATCGATTCTCCGTTCTGGGCTTCTCGAAAAGGGTTCAAAAACACTGCATTGTGGGGCCGCAGATTGTGTTGCCTGGGCGTCCCTCAAGTGACATGTAAAAAGCCGGCCCCCCATCTGCCTGACAGATTTGTGCGGGCAGCCACTGAAAGCTTTGGCAGAGAGAGACAGGTGGGGACGGACAGACAGACAGACTGAAGGACGAGTGCCACTCATCACCCCTCAGCTGTCACCAGAGAGGAGGAAGTGAGGCTAACTTTGCTGGTGACAAGCTGCGGCAGACAAACAAAACAAAATTTGGCCAAACTCAGCAGCAAGTCTGAACGCGTGGAGCCTCACAGAATGACTGTGGAGCGCTACACCTGTCTATAAGGTCCTGGAAGCTCCATAGGGCAGGAAACAGACCTGCTGATGATACACCCCAACAGCCTGCACCAGGGTAAATTATGGTAATGGCATGCAGTCATCTGCCTGGTGCCATTTGACTCGACAAAAACACTTAAACACTCCATCTATTTCTCTAAGTGGGAAGCGGAGAGGCCATCTTGGATGGGTGGGCCTGTGGGTTTTTTGACAGGAACAGAGCAGAAGAAACCTAGTGACGCTACAGAGACATCCCACAGTCTGTTCAACACAGAGGCAGGCGGACATGCCTCCTCAAAACCTGCCAGGATAGATAAATGTGTTGTAATGCATTTAATATGAGCGCTCAGACATGAGAAGGATGTTTACTCCGAGCGCGGCTGAATGTGAAAATGGTGGCATTTCAAAAGCATTACTGTAGATATTCTTCTTCAAATCATTTTGAATATTTGGGTCTGTAAATTTCATTATACACTTGTTGTTGACTGTCACAACAACGAGTACATGAGATGCAGTGATTTCCTAAAAAAAAAAAAAAAAATTCTTCTTGGGAACTATGTTTTCTTGTTGAGATCTAAAGGAGAATAGCAATGCTGTTTGTGTAGCTGGAGCCAGGAAGCAAAATAGCAACTGGAAGCAGTGGGGAAACTAGCATGTGTAAAAACATGCATCTACCACCATCTTTAATGTTAAGTCATTTCAATGCTGTATCTACTTCATTCATCAAAAAAAACCCCCACATGTTCTGGTTGATTAGGGAGATAAATCTGGGCAAACAGGCAGCAGTAACCTCTCTAGATCTCTCAGCTGGTTGCTTGCAATCTCATATTGAGATTCACAAAGAAATTACATGTGTTAACTGGAATGGACATCTATCTGCCAAGGCCCAGCGGTCTCCTTTACTTCAGTGAAGTCGAATTGTACTCAGTCATAGCCAGTGTGTTGAATGTAGTGGTATTTAAAGGCAAGGTTCCAGACTGCAACCGACCGACGACCATGGAAACCACAAAAACATTGAAATGCTACCGTAAAAACATGGCAGTCTCCCCATGTAGGTTTTAAAGGCTGATGATTCTAAAGGTAACGAAAATACCACCTAACAAACACCATAATTCTTAAAATCAGGTGACTGATTTGATGTCTGCCAATATATCCTGCAAACAAATCGTAAACCCTGAGCTTTAAATGCAAATATAAGCGAGGCATTGGTCTCTGGGAAAAAAAAAAATAAAAAAAGAAAGAAAGAAATTAGGGAAGCTTATTTCCCAAAGTGTCAAAGTATTCCTCCAGAGCAGCCTATTCTTCCACATGCACACTCAAAAAACCCTTCCCTCGACAGATAACATTAGACATGCTTTTAGTCTGATCACATTAGGGTTGTTAAGGGCCACGATGTAATGACTGTTCAATCAAATCAATGCTCCCATTCAAACTCGGAATCAATAGCAATATGTTCTCATTACGAAATGTATCTTCTTGCACTGCTGAGCAGCTGCTCACCCTCTGGGAGCTTTCTCTTCTCCTCTCTATATTTGTCCCTCCATCTCGTTCTCTTCGTCCTCTCTCCTCTGAAACACTAGACAGGCCCATCCGAAATGTCAGACGGACAGAATCGATACAAAGCATGTCAGCGGCAGGTCCCCACTCTGAGTGTGTTGTCAGACTCTATATAAAGGGTCTGATTCAGTGGAATGATGGGCAGTGTCGGACTGCTATATCTCAATTGCTGGGGGGCCCACGTGATGCATTATTTTACAGTGAGGCACAACGCGAGACACATTATTATGCTCCAGGATATTACCTGAGCTAGTGCCATAAGAATACTCACATTTAATTAAAAGAAAGTAGTTTGAATTTCAAATACAGTGAAAAATGCAACAATATTTACAATTAGTATCTACATTTAAAACACTCATTCACCAATCAACGCTCGTATTTGAATTGAGTTCAGGCTTGTTATTAGATTTATTGTTGTTCCATTGCAACAACCTTTATGGGATGTTTTAATCGGATTGGCCCGAAAAAAAAAAAAAAAAAAATTCCTGGTGTGGCAGGGTGGAGGGGGGTTGGCTATTCCCAGTTCCCCGAAGAACCCCTGGCCATAACCCATTATTGAAAATGAGTCCCATTAACGCTCAATTTTCAAACCCAACACTGATGTCACAGTCTACTGGCACATGTTGGGAGCACACTTTGCAACAAGGTGAGAAGTTAAATCACAGGAGGTCAACTGTTTTACGTTGCTTTTTTCAAACCTATTATCAAAAAGTATGACCACTGGATTTTTGCCTCAGTGCTTTCTTTCTCAACTCCTTTATGGCCGAGGAAACACTGGCGTCGCGCAGTTCCAAATTTCATAATCAGCGCACCACTCAGATCTTTTCACATTACACATCCAATCAATTCAACACATCAAGGTGTTTACTTGTGTGGCCATTATATGCACAGGCGTGTAATCAGATCATGATAAGAAAAAAAAAGCAACATGAGATGATTTTAATTTAGATGCATGCATGCTTGAAATGGAAAAAAATTGTATAATCTGGTAATAGCTGTTCCGTATCAGCTGATATTGGTCACTCACCATACTTTCAATATCAAAGCTCTATTACAAAGAAACACAAAATGCGACACAATACATCTTACCCTCACAATACCCTGTTACATACGTAGATTACACGATACTTGACATGAAGTTTGAGAGCTCAGTCGAATCCACCCTTGACAATATCCATGGCAGACATTTAAAGCAAACATCAGAGGTGACGGAGGACTTCATCTGTGGTGTGAACGGCGTCTCTGTGAGACAGCAGAGCTGTATTTGGTAGTTGACATTTGTTTAGAACAAATGGACTCGTACCATATATTTGCTTTAAAAGAAGACAGATGGACGGGGCAAACGGCGAGCGAGCGACCGCAAGCAACACGTTTTAGAATTACATCGCGGAGGAACCACCTGCCTTTCCTTTCCTTTCCTTTCCATTTACATGTATATTTATGCTTTTCCATCCACATTATGCCGAATACTAAGAGGAGAAAAAAAAGAGCCACTGGGCCTAATTAAAGACCCTATCTGTCTTGTGCAGGGTGTCTACAGGAGGTATGTACTAACTACTCACACACATACACAAGCACATGCAAAACGGTTAATAATAAAAAGGAATAAAACTACAAAAAGTCAGCGGAAGGTAAAAGAGACCAAACATGAGCAAGAAAGAGCAGAGAGAGTACATCAGGCCATGGCTGGGTCTGAGGCTCAGTGCGGAGATAAATGTCACTTCTAACCCTCTGCTGGCCTGTGCAGCACAAACGGAGCGGCCGCTCTCCTCTTATCATCAGCTGCACACACATACACAGCCGCTCTCTCCCGCTCGCTCTAGAACAATTAGCTTTATGGAGGCTCAGAGCCTGTGAAATGTCACTCTGCCAGGTAAACTAGCTATTATATCACAAAGGCTGCAGCTGAGTCAATTATACAGCATAGGGAAGAGGGGTAAAGAGCAGGAGAGGAAGAGAAGGGCGCGAGAGCCGGGGCAATGAATTCATGAGTTCATCAAAGGAGAGGGCAGAGGGGTCAGCGGCGAGAGAGGGCGGGGAGGAAGCGAGAGAAAGAGGGGCCGAGATGGAGAGCGGTCCAGTAGGTTGTCAACGTTATGCTAATATGACATTTACATCAGAAGGGGGGCGCATCATCAAATCAAATAAGACACAAGTTTGGTTGAAAGGCTTCGAGAGTTATTGCTGAGGGTACTCACTGCACTGGAAGTTTGCTCGGGTGGTTTAAAGTTACGGCTAATAACATTCTATTTTATTTGGTCCTTGGTCATTTTTTATTGGAGCGTACAGCACAAACATTTTTTTTTTATTATTGCAGGTAATAAACATGCAAATACACAGCAGTGGTTGAGTTCCATCCTGTAGGATTCTCCTGTTGTTCTTCCTGAGATTTCTCTCTTTTTCCACAGTTTTCTTTTTGTGTTTTGTTTGTTGTTGTTCTGGTACCGATTATAAATCCCAAGGAGACAAATCTATGATTTTGGGCGTACGTAAATAAACTTTACTCGAAGCAACTTATTTTACAAGTAAGTAATATTTCCACATTTTGAACTCTATTAAAGTAAAAGTACAAAATTATGGGGCCCTCAAAGAGCTTGCAGACCTTGTGTCCTCCCTTGTGTCCTCGCTGCAGCGGCCCTTTGCTGCAGGCATCTGCCCTATTGCTCACCCCGTTTCCTATCAACATTCAGCTGTGCTGTCTAATAAAGCCATGAAAAGGCCTGAAAAAGTACATTTAAAAAATCTGCATCATGTGGGCAAAATGAAGCCTCTGACTCCCTTATGTCATATTATTGGCACATCATTATTTATACAGTGTCATCCTCTGATGACTTAGACTGAAGAGGCTCTCTGTTTTTGACTTATTGATCACTAAGCAAAGTAAAAGTCCAGCCTCTGCCTTCTAATGTCATGAAATGCCCTTGGATCCAAAGAGCACCTGTTTTGTTGAAAGATGCATTCAAGAAGCAGCACCCCTAAGCCAATCTGGCAGTTGCTTTTTTTTTTTTTTTTTAAATAAATGAGCAATCAGTGTTTTAATGCTGCAGCTGGTATTTTTTAAATCTAAGATGAGCACTAACTGACAACAATATTTAATATAGAAATCATATGTTTTGCTTTTAAAATCTTAAAAAGTAACTACTGACTATAACCATCAAATAAAGTCAATTTCTCTTTGAAATGTAAAGAAGCATAAGATGGGAATACTTAATTAAAGTCCAAGCACCTCCAAACTGTACTTAAGTTAATGTGCTGAAGGTATTTTACAGTGGGAATATGAGGGAGAGGTGAGCAGAGACGACCAAAAAACTACGAGTCGACTCCGCTTGTCACAAACGCTGTCCTCTCTGCAGAGTGACCAGATGGAGCTTGATGCTCAGGGCACACAAAGGTGGCCCCCGGGGGCCTCCCGTCCTCACCCCCTCACCCCTCCTCGCCCCTGAACTGGAGATCTGGCTGGGCAAAGGGACCAGTTCTCTGCCTCTTGCCTGCTGTGGAGGCCGCTCTCCCCCCTCCCGTCCACCCCTTCCCTCCTGCAGCGGACAGTGCCCAAATGCCAGCACGTCCCACCTGGGCCTAGCCAAGCCTGTCCCTACTGTCGGGGGGGCAGGCGTGACACGCAGCGTCGAGAGCACTCACCCCTGACGGGAACACAATGGCCCAAGGACTGGCTGGCTGACTGGGCTACGTACAGATAATACTGTTAATCGTGCAGAGTGGCAAACAGCTTCCCAGAACAATGAGAAACCGGCAGAGCAGTGATTGGAAAATATCTCCCACCACTACCGCACTCACCTCCCACGCACACATACGTGGACATACGCACATATGTACACTCACACAGATGTGTGCAGGGCCGCGCACGTGCATGCGTGCACACACACACCTCAACATGGAAAATTTCATTTAAGCTTGTAGCTACCTCTGAGCTGCTATCAGCCCAAGGTGTTTCAGCCTGATAGAGATGAGAAGAAAAGGAGATTCCTACCTTTTTTTTTTTTTTTTTTTTTTTACACACAGAGGAGTGTAAATCACCAGAAATCCTCCAGCCTTTTCTCTCTTATAATCTAAGTTGTGGAACAATGAACGCACATTTCTCTGAAATCCCAAATTTGTTTTCTTACTCTGCCTGGCCGTTGAAAGATATTATACACAAATATGTTGTAAGAGAAGATAAAGTTCTTCAAACATTTCAAAACCAAAATTAATATGCAACGGGTCCTCCACCGAGGAAATGTAGCACATCCTCTGCTTTGCTTCATGTGCGAGACCAGCGAGAATAAACAGCACCACTCGAATATGCAGTATGACTCGTGATGTAGGGAAACTGTTTGGTATTTCATTTAAAATACATCTTTAAAAAAATGACAATTGATATAGTAAGATCAAAATCCAACTGTGCATTAATACACTGTTCAGACGAAATTTCTATGGCAACCTTTTAGGCCATATGTCGTTTTTGAAATTTTCCAAACAAAGGCTTGACAGACACATTCAAGCTGAAGTATCTTTGGGAAATCATGATGTTGAGCACTGCAATTTCTCCTCGACACTTTCTTCATATATAACAGGTAGAGCTGCTATGTGGACGTTGTAACCAGGACCTGTTATCAAAGGCATATGGGCCCTAGTTGGCCTTCGTTACTACGTGTTTCTGAATTCGAGGTAATGTGTCTCCTCAGAGCTGTCGTCAGCCAGGAATTAGCTCACCACTGTTGTCACTTCTGTTTCCCCACAGCTACTCACCGGCACACTGATCTCACCCGGCCCCGAGAGAACCTGCGTCCCGTTGCCGCCTTCCAAAATGTATTCGTCTATAAGCCACATGGTCAATGAATTCCCATTCTATGACCACAGACCCCACTTTCTTCTCTGGGGTTCTTAGACCTGGTTGGGGCCGGGCCTCTCTGTGTGGAGTGTGCATGTTCTCTCCACTTGGCTCCTCTCGGGCTTCCTCCCATGTCCAAAGACATGCAAAATAAAGTTAGGTTAATTGTCCGTAGGTGTGAATGTGAGCATTAATGGTTGTCTCTCCCTGTGATGAACTGGATGCCACTTGAAATGCTGATTGCTTGATATGACAATTTAACCAAGAGACCTTTGTACAGTATATGTAAATTCATATTTGTTAAAGAGGTAACTTGTACTCTGGAATTATGTCTTAAATGTAGATTGTGGGATTTGCATCAAAAGCCATGGACCAAAAGATATTTCCATGAGTGTTCATGGAGTACGTGATGGTTAAAGTTAGTCGAAATGTTTTGTGCATCTAAAAAGTGTGCTCTCCTCTTCAGATCCAAAAGCTACGCAGTAGATTTAAATTCAAATATCTTTCATGTGGTTAATCTCAACTGAAGTGATATGTGGCAGTTTCACACTTGTGTTACCAGAGCGTGTATATCCGCAGTCAGTTTCTATTCAGGTAAACAACACTTGCTTGCCAGTGCAGAAGTGATATACAATAATTGTCTGCGCCATATTTCTGTATTTCTAAAGTTTCCTATGAGACTCCTTGCCGTGCTGTCTGTAGCCAATTACTGCTGCTAGCTGCTCAGATGTCGTCAAATTGAGTGGCAGCCTCCCCAGCTCGCTTACATCTGGGGTGTGAGGGGTATGTGTCGCAAACAGTCACACGTCCCAGAAATCCACTCTGTTTATCACCTGCTGACATTCATATTCATGTCACTATGCCTCTCTGGCCTGAGACAGGATTCAGTTAGTTCACTGACCAGCGAGGGCTTTTATTCTGCCCAAAAGCGACCAGCCGCTTTCACTGGGGACGGGGTTCTTACAGCAATCTTCTGAGCTGTGCTGATCAAAATGCTTCAAGAGACCGCCGAGGTATTAACATATCTAACATCGGGGTGGAAGTGCATCAGAGGAGAGGTTTCTTTTCATGAATATGAAAACAAACCAGAATTTGACATGAATCAAGAACAAATGTTCTGCAATGCAGAGATCACAGGAAGGAATGCAAAGTGGAAAAACACCTTATGATACCATGATATTAAGTACAACATTATGCACCCAAACCTATTTTCTGCATCTTTTTTTTCCATCAATTTTAGTCTTTGAGGCAACTTATTCAGCTTCCATTTCCATGTGAGTTAACCTTCGTGATGGGATTTGGCCCACGGCTCTGTGTGTGTTTACTTGTGTGTGTGTGTCTCTTCCCCGTTTGGCTCTGATTTTGGCAGCCCTCCGTACTCTGCCATGCATACGGAAACATGCAGGAGTGGGCCTGGAATCAAGGTCAGGCCTGGAAAACAATGTAGGAACACTCCTAAGACCTGACTTTCTGCTGAGTTTGGCATTGCGCTAGCCGTCCCCCGAGGCCAACGCCAGGAGTCACCCATCATGCTCATCCAGACCAACCTGTAATGAGGCGCTGGAAGACGGTCCCTACTTAGGGACGCACGCTTGGAGACTTCTTGGCATGCTGGTTTCGTTGAAGGGACTACATGGTCTTTTGGCACCAACATAAGGCCTACATCAGCCTCCCATAGATTAAATGTTACTTAGCGGAAGTCTTCATTATTGATAGAACTTCTGAGGGAACATCGTCGGACTGAAAACTGAACAAGAAGCGGTTCTCTCGCGCAAAAGATAAAAACATTTTAGCAATATGTAATTAAAAGAGATGTAGACTGGTGCAAAATAAACCACATCACAAACATCAAATCCACATTTGGAAAACTCTGTCCCCGTTAGTTCCTCAAAACATGGAGAGGCAAGAGGGCATGGGCTGAAAGTACAAAGAGACGGAGATGAGAGAGCCCCCATACCACTTTTGTGCTGACCTTAAAAGGAGCGGCGCACTGTGCAAACATCTGGTCCATCAGCTGGATCCTATGCATCAGCGGGCACAGGGACACACTGGGACAGGTTGGCGGCTGCCTTTGACAGCAACAGTTAATTTCCAACATAATCAATTTATGTGCAGCTCCATAATAACCATCTGTGTTCTGCACGAGGAGGACAGTCCTGAGGAACAGAACAGCGCTGGCTGCTCCTCCTCTCCATGAGCGACGCCAGGAGCAAAAGGGAGGAGAAGGAAGCGGAGGAGGCGGAAGAGAGGGAGAAGCGACGTTAAGGAGATGGATGAGCGGGGAGAGGGAGGAGAGGGATGAAGATTTGGAGGGAGGGGGGTGGGGGTGACGATGGGAGGAAGGGGAGAAGGCCAGCAGTTGTGATGATGGAGGAAAGTAAGTGAAGACTGAGGGGAAATAAAAGTAGTAGAAAGTAGTTGAGGAGGAGGTGGAAAAGGAAGCAAGGCTCCTTCAAGGATGGAGAGTTGAGTAAGTGCCTGGCTGACACAGCTATCCGATGGAGGTTATGTAGAGGGTAAAATGTGAATAAAATGTGTAGATGTCTGTGCTCAGGATGAAGAAAACTCCCCACTGGATCACTGACAGAGGATTTTTCATTCACCTTGACTGAAAAACATGAAACCCTAACCCATTCATCAAATAATAAAACTAGCAAGTTCTGACTGACCCATATTAAGTTAAGGTTGAAAGTTTGGACTTCCAATTAGCCCCGCCCATGTGCTGTTTAAGTACAATCCACATTAGGTTTAAGCTCCGCCCACTGCAAGTACAGATAAACAGATTATTAAGTTGATTGAACAGATAAAAATGCCCATTAAGCAAGGAAGGGAGGAAGGAAGGATCAGATTTTAAAAGCGAGATCAAGAGACCAAGGACATTTCACTGGCTGAAGTCGGTAAGGTCAAAAGGACACGAATAAAGTGCCTCTATTCACTGCACCGTTTCTTTGCATGATGCAGGTAGGGCTGAATGAAGCGGGTCCCCCTCCTGTAAATTTCGGTTGTCCTACAAGGTTAGCTCCCTTGGCACTTGAAGCCCACCGCATCCTCATCCACCTCCAGTGTCAAAATTTGCCAGGGAAGGTGTCACTCAGCCGATTACTGAATCACCTTAGCGGGCCAATTACACTGTGCGCTGTCAAGGCCAATAGCAAACGGCGCCTCACACTCAGACACCCACAGCTTGGCTAGTGTGAAACAAAACATGAAAACGGAATTAAGCTCCGCTGACCCCTCACCCCACTACATGCAATTTTCATAAGAGTAATCAGCATAATGTGCTCGCTTTCTGCACAGGACTTCTGAGTTGCTTTGACCTTAAAAAGATTTATTTTTTTTTTTTGTGAGGGGGAAAAACTTCTAGGTATGCAATCAGCAATAGAGGCTTGAAAATGTATGAATGAAAGAAACTTGTGATATTGGAGGGTAATTTTGCCTTTCCTCTCAGGATGAAAATGATTTCTCTGCTGAGTGATACCCAGTGTTCTGCTTGCAGACACAGCGCTAAACCATGGAAATTGTTTTGGTTCAGGTGAGGATGGAAATCAGGCTAGATTCTGGGGAATTAATGGCTGTCACAACAATTTTGCTTCCCTCTTGTTTTCCTCCCTAAACAATGCGCTCCTTTCCCTGTTTTATTTCGCGGACATGTGAGCAACACACTGAGCTCGAGTTGTACCGGCAAAGTACGCGCGCTCACAGAAAACTGGAAACACACTCCGGCACTCACGTACGCCGACATCAAATCCACCTGCCAGTGAGAAACCTCAGGTGCGTGATTCTTGTCTGAAATATATATTTTTTTATACACCACCACTGCTGCTGAATCCAATCTACCGCTAGACCTCAATACAGTCCATCCAACCTGTCATGCATTATACATGTGCTGCGTGGATGTCCATGTGTCCCTGTACATCCTCTGCCGTCCTAATTGACATGCAGCGGGCCCTAGCAGCTGTGAAGCTTTCTGTGTATGCGTGCGTCTGTGTGTGTGTGTGTGAGTGTGCTGTGTGTGTGTAGCTCCCCAGTAAAGCCTCTGCATCCTCTAGGCCACCTGGACATAATGGCCTTCAGCTGCCACCATTGCCACCAATACAAGCAGCAGCAGAACTGAGTTAGACACACGTGTACCAGTTTTTTTCTTCCTATCACGCACAGACTTTATACTGTTGTTGATATGGCAGCATGGGTAGCAAAACAGACAATGAATGCAGAGATAGGAATTCTGGCAGCATAAGAATATTTGCGGCATCAAACACACTTCTGTCGGACGAGCCGTCTAATATCTGCAGTAAAGGTTAGCTGTTTGATGTCAGCGGCGTGTGTACTGCAGGGTTAGATGTTACCGTGCCTTTAACAGGAGCTGCAGAAGCATCGTTTCTCTTTAAACTGCCGGTTTCATGCGAGGGCCTCTGTGGCAAAAAAAGATAGAGAAGTTTTCTTCACAACCTCAGATTTGTCCTTTGTTCGCAGAGCATATGTGATCTTGTGTGCGCGTGTGTGTGTGGGTGTGGGGCTTTTTTTTTCCGACGCAATCTCCCCTTTTTCCCTCATCAGCGCGTCTTGATTCTATATTTTTTTTTTTCTTCCTTTTCCTATATCAGAAGCCTTTGATTCTGTCCTGCTTCTCAATTCTTCATGGAACTGCAGCATTTCAAAGAGTTCTTCTTCTCTCCCCTCCTCCTTCCCGGGTGGAGCGCTGGCCAAGTCTGGGAGAGGGACTGCCCATCAGAGGTTGGCTGCTATCAGCAGGGGGCCGCATGTCTCCAATTCAGGTCAGCCTTGGCTACAGACGGGGACTTTAAAGCAAGCCACAACGCGTCCTGTGATCCCAGTAAGCACGCTTGTTAGTGGAATTGATAACGGACCCATACACCTGGGTCCTCTGAAGTTGGCATGGCATTTTAAAGGGGAAGACAGGGAGCCAGGGCAGCCAGATACCGCATGCAAACGTGTTGAAACCGAAGAAGGGAGGGATGGGGGGAAAAAGGTCTTTTTGGCATGTGACGAAACAGAATATGTTTGGGGGAGCGACCTAGAACATTGTGGAATTATGTACAAATACAGGGCATATGGCATGGAATCATTCTGAGAATCCTAAATATGTTTTGGCTCTATCATGTTACCCCCTGTAATTTCTTATTTTTTTATTTCAGCACAAAGTTTGAGTGATATGTCAATTTGTAACATGCTTAGACACTGGAGCTATATTTTTACATTAACATGATTAAAACGTTTACCCTCATGTGTCTGTGTGTGTGTGTGTTTCAGAGGCAGCCGATACAGAATGTCCCAGCATTTCCCCTTTCCAAACACCGCTAACACGAGCGCCGTGCTCAGATGCCACATTTATGATAATCAGAGTATAATTCATTTATTGGGTCTACCTTTGCCATGTGTTGACCCCACGGCCATGTTGCCAGCTCACATCTGGCTGCATGGTGCGGCGCTCAGTCCTGGATGGGATTTGCCCCTGGTGATGGGGCATCTGGGAGGCCAGATGAAGCTGAGGCTTGATGAGTGCTTTGTCTATTATGGATATGGGGCTTTATGGAGACATTGACAGCTGCACATTGACAGTCTCCTGAGCAGGAGGCCTACTTCAGCAGTTGTGCTCTCTCTGTTGTCTAGAACACAGAGAACAAACACAGAGCTCTGGATTCTTTGTTAGCTCGTGTAGCTTTTTGAGCTAAACCTCTAATCGAAATGAAGATGAGGGATGACATAGTGTGTTTTTTAAAGCGCATTCAGCCCCCGCCTGAAACCTTTTAACTAGTTTATCAGATTGATAAATTAGTTAAATCTGCAGTCGGGAGAAGCACCCAGACCCCACATGAGTGAAAGAAATATTTTCAATAATTGCAACCCACCTAACATCAGGCATCACGCACATATTGACTGCTGCACCCTTAAGTCGTCACGGATAAGATGCACCCACTAGTATCAATACATGTTTCTTAAAATTACGCCCGAATGAGGCTGCGGCTGAATGAAACTATCAACACATCCGTTGCATGCCCCCCCCCGGCACTCGTCAAGTGACAGGTTTGTGGGTCTGAGCAGTGGATGGAGAGAGCGCGGATGAAAGATCACCCCGCCGACAGGAGACGTGTAGCTACAGACCAGGCAAGCCGAAGCTGACGTTCTCCAACCTTCCCTCCTGCCCGCCATTTGTGAAGGATTTGGGGATTTCATAATTTCCTGTTCTTTCTGAAAGGGGGATGGCAGCACCTGGTCCACACAGCTGTACTTCATTTAGAGAGCAATTTGAAAAGAGCGAGGGGGAGAGGAGAGGAGCGGAGCAGCCTTGTCATTAAGGGCTCCAGAATGGCCTCCGTTTGTTAGACACATGGCACAGAGTTAATGCTGCTGAATAGGGAATAGGCGCTGTTGATGCTGTCACAAATTTCTCATAAGTGCTACGACATCTGAAAAAGCCACTCCAAGTGCGGGGAGGGGTGGGGGGGAATTCAAATTTTTTCCTTATCAAAGAGGTTTTTTTTTTTTTTTTTGTAGGTAATTGACAGCTGAGGCTAGGATGTAAGCATGTGTTCCTGTCTGCTAAGATGGATATTCTATTTGTGTACCATTTCATCTTTCGCACACCTTGAAGTTTGCTGTAGCGCGCAGGTGACGCCGGTGCTAGAGTTTGTATCAATGAGTCGACAATGGGAGCAATAACCAGATTGTTGGTAAACTAAGGTGATGCAAAGGTTTGTTGTGCGGATGCGCAGCTGCCTCGCCTCCTCAGAGTTGATCTAATTGATTTTGACGTGCACATGTGCAGGGGAGAAGGGAAAAAAAAAAAATGGCGAGGCGGGATCAAAGGCAAACGCTTTATTGCCACATCACAGGCCCCTGCTGCATTTTGAATTCTACCAATCTGTCCAAACAGTCAGATAAAATCCTGCGATGAAGAGATGTGCTCGCCACCTCCCCCTTACCCCCCCTTCTCGCTCTCTCTCTTGTGCTCTCTCGCTCCCCACCTCTCTGCTCCCTCCTTCGCTTTTTCTCTCTCCTTTCGAGTAAAATCTCGAGTGGTAATAAGCAATGCGAGAGGCGCGAGGACAGTGCGAGAAAACACAGATCCACAAAAGGTAAAAAAAAAAAAAAAACAACTTCCACAACAACTTGTCAGGGACTTGACAGATGTTGAAAAAAAAAAACTAAAAACGGGAGCAGGTAAAATTAAAATCAGTTACAGGAGCTGCTGCAGACACACTGATCTACTCCGCATTGCCTTCCTTTGGTCTTTACGTCAGGAGCGAGTTTGTTGTCTTTGTCGAAAGAGAGTTGGTGGCCGGTAACACCAGAAAAAAAGAGTGAAATCCAGTTATGTTTGTGAAGAAGAACATGAAAAGGAAAGCTGAACTTGTCTTGTTTTCAGTCAGGATACAGCTAACACTATAAGATGGCTTCCTCCATTTTGGACTCTCGCAAAAAGCGCCACCGATCCCAGTGATTCCTTTGAAATGAGCAGACTTCAGTCAAATGTGCATCCTGAATAAATGCTGTATTGATGGCACCCTAACTTAAACACTCATTATAAATCGGTATCTACAAAATGTCTTTAAAATACGCTCACATTTAGGCGGAACAAGAATAGCACAAACAACAGAAACTCTCTTGCTTTCACACCTCACAAACAAATAATGCACACAGCTGTCTTTTTCAATGGTAAGCCATCTTGACTGCTCAGCGAGCAGTGGGCCCGCGCTCTGTGCTCATTGTTAATGGGATGTTAGTGTGTGGCTCGGGGAAAGTGTGTGCCTATGTCTGTGGGCAGAGTGTAATAACACAACCACAGTTGGACTAACCATGCTGAGCGCAAAATGAGAGCCACAATGGCGAGATGAGGAGAGCATACACACAGGCGAATGTGCACACACACTCTCACATACACTCACTCACACACCTGCCAGGTGTGTGAGGAGGCTGTGTGATATGGTGCCGGGCTCCCACCACAGACCGGTCTCATAGCTGCGCTACACAAATGAGTCAGAAGCGAATCGCGGTAACAAGCAGACCGGTGGAGAATATTTCAGCTGAGCCCAGCCGTCAGTTTCATATCGTATAATACATTTGTTCGCTCAGTCTCACCTCATGCCGTCTGCCTGTTCCAGCACTCATTGACACTGACATAACCGTGATGGATTCCTCAGCGAGGACCGGAGCTAAGAGGCATCCTTTACGACCAACCAACAACTTGATGAGATCTGTATGGAAACTTGTGAGTGGGCTCTGCTGTTTTTCAAGTGTGCCTTTGGCAGGGCAGTGGTGGTAGTGATGGCGGTGGGTGGTGGTGGGGGTGGAGGGGGGGGGCCAGGGGGGGCTCTTGGCTGCTCTCCTCCCTCCTGTCAGCCCCCTCTCTCGGCCAGGCAGGCAGGCTGTGTTGGGCAGCCCGGCTCCTCGGTAGCAGATGCGAGCCCTCATGTCAGAGGCAGGCAGTGGCCCGACGGAGTGCCGCTCGTGCTCATACCTCATTGAGCCATCTCCCCTAGCAGATGGCGCGCTGCTGCGGGCGCTCCTCTCCCCGATAATTACCAGGCCTCGCCACAGATGGAAATGTCAGTCAGCCTCACAGGTCCTGGTTCCTGCCACTGCCTCCGTCCGCGGCCCCTCTACCTAGGCCGGGCGCTGCCAACACTCACCATGTGTTCTGTGACTGCTGACTAGGCAGGCAACAAAAGAGAAATCCGCCCACATGAATATTCATGCAGGGATGTTAGGTGGCTAGCTGTAGACCAGACCGGGCACCGGCAAATAGTTGGCCAGGTGCAGGTTGTGACACCGTTTTCCAACCTCTTTTCATCTTCCACTTCTTTTACTGTGTCGCCGCTCGCGCTCGGTGACGCGGCGACGTGTGCCTCGATCAATCTCGCACGCATCGAAGAAGGAAAAGGTGAAAATGATACCTACTGCTTTGTACAGTTGTGGAATGACATATTTAGGAGATTAGGATAACTGTGTTTGCAAAATGGATTAATTCTAGCAGATGCCAGGACTAACCCCCACTTATCTGTGATAAGGTGACCAGATGTCTCAGCTTGGCAAAGGCAACACTCTCCGAGTTTTATTACTCGGCGCCAAAGCATCCCCCGAGATATTTCTCCGTGCATTCACAGATAATCTACCTTCGCAGAGAACAAGGCGACAGGGTTTTGCTTCTTTGTGTATTTGTCCGTGTTAGAATTTATGTGGACGCGTTGCCGGGTTGTAGAAAGCTCAAGAAGATTAAACTAAAGTAAATACCTTTGTGCCTAAGTGCCAGCAAGGCAAGGGGGAAAAAAATAAGACAGAGAAAGCAAGTAGTGGCTTATTGGAAATATCACTTTGGCATGTTATAACGATGTTTCCCAACAGAAAATGGCAGAGGAATTACACTCAGACATCCAAAATGAGCTCTGGTCTATTTGTTGCTCAGTAAGAAACACTTATATGTGGAGCTGAGAGTGTATAATTGAGCGAGAGACAGATAGAGAGAAAGAAGTGTTTGGCGTAATCCCTCTAATATACTATGAAATCCAACATCGTATTGAGATCTATAGTATTATTTAAAAATAAATGAAATGCAGCTGTGGCTGGGCTCTCGTCTAGCAAATGGGAGTGCTTAAAATCCACATTCTCTGATTACAGGTGATGGCTATAATTGCACGTCATACTCAAACAGTAACATTTTATTACCCACATGTCTTTTTATGCGAGATGTGCGTCTCTCAGTAGCATTCCTGCTGCTCTATAATCTAGGGTGTGCTGTCTCACCACAATGCTGTTTGCAGGTCACAGCAGCCCACATGACAATAAAAAAAAATTTAAAAAAAAAACTGGCGGCGGTAAACTGAAGAAGAGAAAAATGAGTCATAGCGAGGATGCCTTTGAGTTGATGCGGGCAGCCTTGCTATTTGCAGTGCACCACTGCTGACAGTTTGGAGTCTCAGCCACAGAGCCCACTGTGCAGGTGGTGAGAAGGCCAGGCTGCTGCAGAGCAATGAGAGTAACAGCGTCCGACTTAAAAACCCGACTCTGCTGTGGTTTTGGTTATTGTTTTCAGTGCAGGAGTAGAAAATGTGAAAAGCAGCTTGGTGGGCTCTAGTAGGGAGACAGAACCGTCTAACTATATACAGTATTTAGTCAAAACTTTAAAGTTAAAAATCAAATTTTCTGAAGTGTTACGAACAACATAGCAACAAAACAGGTGCAAAAACCAAACTGCAGTGACTGAACTCCTTCTTGTTTAACTAGCCACAGCTAGTCTGAACTTAAACCAATCAACCAACCAAACAGCCCTTTCCAACTTGTTTCCTGTTCCTGAAAAATATATTTTTGCCCCAATACCTTTGAGTTTATTACACTGTCTGTATAAAGAAGTGGTTAAATGTCATTTAAAAGGTGAAATATAGAAGGATTTGTGTTTAAATCATTCAAAATGAACTAAAGTTATCAACAGAATATTAGGTGAAGATGATTTAGGTACCCTGTGGAGTGATAGTCCGACAGTTAACAACACCAAAACCTAGCACAGTTTATAGTCACTTTATATGGCTGCTACCTGCATCGTTAGCTGAGTTTACTAGCATACAGCAGCTAAAGTTAGCAGCAGTTAGCAGCTACTCTGATGATATGCTAATTATAATTCTATATATATGTATTATACATACACTTATAGCTGTCACTGCTGTCTGCAGAACTTCTGGGAGACTAAGGTTGCCTTGATCATCAGGGTTATGACAAATACATCAGTCCAATAATAGAACTCACAAACTGCCCTTGCCAAACATATACACTACATTTAAAGTCTACAGAGCTGCCATCATAGCCAAATGTAAAATTTTAACACATCAGTATTTAGTGTTTCATTAAAGCATTAAAAGCGCTTTTCTTCTTTACTTTTACCTTGTTCCTAAAATTGCCTTGTGTAACCAGATGCACAAGCCAGCTTCACCTCTCTGTTGAGGGAAGGCTAAACTGAATAAACACATCTCATTTACATAAATGCGCGATGCAATTATGCAAGATGCACACATCACCACACCAGTCGAGGGGATGCCTGCGTATACGGTCTGGTCGGCTTGCAGTAACTCAGCAGACAAAGTTTTGATAGTTAGGACGCCGCAGAAGAATCAGTTGCGTCGTGGGGATTTATTCCAGCCCAACTGCCAAGTCCTCACTCACTGACTGATCTCTCGTTAGGCAGACTGAGAAATGAAACTTGAAAACATATGATGCAACACGAGCGCAACGCAGTCAGCATAAAATAACCAGAAGTATCCAGCCCTCTTACAAGACCGAGAAGCTGTCGGCATCTCATTAAGTCGTACTCCGTGTCAAACAGTAGACTGAGAAGTGAAAATGATGCTTTTGTAATTAAAAAAAAAAGCACAAAAAAAACTGTCTAAATCCTATTAGCAGCTAACAAAAGAGGAGCACGTATGGACGGGCGCGCACTCACGTCATCTGCCTGCGCGTTGCTTGATTATTCACCATTCAGCAGCCTCTTGTAAGGCCTTTTGTCAAACCACAAGAGTGGCAGTGCTCAATGTAACCTCTGATCATAATCAAAAGTGGTCAAATGAGACTCAAGATATCACACCTTTGTGTTTACAGATGCAGTTCAACAGAATGGCATCAGTCTGCCTCCCTTTTCTCTTTCTTCTTTTTGTCTTGGGCTGACAAAGCTGGCCCCTCATTTCCATTCTGCCCATTATGCAAATGGTGCCGGATCACATATTGGTTCAGACGAGTAAAGCAAGTGCAGAGGCCAGGTCTCCTTTAGGACCAAGTGGAAATTTGCACTTTAAAGCTATTTTGTGCGATAAAACAATGGCCCAGGTGCTGTGCCCTTGACCAAGGGCTTTATCGTCTCCTGTGAGGCAGAAAGTTGGTGTCACACCTGTTTTCGGTCCCTTTTCTGTCGGCTCCTGGCTCGGCTCATTCAGTCTGGCCGACGACTGAGTACAGCGGATGCTGTCAAAACGAATTAAAAAGGTTCCGCTGCTTTCTCACCCCGCCACTCCACTGACTGACAGCAAATTTGTTGCCCGTCAGAAGTTAGTGTTGTGCCTACATATTTGCTGTGATAAGCGTGTGAGGCCAGGTGCCGTTAAATACATACTTGTTAAATATTCTATTGTTGTCAAGGGGGCACTGCGTTTGATAGACTAACAACAGAGGCCATATGTTATTTGTTCCCTGCTAAGATTGTTTCTCCCCTCGCACAATCCTGTTGTTAGTCTACGGACAAAGCTAGATCAGAGAGATTAGCACCCATCACCTAATACATTCAATCAGCAAATTACCTCAAACCCTATCAAACAGTACTGACGTCTGGCATCCAATCAAAGAAGAAATCGCCCCTCTGAGGATTTCTCCCCCCCCACAAACACACACACGTAATCTGGTGGGAAGCTGGTGATTTGAGGCATAAACAGCAGACCCACTGTGTTCTGAATGTCACATTAGCAAACACACTTCCGAACACAACATATCCCGACGTGCTGTCTGCAAGCTTACATTTCATTTTGATCTGATCCTTTATCAAGGATGAGCCCCCTATTGATCAGCCACTACATTTCTTGTATCGATGAGTGTTGGTGAACTTGAAACGGGAAATCTGCCCTCTTTTGTTGCCATCTTTTTTTTTTTTGTCTTCGCCATGCTCGCCGCCTCCCCCGTTTCCGATCTTTATCATCAGCCAACAGGTCGCTCACTGTGGCTTCAACAACAACAGACATAAGAGTGATTTCTAAGGAAATAGGTAAAGGGATTTGTAGCTTTCATGATAACTTACAACTTGGTTTATTCAATCCCCATGTTTAAAAGAAAAAATACGCACAATATAATCTAAACCCATTTCGTTGTAAGCCAGTTCAACATGGAGTCTTCTCAGGCTCTCCCATCAGGTCTGCGTCCTTAAACACAAGTTAGAGGATGTCAGTTCTGTAGTGAGTACACATACAGCTACAAGTTCCCCCTTTGGGCTTTGAGCATAATTAGAATTTTGCAGTAGTTTGATAAGATAAGGAGGAACAATGGTTGTAAGAAATGTTTAAAAAAAAAAAAAAAAGAGTTCTCAAGTTGCCGGAGCCTTTTCTTTTTCTTCTGATGAAAGTGTCCCTCTATCAACGCAGATCAAACTATGCAATTAACATTTGGGCGCAGATAGCGAATAAACCATCTCTACAGTTTTTTTTTTAAAAAAGCTTCTCTGTGGTGCTATGCGTATTGGCTCTGCACTCACATAAAACTAATTTCCGTCCAAATATCACATGCACTCCTTTTTTTTTTTTTTCTTTGCAATCTGCACTGCACTAAGGGCCTGCTGCTTTCACAACCTGTCCTGAAGAGAGAGCGAGCGCGAGAAGCCGTCTGCAAAAGGGAGGGGAGCGAGCGAGAAACAGGAAAAAGAAGTGCAGAGCAGTTCAGAGTGGGTGTGCGTGAGTGAGCGAGAGAAAGTAAGAGTTGGGTGACCTTGTTACCAGTTGGGTTGAGTTGGACAGGCTGGTAGGAGGTTGCTGTCTACGGGGAGGGACAGACAGATGCTCGCTCTTCTCCCTGGGCAAAACATCTCGCCTGGTGCAGGCAGCACACAATCTGGCCCGGGCAGCTGTAACCCTAATGATCACTGGTGGCGCTGCACCTGACCGACCGACCAGCTCCGCACTCACTCAGCCCCCCCCCCCCAACATCCTGTACCCCCACCTACCCCTCCCTTTTTACTCCACTCCCCGGCCCTCAGTCTCCTCTTTGACCTCCAACGCCTCCCTAACTCTGAGTAGAAAACTAGTTGTGTTCGCGAAAAGCGGGGAAAGAAGGAGACAGGAGGTGGGAAAGACAAAATCTGCAGAGAGAAATATATTTGTAATTGAGGCCAAAAAAAAACAAAACTTGAAGAATATTATACAGCAATTCATAAAAGAGACAGATCAAGCAGTAAGGGTATGAACACGTGTAAAGGGCGAAGGAATGGAGGATAGCGAGGGGGGGGGCTTGTAAGGAGCTCCCATGCTCCCCTCCCGCTACCACTGATCCAGTCTGAGCTGCTTATCGGGTCTCTCCCACACCGCTCTCTGGGGTAGCAGCTCAAACTCCCTGGGCTTCGACTAGCTGCCGGGGAAATGTGTCTGGCTGGACGTACAGCACGTATCTATGGATGGACAGAGATGAATGACTAGATGGATGTATATGTGTATTGTGGTGGCGAAAACAATGACTGGCATGTTAGATAGAGTGTGTGTGTGTGTGTGTGTGTGTGTGTGTGTGTGTGTGTGTGTGTGTGTGTGCGTGTGGCTGGGAGATTGGGGTCCAGCACATTCAGACCAGACTGATCAGCAGCTATTCTCGGTTTTCGGTTAACTGACAATAGAACAATAATAGGCGGAACAATAAAGTCCTGGGGTTATTTCTGCTGTCGTCCCCGGTGGCTTACACAGAAAATCAACTTTCATCAAGAAGGAGACAGGCATTCAATGTCTGACATTAAGTATATGCAAAACAAGGCTAAAGAACTGGGAAAATAAGTGGACAGACTGATGATAAAAAAAAACAAGTTTAAAAGTAATTCAAATAAAATCATGGAGACTGATCATTTCAGATGGCGTGCGTGGAGACTTGGGAGAAAGATGGCCACGTTAAACCTCTTAATGAGTTTCACTTACTTTCCAAAAATCTGCTGTTTTAATCACACACCATCGCTCACGGCAACTATTACAGTAGTCGGCTTTAATACCGACTCCCCTGCACAGTGAGGATTAACTAACTTCTCAGGAAGCCGATTTATACTTCAATAATACACGAGTAACCTCATTTTCATGTGATTTTCAAGCGGTGAAAGTTACGCCACATCTCATCTCCGGCAAAACAGACTAATTATTTTCCCATACTCTTTTTTTTTTCCTTCATATTTGAAAGGAATTATGGTTTTACCAAACATGTTTTTTGTTCAGTGCGTGAATTATGAGTTGTAAGACTCCTAATCCATATTAATCAAAGCTGAGCTGTTGTTTTCTCTCGCACACAGGCATAAACACACAGGCATGCGCGCACCGTACACGAAAGGTCATCCAAAACAGCCTCCCGTGGTAAACATTTTAATCCCAATTAATCGCTAATTCAGCTCATCACTCCATCCGTTCGTTTTTTTGTTTTTTTTTAACGGTCCGGTATAGATTTGCCAGGGTGACAGAGAGCCCCCCTGTGTGCTTCCTGAGCCTCGAGCATGATGAAAAAAAGGGAATGGCAGGAATGGAGGGTTTTTTTTTTTGTTTTTTTTTTTCTGGTCAAGTGTGCACTTTCAAAAGGGGGTGCTAGTTATCTTCATTTGGCTCCTCTGCCTGCACTACACTGAATGGGTTACAAGCCTTGTTAGAACTGAATTACAGAGAGGAGAGCACGACAATACACTATGCATATGATTCAAAGCTAATCCTTTTAAGATGATGATTTTGTACTGTTATTTAAAAAAAAAAAAAAGAAAATTAAACAAATAATCCCCAATCTTTCCAAGAGACAATTTTACTGAGGATGATTTTGAAACATCTGAGCCCTGGAGCCGAATTCCTACCAGTGTATTTTAAAACGCCTGTCTTTGTTGAGCTTTTCAGACGAAAGAAGAGAAAAAATAAAAGCCACGTCAAAGTGTGTGTGTTTGTTGACGGAGGCAGAAAGAGCAAAAGAGGGCTGTGGGTGCCAGAGAGAAAGAGGCAGAGAGCATCTGCGAGCGAGAGAAGAAGAGAGGAAACGGAGTGAGAGCTCGAAAAAAAAAAAAAAAAAAAAGTGCGAGGAGGGGGTTTCGTGGTAGCAGAGTGTGTTTGGAGATCGGCCCGGGCCAAGAATGTGTCCGTGACTGCTGCTCTGTGTATCTGCCTTGCCCGGGTGACACCAGTGACACAGACATTTCCCAGCAGCCTCCTCGTAGTCCTGAGCCGCTGCTGCTCTTCCGGGGGCCAATCTACACACACACACACACACACACACACACACACACACACACACACACACACACCACCATCATACACTATCTCCCTGTCTTTCCCCTCTCTAGGCCCAGGCATCAGGCTCTGTGTTAGCCTAAGCAGACCGGCGCTGTCAGAACCATATGACCCCGGCATGGCTTCTCAAACCGCGCCGCTGCACTGCAGTCGTACTCCGCTGGCCAAGACCGCTCACATTCACAGTATGTTTTCCCGCACAGCGGTTTTCCTCCGCTAGGGATTGTTATCCATCCGCCAGCTTGTAGGGGTTTCTATATGCTTGACCTCACGCCACTGGGATGTCAAGTCAGCTGCATGTGGATGAATTAATCTGAAAAACGTACGCATCCAAGTTGAGGGATGCGCGTTCGCCAAAACATCAATCAATCAACGCGACGATCAAGATAATGCAAGTTTTTATGGTCTATGAGTGATTCCAGCGGACAGATGAATAGACAGACAGGCGGACGGGCAGGCTCAAGACACTTAAAATCTTCCAGCAAGGATCTGGAGACAGTTCACATCCTCCTCCAGCAGCCCAGCTGTCTATCTGCCATGTTTTCTTTATCAGTCCCCTCGTCATCCGGCAGCCCTGCACATGACCAAATTAGTCCCAGTATCAGCCGTTATCTGGCCGCGGATGGCCTGCCTGCCTGACCAGATTCGTTCTCTTCCCCAGCCCCTCTGCTACCCTGGCTGCTCCGGACTGAAGAAACCCAGGCTACGGATCCTAGGTTTGAGCCTCAACAGACTCCGCAGAGCTCCGGCACAAGGAAAAAGGCCTCGCTTCCTTTTAAGGCGGCTGGCCTTTCTTTGGTTTATAAATATATGAGATATAAATTATATATTTATATACCGAGCGAGGGTCAGTCGGTTCCCTGAGGTAAAATGAAAAGCGCTGGGAAGGTGGAGGAAAAAATAATAAATGAGATTGTTGGGGTATAGACCTGGGGATATTTGCTTACTTTAGGTTTTGCCGGCAGCAGATGTACACCGACCTTGTAACTTTGAATTTGTGGAATGGCTGTGCTCAGTGGACGCCCTGGCAGAGTGCTCGCTCCTGCATAAGCAGAGCTGAGGGAAGATTAGAATTTGCACTTGGCTGGCATTACTACATGAGTCACTCATGCCCTGCATGTGACGTCTTAAGTAAGTTTCAAGTAGCAAAGTCTCAAAGTAGAAGATTAGCCACTGGCATATGCATTCATCTTAATTCATGTAGTATTTTTTCGTCTTGGAACTTCGAGCTTTGCAGTCCCATGACCTTAGGTGCACTGGAGATTAGTTTCAATTTCAAAACCACTTTCTGAAAAACTTCTCATGTTTAATTAGAGGAGCTAGTACTTTCTGGGAAAAAAAGCAGAGATAAAAGAGTGTATGAAAAATTGATATAAAGCATCGCCGCTGCCTGCTTCTTTTTATGTGATATTCATGGTTAAAAAAAAAAAAAATGTATCTTAACTGCAGTTCAAAGAACACATAAACAGAAACACACAGCATACATGCCTAGTTCCAAACACGTGCGAATGCATACATACACACTGATGCGCAAGACGCTACAGAGGCCCAATAGAGATGGGGAGAGTGTATGTCAGGGGGACAGGAGGGATGCAAAGAGGTGCCAAAGACCACAGCACACTGCCTGTGCCAAGCAGAACTGAGCACCCGCTGCCATCCAAACATAAATAAAGTGCTTTTGGCTCCCTGCAGCCACCAGTGTGTGCCGTGCATCCGCCAAGCATGTTTTTTTTTTTTTTTTTTTTCTAACAAAGTTAAAAACAGGACAAATTTGATGCAATCACTTGCTGGAAATAAATATGTGCCACGTCTTGGACAGATAGGGTGTGAATCAGATGGTCGGTCAGTTATTAAGTTTCGTAACTTCAGGATAGATTTCCTCTTCAGACTTTCAGAAGCCTTGGAGGGAAAAAACACTCAAATTGGGCACACCACACAAGTCTCTCCTTATTTACTTCTTGCAGCTACACAGGGTGCCAACAGGAGTTGCACATATTGAACCATATGAGCAACATACTGATCCTCGTCACTGGGGAAATGAGGCTTAGATGTTAATGCATCGAGCTAAAATCGCGCCGCTCTTTACATTCTCATCCTTAAGTAGCTAAGAGTGACGCTGAATTTCAAGAGATACCAATCGCTTATTCTGCTTTGTTTTTGTCTTGTTTGTCCGTGCATCAGATGCTGTGTTTGCAAGGATGTGTGGGCGGGTGTGTGATGTGTGTGCGTGGGTGTGGGTGTGTGCGTGTGTGTGTTTGTGTACTGGTGTTCCTGTTCCAAATAGCCCCAGGCTCTATTCCCACTCTTCACCCTTGTATCAGTGCTGACTGATTAAGGCCCTGATCTCCACTGCTTCTTGAACAACGCTCACACAGCTGATGATGCCCTGGCCCATGACTCCTGGGTGGGCAAAAAGGCATATTGCCATATCAACACAGCACTATCTCTGCCAAGGAGATGACCCGCTGCTCACATGATCGGCCAGATAGTCCGCGTCTCTGTTTTGTCTCGCTCTCGCTGCCCCCCCCCCCCCTCTCTCTCACTCTCCCTCTTTCTTCCCATCACTGTCTCTGCCCCATCGTGTCCTCACCTCCATCCATGCTGCCTCTGTTTGGTCTCTGATAGCTCTCTGCATGTAGAGTAGGCTATAAAGCCCCATAAGCCCCTGCTCTACTCCACACCCTGTTTGGTTGCTATTGACTTTAATACCACGAGATCAAAGTTGTGCACAGAGTGTAAATCCGGGAGCGGGGGGAATAAGCTGGAGGAATCCGTGATGGCAACAGTCCCCACTGCTAACACTCAGATGCCACATAGCAGTAACACTTACAAGACATTTGCAGGCCAGTGCTGCTTTGCAGAATGAGGCAAAGGGGAGCGTGTTATATGAGGCGCACATTTGCACGCGTTAAAATATAAAATTGATTCTAAAATTTACAGTTTAACTCACATTTGGTGCCAAACCCCCTGTGCAATTGTTCCCACTATGGACCACCAGGTTCCTCGGAGTGGACATCAGGTTACACAGACTGCTTAAGTGAAATCCATCTCCTCCATCGCAGCCCGTGGAAGCTGACTGGCCAACTGTCTGGCTAGCTGGCTGGCTAAGTGAAACCCTGGCCGGCCTGTAATCGCTCTGATGTGGGGATTTCTTCCGGCACTGGCCACTCAGCTCCATTCCGGAGCAGTGACTCCAACAGGAAGTAACACATTAACAGAACAATCAGTTTCCTTGTCAGGGAGCTTTACACCACCAGGGCCTGCCATTAACACCACGGGGGGATCTGGTCAGCTGATAAGACCTGAGATCGGAGGAGCCACAGTTGGCCTCGCAAGGCTACATGTAGGCTCGAACGGGGCGGCTGCTCTCACTTGATCGAATATGCCAAAAGGAGTCGGTATCTTGAGTGAAAAGGTTGCTGTCCGGTGGCCAACTCTTAAACGTGATATGTTGGCGTGTCTATGAGAGCTCTATAAAGGAGAGCTTTCGCAAATAGTCCCTGCTCGAAACCACACACTACTTAAGTGGCTTAGCATGTTTCAAATCTCTGCATGTTGGTTTTAAATAACAAACCTGGCAATATTGTATGTTCTCTTTGAGCAAAAAAAAAAATCCAAACAACACACCAAGACAAACAATGAATTAACTATTGTCTTTAATAGCTTACTTCTCAGTGTCATAGATCTTTATTATCAACAAACTGTTTCATTGGGGACTCCAGTTTCTTTAAATTCAATCCACCGTACACCTTTCTCCTGCCACAAACACTCACCAGTCCATCAAATGATCCTCTGAAATGCACAATTTTCTCCCATTTTAGTGAGAATTGGATTTTGTCTTTTTTGAAATAAAGAATACAGCACATCTTCAATTATTTACATTTCATGAAGTATGAATGGGTTTGAGGCTGAGAGCCATGGGGTGGCTAGGGATATTGCTATTTTGATCGTATCAAAAAATATGTGGCAGGGTATCGCCAGCCCCTATACTTTACATTCGACGGGGCACTTTCTCAGGTCCTCAGCAAAACACCCACCAAGCGTGAAGTCGATTGGAAAACAGACAGACAGACAGAGATTCCCTCCTTGATAGTAAAATGGATGGCGGTAAGGTAAAATCTACAAATGCAAACCACTGGACCTGCTAATTTTATTTTCTCTCTCATCCTCAATCCTGCACAATAACATCAGCCAGAGACAAAGGTAAAGCAGACAGTTAGTCAGCTCTTCAGACATGAGTTATCAAGTCAAAGCTGGGAAAAGTTAAAAGAAACACACGTTCACCAGTTCTGTCCTCGGCTTGCTAAAAACTCCCCATGATGATGTCATGCATTGAGGAACTCCTGCATCGTGTTTAAACGTTACAAATTCTTTGTGGCAAGCTGTTATGGCTTACACCGGGTCCCAGCGATAGAGAAACAAACCAAACTCCAGAGACTAATAACAGCGAGATGTAAATCTCCCCAAGTCGCCAACCAAGAGATACACATCAAGGCTGATTCAGTGTTTGGCATTGGCACTGCAGAGATAATACTGTTATGTTCTCGTCAGATAACATTCATTTTGACATTCGTAAGACTCCCAGAGCTCCTTAAAAATTCTTATCTAATGGGCTATTTGCTTTTTCGAATATTTATCACTCAGGCAGTTAATTAGAATATTCAGTTTGGTATCAGCTGTGAGGGAACTGTATATTCTGTGTGATGACGCACCTTTTTGTACCAAATAGAAGGACGCGAGATAAAGAGAGGGAAAATAAAAAAAAAAGAAAATCGTGTCTCGCTCCCTTCGCACCCCTCCCCCCTCTCTCCAGACTCTCTCCAACCCTTGGAGGGGAGGAGAACACAGCCGTATGTGTGGCAGGTGGACTTCCTGTCTTTGTAATTAGAACCAAATTAGGTTAAACTGCAGTTCTTCCCCCAGCCCACAGTCCACAGAGAGCCTCTGACCCTGCACCTCCAGGCACACGGAATTAGCCTGGCCACACACTGGGAGCCTAATGGACAACCGTGTGCGCCACGGCTGCCTCTTGCGAGCTTGATAACACCCTGCACCTGCACATATCGCACATCCTGCGCTCTCTCATCATTAAACATTGCATTATATAGCTCCTGAGTGTTTACACAGTAGGGGCTGCTGCTGCCGTTGTGGTTGTGCAGGTGGGGCTGGGCTGTGAATAAAGCTGGGGCCCTATTGGTCCGAGATGGAGTCTTTATTTTGGGTGTGAGCAGCGCTCTAATTGAAGACTGATGGATTTACATTAATTTCCTCCTCACACCTGCCTCCTTTATCTGCTCTCAGATAGCACAGGAGCGATGGGTCTGCTGGCAGGATCGCCAGCCTCGCTATTATGAATAATGGGCAGACCCGAGCGCATGCCTCCCTCGTCAACGTACACACCACACAGAGCACCATTATGCAGTGCGGTTGGTAGCGCAGCAGCAAATGTACCTGAGAAACTGTGAAATCCAGCGTGTTTGGCCTGCCAATAAAAAATATAAAAAAAAGAAAAAGAACAAAACAGGGAAGAGGACAGGTGCAGCTCCTCTCCTGCTGTTTGTCTGTGGACGTTCTGTACAGCTCCAACTGGTCAACAAAAACTGAGCATCTCTTTCGAGTGACAACACCGGAAACAATGGAAACTGAAATAAGTTTATGTATATTTGGCAGTTATCCAGCGCAAATGTGTGACAATGAACCATACATCACCCTTTCAACACTGGTGGTTTAAAGTTTCAATGTTCAGCTGAGGGGAACATGAAACCCGTCCCTCATCTGTCTGTTTGGTGTTGGGGGGGGGTATCTGACCTAACATGGAGTCTGAAGGCTGGTAGGCCAAGGGCTAATGGTGAAGAGCCCTGAGCTGTCAGATGTGACTGACAGAGCTAAATGCTCCACAGAGGAGAAGGAGGAGGAGGAGGAGGAGGAGCAGGAGCAGGGGAGGACAAAGCAAACAGCTCTGTATGGGGAGTCAGGGTAGGGAGGGTGGGAAAGACAGGGAGGAGGAGGAGGTGGTAGAGCTGGGATGGAGGCGGTAGGAAAAAGAAATGATGGAAAAAGAGGAGTATAATGTCTCCTCCAATGGTTCGGGGCAGACCCCACCAGCTGGAGAATAATTGCTGAGTTGGGGAAGGGAGAGGAGAACAGGCTCACATGATTGACTTGTCATTGATCATAATCTTAATTGCATGCATCCAAATCCCCTGGGTGTGATTTGTCCACTTGGCACGTGTGTGTGTGTGTGTGTGTGTGTGTGTGTGTGTGTGTGTGTGTGTGTGTGTGTGTGTGTGTGTGAGTGTGAGCGTGAGTGTGAGTATGTGAGTGTATGCATGCATGTTTATGCACGCTACATATGGGCACTTGCACTTGTATGTAAAGTCAGCACACGGCTTTAAATACAGGACATCTTCAGACAAAAAGCAGAAGAGTTTGTGTTTGTGTAGTCTCACTGTGGCACAGATGGCTCATTTTTTAATGATACGAACTATAGATATAATTACATAACGACATAATGATAAAGTACAAATATAAATAAATATGCGTTTGACAGTTCTGTGCTTCTTGACTGATCCATCATGGAAAAAAAAATAATAACCCATGAATTTCCAAAAATTATGTTAAAAAAAAAACATTTTTGGAAGAGAAATTTTGGCAAGTTATGAAATCATTTTCATGAGAAGATCATTAGCAATCTATAACGCTATTACCAGCAGCTGGTTAGCTTAGCTAAAGACAAAGACTCTTTGGGAGCAGGAGAAAAAAAGCTAGCTAGATATAATAGAGCCTAGAGGTATTGGTAGACAGAACCAAGCTAGCTGTTTCGCCCCCTTTCTGGTCTGTATGCTAGGCTAAGCTAACTGGCTGCTGCATACTGACAGTACAAAGATGACAGCACTATTAATTTCCTCTTTTAACCCTTGCCCAGAAAGCAGTTAAGCAAATTTACTCAAATAACAAGATCAGAAAATTATTGTGACTTAAACGAATATTAAATTCCAGAGCTGTGGTGGTAAAGTGAAATGTGCCTTTAAATTCTAACAAGACTGCAGATACACAGAGATTTCTCTGACTCTATGTGTAAACACAGCTATGACATTTGTAATTTGTTAAAGTCCAATTTTTCCTTCGGCCATGGAGCGCAAACACAGAAATATTTAGCTGTATTGTAACATAACCTTTTCAAATAGTATGTAATATATGGACATATAATTGGAGGCATTCTTTGCCAATGTATTTGGGGAAGTCCGATTCAGAGTAATAACTCGCAGATGTTGCAAACACACACACAAAACACAAACCTTTGGTTAGACGCAGCCATTATTTCAGACTGGCAGGGTAAAGAAAATAGAGGCAGCAGAGCGTCAGTGGAAATGTCAGGCAGTTCTTACATTTTGATGAGTAAGTGAACCCACTGACTCATCCCTCTTTCCAAATACAGTATATAATACGGTATGTTTCTTATTAGTAACTCGACAGAAAACGATCAGAAAAATGATCTCACCCCGCGCGCACACAGGCGTACACAAAGGCATCAGCTTTCTCCCCCATGTGTTTTCCGCTTTTTATGGTGGGATTGATGTGTCGTTAAATAGCGATCCGACAGTGAGAAACTGACCTTTCTTTAATGCCTTCTTTTAGCATTTGCACAAATGGGATTCTCATGTACAGGCCCTGGTGAGCATTAACACAAAAGGCCAACAACTGGAACAGTACTGTCAATGCCAATGGAATAACTGCGTGACTAGCAGGAAAATATACACACCACTTTGTTCTATTGTACAAGCTGGTGAGAAATCACTTCCAGAAAACTGGCGGCATAGGTAGAACCTTGACATGTGGGCCTATTTGAAGGGCTGTATATTCATATTCTATAAACTAATTCCCATCTCATTCTAAGAACACAGGCAAAACGTCGTCTCTTAGAGCACGTGCCACGTAAAAGACGTCGACGTGTGTGTATTTGCAAGCATGGATGTGCGGCCACGTGCAGCGCTCGTTCTTTGTGGGCGATGTTTCTGTGTGTAGGTAACCTCGGGTAGCTCAGCTGTGGGACAGCAGGAGGCTCCACAAACCACTGGCCGGTCATGTGACCTTTGACACTGAACAACCATGTGTTGTGTAAAGGCAAACAGTGAGCAGATGATGCTTGAGCCAGTATAAAAGTGTCCCCTGGAGTAGTTTTGCCCGCTCTTTAAAAGGTTATTTCACACTAAATGTATAAAACTCCCTTTGATTATTTTTAAAGAAAACATTTTCTACGTAAACGTTTTTTCAAAAGTTCTTTCTTCAATACTGTAACCATCTTCAACATACCTGGTTTCACCTACACGCTAGACACATTAAACCAGGACCCATGGGGTTCACTTAATAACCCTGACCCTTTAACCAGATAAGCAGGTAGGCAGTGCTAAGTGGAGATTTCTACAGCGCGCAGAAATGCATGTGCACATGTGTGCAGGTTACTGGGAGGAGAGGGAGCGGCAGAGAGCTAGTATATGCGTCAGCTGCCCGAGAGAAGCAGGAAACAGGACAAGGTTAATGTTCTATGACAGACAGAAGCCAGCAACTCTCTTTAATGTTGCTCCCATTAGGGCGCTCCCGGTGCTTGCATCCCACTCTAGCATCCTTTAGAAGACGCCTCTGCCAACAACTGGTGGGAGAGCAGCAGCGTGCCAGCTGCCAAACATGACATTTGCTGGCTAGGCCACTGAACCCCAGCGGGTGACATCTGCAGAGCAGCCTTTCATCCCCTCGTTGGGTACCTGTGTGGCCCCCGGCCCCTGAGAGCCAGGATGAATGCACTCACTCTTCCTCCCAGCTGGGTACCTCGTAGCCACAGGGCCACAGCACTGACACACATGCACAAAGACAGATATACAGTACAGATGCGTGCGCACACATACACACGAGAGAACACACACACACACACACACACACACACACACACACACGAGCACACACACAGAAACGTGCAAGTACATGTGTTCACACACCCACACACACAATCAAACTCATACTCGCACAAAAGCACACCACCTCTACCTCGCAAACACCTCCACACAACAAACAGCTTCCAGCGTCAACATCTGCAGCTCTGGGGGCTGCTTTTGTTTCCCCCTGACGTTTCATCATCAGGGGCTGGCAGTCAAGTTGCGATGCTATTGTTGTTATTTCAACCACAGGCCCCACTGCAACTGGCAACTAGCGGCGCTATCAAATCCTCAGCAGAGTTTGATCAAATATGCAAACGCAAGTTGGGGCCAGAGTGGGTGAACACGGAAAACAAACAAGCTGATTAAGAGACGCAAGCGTGGAGAAAGAGCAGGTACTCGAGCTGTAGGGAGCTGGAAGAAGGTAATGGAAGGAGAACAACAGTAAAAGCAGCGACGCGCCATTCGAATCAGTCGAAAATATGAGTCAGACATCTGTCTGCGATTGCTTTTTTTTATCTTAATGATGTATAAATCTGCTGATTTGCAACTCACTGATGTTTTGAGTTGGGCATAAAACGGAGCGAGTGGTGAAATAACATATTTGTGGGAACAAGTCTAAAGCATTTCCAAGCTGTGGGCTATTGAAATAAAATGCTAGCATTGTTCATCACATCCCAATCATGTGTCCCATTTCAGAACCCTAATGTCCCACTTCTCCTCTTCCCCGTCCCTGAATGTCGCGTGTGATAATACAGCTGATAGGATTCATAACTCCCAGAAGTGTTAAGCTCTACATCAACACTGGCATTGTGTTCCTGTTTCTCTTCTCTATCTCTTTAATCAGGCTTGATCTTTGACCACTTGTTGTTATGAGTGGTTCTGTGTAGGGGTTCTGCTCCCGGCTGACATCCCATTAGCCCCACATTAGGAAATTCTAATCACTGTGCCACCGGGACGCTGGGACTCACAGCTCCTATTTCACTTAACCTCCAGCAGGAGAGATCAGACTCTGCGTCTCAATGTTTGTCCCTAATTACCTCCCTACAGTGAGCTGCCACACACAATTTAATCCAATTTTCATCCCCTCTCATCTTTAACATCTCGCAAAGCAGTCACACATGCATGCTATGGTTTATATCTACAGTCCCGGTGCTGTAATCACATGTTGGATTTGCATATTCCCATCAACACGTGAGTTGACACATGCCATATTTTGTGGCTGTGCTTTGTTGTCAGGTTCACTTGCATTTTCTAAACATGATCTTTCTTTCAGATGCGGCACCGTGCTGGTTATCAAGACAGTCGCGCTCAGTTCCCGTCACCTGAAGTTTTTTGCAATAACATTCATGAGAGAGAGAGAGAGAGAGAGAGAGAGAGAGATATTAGTGGTAACCGCTGACTTACAGGACCAGTTCTCGCGGATGTGTAGAACAGATCGGGGCAGTATGGGGTAAGGATCGGGTAGTGAAACACACTCTGCTAGCTTCAAGTGAACACAGTCGGTAATGACACCGGGACCAAACACAGCCTCCGTCTCACAGCGGCCAGCTCGACAACAGGGAACAATAATACAGAGATGGTTTTCTTGTCAGGCCTGGCTCCTGGCACCAAGGTCTAATAGGAGCAATACCTCTATGGCTAGTCCAACTAGCAACAAGTAAAACTACCCCATAATGACTAAATATGTCCCTTCAAATAAATCACTTTCCCTCCAAATTACTGCTATGTGCTTTCAAATGATTAAATTGTGACTACAAACTCCAGTTATTAACAATTCAAATACTATAAATGTCATCAAAATATAAAATCGTGGCTGGTGTCAGCATGCTTTCCTGCAGGTTTTCTGATTAGCAGACGTCCAGGTTAGTGAAGTGGTAACTGTATAAAACACCTTATATGTTCTAGATACTGTTAAAGCCCTTTGATAAAAAGACAATCAGTCCAGAGTGCCTCTCGCTCGGTGGGTGCTGGGATCGACTCCAGCCACCCACAGACTTACACAGAATGAGCGTATAGAGAGCCTGAAAAACTTATGCTAATGTGACTCTGATGGCTGAGTTACGATCCTCGCCCATGAATCTCCACGCTGCTGTGCTGGGTTTGTCGTGTGTTCGCAGCGACCGCATTTGGTTGAACAAATTGGAAAATTGTGCAAACCGATTACTAATTCAAAGTTAGCGTGCGCCAATTCCTGCACAAGAGTTCTCAAAGGTTCTACCCCCTGAAGCTGGGATCTGTAGAAATCTACATCCATTTGACAGATGTGCTCTGATGATAGAGAATTATTTAACTGGAAACATGTGGCCAAAACAACATGCATAAACATGATTATGCTGACCAGTTGCAGGTGGTACTGCCTTGGGGCACTGAGCGAGGCTGCGTGGGCTGCAGCCCCGCACATACTGTCACAACTGAAGCCAAGCTTGATGCTTTATTTTGGTTTAAAATTTATGCGTGTCAACAAATTGCACAGGCAGCACAGATTAGATGTGTATTAAAACCATGTCGGTAGAAGTTGCCCAGTAGTGGTTTGGTCCTTCACATGGAGGAGAATCATGGCAGCAGCAGGGATTCGTTTGGAATCAAATTGCTGCCCTTGGTTAGAGCGTCATCACTGACAGGTACCGGATCGACACAGGGTCCAAAAAGATGCCACAGTGCCGGGCACGGCGACCGAAAGCCCAGTGATCTCCGGCAGTGCAACGAAAGCATGAGTCTCACATTACCGCTACTAGAGACGACAGAGACAGTGACAACACAACCTAAAACTGACACGTTTTCACCAAAGCTTAATGTCTCCTCCGAAACTAGATTGTGAGCAAGTGCGTGTGTGTTCAATTGTTCGCCTCCCTGCCAGCCTGATTATGAGCAGGCGTGCTTGTGTGCATATGCTTCCATATTTGCATGTTTACATCGTGGTGTGTGTGTGTGTGTGTGTGTGTGTGTGTGTGTGTGTGTGTGTGTGTGTGGTTTGAAACCTGTGATGGCGTCCCTACGTGTTATCCTGTGGAACACAGACTCAGTCCTCATTATCATTTCTCCCTGGGCCTGTTCTGGTGTTCAGAGCCCCACCAGAGGGGCCTTTGGCTCGGTGGGAGAGGTGTTGGAGGCGGCCTGGCCCCGCTGCGCTCCTTCCTTCCCCCTCCGCAGGGTGCCAGGCACAGCGTGTACCAGTGGCAAGCCAAGCCTGACGATGAGGCTGCCTGCACAGCCAACGCCGTGTTTGAACAGGGCAGGGGGTTGCCACGTCATGCCGAACACACACACACACGCAGGAAGGGCCTCCTAGCGCACACACGCATGCACATCTCCATAAGGCCGGCTCCTGGTGGGTTCGACACATGTTTGGAAGATGCTGCAGAGGTGAATGTGCGGAGCCTAATTTAGAGCATCTCTTGCGGTTTGTGAGAAAAGTCACAGATGGAGACTTGAGAATCCGTGGTTCCAAGAATTGCCCGGGACTGACGATACTGACTGCGCTTGTGTTGTATTGTTATCGAGTTGTAGTGGATGCGGAAAAAGAAACAAAAACGTAGGATGTTAATTTGAGGGATTGCATCTTTGAGAAAAGTTTGAAATAAAAACTGACTGCAGTTCAGTGTTTGATTATCTGGCCCTGTCATCCTTGATGCAGTGATTCAGTCTCCTCCTCCCCCTGACTTCACCATTTCAGCATATTGCGTGTTCCACATTAAGTTTTGATTCGGTCATATGTTCAGCTCTCAGGTGTGCCTCCGAACCATGAAATATTAAACCTGTGAATTCAAGGAGATGTCACATTCTGTGTTTCATTCATTATGCACACCTACACCACATTGTTGACTCTTTGAATTCTAATAGGTGCGCACAGGAAGAAGCAGTGCCATCTTCGTGTTGGCTTTACAACTTCTTCCCCAGCATCTGTTTTGTTTTGTGAAGTCTCAACTTCTTCGCAGCTTCCTCTCAGACGTCTTCTGGACGGAAAAAAAAAGAAAAATCTGGCGAATGTTAAAATGTTAAAAGAGCACTCGGAAGGCATCCTAAAAATGCAACTGTGTGAATACTGGCTCCGAATGTGTTAACACGTGAGCGAAGTGTGTGTGTTTATGTGTGAATGTGTTTACGCGACCTCCTCCTCCCTTTTTTTTTTTTTTTTGCTATCTCCAAGTGTCACATCTCTTCTCATAGCCATCCGTGGGAGTCAATCCCACTCAGTCCCAAATAAAGAAGGGCCGCTGGTATCAGATATCAAACGCCACGCACGCGCAGCCGCACGGGTGCTGCAAGGACACGTACGAATCGCTGCAGCCCTCACGTATCGGATTAAAACAAAAGAAAGAGAACATTGTGTCTGCTTCACTCCACCTCTGTTCTGCGAAAACATCGGCAGCCCTCCGCTCCCAAACTCTCCCCCTCGCTCTCGCGGGCAGTCAGGGGAGACGGGGAGTTCAGTAGGGGAAGAGATTGGGTTACCATGACATAAATCTCTGCGTCTCCCCCTCTCCTGTGTGTGCAGGAGGTGGGCAGCAGGGCGACGAGGCCCTTAGCACCGGTGTCTTTGGGAATGCCGGCATGTCCCCCGCCCCCCAAACCCGAGGGAGATAGAGGAGATAGGCCTGGCGCCTCCGGAGAGGCCTCTCACCCCCTCCTCTCCCTTTCTCTCTCACCCTCTCTCTGCTTATCTCAGGGAAACCACAATAGGGTTTTGTACAGTGGAGCACAGCGAGAAGGCTTCAGATGGCAGCCGAGTATGATACGCAAGGAGGACAGAGGGCTAGAGGATTCACTCCCCTCCGTTCGGCACAATGATACGGCACATCGCAACACAACACAACACACACCTCTCGTAACGAACAATGTTCACCTGGCGTATAATACATACACACTGCTTTTTACTGTTTCAACTTGAGATGTTTAAAAAGGCAATGTTTGCCACTCCTTTGGCAGACAATGGCAGTTTTCAACCTGACTATTAAATGCCTGCAAATATGTTTTTGCCCACCGTGTCTGGTTCAGGCTATGCACCTCACCGACTCCAGTGCTGCTATTATTCATGGATAAATGGCAGTTGGTATTGTTAGGACGGCACAAAGGGAACGGGATTAGCCACAGGAGGGCCGGACCAGGTACAGACTAAGCCACGGGGAATTGGACCTGGCTCAGTACAGATCCATCTTCTCATCACCGGCCGTACAAATAGCACTGTTTACTGCAGCATGGAGTAACACAACAGATCAAAGTGGGGATGGCACATAATGACGGGCTGCTGTTGACGGCGACAGGAGTGGGTTTGCATCAGTACCCGTCACGTTACCACAACAAGTTCTTGTCTGCAATGACGGTCTGTTTAACCTGCATGCCACTTGCAGAACCTCAACCTGCAGCGCCAATACGCTCAGTGCGGTTTCTACAGGACAGTAAGAACTTAACTTGTCATTTATGTTTCAGGTTTTGCGTCGCAAAGGTCAAACCTTTTCAATCTGACAAATACCGTCGGCCAATCACGCCGACCTTGCCATAAATCTCGTCCGCTGGAAGACCTCGCAACCTTGATGATTGCGGAGGCCAAAGGCTGCGCCCTTCCGTGTATTTTCTCAGGGCAGGTAAATTGGAGAGCCAGCAGCTGTAATAGGAAAAAGCCTTGGAGACACTTGAGTCTCTGTGACGAAGAGAATAGCAATTATTCTGGAAAATCAATTTTCAACCCAATCTCTCTCCCTTATCGACCAAGAGGCTCCTCGGAGGTAGAGAAGGTGACAGGAAAATTTATATCCCAGATTCTATTAGCCGATCTCTATTTGGAACGTGCATCGGAGAGAGGCCCCTTGTTTTCGTCTTTTGACTTAGCATAAACACTGGAGCGGAGCACGTTCAGCCCTGCTCTGTGTACAGAAATTGATTTTTTTTCTCTCTCTCTCTTCCTGAAAGCTCATTCATTTCCATTGATTTGAAAGCCGTACCGACTCCATTTGCCATTAGGTATTCCATTTGTTGGATGGCTTAAGAATAGAAAAGGTTAGCAAGAAAATGGACACCGATATTGCTACCATCTACTGAAATAGACTCACACTTTCAATATGCACCACTCACCGTGCTCTCCTGAGCAGTTTGTATCAAATTAAATCAATGTGGCTGCACTCTAGGTGCTGCTGTTACCTCTCTGTGTTTAATCTGTGTGTGTGTGTGTGTGTGCCAGTGTCGTAGCACTTCACCAATATTCCCACAGTCTTATCAGTGTTTATTTTCCAGCTGTGAAAAGCCTATTGCTCCCGCATTCTTTGCATGTCCTTCTCTGACCAAGATTTATCGTCGTGTTTATCCCATTAATACATCAAGCCATTATGTAAACTGGCTGCGGAGGACTGCGGTGATCATTCTGACTGGTTCTCCATCACTCCCGTTTGTTTAATAAATCCTTTTTGCGCTTTTGTCTCCGTGCATTCGTCCTCCCTGGCGTTTGCACTTTGACCAGCCACAGTGTTTCTGTCCAACTCGCTTATGTTGTTTGTGCAAGCGTGCGCATCAAAGAAGCATACATGGATAATATGTGTGTGTGTGTGTGTGTGTGTGTGTGCGTGTGTGTGTGTGTTTTGACATCGCACAGACGTAAATCACAAGTGGCAGCGCTCTGATATGGGCTAATAAAACTCCCTGATCTGGAAGTGCTAAAGGCTCCTTCAGCATACACCCTGAAATGCAGCCCACTGGCAGTCTCTCTCTTTCTCTCTCAAACACACACACACACACACACAGACACACACACCACCACCCCCAAGACTACTGTGGGGCCATTTTCATGATTAACCATAACTCCTCAAGAGAAAAATTCATTACATGTTGTCTGTTACCTTCATGCGCAAACACACACTCATGCGAACACACGCACGACCAACGTGGGAGGAAAAAAGACAAAAACGCGCACATAAACACTGTCCTCCCCTCTGCGTCTTAATATCCTGACGCAGCAATGAAAAAAAGGAAAAAAAAAACGGGGGATTGGAGGATTTACGGTGCTGATTCGGAGAAGTTGCATTTGCTTTTGGTTACCAGGGACCTCTGCAGCTCCCCCGTCCTGCTCCCTTACTCCACTTTGTCTTCGTCCTCCATCCCCTCCTAACCCCCCCCTCCCCATCCCTCAATGGAGGATAAAAGTGTCCAGCAGTGTATGTGTGTGTGTTTGGAAGGCGGGTATTTAGTAAGAGTACTGACTGTTGAAACAGATGCCGGTATGTGTGTGCCACCTATGTCAACATGGCCGGTCTCCGGACCCGATGCTGCTCGTAGATAGGACCCTGCCCACAGAGCCACAGAGTCTAGACTCCAGATGTGTCCACACACACACACACACACACACACATACACACACACACACACTAGGACTAATGCCAGTCCAAAGCAATAATTCTACCAGATGACAGCCGTTTACTTACACGCACTTAGGTATGTATAATAATCTTTTCACTCCCGGCTCTTGAAAGAGACACTTCTTCCAAAAATTGCAGATTTCTCTTGTTTATGACCAACAGAGGACATCTTCACTGTACAGTAAGTGGGAGTGGAGTGCAGAAACACCCTATCACGATGACATTTGGATGCAGTTAGGCGATGAAATACCATCGGCCACCATGCTCACTTTTCAAATAAACACGCTGAATCAATTTTCCGGCATGAATTTTACACAAAAATAACGCACGCAAGCACACGCACACATACACACACACACACACACACACACACATACACACACACAACAACAACAACGCAACAGTGCCAGGTAAAGCCCTTTTTTTCCTGTAAGAAACTTTATCTGACTGTTTGTAACTTTTCTGCATAACATTTAAAGTAGATATCAAATGTGTTGTTTCATTGTATTGTTCATTTAAATTACCCACTGCGTCTCTCAAAACTGCACCGAAATAAACAGAAACATATGCTTGCTGCATATGCTCGACACCGCTTTATTTAGACTGTTCTATAGCGACACGGCAACAAGAGTGTTTTTGTGAAAAAGACACATGGGTAAATTGCGACTGTTATACAAAACAAGACTCGGGAAGAGGAAAAGTAAAGAGTGAAAGTGTTCAGAGCACAGATGCACCCGCTCCTCTTGCTATCTCCTGTGCTTGTGGGTATACTGCCGATCCAGCTATTCTTGTTGGTTTGTTAATTGTTTGTCACCCACCAGGTGCCATCTGTCTGTAGTCCCACAGTCCCCGAGCCATGTGGGCCGGCCTGCCTGGCGCCTGCCAACGTCACTGACCTGCAGCAACCGTCCACACCTCCGTCACACACCTCCTGATCCGTCTGGGATAAATAGCTTCTCCCTCAACTTCTGTGCCGCCATCACGGCTTCCCAATCTGTCCTGTGTTCGAGGGGGGAGTGGGGTGGGAGCGGAGGGGGGGGGTGGTGGTGACAGGAGGAAGACAAGGAGGGAGGGAGAGAGACAAATGAGAGGAATGGAATGGGTAGATGGATGGATGGATAGAGTGAGAACGAACACGAGATAGAGATGGATGTCTGGAGAGATGAAAGGATGAGATATGCAGCTACAGTCTGTTGTTACAAAGTACAGAGGCTCCATCACCAAACAGCCTGCTGCAATAACTCAATGACAACTGTCGTCTGTGCCAGTATAAGTACTGTATACTGAAGATGTTAAAGCAACACTTAGATGACGATTTTAATTCCTCTGCTCTGAAAAAACAGACCTAGAATAAAAATGTTTTTAAAAAAAAAAAAAAAAAACCCCAAATGCTACATCACCGGAAGTTTGTATATTTCCAATTTTGGCGCAGCGACGTCTGCACCTCACCAATTTAAGAGGCACTCCAACAGGCAAGGGAGGTCACCTTCACCTGGGCCTGATGTTGGGGCAGCTGTGTGCTGAAAAATGAGATCAGCAGCTTGCTCACCGGGACGCACGCGGCAGTCTGGAACTACCCAGGGCCCGATGCACCAGCTAGCATACGGTGGCCCCAGTGCAATAAAGACAGAGCGAAACAGCCCCCTATTCTCTCCCAGCCTGTCTGCCTGCTCGCCATCCTGGGGCATGTTGGGTCACCTTGACGACTGGGCCCAGCGAGGGGAGCCGCAGCCCACTTCGGGGCAAAGAAGGAGGCAGTACGGGTAATGAGGCGTTGCCATGCAAGTGGAACAGCTTTTCAATAACCCCATCCGCACACACACACACACACACAAGCGCGCGCACACACACACGGTATTCTACAGTAGTTGTGTTTACAGAAGGGACAACAGCTTGTTGGAGAAACCTCTCCGGAGTCCCGGAAGAAGGAGATTCATGGGCATCATGGTGGAGGTCAGCAAGTTGCGTGGTGACGCGTTTTGTGCACAAACAGCTTCAATAAAAAATAAATAAATAAAAATAATAAATGTTAATTTTTGCATCCGAAGCTAAATATTACTGCAAGTGAGTTTTTCATTCATGAGCGACTCAAGTTTTCAGAATTAATTTCCCGCTTTTCACGTCTTGTAATCCCTCGGTGCTCCTCAGAACAAAACACTTGTAAGGGGTTAAAGGGGCTGCCGATCTATCCAAGACCAAAGCCCAACGGACGTCGGTGTTTAGTGGAGCCAACACGACGAGCTGAAAAAACAGTGTAAATCAGCCATCCATGAAACATTCATTTAAAAGAAAAAAAGAGACGAAAAAAAAAACCCAAAACAAAACAAAAAAAACTGCCAGATTTTCCTCTCCAAGTACGCCTAGTTATAATGATCGAGATGAGGTTTAATCATTCCGCGTCTCGGCCTCATAAAGAGAGGGAAGGTACAGTTTCCTGCGTGTTGACTCAACGTTAAACATCCACTAACAGCCTTCGAAACTGTGCGGCATCCCGTGAAGCCACTGGAATCCTGGGGCCGGTTGAACAAGACCCAGTTGGGAATTCCTGCCCACCTCTACTCACACAGACACACAGTCGGAAAGAAACACGCACTTATAAATTGCAAACACACACACACACACACACACACACACATGTGCCAATCATTAGCAGATGCAACCAAGTACAAGAGGTTTGTGAGGTAGGACGTTCAGTAGCAGGAGCGAGAAGAGAGAGAATAAGACAAAGATGAGCCTTAAACTGGTTCATGAAAAAGATCAGCGTCTAGAAAAATATCCCCCCTAAGTGAAAAATGAAAAACTGAAGGTTGCTGACCACATGGAGACGCGAATGCTCGAGTTTGTTTTTCATTAGCGTGGCTTGTTTGAAAGGAATAAACCTCCACACACAAGAGTTCTGCCAGGAATCCATGTCTTCTGGTAACATAATCCAAAGTGGCTGCAGCGCACAGGCTTCGTTCCAACTCCGAAACACTGCCTACGGGTCATCGAATGTGTTTTTATTTATCCGAAAGGGTTATTCAGTCGGTAAGTTTACAATGCTTATCGTGCCGAGTGCATTAAACATGAAACGAGTTGTGAACTTTAGTGTCTTATCTCCCTGTAGAAAGCCCTGAAAAAGGTTCCACTTCGTTATTCAACCATTCCCTCCGCTTGCAATTGGAAACAGCCCTTTACAAATAGAAATTGCTCAAAATCTTGGAAACCACACTGGAATTCCGCAAAAGCATGCACCATATCGGTATTAAGCTATAAAGCCATAGTGTAGAGAAATGGACCCCAGAGATTTTTTTCTTCTCCTTATATGATGTATGGCTCTCGTACTCCTGCTCGTTTCTTTATTATGGATTTTTTTTTCCTTCTTCGCGTCTGTCTTCTGTGAATACTAATAGCTCATCTTCACTACAGATGCTGGCAGGTCTCGCCTGAAATGATTATCAGAGCCAGATACCACTGGCCAGCTTTCCAGTAACACTCCTACATGGAGATGGAACCAGAGCTGGGGCTGAGGCTGAGACTGGGGCTGGAGCTGGTGCTGGGCTGCCAAGGGACAGACGCCAACAGGACCAAGAAATTAATACCAGCACTGGGGCCTCACTGAGGTCCAACATCCAGCTCCAGCTGGAGCAGGGGAGATGAAATGGATGACTGGCAATGATGTCACGAGACAAGGTGGCCCGAGGGTCCAGCGACACAGCTAGCGATGCCCCACCTGGAACTAACGGCGGGAAAATTGCTGGCTCCCACCGATGAGAAAAATGCGGAGACGGGAGCGTAACGTCGATTTGATGGGAGAGATTTTAATTTCAAAATATGTTCAGTCAGCGCTCTCTCCAATTGATCAGATTTCATCAGAGGTGAAAGTAGTACTCAGATCTTGTACTGCTGTAGCACCACAGTGGAGAAATACTGTTTAATGGTTTTCTTGAGTAAAAGCAAAGAAGTATTAGCATCAAAATATTCTAGTACCAAAAGTAAAAGTACTCATTCTGCAGATTTTGTATTATTAAACTACTTTTGCTAATTATTACTTTTTGATAATTTGTTAGACATGTTCAAAAAAACAGCATGTGAATGAGAACTCGTTGTTTTCCATCAGCATCTGGAAACTGAAAACTGTCGGCTCCAGTTTCTGCTGCAAAATGATGACAAAATCATAACCCATCATAACGTGTACAGCAAGGCCAAGCTACAGCTGACGACACGTGCAGGAAAACGGATTAGCTAGCTTAACGTCTGCAAACATATAGAGATCGGCAATATTAAGGCACATCTTTTTTGCCAGATTTTCCAGTCAGTAAGATAGTGACTTACAGTAAAGCGCTAAATAAACAGGAATAATACAGTCGCTGCTCCGGCTTCGGCATGTTCTCACATATTTAAACTGTATGCTAAGAATTAGTTGAGACTGGTTGAGCATGACAAACTCTTTGTTTCTCCAAAGTTAAAAAAAAGTATGAAAACGTATGATGGCTGTTAGTTGTGAGGTTATATGCTGCATATTTTCATATCGTCTGTGGTAGTCTAGGCTAGTTTCCCCTGTGGGAATGATCAACTCTGACCTTACGCAGATCCCCCCACATCGCATCCACTGAAAAAAGAATTAAAAACCATCTACGATTCGTTTCCTTATGAGCACTAATGTTCAGATACTGCTACCATTATCGGTGCAACCCTTCTGAACGCCGTTACATTGCTGCGCAGCAGAGAAACCCACACATCCTCGAACCCGCCCCAACCTAACGAAAAGGGAGGGGAAGTTTGACAGTGACGGAGAGTTTAAGCCGAACCGCAGCTTCCAAGACCAAACCACAGCTTCCTGACATTTGTTGCGCTGATCACATTAAACTCAAGTTGGCAAGCATCTGATTCGGTTTGACACGATGTATTAATCACCCCCAATGGGACGTTACAATACCACGAGTTACTGATGAGAAAATGACTTGATAAGACACAGATGACTGGGTTATTTACGTTGGGGCATGTCTTGTTTTTGATGCGTTTCGCCCTCTGCCACCCGGCCCGACGAGAGAATCACTTGTCCTGCAAAAACAATAAAGTCACATCGCAGCCGCTCTGTCACTGCACATTTGCAAAGAGTTAAGTGTTACCAATCATGTGTGTGTGTGTGTGTGTGTGTGTGTGTGCGCGCGCGTTTCGTAATGAGCTCTGGGGACGGTCCAAGCAGTTTATTCGCTGAAATCTTGATCCTGTGAGTCTAATCACAGCAATGATGGTTTAAACATCGGGAAATCATTTACATTGCTTTGGCTCGTGGGGAGTTTCAAAGTATGTCAGCGAGAGTTGCTCGCACATGTGCGCACACACACACACACACACACACACACACACACACACAGAGACACTCAAAATGTGGTTTTCTAAAAACAATAGAGGCTTGGACTCAATAGATTAATGGGTTTAGAAAACAGAACTTTCTAATTTCACTCCGGCGCTTCTGCAGATAAAAAAAATAATAAATAAATAAAAAAAACCATTCAATAGCTTCTTTTTCAATCTATCATTCAAACTAACAGCATGTATGCCTGCCTTCTAATTAATTCTGTAGTACCATAATTGACTTGTAAATAATCAGTTTCTGAAACAATTTTTTCGAGTGATAAAAACTTCAAGTGGAGAGAAACAATCAATCAGCCCGGCATTTGTTATAACACCAATAATAAAAGCGAGGCAGACTCCTCTCAAAAGAAACGAAGGCCAGCATGTTTCAACGAGGACGCTCGTTTCTTGTTCCCATAAATATGTTATCCTCGGTTATGACAAACCTGGAAGGCATCCAACTCGAGCCATGAGACAACATATTTTGTGTGGGCTCGCTAATAATGTTTGCCCCCCAAACCGCATCCATCCGTGCCTGCCCTGGAAAAAGAGAAACTTTAAGAGTAGGTGGAATTCGTGTACAGTAAAAGGGAAACAATCTTTTTTTCTCTTCTTTTTTTTTTCTTTTTCATGGTGTAAAGTGAAAACAAGACTGCAAGAAAAGAAAAGACCCTAAGCTAGACTGAGTTTGCAGCAGGGATGAAGACTGAATTTTGCTCACCCACACTTTTAATGGAAGCAGACGCCGAACCTTCAGCTAGGGAACAAATACACGAAACAGCCGAGCTTCTGTTTTCAGTTTTCCACCCCACTCTGCTTTTCTTTTTTTTTCCTTTTTTTTTTTTTTTTTTAAACCACCCCGATGGCGTATCGTCCTAAAACTGACCAGGCTTGAAATATGACAAGTTTAATACGTCCTACATCACCGTCGAGCACGACTGAATTACTGGAGCAACAACTCAGTCCGTCTCGGGGGCTCGCGGCGGAGCCTGTGGAGCGGCGGTGTGAACATAACCCCGTCATCAAAGGGGTTCAAACCCAAGGAGGAGACAGAAATCTGGGGGGGAAAGGGTGCAATAAAAGAGTAGAGGAAGGGCAGCGACTCTGATGACAGGTAAGGAGAAGAGGACCCGGTTGCTCGCTTGCTTGCCTGCTTGCTGCAGCGTGGGTGGGTGGGCCCACCAGAGGAGGCAGAGAGAGAGGAAGGCGGGCAGGGAGGGAGGGCAGGCCTACCGGCGCTGTCACCAGCCCCGGCGTGTTTGGATAAGACCTGTGGAACATGTGGGGGAATCAGCATGAGGCATCACACCTGGAGGAAAAGACAACTAAATCCAGCCCCCAGTGCGACGGGCCCCGGCTCCACCAAGTCTAGCCAGCATCTGGAATGGATATCTGGAGATGCAGCCGACTTCACAGCCCCTTCACGGGCGCTTCTCACTTCTACCTTTGTTTTTTTTTGTTTTGTTTTGTTTTTTCAAAAATGCAAAGTGAAAGGTTGCGGCAAAAATAAAACGGGAGTTCTCACTGAGGATTTGCGCTTGTGAGGAAATGTTTTTTTTCCTCTCGAAGTTGTTCTCTTTGCACCGTATCCCATCTGCTTGGCTTATTGTGCTGTTGGTAAAATAATACTTTTTTTTTTTCTCTCTGTCTTACAACTGCTCAACTCCCTTCACCCCCAATATGCTTCCGCTTGACTCCTCTTGGCTTTAACAAGTCTACAGATGCCAACAGTTTGTGGTTACAGTAGCTCCAGTCTGGTTCGCCATCTTTCAGTGTGTTGCACTTTAAAAAAAAACAGAAAAAAAGGAACAATACAGCATCTCATAGGAAGAATCTTTTCATCTTGATGATTTCTTTATGTTTCGGGTTTGAAAAGCAGCTGCCGTCCATCTTGTTTTTCCTATGAACTCTCTGACTATCAATGAGAAATCACGGCCGATATCCATAAAAGGTGAATTAAACATTGACCCAAACCCCATCAGGACACTCCAGGAGGAGCGTGTGTGTACTCTCCCTCATGCTTGTCAGTGTGTGTGTGTGTGTGTGTGTGTGTGTGTGTGTGTGTGTGTGTGTGTGTGTGTGGCGTTTGTCAGGGGCCAACCAGCCGTGTTGTGACTGGAACAATCCTGGCCGCAATGTTTGTTTACACAGAACCGCTCACTCACCCAAATAATCAGAAGCTGTGGGCCTTTCTAATCCCCACACAAAGTCAATGGAGCCAGGTTGAGCTGGCGACAGCCGCGATAAGATACTCAAACACAGCCTAGTGATCTGCGAGCCGCGGCCCTTTCCTTCCCACACCCTCTTCTTCCCCTTTGTTTTCCTCCGTTGCGATTTCCCAGTGTGACACGGATTTGGAGTTCACGGGTCGCGTTTCGGGGGACCGGACCTGCTCGGGGCCACATTTTTATTTTTTTTTTGCCTCCCTTTACCTTTGCCGGCCAGCTAAATTGTCTGTTTTTCTCATTCTTTTTTCACATTCTTGCAAGCCCTATATGCAAGTGAAAGCAAGCTGAAAAAAAAACAAAAACAAAACAAACAAACCCAAACACCCACTCGCTTGCAAAGGAATGCATATTTGAAATAGGGTATTGTTATGGTTTTGGCGAGGTTGGTACTCGCGCGGCGTAAAAAAATCCTGGTGTGCAGCCGCGGCTCTGTATGTGCGTCCGCCGATGGAGGTATGTGGTAAAACATTCATTAACATTCCATTCATGACCTCAGTATTATGTCCACAGTGAAGGAGAGCATATATTTGCCTTTCACACCTCTCGCGCGCATGAGAGCGCTATGTGTGTCAGTGTGTATGTGTGTGTGAACGAGATAGAGAGGCAGGAGAGGAGCGAGCGGCGGGGAAGAGGGATGAAACACAGCCCGCTGATACAACGTAATCTATCTCGAACCATGTCTCAATATCACAATATTTCACACATTTTACGTATCACAAATTTGGCAGTGGCAACCTCCTCCTCAGATCAGCGGAGTTATTTCTGCCTCGTTGTGCTGGATGCTGCAGGACCGAGATACAGTTTGCGAACGGCACAGATGGGAGAGGCTATAGCTTCTGTACCACAGTATCGCATGCAAAAATGTTTGGTATGTTTTAACACAGATAAAGCTGACATATTCCGAGGCGTTTCGCAGACAATAGCCATGGAGGAACAATCTCCCATCTGGCAATGCAGCCTCTCTGAAAATCCTCTCTGTCATGCTCAATGAGAGGCTGGAGAGACAAAACATTCTCTGTCTGTATATCAGTTCTTATCAAGGCTGTACCTTGGGCGCTTGGGTATCAACAAAACATCACCCCGCAGGCTGGGACTTCTCAAAGAAAAGAAGAAAAAAAAAAAGATCTTTACTTTACGCTATAGTTTGAATTTTATAAACATCTCTTCACGGTTTAATGTCATACAGAAACATATTATGCATTCAACCCCGGGGTAGAAGGGGAAGGGATTGGACGGCTGGCATAGCGGACAAACTTCTTAGTACTGTCTGAAAAAAAAAACATGTACAATTTCCTGGTTGGGGATCAAATCGATCAGCTTTACAGTGTCCCTCTTCCCTTCCCACGTCTCGGTGTAGAGGGATTACTCTCTGAGGCCGGGTTAGCCGCTCTGCCTTTATGAGAGGAATGTCAATGAAGTCACTGCTGTACTGCTTCTCTCCACATGATGGTGCAGAGGACAAGTCTCCCCCCCCCAGACAGCGGTGAAAAGCTGACATTTACCTTTAGGTTCTTAGTTATGCATGTCCGCCGCACACAGAGACAGAGTGCGCACACACACGTACACACTCAAACACTGCTGGGGGAAAGAAATGGGTTTCTGATCACTTTCAGCTGCATCAACAGAAGACCCACAACACACAAACACACAAGACTGTGCCTACATAGAGTGACATGTATGTAAATGGTCCGGATTTCACAGGAAGTAAACACAATATCCAAATAATCACTGTTAATTAATTACGTTTGCATTGTTTGTACCGAACAGATGCATGTTTGGATAAAGGCTTACAGTGAGTGGGCAGTACATGGTGGAACACGTTCATGCCTTCGCTGGTTCTGAATTTGAAATTTTTATTAATTCGCAGCTGTATGCACATTGTATCCAAACGTGAGAATAATCCCACGGATGACGTTACCGCCTTTTCGGACGGCGAACAAAGAGCCGCGCCATCCAATATGACACGCAATACTGTATGTGTCCGCGCGTGTGTCCGTTTGTGTGTGAGTGTGTTCCCTCCCTGTCGCAGTCACACCTGTACTCTCTGTCATGATGTTATCAGACCCTAAACACCTGCTCCACAGTCTAAGGTCACCAACTACATAAAACTGCCTCCTAGCACAGCCCAGACAGGCATCTGAAAATATACTGTGTGTGTGTGTGTGTGTGTGTGTGTGTGTGTGTGTGTGTGTGTGTGTATAAATACAAAAGGGGCATGTTTTTTGTTTTTTTTTTCCTTCTGCGGTCATTTGTATGCAGGTCGTGTCAGCCAGCACATCGCTCACAGGTGTCATACAACCCTGAATATGACCTAAAGGAAAGGAGTGGTGGATGGGGAGAAGTGCAGCGGGTCAAGGAGAGAGACAGAGGAATACACAATCCGCTGTAATTCAGAGCGGCATGTTTTGTTGACTTCTCACTTATATTCGCCAACGATTCTAAAATTGTCATAAAAAGTAAAGAAATTAAATCTATGTAGCCTCTCAAATAGGGAGGTTAACAGCTCAGTTCTGTATTCTGTTGCATTAAACAGAGTATTTTTTGGTTTTGGACTGTTGGTCGGACAAAACAAGACGTTTAAAACCATCAGCTTTGATTTTGAGGAATCGGGGTGGACAGTTTTGATTATTTTTCGACACATCTATAATCTGTTCATCTAGAAAATGAATCAGCAGATTATTCTGTAACAAAAACAATCATTGTTAACTGCTGCAGATGTACATAATACATAGACTGAATACTCAAATATCCACAGCTGCCTTAAAAAATACATAATGCAACCAGGTGATGTGAAGCTTGTGAAGTTGTTAGCAAACATGCCCTGAAAGAAGTAGGTGTTGCTGAACAATGATACAGTGAACTAGTATTGCACCAAGCCCAATAGTCCCCATTTGTGCTCACCCATGGAAACCAGCCACCTACTGTAAATAAGCCTGATATTTTTCATCAAGAGGTCAATGGGGTCTATTCTGGGCCAAGACCCATCCTCCATCCAACTTTCATGGAAAGCTGTTCAAAAGTTTTGGTGTAATCCTGCCGACAAACCAACCAACTAACAAAGAGACACGGGTAAAGACATAACCTTGTTGGCGGAGGTAATCAGTGAAAACAGGATATCTTTACCAACTTTATCATCTGATTTGATTTCAAGTGATTGAGCCAATACTGGGTGGGTGGTTTACCTACTGCACCAACGTCAAACAAAATTTCAGACAAACTTTAGAAAAAAACACTGTGCTGCAAATCAACAATTACTGGTATTAAAAGACATTTGAGCATTTTTAATGCAATGATGGAAAATGTTGGACCAATTAATGTAAATGTGACTGAAATTCTAATTCATATAAAGTGATGTGAAGTGGCAGTGCAGAGTAGTCCTATATTCCTTCATGTTCCAGGCCAATCTAAAGGATTCTAAGGCAAACCTGAGACGGTCTGGATATAGTCCAGTGGTACCCTGCAGTAATCAGACGGCTGAACCAGCTCAACTCCTCACCTTGCTCCTCTCAAAGCAAAGGGAGCATTGGTCCTGCCCTAAGGCCAGTCCAGATATATTAGATTGTCACCGCTTTCAAGAAGGTGAGCCGAGAAGCTCTGCAAAGAATCTTTAACTGTTACGCTTCTCATCGGCTGCCCTGAAAAAAAAAAGTCTTTCAGTGCCTGTATGAGCACAGTAATTGTACAAACGCACCTGTCGAGTTGTTGCTCCACTTCATGCATCAATACACGTTTTTTTTGTTGTTGTTTTTTTTACAAAGGAGAACCGTGGCCTCAGATTACAACGTGCCGATCTCTATCTATGCGAATTTGTGAACCTCTTTAAACGGCAAAACTCTCCAATTTACAGCAGAGGCCATGTCCTAATGAAAGACGACTACATCGTCAGTGAAAAAACAGAGGTCAGAGGAAATTTACGGCTTTCAAAACTGGTAAAAATGTCAGCATGCGTTCTAGGGTGTTTGTGTTTCACCGGGTTTGTTAAGTCTCCGTTCCTGGAGCCTGATCATTTTTATAGAATACTCCTCTCCAACTAATGACAGCCTACGGTCCAGTTCTTCTGAGTCACTTTCTGTGTTTGTTGTATTCCAAGACGCCTACTTTTGACCGCAACCTTCCCTTATTATGTTATTATGTATCATGTTTTCTCATTGCAACGAAAAATGTTGAATTACCGCAACAGACCTCCACTTAGGTGTGGATGTACTAAATGCAGTAGTTTGGCACTGCAAATCTAGCCAAAAATGGTAATTTAATTACTTTGTAGCACCGATATCCTTTCAAAAGAGATTCCTTTGTAGGTAGTGTTAAATATACTGTACTTACAAATAAAATCAAATGTTTTATACTGTATATTATGGCAAGAAAAGTTTGCAAGGTCAAGACTGAAGTACAGTTTTACTACAAACTATCCTCCAACACACCTAGTATGCTGCCATCAGTTGTATGTACTTTTCAGACAATTCACTGGTGAGGTGCAGTTATTAATAAACGAGGCAGGCCACAGAATAACATCCTCTAGGTTGCAAAGCAAACTGTATGAAAAAGCTCCCATTGTGAAACAGGCTCTTAACAAGGCTGCAGGACATCGCCGCATTGGTTGGATTACTGTGTGTAGATAGTGTGGGGAAAAAAAGAATTGCATTACATTGTTGTGCCTGTTGGTGCTTTTTTTTTTTTTTTTTTTGCTCGGAATATACTTCCATTTCCAATTCTTAATGACAAACAAGAAAGCTTTTCTGATTGAAAACAATTCCAGCACTTCAAGCCATAACAACAACAAAAAAAAAAAAAAAAAAGAAAAAGAAAAAATCATGACAAGAGCGTTTTCACCAAAAGGAAGACATTTCACGCACCGGGAGCCTTTTGTGATATTTTTCTCTCCCTCCCTCTTACCCTCCCTCTCTCTCCCCGTCTCTTTCCTTTGTGTGCGTAAATCATCTCTTCCCTGCGGCCTGTCTGTGATCATGTTGATGGGAAACAAAGAAATCATCTTGAATGGCACATTAATTTCCTCCGTTCTCCCCCTGCCCTCTGCCTAATGAAATCCCCTCTGCCACGGGGCCTGAGGAGCCACACTGGCAAGCCGTCACCAGCCAGTAAATATGTTTACCTTGGAGCACTACGCTAATGGACTGTTTACTAGGGGGAGGCAGCGAGGGGCTGTTACAGAGACCAGGCAGCGCTGGGTCTGGGGTGTGTGTTCCTCAGACCAAATGACAGCTCCTTTGCCACCCCCCCACCCCCCATATCCCCCCCAAAACCAACAAACCACCAACCACCTGATCTACAGCGGCTGTCACCAATAAAGAGTTCAGATGGAGGACCGAAATGCAAAGAAACATGACGGGATTACTCCGAGGTAAAATAAATCTCCAGCAGATTTGTGGCCGTTGTATACAGTGGTCGGCAGGGTTGTGTAGAGGACCGGAGGACACAAAGGTTCAGGTCCTCGCAGGTGCACAGAAATTTGGTTTCGACTGTGAAAACAGTGACGGTTGAACCAACAGTTTTGACATTCCGCACTGCAGAGATATCTACTGAGAGAGATGTGGAGGTCCTTACGTGTCCTGGCAAGTCTTGTGAATTTGCGCGGAGCATCAGTTACTGCAGGACACGTGGCGTGAGGCATTCAAGTGCTGCGTCGTTCAGGAAATGTCATCCAAGCATCCAGACACCTTATGACAAACACGCGGGGGGGGGGCCTTTAACCATCAGTGGACAACTCATGATAGGTAGGAGTTATGCGACATGTGACAAGGCCACAGAGATGTTGAGGAGACGTTGCAGACAGCGAGGCATCTTCTGGCAAAGCCTCTTGGAGTCATCATGACACTCCTATCGGCATTCACCATTAAGAGACTTTAATTATACACATATGCCTATTAATGGGGCACTACGTGGTTTGAGAGAAAACACTCAAACTAAGATTTTTAATATTTACAATAATATGATAAGGTAATAGCACAATCTCAGAAATATTTATTTTTTCCATAAAGAAGTTGCACTGTCCTTTAAGATCAGCGCGTCTATTCAGTTTATTCAATAATGAAAAAAAAGAGATTCTCCCCTAAACTACATAGTGCACTTTTAAAAATGATATCAAAATAATAATAAACATCTAACATTACACATATTATAATATGGTAAATGTGACTAAATGATGACTATTTTTGAGGCAGAGCATAAGAGTGCAGGAACAATTTATTTTAGTGGATGCTATTTATTCAAAGTAGGTTATAAATGAAATTCCTCAATGCGGATTTATTTAAGCCCAACATTCATATTCAAATCGCCGTCTCGACTACCGCAGTGAACGTTTGGAAATACAATCAATGCAGCTAAAGCAGTCACTATTCATCTCCTGTGGTTTTTTTTGGTCCCGGAGTGCATATTACAGTCAATAATCTGGCGGATACATATGTCCCCAGCTGGCAGACAGACAGTTTTACAGGTAGAGGAGGAACTAAAGTTCAACTGTGTGTGTGTGTGTGTGTGTGTGTGTGTGTGTGTGTGTGTGTGTGTGTGTGTGTGTATACAACTGCATTAAATGCATGTCAGTGTAGATGTGCATGCACATGTGTTTTTGTGTGTACCTACCCACATGACTTCCAAGGGCAACAGCAGCAGCAGTCTGAGATAACGCCCCCTGTCTCATCTATGGGTGTCTGGCGCCTGGCAGCACTATCAGTGACTGTGTGCCTAGATGTGTCCCTGTATTCCCCCCCCCCCACACACACACACACACGCACACCATCACACAGAGTAGGGCCCTGCAGCTGGTGACAGGCTGCTTCTCTCAGTCTACTGCCAGCCTGTTCAACACACAGCTCTCTATCCAACTCTTATCTTCATTGATTTCCTCCCCTGCCTCCAAACTTAGATATGCACCCTTTAAAAACAGGCCAACTGCTGAGTTTAGGGCCCTGAGAAAGGAAGGATATCTTACTACTTGGGTGGCGGGTCCAAAGTACCGGCGCTACTGCATTTAGCCACCCTAATTTCGCTGCGATTAGTTCTGTGGTGTTTGGCAATATCCACGGCAGAGGAGAGGAATAAAGGTTTTGATTTCGCTCGCTTCTCCCACACTAAATGTATAGACACAGAGCAAGCTGAATCAGATTAGATACAAGCAGCTGCTAAATACGCGGCTGGGGAGTTTCCTGTGATGTATGTGTTGGATCTACGCTATGTCCATATATTGACACGGTCATGAATTTCCATGTCAAATGTCTCTGCAGGAAATTGCTAAAGGCTGTGATTTCTATCCAGCTGAGATGGGAGATTCAGCCGCCCCCCCACACCCCTTCCCTGCTTCCCTGTTCCCTCCCCTCCCTTTACCTCTGCTGCATTTTCTTACTCCTCTGTTCTCCTCCAGAGTCCTTCTTTCCTTTTCCCATGGTTCTTCCTTGTCGCCCCCCCCCCCCCCCCCCAACATCTCTCTTCCCTTTCATTCCTCTCTTGGGTCCTGCTCCTCTTCCCCACACCACCTTCTTCATCTCCCCCCCCCACCCCCCCCCCCACAACTACCCCCCCACCACACACACACACACACACACCCTTTATGCCGGCAGACTCCATCGATTGATATCCCCTCACTGTGACACATTTGGTGCAGCCGCATGTGGCCTATTAATTATATCCACAGCAGACTCTCGTCACGCTCCCCTTTTCCCAACAATGCAACCCCTGACGCACACACACACACACATACAGCAAACACATATATGCATTACCCCGAGAGCAGGCAACTAAGGCTCCACTAGACAGCTATCCATGACCCTGCAGATCACCCTTTACCCACTGAATTCGAGTGAGGAGCAGCAAGAGAAAATAGGGGGGAGGACTCGAACCCGGAGCGTTTGAGTGGAGGCAAACAGACAGTGGCAGTCGAGGCGAGGTTGGGCCCACGTTGCGTGTAATCTGGCAAACATCTGTTAGCCATCATGTGTGTGGCTCCATTTAAAGTCCAGAGTGGACTAAGAGCCCCGAGGAGGCTCCCTGCATCCCCGCTTGCAGGCTTTTAGCGGGTGCTGCTCCAAATGTTTTTCCCCTCCGCGCAGACAGACAGACAGACGGACGGACAAACAGACAGGCCGGGGAAAGAACAAGAGTGAGGAGAGAGGGCAGCGAAGATGGAGGCTGACACGCACTCAACGGGACACAACAGCACTTAGCGCATCAGACGGCTGCTTCTTCCATTGTGCGCACGTGTTCGTGTTTGTGCGATTCTCTGCGTCCACATGTGTGTGTGTCTGTCTGTCTGTCTAAGTGTGTAAGTGTGTGTGTGCATCTGGCAAACAATACAGTAAGCCTTCGCTGCAGGCCTCTTACAGCCTCAAAATCCTGGGTTTTTATATTTAGCTCGTAATCACTATAATTTCCAAATTAGATACAGGCTGGCCAAGTACACATTCCTTCTGTACAATAGCCCTAAATGGTTGTCCTATCATCTCCAGAGACAATCTCAGGAAAAGAGACACTTTAAATATTAGAGTGATATTCAAAGACAATCCATAGTGATGAAAACAAGCAGAGCGCGCTAAACAGCTGCTGTTGAGGATATTGGGCGAGGTGAGGGGAGGGAGAGGGGGTGGACACAGATTAAGAGCAGATTACAGTGCCTTTCCCTCTAGGGCCTCCATATTCCAGATTGACAATGTGGTGGGATTGGGAGAGATCAACCTGGAGATTTTCATATGAAAAGATGTTTTCCATCAGAGATTAACGGCTGTTATTATTCATTAACTCCCCCCCACCCCACCACCATCACCACTGATCTCAAAGCCTTGTTCAGCCTGGCTGCCAGCACCGAGAGCAGAGTGGCAGGGAAACGACAACAAGACACAGTATATAAGGGAGGAGAGGATGGAGTTTGTATTGAGAGCCATTTCTTGGCATGGAAGCAGAATACTCAGGACCCATGCATTGCATCTTACCATCAACAAAAGCTGGGGCTCATGCATTATTTATTGGCAATAATACTGAGGAGCGCGCGCGCAGGACGAATACATTAATCATACGATCATCTGGAGTTTACACTTGCTTGTACTGTAACTGTTGGTTTGTTTGTGTACAACGCACTGATTAAGATGCGTCTTCGTTTGATCATTACTGCCGGGGCCGTCCATGAGATCACGCGTGGGAGGATAAAAATGCAAACACATTGTTTGCATTTTTTGTTGTTGTTTGTGTAATAACATAATCTTTGTGTTTTGAATGCGCTACAGAATGATATCAAATTGGGAAAAAAAAGAGGATTTTTTTTCCCCCCATTTCCATCAAAGAAGCAGCAGAACTGCGATCAAAGAGCGGAGATCAAAGTTAAGTTTCACGCATCGTCCTCGTGTTTCTTCAGCAAAATTAACTCGATTTTTTAAAAAGCGAGAAATAATCAAATATCGCACAAACAGAGGCAACCAGCTCTATGGTGGAGGCAAAATTAAAACCCAAACCATTTGTTAATCCTATTGACACTATCTGATTCATTTTGCGAGCAGCCAAAGTAATTATAGCGTCAGAGATATTCTTTATGGGTCCTTGCCCATTGCCATGCTCTATAATTAGAGAAAACACAACAGCACAGCGGCAGCACCCAACAGAGTGAAGGGGGGTCGTGTTCCCCCCCCCTGGATGTCAGAGGAGGAGACAATAAAATAAAGAAAATAAATATATAAGAAAAACTAAGAGGTTCCAGATCCCCCCTCCTGGCTATCGATCTCAGCCTGGTACAAATGTGTGTGTTCCGTTCTTTGTATGTGTTGCATTTGTGTATACATGTGTGAAGGTGTGCGTGCTTCCGTTAACGTTTGTGCGAGAGGTTGCGTGCTGGTGTGTGTTCACAGATGATCCCATGCCAAAGAGGAAAAATCCCACAGGGTGGATCAATACATAGTGCTGGATAATGGAGGCCTGCTCAGACAGCTGTGTACTGCCTCTCTCTGCGCCTGCCTGCTTGCTTGCTTGCCTTGCTGGCTGGCTGGCTGGCTGGCTGGCTGGCTGAGTGAGTGGATGACTGGCTGGCTAACAGGCTGGCGGAGGGACTTCAGTTAGCCCACGTAGCATCCCACACCTGCCAAGGCATGGCTTGCTATGTACTGGTCAATGGACGACGCCCACACACAGCCCAATTCACACAATAATCATGAATACAGACACACATACACACACACACACACACGCATGCACGCACACACGCACACACGCACCGGGATGTGCACATGTGCATGAGCTGTTTGAGGATGAGCACACTGACAAACACTAAAAAGCATCAAGTTAGCATCATCGGTGCTACATAAATTCACACACACATCAGTCGTGACCAGGGAGGCACAATATGAATCCAGCAAGCCAATACTGATAATTACCTGTTTTTCATATTTGACACTGATGAGATGACAGGATTTCATATTTCTGTTTTTCAAAAAAGAAGTTTGTAACATGTAGTGTGTGCACACCTGATGGTAAAAAGTTGAGAGCAAAGACGGCTCATTTAATGTTCCATAACTCAAGTTTGTTGCGTTAAAACTCGTAGGATTTTCAGAATCCTGGCAGAACAGGAGTTGCAAATAGTGTCATCTTCCTCTGAAACCTACATGAAAGTCAACAGCAGTGATGACATGTCTGGCTCTCTTGTCTACACTGCTTAGATCTACCCAGGTGCAGTATTTAATCAATACTGCTACTCTTACTGACACTCTTTATTGGGTTGCTTCTTTTTGATACTCTTATAAGTTCTTTTTAATTACAAGATAATTGCCTTTTAAAAGATACAAAAGGAACAGAATCGACTCTTTGAAAACCTGCAGCTCCACTCCAGTTAGTTAGAGCTGAAGAAGCCTCTTGGATGAGAGGTGAATCATCCTCAAGAAACTGAAACAAGCCCAGCTGCCTACAATACAGCACTTAGAATGACCATGCCCTGGATGACTAGAAACCTTTGTCAAAAATACAACTGAGTGTTCTAAATATACACGACAGTGATGTATACAACCGCAAAATGACTATAAACTCAGTAATATCTCACTGGAAACTAATCTAACATGAAAAAAAACAAAAAAACAAAAAAAACAGAAAATACGCTTGATATCAAAATACTGAGTGGAGTTTTCAGAGAATGAGGACCACAGACATCAGTTAGCATCAGACTTCCTCCCTCTGCTGTTGTGAATCAGCCCCGGTAGAGGGACGAGGGGCTGATCTGTCTCGGCGAGCAGTTAAGTTTATAAGAATTTGTCAAATGTTAAGATTTCTATGGCCAAGCAAACACGCGGTGCTTGTGTGACACCCACTTTGGTTGCCATGCCATTTGTGTGTGCATGTAGGGAGGAGCTCAATAAAAATAGAGGCTGCAACAATGTGTTAAAAAGTCATCTTAACATCGGAGCTTATCAATACTATGACATTTAAGAATTTTGCCTGGGGCTGTTTAATACCAGATTCCCATACCCACCTGTGCTGAGCTTGTTCTTCCTCATCTCTGTATTTACCAGGAGAATACGAACCGACTCGGGGTGTTTAGAGTGTGTATTAATATTTGGCTTTGCAATATCGGCTCTATTAATCAGCTTTTGATTCATAAACGGTCTATAATAAATTATATTGGCTGAATATATATTGTGCACGGCATTAAGAAATGCAAAGATTGTTTCTGAAAGAACATCCTCTTCTTATTACATGTTGAGGGCCACAATACAAATGAAATCATACAGCTCAGTGTAGGAAACACTGAGCTGTTACATGACATAAATTGTTTTACTTCTTCGTACTTCCTCTGTTTGATTGCATTAAATGTGATTTCTGGAACCAATCGAAGGCCATAAAAGAAAAAAACTAAATAGCTAAATATTCTGACAAATTAGTCGACCCTCTGTCAGCTTTCCTGCCTCCCTATTTTCTCACAAATCTGCAGAAACAATTCCCCCTCTGCCGCCTCTCCGCTCTGTAATCAATACCAATAAAAATAAATCCTTTATCTAATTTCCTTAAGTGCACCCCTTTATTGATCCACGGTTTACGACTTAACATAACAGCCAATAAATATGAACAAGCACCCCAGCCCTGATGGAAATTATCAACAGATTACGGCCATGTATCAAAACATGTATCATAAATTCTCTCACACTTTTCAAGCCCCGTTATTAAAGTATCGTTTACAAAGATCATCTGACTGAAGCTTTCAATTAAATATCTGCTGAGAGCGTAAAGGCATAAAAGACGAGACGGCGCCGCAGCAGCAGATTTTCGTGTCAGATTAATTATTATGTTTCAGATGTATTTGTACATCCAGAATCCAGTCTGCAGACTCACTGTTTATATCTCCCTCCCTACACCCGTCTCTCCCCTTGGATTTGGAGGTTTCAGTTGTGGTTCCACAGCTGATAAAGAGCTGACACCAAATGCAAAAAAATACTCCTTAATTAAAGAGCCACAAAAGAAGACTGAAGGTTTGTACTACACACCCAAAGACACACACACACACACACACACACACACACACACACACACACACACACACACACACACAGCTAGTGCAGGCTTGATGTAGTGTGGCTAATGAGAAAGGACAGTGGACCACAGTTTAACATGTCTCTTCCTCTCCAGTAAAAACGAGTTCATCATTTCACATCATTATTCATATCAAGCCCCTAATTCCTAAAAATATTTGCATATTCAAAAAACTGGCTGCCTCTTTTCTTGCCTCAGGCCGACGCTAGAGAGAAACGAAAATACGGTTCGCTGACTGCGAAGGCGGTGACATCACATACAGCGCTGCTGAAGACACAGCGAGGCCCCGACACTCTACTTCCTGTAGGAATGTTTGTCACGGGTCAGCGGAGAGCTCACCTACATTATTTATAATTCATGACGCATCAGACATCAACTGTCGACGTTACTCAGCTCACGTCTTTGCTCAGTCATCGGCGCCGACGCGGCACGGCTCGAATGTGTCATATACGAATCGGGCGAATTCTTATTTCTGCAAAGCGCTTATGGCCACGGATGAAGAAAACAGACAACTGGTCATGAGACGTAGAATATGAAAACAAGAATTATACTGAGCTTCTAATTTATTTTTAACAGTTATTTTCAATATCTACTCGGCTGCTGATTATTGTCTCGATTTGTTGAATAACTATATTTTTTGTGTACAATTATGATATGACTGAAGACACCAAATAAATGGAGTGGAGTATAAGTGCAACGAATGCCATACCTACAAACATTAGAGACTCAGGAAGTGTTGCAAGTGTTTACAACCAGGCCCAGGTTTTGGCTAAAATCGGCACAAAATCAGTCAGTCAATCAGTTACAATGATTGCCTTTGCATATCTTGTCAGTCATTGTACTACCATATTGGACTTTCATGCATTGTGTTGTTTCATGTAGTGTAATGTGTGGTGAGGGGCTTTTTAGATATGTGTGTTTTTGGTTACCTGCCCAGAGACGGCAGATGCATATTAGCTGCTAGCTAACTGCTAACTGCAATTACTATCAACTGCGCACTGTCCCTGCAACAATAAAAAATAGATATATTTAGTATTTAGTATTTAGTAAATACAAATCGAGGCATAGGACAATACTTGGGTTATTGTACTTTGTGACTATTGACAACTGCATTCCAGTCCTTACAAATCTGATACACGGCCTTATTTTTCCCCTTCAGCGCCAAAATACAAGGTCATTTTTAAAATGATCTTTGCTGAATTTGTGGAAAGAGTACCAGAAAGAGAGGGAGGAAGACAGGTGACACCTCATCTCACTACCTGATCCTCTGAATGGAGCTGATACTCAACACTGGGTCACTGTCCAAACGGGAACATATGGGTCATATCGGACCTGCCGTGAATGGTGGAAGGCACACCGTACTGTGTGTTATCCTGAGCTGCTCAGGTGTGCGTGCGTCCATGCACTTGGGACGTGTGTGTGTGCGGTTGTGTGCGCGGACGGCAAGTGTCCCGCATTCACATCGGCTAAATGGGATGTTGCTGAACCGTGTCACTGAAGCAATCAATAGACCCGACATCTGGTTAGTGATGGTATGTAAAGTATGCATGCCTGTGTGTGTGTGTGTGTGTGTGTGTGTGTGTGGGCGAAGGGCATTGTCCAGAGTCCTCTGAGTCATGTAACACTGCACTGCCTCGGTAACAGAAGAGGAGAGTTCCTGTAATGATTTATTCATCGCAACATCAAACATACATTCAAGCACAGGTGTCAAAACTCCCATATTGCATGTCACTTCCACAGAGGGATCCGTTTTTCAGCATTTATTCCTGTCCTGAGAGAGACCCGCTGCTTTGTATTGGCAGCATTTTTTTTTTCTTTTTCATTTTTTTTTTTTCAAAAGTAAGCCGCATTAGTTTTCTGCTCGGCGCAGGCAGCGCACTGAACGATGATTCACATGTAACAAACAGAAATGAAATAAAACAAGAAAAAAAAAAAAAAAAAACAGCGAGAAAAAAGGAGAGTGAGACCGCCCGAGAGACAGACACGTACACACGCACAAATACAGAAGCAGGGAGAGGCATGAGTGCTAGTGTGAATAGGAGGGAGAGAGAGTATGCTGAATCCCACTCAGACCACCTGCTCATCAGTTCCTCTGGCACAACAGATACTGTCATTGTCCACACAAACACAAACACGCACACACACACACACACGCACATACTAAGCTCAAATATAAAAATCTCCCGGTGCGCTCACAGAAAGCCTTTCCCAGTCCCTCCCACATCAGATGCTGGGCACACAGACTTGATTTAAAACTGTTAGGTGCCATTCAATATGGGCTTGGTTTGGAGCCAAGCCTCGGACATTTCTCAAAGGTTCTGCTCAGTTACCTGCTCAGTTATTTGTTCCAGCACACTTCAGAAAAGTAGCCTGCGGTGTGCTTGTACGAGCACTGTCGATTTCCTTAGGCCTTGGGATTTTATTTTATATATATATTTTTTCTTATTATTATTTATCGTTTGGTAGTTGATGAGGAATAATAATTACGGCTAATTTGAGAAAGATTGCTTGCGATCGGGAACAAAGCGGAGATTCTGCTCGTTTAAAGGTTTCACTAATTAGCAGAAATGTCACGGCTGCAGCGCGCTGTAAACATTTCGTACCAAATAAAGAAACAAGCCAAAAGTGAGCCAATTTGACATGTCTGGGTATCCAACTAACACTTAAATTAGAAAGTAGGTCCATTTAATTAAGATAAGCACCATGTTGAACAACAATCTCAGTAAGAAACAAAGAGAAAAGTAAGTAAAGCATTAAAATTATGAATATTTTCATACATAAAGGTTTCAACCATTCACTTATAAAAACAAATATGGAGAGAGCCTCCGGGCCTGAAAGGTGAAGCCAATGAGGAACTGCCTCAAACCTGCATTATTTCTTTGACTGGTTGCAAACAGAAGTCTGATTGTATGTAAGCTCATGAGAAAATTAACCCATTTCTTGCCTGCTTCAATACCTCAGTTAACAGTTTCTTTATGAGTTCATGGTCACAGTCTATCAAATGCAGCATGATGTTTGTTTTGTAAATGATGATCCTATTTAGATTAAAATAGATGATAGCATACCGGGGAATGGCCGCCTTAAGTATAATATCTCAGTACCGGGGCCAGTCGATGGAGATCCAATCAGGATATCCTCCCGTGCACCATCTTCTCGTACAAACTTCAGCTTAAAAAAAAAACCCAGATGGCAAAGTCCGTAATGCCAAATGGAAGGCTGAAAACAGCGGTCTACAAACGAATGGGTGACACAGTGGGGGTTCTCACTTCTACCAGAATCCAGATACTTAAAAACAAAAAGAGGAAAAGAAAAATGGGCAAATTTTAAAAACCGGGGGAATACTGAACAGTTTTCTTTTCTTTTTCTTTTCTTTTTTTTTTTTTTTTACAAAGGAACAAAATCACCAACATTTTTGGCATGAACCAATTATTACACAGCGGAAAACATGGTCTGTCTCCGCAAACGCCTTGGCTTACTGCCACCTCCCCCCCGCCTATTATTCTCCATTGATGGGATTCCATTGAAGGGACAGGTGCAGCTATGCACATCCTATAGTGAAAAACACAGTCCACTGTGTACACACAATATATAACACACACAATCGTATGTACGAGCACCCTCTGCCCCCAATGACTATTGTTTGGTCAGAGTGTGTGTATGTGTGTGTGTGCAGAGGGGGATACTCAGGTACCCAAGGTAATGGCACCTGGGGTTATTCAGGCCTAAATGGCAGCTCTGGCTACACTGCAGCTCACAAAGTGCCTTGTATGTGCGCCGCGGAGACTAATGCGCCTGTGCACACAATGTCTCGCTCAACTACAAAGGACAGGTGTGTGCGTGTCACTAAATTGTCCCCCTGTTGTCTGGGCCTCTCCGAGTGGCAGGCCCTGTCCATTAGCCGCAATTTAGCAGGATGATCAGAGTGCTTGAAAAGGGCCACATCAAACAGGTCTGGAGAATCCCAGGTGCCCGACGCAAACGCAGGCATCGCAATAACCGAGCCCACTTACAGGCCCTAATGTATTCTGTGAGGGAAATGAAGATGTTCCTCCTCCATCCAAGGCCCCTTTTGTTCCGCGGCAAGCAGACAGGAGGGATTGTTTCTAAGTTCACATCGTGTCTGGGCGATGAGAGCGGCGAGGGGCAATTATCTTTTCTGAGATGCATATTAATATTTCGCTAATGGAAGGCTGATGGTCCTGTTATCGTAAAGTAACAATATAGTTCAGAGAGTGTAGAATACAAAGGGCCGTTGTTAAGTACAAAGGCAAAGCAAAAGGCTGTGATCTTGCACTCACAAATTCACCATATGTAGCTAGGTTATAAGGACATGAACTTGCTTATAACTATGGGGCTTTTTTTTCTTCTTTCACAGAGGTTTGAACACAACGGTCACTACAGGTAGCAGCTTTCCATTTTAATTCCAGAGCGCAGCAGGTGAGGTCTAATTAGATACACCATATATTCATATGACGTCCCTCTTTCATCGTCCTTCCTTCTATTTATATAATTCTCCGATTAAAATGTCTAAAAACAACCGGGCCTTTGTCGTGTATTCCTTTGAGTTGTGAGCTTACGTTAGCTTGCCAGCAGTGTATAAACCCGGACACATCTGTATTTTCACTCAAGTCGGCTGTCGGCATGACTTGAGAGAGAGCGAGGGAGGAGGTCGGCGAACGTGACATCACTTAACATGAACCAAACTCTCAAACATGACCTCTCCATGAGCATTTCTGCCAGAGTCATGCAGCTAGTTTTTCCCATCAGCAGCAGTTGGTCGTTCCAATGACAACAGCTCCCATGATCCCGCGCTACTTACGTCTTTTGTTATGTTTGATTGAGAGACCCGTAGCAGCAGGAGTAACATACTGTGTGTTTAAAAGGTAAGGACAAAAAGAGATTCATTCCTTTTAGCAGTCCCGTTATTTTGTGAAATATGTGCGCGTTAATCCAAGAAAATGTCCGGCTACCTTAACCCCAGCAGCATTCACAGCAGTCATACCTATAACTCACAAAGTTCTTAGCACAAAATCACATCTCTCCAAGCTTTCAGGGGGGAAAACATATTTCAAGCTTTCATTTATGTTGGAACGCTCCATCTCGCATGATATCATTTCTCCTCCTGAATCTAGGGCAAGGCCCAAGCAGGACAGTGGAATTGGGACCAAAAGGACACCGCGTCCCAAGTTACCTTGTTGATTTACGACCAGAAGTCTGCCCCTGCGGTGACCTTTATAGGTGTCATCCAGACGGGGACGTGGCGCTCAGGCCGACATGACAAAGCGTCTCTCCGAAGGTCATGCCCTGCCCCGCAGCCTCTTTCTCTGAGACCCGTCACAAGCCCCGGACACACTTCTCCAACTGCATTAACTTCTTCTGGGAAAAGTGTCTAGCCGCAGGCTGTAGGATTGTGACACTAAAGCAATCATAACCACCTGCTCGTTGACGTGCCCAACTGTGCTGAAGTGCACCGTGCTCCCTTTTTTTTTTTTTTCACGTTTTACTTCTGGCTGGTATTCGTGATGCCTCTCGCAGGGCTGATCCACATCGGCTCACCAGCTCCGCTTGAATCATCTTTAGCAGTTTTATTGTAATTTCAAGAAGAGGCGCGTAACATAAAGTCAGCCTCATTGATGGTTCAAACGTACAATACAGGCCAAAATACACAAAAGAGCAGCAAATCACAGAACACTGAATAATAGGGGTGTTCTTTGAGGCAGGGACACTCCTAACATGTGACTGATGAGCTTCAGACACACAAGCATAAAGAGATGAAGAAAGAGGCAGACAGCGAGAGGGAGACTGGGTCCTTTTACACTGACAGGTGTGCAACACTGGCTGGCCCCCTTTGAAAAGCATCCATTTCCTTAGCAACTGGACGTCAGCTCAATTCAGCCGGGCGATTTTAGCAGATGGCTCGGTAAATACCTTGCCATGTGTTCCCGAGGAGAAACTATAATGCATCATGACAAAAAAAAAAAACAAAAAAAAACTGCGCACATTCGCCCGAGCTCGCACGCCACACATCCAACATGATCCATCCCTCCCTGTGCCATCCTCCCTCTTCTCCCCGTTTAAAGCCTCGTTTGAATCCAATAAACATTAAATCTCATACATATGCATCAAGGTTTCACACCGTCTGCATCACTTCTATGAATGGCTGTTCTGAAGTTAGCGGAGAATGTAATACACAGTCTGCCTTTGTAACAATCAACTTCCGCCAAAAGGTCTCAATTCATTTAATTGCGTAACCATGGCGACCACCATTTTTTACAGGAAAAAAAAAAAACAGCCAAACAGCCAAAGGTTCTTCTATTGAAAAAGAATTATTCCAAGGGTAGAGCGAACGCCTTGAACCATAGGAGACACATCTTTTCACCTACAAATGCAGAGTAAACAAGATGCAGTGCAGAAATCCTGTATACGAGTCTTAATAGGTACCTTTAAGTTAAAGGACCAAGGTCTCTGCATTATAGGAAGAACCAATATTTACTCTGTTATTCTTTCTCTCTCTGCTTTACCCCTCTGACCTTGCCACATTACGCTGACGGTCCTTGACCCCCCCCCCCGTCCATTACCTTCCCTCTAATCACAACATTTCACTCGCCCACTCTCTCTCTGCTTTTCATGTCTTGCGCGGTTGTTGTCTTCTCGCACTTTCTCCAATCCATTAAATTTATCCTTGCACTCAGTCTTTCCCATATTTATCCACCTCTGTCTAATTCCTCCTTTCTTTTCTTGATCATGTGTTGCAGCTGCACGGGGCAGCTGGCACAAGCTGTACAGTTCAGTCCAGCTACATAACCCTGTCATTAACATTAAGCCCTGTGTGTGTGTGTGTGTGTGTGTGTGTGTGTGTGTGTGTGTGTGTGTGTGTGTGTGTGTGTGTGTGTGTATTTGAGTTAGTGTGAAAGAAGTGCGTGTGTGTTAATGTGAGACTCATATAACAGACCAGTCGCAAGGATGTCTCCAATGGCTTTCATGTATGTTGGTGGTCAAACTATTGAACTGTTCAACATCTCCTATCAAATATGTTGACAAACCACGAATGTAATTTATATTTCTTTTAAACAATGAGTCTGTGAACTATGAAAGAGGTGGACAAAAATCAGGCTCATCATTTCTGCATGGGCGCTATTGTTTGGTTATTTTCCTCAGCTTAAAGCGAAACTCTCTGCAAAGTGCAACTAAGGCTTTTTGTGTGAATGCATATCAGTCAAACCTTTGCGTAAAGGCATAATTACAATGAAAGAGGCACTTTTAAGATTTACCGTATTTTCGTTTTCGGCTCAAACTCATTTTCAATGGGAGTGCTACAGGCAATTTTTATAATTTTACGAAAAATCAAAATTGCCATTTTTAAAACACCAAGAAGGCTCGACAAAACATGAAACTTGGCTTGTAGTATCACCAGGGTCTCTACATATGAACTTGAGCACTGAGAACATTGTTTATATACACAGAGTTTACTAAAAAGGAAGTTTTTGTAGAACAAATGTGCTTGTTCCTCTAGCCGCCGTACTGCCAGTGGAGAAGTGTCAATTTCCGAATGCGACTTAACATGGATGAGTTAAGGTGGACCGCTCCTAAAGCTTAGGTCCATATAAATGTACAGATAATTTGTCATTTTGTGTTTAGCAAAAAAATGTATTGACCTTGAAGTTGAAAAAGGAGCCTCATATAAGGTACAATACTAAAAGAAAAAGCCGGAAAAGTCATGTGAGATATCACGTGGATAGTTGTTGCTGGAAGACAGTAGCGGTCCACCTTGACCCGAAAACAAAAAATACGGTAAAAAAAGTCCCTCTTTTGTCATAATTATATTTTACACGAAGGTTTGACTCATATACATTCACCAAAAAATAGGTTGCATTTTTGGCGAGAGTTTTGCTTTTAAGGCTCAACTACTTTAATAGTGAACATGAATTTGTTTTAATATATAGTCTTCCTTGGTATGTTTATTTTAAGCTAGAGCAAATTAGTTATGGTGTACATTTTTAGATGACAATTGACCCTATTCACATGATGTCCACTGATATCAAGTTAGCAAGGAAGTGGCTTAATGCTAATGTTAACCGTTGTCCAAAAGAAGCTTATGTGTCATCAAGTGTGCTGATTTACCTGGAGACATGGCCCGACATCCGTCTGGATTTTCACTCTCCATGATCTGTTAAGCTAATAGGTACCTTTAAGTTAAAGGACCAAGGTCTCTGCATTATAGGAAGAACCAATATTTACTCTGTTATTCTTTCTCTCTCTGCTTTACCCCTCTGACCTTGCCACATTACGCTGACGGTCCTTGACCCCCCCCCCCCCCCGTCCATTACCTTCCCTCTAATCACAACATTTCACTCGCCCACTCTCTCTCTGCTTTTCATGTCTTGCGCGGTTGTTGTCTTCTCGCACTTTCTCCAATCCATTAAATTTATCCTTGCACTCAGTCTTTCCCATATTTATCCACCTCTGTCTAATTCCTCCTTTCTTTTCTCGATCATGTGTTGCAGCTGCACGGGGCAGCTGGCACAAGCTGTACAGTTCAGTCCAGCTACATAACCCTGTCATTAACATTAAGCCCTGTGTGTGTGTGTGTGTGTGTGTGTGTGTGTGTGTGTGTGTGTGTGCATTTGAGTTAGTGTGAAAGAAGTGCGTGTGTGTTAATGTGAGACTCATATAACAGACCAGTCGCAAGGATGTCTCCAATGGCTTTCATGTATGTTGGTGGTCAAACTATTGAACTGTTCAACATCTCCTATCAAATATGTTGACAAACCACGAATGTAATTTATATTTCTTTTAAACAATGAGTCTGTGAACTATGAAAGAGGTGGACAAAAATCAGGCTCATCATTTCTGCATGGGCGCTATTGTTTGGTTATTTTCCTCAGCTTAAAGCGAAACTCTCTGCAAAGTGCAACTAAGGCTTTTTGTGTGAATGCATATCAGTCAAACCTTTGCGTAAAGGCATAATTACAATGAAAGAGGCACTTTTAAGATTTACCGTATTTTCGTTTTCGGCTCAAACTCATTTTCAATGGGAGTGCTACAGGCAATTTTTATAATTTTACGAAAAATCAAAATTGCCATTTTTAAAACACCAAGAAGGCTCGACAAAACATGAAACTTGGCTTGTAGTATCACCAGGGTCTCTACATATGAACTTGAGCACTGAGAACATTGTTTATATACACAGAGTTTACTAAAAAGGAAGTTTTTGTAGAACAAATGTGCTTGTTCCTCTAGCCGCCGTTCTGCCAGTGGAGAAGTGTCAATTTCCGAATGCGACTTAACATGGATGAGTTAAGGTGGACCGCTCCTAAAGCTTAGGTCCATATAAATGTACAGATAATTTGTCATTTTGTGTTTAGCAAAAAAAATGTATTGACCTTGAAGTTGAAAAAGGAGCCTCATATAAGGTACAATACTAAAAGAAAAAGCCGGAAAAGTCATGTGAGATATCACGTGGATAGTTGTTGCTGGAAGACAGTAGCGGTCCACCTTGACCTGAAAACAAAAAATACGGTAAAAAAAGTCCCTCTTTTGTCATAATTATATTTTACACGAAGGTTTGACTCATATACATTCACCAAAAAATAGGTTGCATTTTTGGCGAGAGTTTTGCTTTTAAGGCTCAACTACTTTAATAGTGAACATGAATTTGTTTTAATATATAGTCTTCCTTGGTATGTTTATTTTAAGCTAGAGCAAATTAGTTATGGTGTACATTTTTAGATGACAATTGACCCTATTCACACGATTCACTGATATCAAGTTAGCAAGGAAGTGGCTTAATGCTAATGTTAACCGTTGTCCAAAAGAAGCTTATGTGTCATCAAGTGTGCTGATTTACCTGGAGACATGGCCCGACATCCGTCTGGATTTTCACTCTCCATGATCTGTTAAGCTGCTGATCAACCTGGAAATCAGTGAAATGTAAACAACCGGTCAGGTTCCCCATGTTTACACGGCATGCTTCTAAACCCTGGGCATGGTGTTACAGGAAAGTGGCCTCGGTGTGATTGTGGTCAATGGTACCATCATGTGATTAAAGCTGACTGTCACAGGATGCCCCGGGACTTCTCAGTATAAACACACGCCACACAACACTCAGTCACTTTAATTCTACTGTCTAGCCGGCAGGTGGCTGAGGTGTTTGGTGATTAAAGAACACGAAGCTGTGAAACAGTCACAAAATCGCATCATACTGAAAGGAAACCTCTGACAAAATCAAGTGTTTTTTAACATGTTTTGTTTCCTCACCTCTCCTCCAGACTGCACCTGGCCTTCCTCTGATTTGGACCCAGGAACTGGCAAACCAATCCTGGCCTGTCCAGAATCCTTTTATGGTCAAGTTCCTGGGGGAATGTGCCAAGTGTGGTACGGATGAGGGGGAGGTTAGGGAGTTTCTGAAGGAAAGGGCCATATCGAGCAGTTTAAAATATTGTTTTCTGTTTTGAAAAAATGTATTGATGCTTTAAGCTGTCAACGTAGTTAAAGCACTGATATAAGCAACTTGTTTGTTAATTGATTGGCACTTCCTGCAGTAGGAGGAGTTTCTGCTTCATGGAAGCAGGATGTTGGAGTGGCTTGACAGAGACAGTTAATGCAAGTGAACAGCCTGCAGAGGCTAAAAGCTGCGGGGGCCCAAAGGAGTTACAGAGCGGTAAAGAGTTTTTGCCTCACTTTTACCCATTTGAAAGTTTCCAATTTATTGTTTCTTTAGTCTCTGATTTTTGGCTCATTGGTTTGGGCCGAGCTGATCACTACTGTGAATATTCTGCACACTTCCACTGCTGAAGGATAATAAAAGAAACTGCTGAACACATCTCATTGCCTCATTGTTGCCTCCTACACTCAAGCTTACAGCGACATCGAAGGAGAAAATTGCAGTAAAGGGTGCACAGTAAACTGAGGTTGTGCTCACTCCAGTGGGATGTGAGCCGAGAGCAGAGCAGATTACTATTGTACACTACCATTACACTGGACATTAATGTTTCAGTTTTCCCTCAAATATAACAGCAGTGGCTCATCTCCTGCATAGATGATTTAAGATTTTGCATTGATGAGCAGAAAAACGCGGAAACGCTTTTCTGAATCACTATTCGACAAATGTGCCCATGTATCCGGTGACAGGGATCGGAGCTTCTAAATATGCGCATTAAATTCACCCACAAATAAATCCCATCACTGAATAAACATGTCCATATACTTGTCAAGCGTAACGGAAATGTTCGGCTCTATATGCTCTCGAGAAAAAAATAAACCGCCAGTGCACACTCAGCCCGGCGCAGTACCTGTCGGCACGTCTACGCAGGCTGGAGGATGGAGCGGGGTTGACTGCTGGCTGTCTGTGCGCCTGCCACCACTACTGTACTGCATGTTAATGCACATGAACAGAGCTTTGTGTCTTCCCTCCCTGCCCACTGCCTGTTCACCACTCAGCTCCCCATATGCCGCTCCCCTGCACTCCTCTCATCCAGCCACTGGGAGCTTGATTAAGCCTGACTTGTCACCAAATTACACACACAAAGTTTACATGCATTCCCCGGCTCTCCAGCTGTTGCAGATTTGTTACAAAGAATAAATCTTGAAGCAGTTGACTGAGCAGGTCTGGGATGTCTGCCGCCTCATTGATAGGGAGAGATGGGAAAAAGGGGGCGGGGAGGGAGAGGGGAGAGGGGAGAGGGGGTGGGGGGGGACAGAAAGGGAAAACAAGACGGACAGGCAGAGGCTATGTGAGAGGGGGCAAGGTTGATTTCGGAAAACCAAACTCGCTTTGTGTTCGCTTTGATTGGTTTTAAAGAGCGCCAATGACCGGAAAATAGCCGAATTGACGGTGTTGTCTAATTAATTCAGACATTACAGATAAACAGAGTAATAGTTTAATTAGGTTTTGCGAGATGTTTTCTTTTTTTTTTTTTCCTCGCCTTGTCCATGTAATCGGGCACAAATGAGCCTAAAGGATGGCACATAGCATTAAAACAGATGCAGGCGCAAAACAGGATGCGCTTTCTGTTTTCTGCTGCATTTGATTTTTCTGCATAGGCTTGCGAGCACACCCCTCCCAGAAACGGGCAGATGACAAAACCCACGTCAAATGACCACTTGCATCTACACGGCTGTCGAAAGCATTCATTTACGCTCAAGGCAATTAAACATTCTTAATTCTATTAATACATTTGTGGCTTGCTGGACATGCAGTTACAAGCATTGTTAATCTGCTTGATTTAAGTTACTTTTAGATGGTACTGGGACTGGACACATGAGGTTATCCCCACCCTACAAGAGATTTTACACTGGATTCATCTATGACAGGTTGATCAAAGTTAGTGGCGACTTCTTCTGGAGTCGATGCACTTGAAATCTCGACGCTTCCCTTTAGTGAGCAGCTTTTGTCCTCCCCTCTTGGATAAATGACACGCCATTCTTTTTTTCTTTTGTTACTCCTCCATCTTTTTATTATTGTGATTTCTCTCTTAGATCATCTAAATGGTTGTGGCAGTAATTGCTGTGTGGGCATCATTACCCAAGAAAGCATGAATAAGACACAGTAATGAGCAAAAGCCCCCGAGCTCGCTAGACCGTTGATCAATACCATTAAACAATGTGCACTTTGAGCCGAGCTGCGTTTTCGAGAGCTCCGACACTCAAATGGATATTCCTCATAGCACTAATGGCTTTGAACTAGGCCTCCATTACCATGTATAAAACGCTGCTTATTAACATAATCAAATCTCTCTCTGTGTTTTTTTTTTGCATCGGAGATAATATGAAAAGACAGGAGGTTGCTAATGTAATTAAGCGTATGCTATAATTACTATCCCCTGATCACATGACCCCTTCTCCTAACAAAGCTGAATAAATAGTCCCATTACCCCGACTACTGCATTGTGATTCGGTGCATTGTCAGCTCGCGTGTCGTCTGATGTCGGATGTAAACAAGATGGCTGCGGCGGGCGACGCCGACCCCTGCGATGCTAACAGGAAATGGCACGATTCGAGAGGTGGAGGGCGACACGCGTGTCTTAAAACTTTAAAAAACACCAACACTGAACTCAATCCCTGTTGCAGCCACAACCAGCAGGACTGCAGCAAGAAAGCCATTATGATCAGTGGGTTTAATTACAAACATTTTAATTTGCATCTCGGGGCTCTATTCATCACATCCATCTCGGCTAGCAGCCCCGCTCTCCCTCCATATGCCCAATAAATAAATAAGGAGCTAAAAGAGATTCCGGGGCCGCGAGAAAATGATTACTATTTCACTAACAATTACCAGGATGCTAATGGCTATTGTATTGATTGCTCTGCCCTTTGAGATCAAGGTCATATGAAAATGTAATCAAAAAAGCTTTGATAATTCCTGCTGAGCCATGAAATGAGAAAATTCAACAGTGGAGCCGAGGCTGAAATGTCTTACCTCCATTAAACTCAGCTGGAGGACGTCACGCCACGCGCAAGAAAACATCACTCCGCTCAGTTCCTCTCATATCTGATCATATTGTTTACACTTTTTTTTTTCTTGCTGATGCGTCTAAAAGAACAAATCTTTCCTAAGTACTTCTGAGCATCTTTGTTGAGTGTCTGTGTGTGTGTGTGTGTGTGTGTGTGTGTGTGTGTACATACTCGTGTGCTCGCCGCAGACAATGCGCCAGCCAGTGTGCGTTGCATCATCATTAACACATCTTTTGTATTGCTCGCTCGCTTTAATACGATGTTAATGTGATGCCGGGACGCCTAATAGAATGATTGATGAGGTCGTGAGACTGATCAGCGAAAATTGTGTCAGCGAACAGTCACCAAAAGTGCAATGAATGGCTGAACGATAACAACGCGCCCTCATGACTGCAGATGGTTCTACTGTATGGTGGAATTAAACAATGGCCTCATAAATAACCATTTAACCCCTGGAAGCATTCGCTGTCATTCACATTCCGGAGTCATTTCCACAACTCAAATGTGAAACTCACTCATTAATCCGCCGAGGCAGACACTCAACCTCGGTATATCAGCTCCGTCAACTCATTAAAGGCACATTCTTTAATCGAGGGTTGTCCTAGAAATGAGATGTAGTTTGCCAATAGATTAAGATTTATGTTGTTTGTGGCGCGACTACCAGTGCTTGCTGTGTTCCTGCAACGGATATAACTGATGCGGCATCGCTGTAAGCAACCTGCAGTAGGTTCACGTGTAAAAATAAATTCACAGCAAAAAGAAATGCATCTGAGTATTTCCACCACTGCAACATTAAGGAATTCATGCAACCAAGCAGACGCCAGTCCCAGCCCCAGCCCCGTGCATGCCTATACCCTCCAGACATCCTCCCCCGTATCCCAGAAACCTCTGTGTGTTTAGGAATCAGGCTCTACCATGACTCTGCGCAGCGCCTGGGAAGATATCACCACACGTCCAAAAATTTCCATCAATGGCGGCTCAACTCCTCCGCAGCAACTCTCTGATAGGTTAATCCCTGTATCACACTTCAGCACCAGTTCACTAAGCGGCTTAAAAGGACACATTAGAACGATGACAATGACCCGCTAATGGTGTTACATTTCTCTGAAGCATTATGAGCTATCTTTGTCACGTTTATCTTATAATGAGATCTGTCAATTGGGGGGAAGAAGATCCCATGCAGCAGCCAAGGACGCTGATATTTCACATAATAAATAATGACCTAGAAAAGGGAGAAAACAAACCTTGATCCCTCTCTCCCCTGATCTGTTTTCTTTGCAGGCGACGGAGCGGGCAGCCCCACGGAGGCCTTGGAGCCCGGTGTCACCATTTAGATTACTGGCTGCTGCGCAGACCCAAGTCCTCAGGGCCACCACAACACCCCCAACCACACCATGTGTGATTGATGACTGCCTCTTCCCATGGGCATCTTATAACATTTCCTCAAGCAATGTCCCCTGAAGAAAATGTGCCATAATTCATCATGCTATTACTGTACCAAATCCAAACAGTGATTTCGTCCCCTCTAATTTCATTACGGCAAGCATTGTTTGTCCTCCCGTATGCTTTTATAATGGGGGAGAGCACATTTTATATTCAAGCAAAACAACCACGCTTCAGACTTGGATGGGCCGACATCACCTTTCTTTGGTATGTTGCCTTATTAAATATCCTATAACAGGAAAATGGTATTTCAAACATCCATGAAAAGACTCTCAGCAAGGGAAGTTTTCTGAGTAATGTCTAAATTGACTGTGTCCAGTGGAAGCTCCTAATGACTGTTGTTGCTAGGTGAAGCATTCACGGGTGCATTTTTTAGATTAAATCAGCTGATTCATAATATGCTGCGCATTTGTTTCCACATAGGAGCACATTATTCTGGGTGTTTCTGCTAAATGACCTTTTGGTCTCACAATTTCCTTCATATTCCCCCGTTTGGTTTATTTAAAGTAATTTGTTTTAAGTTACAAATGTTTTTGGGAAATTCCAACCAGTTCTGCCCAGAAAAACATTCAACAGTAGAATAGACCAACCTGAATTTGTTCGCCCGAAGCTCCCATGCTAGTGTTGTAAACGTTCACAATTCTTTGGTGCTCTGAGCTTCATGTCCTGGCCGCTAGCTGCACGGCTATTTGAGCTAACTAGCTCACGGCAGCTACAGTTAGCAGCGGTTAGCAGTAACTGGTGATTTACTGCCAACTATTTGTTTTTAGGATGAATTCGAGAGATATCAAATTCTTACACTGTGCACCTTTAAATTTATTTTTCTTCAGTTTGTTCTCCAGCTACTCCATAACCCCACATAGTGGCTTGTGTGATAATGACAGATGTAGGACACATGGAAAGACATATTCACATTTTGTCAAATTGTACCCAAGTTTACTCATATTTTTTTCATAGCTACTAAAATTAATCCTCATTTTAACATCTTCTGATCGGCAGAAACTTTATCTAACCCTTCTGCACAGTCTCTGAAAATCAGTTTAAAGGCAGCTGACAAATTACATACAGGTCGCTTAACACAGCAACGGACAGCTACTAAGAATAAAATGAAACTGAAACATATGTGGTGCCGTAGAACATGAATGTGGTTAAGACAAAAAACAAAATCATCATAAATCTTAGAATCCCACTTGCTCAAGATAGGCAACAAAACAACTACACCAACTCAGAGGGAGTAAACAAAAGGCAAAGTTATTTATAAGGGTGTTGTGGGAGAAGAGATTGATGGTCGGAATGACCGAGCAGAACCTTGTCAATTATGCATCATGTTTTTTACATGTCCTCTGTATATTAATTATTCCGTCTTTGTTATGCATTTTACGTGGGTTACTGCACAGGCGCAATTAACTTTGCCCAAGCAACCATTTGGGTGATTGAGGAACAGACTTAATGGGATGAGAGGACTTTTGTTGTCTTGCTTTCAGGCAAACGCACACACACACACACACACACACACACACACAAGGTTAGGCCAAGGCACATTATCATTAGTTCACAACATTATGGATCATGTTGATATGTTTTGTGAAGAGCAGCACATACACATACCATAAGTACACACATATGGATGCACAGACAGTCTGATGCACATACACACACAGAGGAAGCATAAATAAACACACTTACCCAGACAATAGTATCACTGTCTAGGACACTAATCCAAAAAGAGCTAAGCTCTATTACTTTTAATTATTCCTGACAGCCTCTTGCTTTAATCTACACAAAGCACGTGCAAACGAGCTGTTACACTCTGCCTCCAAGAAAGGGGGACAGGAGAGGACGGCAGGCTGCCTGCCTGCCTGCTGAGAAGGCCTTCTCTGTGCATGACATGGACATGGGCTCCGGTGACCCGGCTGGCGCTCGCCTACGTCTCCTCGCCGGCTGAAGGCTCTGGGGCCGCCATGTGGCATCTGCTGCCATGGGGCTGGGCATGAGTCTGGGGCTGGGACTGGCCCTCTGTTCACCAGGCCTGTCTATAGAGCTGTAGCACATTTTTTGGGGGGGCCTGGCGCTGTGTTACCAACCAAACCAATTCTACAGAGGAAGTGGCAAGGTCACCCCTTGCTCTGCCTGAAAGACCTCCACCTGCCACGTTCTGCGCGGCTGTCATGCTACGTGGAGAGGGCTGGGGGGTGGGGGAGCGGAGTGGGGGCACTTTGTTCAAAATTCAAAGGGTATTCCACTGTGCACACTTATTCCATACACAATATATTATCGACTGCAGTAATACATCTGAAAAATAAACAGTGTGCAAATGATGATAAAAGTGCCAGAGAACAGAAGAGGGCTGAACTGAGTTATAACCTGACACATTAATCTGAAGGCACAAAAATCTACTCTCAATGAAAGCCATACCGGTGCCCACCAGCCGACTATCTATCATGATCTGTGTGACATCCATAGTCTGATCTAGTTCGGTGGAGTTGGTGATAGAGCGCATTCATAATGGTTGCTATTCCCTGGTGAGGGGGAAGGGGGCGTGCCTACCCCTGAAGGTTACTTCTTGTAAATCCTTGAATAGTTTATTCAAATAGTGCCCTAACCATGGTCTCCAGGATTTTCCCCCTTACAGCAAGCAAAGCATGACCTTTACATTTGACGCTTGACAGTTCTTCAGATTTGCCCAACCAGAACTGATTAATGCATATTTATGTGTTTGTTGCTGAGCAGTGGATGCTCTTTATCTCCCGGAGAACAAAAGACAGAGAGCTCTTTGCAGACGCACACCATGTGCATGGTATACATCCATGAGCACTCGAATAAATGCAAGTAGACGTTCGTCATCTGCATATTGACGATTTTTTTTTTTTTTTTTTTGACCTGGCAGAAACAATCCTGATATTTTGTTTGAAAAAAGTGAGGTATAGTCAACATCCCCCTATATGAGACTCAGTCACAATGTTACTCAATCACATGCAGCTGAATTCAGTTTCTGTTTCTCCCTCCCGGCGTTCACGCTGCCATGAATACAGCAGGTGACTGTATGTGTTTTTTTACAAAGTTGGTCCATTCTACGCATCGGCACCTGGTCAGGGGAGGATGCAGCCAAGATAATCTATTTAGATTGGCCAGGTTGAAAGCTGTCATTTATCATGAGCGTTATAGCCCCTCCTCAGATGGCATACCGACTGCTGCAGCAGTCCAGCGGCCTTTGCGTCTGTCACCACGTATGGACCACTGTGATTCTCTCCAGTCGGGGCGGGGGGGTAAATAAAATTTCACAGCTCAAGGAAGGATCTGGCAGACATGTAGGTTTCACGAAGTCAACATCAGCTTTCTTTTCTCTCACTCAGTGCCACTCCTTGAGAAAGCCTATTCCCCAGAGGCTGAAGGCATCTGCATTTAAAAATATTCCACACACACTGTTATAAAAAGAGCCTCATTTATACACCAGAAAGCAAAATTAAAGGTGGATGAAAATAGGCGGGTGCGCGGCAAATCATTTCCTTTAAACACAGCAGAAAATAGCAGGGATATTAGCCCTTCTTATTTCAGCCTACGCTCGGTCTATTTGCGCAGCAGTAAATAATTTCCCTGCATGCTCGTGTTCATGCGACCCCTTCACGCTGTGTGTATGTTTGTATATGTTGCTCTGCATGTGGGGGGGGGGCGAGAAAGAGTGCGAGCATGTCAGTGCGTTCGTTTATGCTCATCGCCGTATCGACTCAAGGTCAGCTGGGTAAGGTCCAAGGAAACAAGGTGCAGCAGTCTAAACATGGGCAGCCCCCCCACCTCCATCTTATCAAGGTCTGAGATGAGAGGCAGGATGGAATTAGAAAGTGAACCTCACCCCCTTCAGATAGAAAGCAATACAGAGAGCACATGCAGCAGCAGTAGCCCTGTAGCTCCTATTCACAATGTTAGCTTTAGCATATTGCAGCAGAACACCCTTTATGGCATTCATTTTAAACACGTGTTAGATTAAAAGAGACCTCTGTTATGACATAGGGATTGGTATTCAATCTGCAGTCGGTTTTAAAGATGTTGAAAGAAAACTATTAACGAATGGCTTCCAGTGGAGGGTAAATCAAATACGGTTTCGCAAAAAAAAAAAAAAAAAAAAAGCAATTTCTGCAGAACAACTCTGCCCCATTGCCGAGCCACCCACCGCCTCAGTTATTTGGACGTACTAACCTCCACGCCTCAGTACCCAGAGTTCTCTGGCACAGCGAAAAACTAAGCGGCCACATGTGTGGGAACGTAGAAATAGTGCACCATTAAAAGGTCCTGACTCACCTTGTTTTAAGTGCAAGGTCTAATTGCCAGCCTCTTTTCCAGAGGGCCAGAGCAGCAGCTGGCAGCAGGCTGTATCTACAGGGATAGCCATTAACGACGGCGGAGCTAACAGAAGAAATAAGGCCCACAGACCCCGGCTCCCCTCGCAGACAGGCGCTCTATTCGGAGACAGGCAAACACCACAGGAGACAAATACACCCAGAGTGCCCTCTGTGACTTCTCGCCATACATTTGACTCATAAATGGTGCTATTATTCCATCTCCAGTCCCAGTCAATCTTAAGTGTCTCGCGTAAAAAGGAGTCATTGTTCGGTACGTGGCACCCAGTTGTTTAGTAATTTAAATTAGTAACACTTTCACCCTGCGCAACTCGCCAGAGGCTCATTTTTGCGAGATATAAAAAAGTGATGATAAAGATGCGGCGTTTCTTTCTTTTCCTCCAGGTGATACATCGCTGCTATTAAAGGTTAACAGCTGTAATGAGGCTTATTTTAGACAAACCAAACAAGACACATTTGTACTCATTTGCATGTTCTCTTTTTCTACTTTTTCCCACCGGGCTGGGTTGGAGGCGTATGAAGATTAGGTGCAGACGAAACAACTAAATGACGCGGCTATGACAGGTTTTCTCCCTATGGACTGGAGGCAGGCAGAGTCGGAGAATAGGAAAAGGAAAAACACCAAGTGGACAGCGGTGCAGACTTTTCTCAGCCGCGGCACAAATTATTTACCATTTTAGGTACAGGATTGTGTGAGGAAACATGGATGGGAGGGTGTGCAGGATTTATATACCCTCCAGAGCCTCCAGGGTTTTTTTAGCCAACAGTCCGTAGTAAAGGCCTCCTCGGGGCACGGTTGACCACATGCACGTCAGGAGCAGGAGGCCGTCCCACACAGTGCAAACACAGCACACTGTTGCCTTTCTTTCTCCGCTGGCCTCGCATCGCAAAAAAACACCCCGACACGGAGGTGTAACTGTCTCCCACACTGGCTTGCTTACTGTCTCACCTACATGCACCCTCACTCAATTACTATCATTCCCAAAACAGCAAACCTGCATGTAGGTTTCTCTCAAGGAGGGATTTTAGCTTCCGCAACAGAGTAAATGACCCCAACTTAGAGATACTTTGCTCCAGCTATTTAATCTAACTTCTGCCACATTGCAGGTGGGCTGAGAAGAAAAAAAAAAAAAAACAGCACAGAGTTTTAAACCTGCATACGTGGTTTAACAGTAGAAATGCTGAGACTCTGTCCAGCTGGCCTTGTAAAAGTCACAGGCACCGGTGAGGGCTAGGACAACGCCATTTGTCATAACGTCAGCAAATTCAATAATTAATGGGCCGTATCCTGTCACAGCTCTCTGGTTTATCCCCCCCCTCGGTCTCCGTTCTCTGTCCCCCCCGCGTGTTCGGGAGCATACTGTAGTCTTTTCTCAGTGGTCTACCATGAACGTTTAATTCCTCATCATTAAGAGATGTCCAGTTATTTGCTTGCAATGACAAATGTACACACACACACACACACAGCGTTCACACTCACATGGAGCATCCATCCCAGAGGGAACCGGCATGCGAAATGCGGTCATTATCTGCATGTACTTTGGCAGAGAGGGTGGAAATCTTCACGTTTCTATGTATCAGTGATTACTGTGACAAGTTCATGAATTAATTTTTTGCTTTAATTAATAACAACTACTATGAGCATCCTCGTGAGAGAAAAGGTGTGCGTTTTTCGCTAAATTTGCACGCGTCGAGGTGATAATGTGGATGCATTGTGTTTGTGTAGGTCTAAGTATGCGTGCACGCATCCGTGCACATGACACCCGAACGTATGTGACCCTGGATTTGATCAGCTGTAGCAGGCTCGCTGTTTACAAGGCCGAAAGGAACAATGACAGTGTGTGATCAGGGGCAGGCAGGCCAACAGGGCGAGTCCCAAACACAGCTGGCACCAGGGGACTGCGAGGTGAGCTGGGAACCACCGCATCCCTTTTGATTAATGTGAGAGCGAGCGTGGGAGACTGGGAGGATGGAGGCACTGTGCCCCTCTCTGCTCTGCTCCTGCCAAGGAGGTGCTTGTAGGTGAGGAAGGTCCACCATTGGCCCAAATGTCTCACTGTTCGGTGTGTGTGTGTGTGTGTGTGTGTGTGTGTGTGTGTGAGTTGTGATGCGGTTGACAATAGAAGGGAGTTACACATGTTAACTCAAACCTTTAGTCCTTTGACAGAGGCCCTTTTGAGCTTACACTTAAGGTAGAAAGCAGGGATGGTGACGAGCATGTGAAGACATTAAGTGTTTAACATGAATCGGCCCCAATAATCTGCACATATACAGTTTCAGTTTCTCAAGATTTGGCCCGTACCAGCTGCAACAAGCCAGCTACGGTTAGCTAGCTAGCTAACTACCTTGTAATCAAGCTAACAATCTAGCTAAACAGAAGCTTGTAGTGGTTTTCCTTGGTTCTGTCATCAAATTTCATCAAAAGTCTTTCTGAATTCCAACCTTACAATACTGTGTGTGCTCAGGCTAGTTTCAACAGACGTGTACATCGTTCAGTAGGACAGTGTGTTATCTATGGGTGGGGCAAAATTGCTACTGTATCGATAAAATGTTTGGAATAATACCAGACATGACAACATCATGGGACAAACACGTTTGTCGCCAACGAAAACATTTAAAAAACACATGGTTTTCCGTTTATTAGAATGCAGAGCAACAATCGCACACGGGCCCTTCAGAGGCACAGCTATGGCACAGTAACAGCCTCTCCACTTCCTCCATGTCCTCTTCTTTACCCCCTGACCACGCAGTTCAATACAGCACCGCTTCTGTGCGGAGAATCTCTGGGCTGAATCACCCGGTGTGAAAATGTCAGCCTGCCCCGCCTCGGCCCTCTTTGTTGATGCTGACATTTAGCCTGATACCAGAGGGGGGTTCGATATAGTGCATCACATCAAAGCCAACATATGATGCCATTATATATGGAGTGTGAAAGGTGTTGATCTTCCGATACATCCGTTTTCATACTTTTTCGTTGTCATAAACCCTTTTCGTTGCACTACAAAGAAGCCAGACATGTTTTTTTTTCTCCTTCAGCATAGCATCAGTGGGCTCTGCCACCGCCTGCATCACAACTACACTGGATGCTGTCTCTTAGAGACCGCATTCCCCTCCCTGCATCTTCTCCACCTCACCTCCCCCCCTTTTCTCCTTTCTCTATCCCTCTTCATCACCCCCTCCTCGTCCACCCACCACCCTCTCCCCCAGGTGGCCGTGGGGCCGGCCTGTCTGAAATGTGATAGGCATAATCCCATTTAGCCTAATTGCATCTGCGGGAGAGCAGCCCTATGTGTCCCATCGCGTGCCTACCGAACCCCTTTAGAACACATTATACACACATATCACATAGAAACCTCCTCAAAGCCGGGGCGAACATGTGCGCACACACGCGCACAGGCATGCGCGCTCCTGCAGGGTCCTTGTACGGCACTGCGAGGTCCCCGTGCACTTCTTTTGTTTGTTATTCCCTTATCGATAAACACTCCAAAAAGCTGATCTCTCTCTCTCTCACTCTCTCTCTCTCTCTCTCTCAGACACATGACGGTGGGGGTCCGCGCCCAGTCTGCATTAGTGCAGACGAGACAGAGAAAGTCAGACAACCATGTTAAGAGGAGCGTGCTACAGCAAATGGCCTAATGGAAAGACTGAGGGTTTTAATACGTGCACGCGCGGGCATGTGTGCATCTGCCCAGGGGGGCCGTGGTCCAACGGGTGAAGGGAGATGATGCTGCTATAGGGAGGATCCGGGGAGTGGTCCACTGCATCGGGAGCCATAATGAGACCACGTTCTCCCAGGCAACTGCTCGCGTATTATTCACAGTAGAGCGGAGAGGGCAGGGGGCATCGGGGGCCAGTGGCATAGCTGCATGTTAATGATCACGTTAGAGTCCAAATGGAGATCCAGCGGCATCTACGAAATCATCATTAGCGTTGTTTTTGTTTGGTTTTTTTTTTACGATGTAGTCCATTTTTAAAATTTGTGTAACTATGCATCGCCCCCTCGGGATCCGTACACAGAATACTTTTCACATTCGATCCACGCAGCGCCTTTCGCCGTTCCACTCCAGCGCGTGTTCATGCATCTGTTTTTTATTGCGGCCCTTTTTTTTTTTTGCGGGGAGGCTGTGACATATTGAGCTCTAACAGGCCACAGATCAATCTGCAGCACAAAGGAAATCAATGCCCCGGAACTGAGTTACTCCGATGGGTTGAGTGCAGATCATTAGATTTTCAGTTTGAATGAAGGACCATTACCATAAAACTAAGTCTCCTGTGGTGGAATTTAGTTGTATCCAATGAATATAATAGTCGTGTTCAAGACGCATCTCATCACAAACATTGTTACTGGCGCCGGATAATAATCAAAATAATGACTACTTCACTCACTGTCTGGTATTTTTTCTATTAAATGCTGTGCTATCACTGAGGGGAAAGGGAAAAAAAAACAATCCGCGTGAGTCATAATCTGTGAAATGAAACTATTATCTTGAAAATAATAAATAGGCCCACTCTGCATAATGTGATATCACACATATAGAGTGCCACTCAGTACATCATATTCAAATAAGTCCCATATGGCCACATTGTTTTGGAGATAGGGACGAGAGAATGCTCAATCACCTGTTATTCTTAAGTATGGATAAAACCGCAACGCCGGTTTCTCAAACGAGACAGCTTGAGTGTTCCTTCTCCTATATAAGAATAGCCACTACATTACAGAATCTCCAGCTGTTCCTTTATCCCCCTACTCAATCCAGTCATTAAAACTTTCACATCTTTTCAAACATTTGTTGAGAAAGCTGCCAAACCGTGCTCTGATGTCTGAGCGGTAAACACAATTCACAAGATGAAAAATAAAAAAATAAAAAAAAGAGGAAGAAGAAGCAGAGAAGGGACAGAAAAATATTTAAGATGTGAGAAGTGCTGGGGGAGCCAGAGAGCCTAAAAAAGAAAAAAAAGCATCCATCTGAGCTCCCATATTGTACCAGTGTTCATTTCTTCAGGTTGTTTAAGGAGGCTTTCTCTCTGTGTTTGATAAGTGTGCACTGTGTGTGGATTTGTGTGTGTGTGTGTGTGTGTGTGTGTGTGTGTTTTTTTTTAATGTACTATACATGTACATCCACATGCAGGCGTGACCTCCGGGTCCTGGAGTCAAGGTGTGTGTGGGTGCAAATTCGATTACACTCAAGTTAAAGCAATTTCCCGCAGAATTCAATTCTTGTCCTCCGTTGCAGGTGAGCTCCCCGCGGACGTCTGTGTCTTCTCAAAGAAATAAAGCACCTATAAACAGCAGCCTTAAAGGAGGGGAAGTAGAGCCAGAATGCAATTAATATGCAAATTCGGGGGGGGAGACTTAATGGGGAGCCTTAACAAACATTCGTGTGTTGGGAGATAAGGCTGTTTTCAGGTTGTTTTCCTCTAACCTCTGCCTGTCCAAAGTCAAAGCCTTGGGGAGCTGAAACTCTTGAAAAGGCGTGGATGTTGCCGGTAATGGATTATTGCACTGAGGAGAAGTAGGGCAGTCTGGGGTTATGTTTTTTGTTTTTTTTTTCCGAGCGCGCTGCTGTTCGTCATGTCGCGCAGCCGTGCAAAAATGGCGGTCGGCTAGCTGAAACAATTCTTCCTTTTATGATATTCCGCTGCTATTTATTTATTTATTTTTTCCTTCCAGGGGTTGAGCAATTTGCTCTGAATCCCATCAGAGTTCGCCATGGGTGCAGGGACGGGGGGTGGGGGAGGGGGTGAGTGGAGGAAGAGGAGGACAGAGGGGAGGAGAGGTAGAATGAGTAGCCTGAGGCGAGAGATGGAGGGCGGCAGAGTGAGAGAGAGAGAGAGAGAGGAGAGGGTGAGAGTATGCATTCAGATTGGGAATTCATTTGCCATTCTCAGGCCCAGTCATACTTCAAGAGGCTTACGAGGGACGTGGAGAAGGGAGAGATGAGGCCTCTGATGTGGAATGACATGCCTGATGATAGAGGGAGAGGAGAAAAGAGAGGAGGAGAGAGGCCGCTATGAATCACGGCGATAGAGGCAGAGTGAGACCAACAGTTTGCAGCGGGGGGAAGAGAGAGATGAGGAAAAGAAAAGACGGACAGGTTTGGGCTGCAGTCCTGCGGGTCGATGCCGCAGTCGAGGCCACAGCAGCGCCGTCTGATGGATCTAACTCCCCGGGGGACTCTACCCCTCTCTTTTCCATCTCTCCACCCTGCCCCCACCCTAATGATTCATCCACCCACCTCCAGCCCCCCCCCTTCCCCGCGCTGCCTTCACCATGATTCACACCCACTCCCGGAGCTAAATTATCGCCGTGGTCCCTCGGAGGGCTCCATCACTCTCCCTCCATCTTCGGCTATCATCAAACAAGTATATGAGCTGAGACCGGCGCCTGATTGCATTGAAGAGCCCAGCTCAGCAGTTTTTATGAGGCCGCGCGTTTGAGCGCACACTCGAACTCACACGCTGTTGGCTTTGATGGCACTTTTTTTTTTTTTTTTTTTTTTTGCGGGAAGAGTTTTCAATCTTTAAATGCTTGAGTGTTTACAAGTGATGACGCAGAGTCGATTTAGTGGAGGGCAGTGTAATTCCACGGGCAGGACACTATAAATGTTGATTAGATGGAGGTTGAGTGGAATATCTAATCACCGGGGGACCCATTGGCATTCCCTTCATACAGCAGTCATGTCACGCGGCCTCAGCGGCAGAGAGCGCGGCGAACAACTCAAACTCGTGTGCTGCACCATCGGGGTGAAGTTCACAAACACAGCGATGTGAAAAAGAGGTTTGATTATGCAATCAAAGGTTGAAGCACATCAGGCAGGTTTCAGTCCCGGCTTGATGATAATTACCGTCAACAAATAGGGATCAATGTTAGGCAAAGGTCTTTACTAGCACAGGTCTAGGACTGTGAGATTTCATCAAATCACTAGAGGGATTGGTGCTCACCTACCTCCGATGATATCTAGCCATGAAGCCATGTAGCTTTGATTTCATGTGCCCACTTTATGAGTAAATCTGATCTCGTAAATGGCTTTTAAAAACATTGGGCTCACCGTTGATAACACGGCGACCACTGCTGCTGTGCTTTTCCTTTGTCCGTTCACATTTGTCCGTTCATGACAGAACCGGTCGAAGAGGACCTGCTTCCTCTGTAGATATAAAAGGCTCATCAAGGTAAAAAAAACATCTTACTTTCAGGCGATTATACACCAGTGAAAACATAATTACGAATTTCACATTCTGCCAGTAGATCCCACTCAGTCCTACACACTGCATTTATTCGAAGATAAATCATCCACGAAGCCAACGACATTCTAATCAGCCTCATCTGCACTTGCGTTTAAGCTACAATGGTGAGCATGGTGAACATTAAGGCCGCTAAACATCAACATTGTGAAAAAATGAGCATGTTCACTTCCCTTCTCGAATAAAATTATTTTCCCTCCATTGTATTGTAGTGAAAAAATCTAGAGACAGATATCTACAAGCCATCAAAAGTATCTGCACGGTTTTAGCCAGTTAAATGAGAAAACATGTTTATTTGTTCTATGGGTGAACCAGACAGACTATGCCCCACCCCCACCCGCCTCCCCGCAGTCACACACCGATACAGAGGGGATGATCTGGCATGTACTGGCCCCATGATTAAAGTGTATTCCGCTCACCTGCCCAAGTCCAATCAGGGCCTGTGCTGATTGCGGCAGCTTGCTGGAGACAAGAGACGGGGAACTGGGAGGTGATGGAGGTGGGGTGGGTGGGTGGGGGTGGCGGGCTCCATCGCTGGTTGAAGTGACACTGGTGGTGCCATGGCAGGGCGGCAGGAAGCTGCAGCCCCGGGGAGGATCCAGCTCCGCTCTCCTCTCCACTCCTCTCTGGCCAGACGGGGTGAATCAATCATCTCCAAAGATGTCAGCATCTGCCCAAGCAATTTCAGATTGGAATAAATGGCAGATGGGGATGTTGTTCCCTCTGTTTAATCAGTTCCACCAAATGTGGTTTTATCTCTTATAAAATGAAACCATCTGTAGCACGTAGGTGTAAGGATCAAGTGAGGGAGGACGGAGGGAGAGGGTGACAGAGGGAGAGAGAGGAGAGACGCGTGTGCTTGGTGCATGCGCATGCATATGTGCATGTGTACGTGCATGTGGACGCTTTTTTATGAGCGTGTGTGTGTGTTTTTGTGTATGCGCGAGTGTGTGTGTGTGTGTGTAGACGGAGGGCAGAGAGAGAGATGGAACACTGTGAAACAGAAGCAGAATAGTGGGAGTGAAACAGGAGCGGAAAAAAAAAAGGCAAGAAGCACTTATCCATTAAAAAGAGGGAAAATGTAATCTTACGGCGAGCTCACACCTCCACTCTAATCTCCTCTTTCTCCCTCACAGGAGTACCACCCAGGGGCCATCACCATTATATCTGGACCCATCTATTTCCTTCCCCGCCTCCGTCCAGACACTGGGGGTGTAATTTGGTCCCCCCAGCCCCAGCCGAGGCAGAGACATCCCTGATAAATCCCCTTGTTTTTAACCGGGGAAGATAGTGTGCAAGCATTACAGCTCTCAAAGCTCTTGCTTTAGGGATTGTCTCGGCAACACTTTACTTTTCGGGTGGCCTTGTTCCAATGTGCACTTAACTATGGTAACATCTGAAGTATGGTACATAATAAAAACTGTATGCCGGTGAAAATCCTCTGATTAAATGAAGTACATTTAAAATACAAGGCAGGAACAGTGTCAAAACTGTGCACTTGCTCTGACACAGTGCACATCATATACAAGATCCATGGCACAATAAAAATAGTGTGCTCTGTCTCACAGTCTGCTGTAATGTTAGTAATAACTATTTATTTTCTACTTGTGTCTCTAAATGTTAAAATGATATTCTCACCTGTCTGTTGTTTTCCGTTTTCATTCATTATTTGGATTATTTCCAGGTAGTTTCACTTGTCATGTTATTATCTCGGTCATGTGACAGCTTCCCATTTGTGTTTCGACAATATAGGTGAGGCTTTTTCAATAATTTAGCCACAGCAATACAGCTTTTTTTGTGACTTCCTTTTTACTTTCTCTTTTATGGATTGTTCAAAAGCAAAAGTGTAACCGGGGTTTTCTACAAAGTGAGGTGGAGACAGGAGGGAAGATAAGCGGGTAAGGAAAGAAAGTGGCAACAGGAAAGATATTTTCTGTAAGTAGTTGTGTCCCGCTGTGTGTGTTCTCACATGTTCTGCCTTATAGGTGTCATTAATGAAAGTCTGACAGGGCAATTCACTGGAGACTCTACTCCAGAGAGACGCCGTCTCTCTCGCATCGCTCATATCTGTAAAGAGTAGACCACATATGTGGAGTGCTTTTTTTTTTTTTTTCGGACGGCAGGAAAGCTTCTCTAAATTGCATGTATTTCTAAATCTAATGCTCCCATTAAACAGTTTGAACATTTTCAAATGCATAAACACAGATGACAAATTTGAGAAGGAACAATTTTGAAATTAAATACAAAATCACACATCTAAAAAAAAATTCCCAGAGTGTCGACTGGAAGGCGGTCGACTCTTTCCAGGCTGCCAACATTAAGATTACACCCCCAGCCAACAACAAGTGATGGGCAAACTGTTCTTTGATCGTTTTCTCGGCCAATCATCGAGCCTTATTTTTCCACTTGGCAAAACCCATGTCTTAATCTTAATTGTTTTAGATTCGTGACAATTATGATAATCAAAGTAAAACTGATAAATGCACACAGTATGTCAGTAATAATGTATACTATAATACTAGTGTTAGACGAAAATGATCAAATGAAAAGGTCCAGAGTTGTCGCTGGTCTGTGCCTCACATCAGCACTTGAGCTTGAATAAAAATTATATATACAAATAGACATAGGAAATATTTATGTGAACGTATGACAATTAATTCAATAATCTTAAACTCTGTCTTACACTGTGCCCGCATTACAATTCAATCATCTCATTATAAGATTAAATTAATACAAATGAAATACAGTGTTTGCTGTTTTTAATCCCTTTACTGAACGGACAAATTCAAATTATGTCTGATGTATTTTGAGTTTCCATATCCAACACTTTTGTCCATCATTAGTTCACGTGGACGCTTTCATTCAAAGCCGTGGCATCAACCGACGAAATTCGGATTTATACAAACATATAAACTATTTCTGATATGTTTCCGCCTTTAAACCATCATAATCCTAAAGGGGGGATTAAGGGGTAGAAAATGTTCTGTGACGCAGAACGTACAGAATGTTCTGCACGAGCACCGAAAGACATTTAATGAGCGCAGATATCCCTTCATCATCCGGTGATTAAAAAAGGAATTGCTATGTCCAAACATTTAGGGAATTGCTAATGATATCAAAAAGAAAAACATCAGATATCAGATATTTGATGCTTTTCAAGAGCCAAAATATAAAGAGCAAACTTTGCTTGCAATTGATTCCAGTAAACGACAGTATCCAGCGCTTACATATGGTGGTAAATACAATATAAGCTATTAAAAACAGAGTTCGGTCTGAAAAAAGATCTTTCTGCCCAGCTTCCTATAATGTTACTGAAGCTTTATTTGCTGATGCATCTGATGTTATTCTGGCATGTTTCTGCCCTACAGAGCAGGCAGCACAAAACTACCCATCATAACAGGAGGGAGATCTATATCAGGTCTCGCACAGTACTTTTGCTTTTACTTTATTTGATGGTTTGCCGCTCAAAACACCGAAAATAATGCAATCACAGTTATTTAAACAGTGGTGTTTATTTTGCCATCTGCAGAAATCTTACATCTTCTCCCTTTTTAATATTATTTTCCAGTAGATCTCAAAGATGATGAGTTTCTGATGAGTTTTCATTTCTCATTTCTGTGTTGCAGTGGCAGAGAAAAGGATAGAACACAAAGTGTTTGTTTCTAATATGATCTAATATGTTCATCTCTCCAGAACAAAAGGGGTTATAATTAAATTTTCTCCTCGGTTTCAGAAGACTATCTACTGACTCTTCTTCCTTCCTACAGAGTCCCTGTCCCCGTTGAGCACCCTAAATGTGACAGGGTGTGTTGTAATCCAAGCCGGCCTGACTATTTGTTCCGGAGGACGACTTAAATGGATGCGAGGCGAGAGCTCCCGCTATATCTGGACAGCACAGTCCACGTCCACTTTATTTTCTGACTCTATTAATTTTTAATATTAACGCAGGGCAGGAAAAAAAAAAAAAAAAAAAAACGGCTTCCAGTATGAGAAAGACAAAGAGACCCTCCAACGCTAGCGTTTAAAATCGATGTCAAGTGAGGCCCGGCCATTCCTCAAAAATTATTTTTAACCTGGGAATCAATACAAGGCGACACGCGATGGAATAAAGCGAGTCCTGAGATGAATTACTGGGATAGCAATGTAGCAAATATCATACAGTGAATCCATGGCCCACTCTTTTACTCTCTCCCTCTCTCTCTCTCTCTCTCTCTCTCTCTCTCTCTCTCTCTCTCTGTCTTCTCTATTCTGTCACCAAAGTGGGATAATAGTGCTTCAGAGATGATTTGTTAATTAGACTGTCTAGACGTTGTTCAACTGCGCTCAGTGCAGCTGGCCAATTGGAGATTGTGTGGCGAAAAAATAAGTGTATGTGACCATTAAAAGGATATCAGGCCAATCCCGTCGTGAGTGACAAATCACACCCTGTTAGATTGGACAGTGAAGAGGGGATGAGACGGAGAGCGAGAGGGAGAGGAGGGGGAGAGTAAGGTAAGAAAAAAGAGAGAGAGAGAGAGACCAAGTGAGCTGCAACCAATAAACCGATGGACTGTGTTCACCTCACAGGGCTGGGATAATTGCTGCAGTAAAATGCATTTTCCATTCCCCCGTTTGTAGTACAGTGTGCAGTGTCGGGAGGTTTAACTGGTCTGTTTGACGGGATGGGACAGCACGGCGGTCGGTCATGTGCCGATAACCCATTCCAAACTGTTCCCAGAGTTAAAGGACAGGAACCCCCCCTTTGTGTTCCTGAGTCTGCAAAATGGAGCCCATTAGCTTCTGCTAGACACCCAGATGCATGGTCTGAATAATCACCTTGTAAAAACAGGCCCCGCTTGTCCTTTGTGTCGGCCATGTCCGCTATTCTATTTCTATCTGTGCGGTACGAGGAACCAATTTGGGCTCCAGCAGGCCTTGAGACAGTCAGGTAGGCTGAACAGAACGGAACAGCCAGCCATACATATGGATCAGGTCGACAGGCTGAGCATTAATGGCCTCCCTCTGGAATCTAAAACACCGGCACGGGCCAAAGAGGAGCTCCTGGGGGAAATCAGAATACCAGCAGCCATTCAGGTCAGCTTGTACGTGTTCGCCGCGTGTTACAGCTCCATTTTCCTTCCCCCGGCCCTCGCAGCCAGTAACAGACAGAGAGCCTTCTCTGAGGTGATTTATACGCCTGTATTATGTATTGAGTGGAGAGCATTGTTGACCGCTTCCTGGAATACAATTGGGTGTCTTGTTGAGAGCGACACGCAGGAGGCTGAAATAAGGTTTGGGTGAAGGGACTGATTACGTGTGAAGACCAAGTGCTGTCGTGAGTTGTTTTTTTTTTTTTTTTTTCCCATCGTTGTTGCGGTAGTACAGTGTCTCTGCTCTCATGGAAACAGAACAGCAGTAGGTGCATTTCAATGCCCAGCCCTCCATATGAGCCTTTTATTTCCACATACAGTCAGTCATCAGTCAGAAAACACTTAATAAACCAAGTCATTCCAAAACATTGTATGAGATGGCATCTCACAAAAAATGTAAGCATTTGGTGTAGCAGGACTTGGTTTTCATCTAATAATCCCTCACCTGCATGGGCAACACAGTATGCATTTCCAGCTGGCCAGTGTGTGTGTGTGTGTGTGTGTGTGTGTGTGTGTGTGTGTGTGTGTGTGTGTGCATGTACAACCTCGATAAACCGAGAGCTTCTATACTTTGTGTGTGTTGGTTCATCTTAAATTATTATTAATATTAACAGTACAATTGAGTTTAATGGGGCGGCAGTTAACGATTATTTTCATTGTCGATTCATCTGTTGCTTGTTTTCTCAATCAGACTGATTAATTGTTTTGGTCTTTAAAATGTCGGAAAATGGTGAAAAATGCCGACGAGCCCGAGATGATATTTTCACAACCCCAAAAATATGCAGTTTAATGTCATACAGGAGGAAAGAATTTGGGAAATATTCACAATTAAGAGGATGCAATCAGAGAATTTTGGCTTTTAATTTAAAAAAAAGTACACAAACCTATTAATATATTATCAATTGAGTTGGTGACTACATTTATAGCTGCCAACTGATCAATTCAACACTGCACACGGCCTAATGGCAGCAAGAACCAGTGGGAAAACAGAGATAATTTCTGTAGCAACAGTAACCTCAATATTGCATACTGCAAGCAAACAGGTTGTGCTTTGAGTAAGGGACTTTATTGTTGCTTTCTATGACTTACACTTGATCTGATCTCTCCATCTTGTAAAACCAACAGCACGGTTGCAACCCACTTAAGCTTCCACCCCGGGGGTATTCTTGAAAGTCATTCAAAGAGCTGCAGGAGCTGACTGACTCAGGCGAACCGTAGCACCACATCATAACATAACTCCTGAAGTATGTGGCGCTGATGACGCCACATGCCGGATATCGGTTTCTCGCTCTGATGGGCAACAGACTCGCTGTTTGTTGTTACGTGAATAGTCGGAGACGCTTCCCTCGCACGTTCCACGGCGTCGCGCCGCTGCTCTGCGTACATAGAGCAGCTGACTGCGATTGGACCCGCTTTGCAACCCATCAGAAGCGGTGGGTGTTTGGCGGAGAACAAAGGCCTTTATCCGCGCTTGTTGAAGAATGCTGACAATGTGACTGTCATGAGCGGGACTTGTGACCTTGCTGAAGTGCCATTCCCTCCCACACGGCCGTCATATCAATACCGCCTATGTCCTCGCCACTCAACCTCTGGTAAGCTATGGCTTGTGACCAGGACAAGACACTGGTAGCCATACAGTGATGCTGTGTTGTCCACCAGAGAAGTGATTGGATAACTAGGATTGCATTGTTACAGTGAGAAGAACCAGAATCGTTTGAATGAATGAGGAATATATATCAGTTTACAGAGAACAGAGGACGGACATTGTTGAGAGGAGCAAGATTCGGATCGTGCTGCTGCTTCAGCCACGTCTGGATCAAACCCATAAAAATGGGGAAAATGTGGATGTCAAAATGTTAATTTTTGGGGCGAGGGAGCTCAGGGTAGTATTGCACAAGTCCACAGAGCAGAACCGAACAGAAATTGCTTTCCGACAGCTCCACAGATTGGAGCCTTGAGTCGAACTTTAAAAAGACAGCGGGTCACATTCAAAAGCACTGTTTGAAATAGAACAATGGAAGAACACGAGGAGTGTGTCAGAGTAGATTCTCCCTGCTCTGCACTGATAGCTGTGTGTGTGTGTGTGTGAGTGTGTGTGTGTGTGTGCGCGCGAACATCTTGAACAACCACCAGCTCTTTGACTCAATACATCTCATCATACACTCCGACCGGTCACCTCTTCTGCCCTCACTCTCAAACCAGCCATCCGTTCCCATCATAGTGCTTCTTTGCTCTGTCTTTATTGCTGTCCACTGTGTGTGAGTGTGTGTGTGTGTGTGTGTTTGGATGTGTGCGCCTGCTGTACATGAGGCAGGGATGGTTATGTCTTGACGCGGCAGCAGCAGTGGCGGCGGCGGCGGCGGTAGCAGCCTGTGGAAACAAAGGCAGGGTGATTTATAGCCCCGTACTGAGAGCATAAATCACACCTGCAGCGCCGCGCCTTTAAACGCCCTGCGTCCTGACAGCATTTACCTTTTATAAATGATTGGGCTGAACCTCCCATGGAGCCTGAGACCACAAAGCTCACTCACTCTCCCATCTAACTCTTCCTTTGTTTCACCTCTCCCTCTGTCTCTCTCCCTCCCTCTGTCTCATTTCAATTTTCTCTCCCTATCGGTCTTGCACGTCATTCTGCCTCCTTCTCCCGCATCTCTCCGTCCCCCTATCTGCCTCCGCCACGGCCTCCCTTTTCCGCCGTTTTGCGGGGCATGATGTGATGCTCCCAGTGGCGCCTCGCTCTGTGCTCATCCCCGACGTCTGCGTCTGTAGGGGGATATATGGCCAAAGCTGCTTAAAAAGGCAGCCACATCGGCGGCCGTTAAGGAAATGAATGTGTCAGTCTCGGCCCTATCTACCTTCCTCATGACCACTTTTGTGTGTGGCAAATACATAAGGAGGCGGCTGGGGGGAGGGGGTGTTGTGGGATAAACGGCAGACACACACACACACACACAGACGTAACGCCACACCTGTGTATCATGGAGGGAGTGTGAGGCAGGGAATACACAGCCCCAGCTGCAGGAGTGTGGCTACAGATAAAGGTGACGTCTTGAGGCCATTACTTATCCAGCACAGCGGCAAAGGTTTGCAGATATTATACCTGCTGTCTCCACATAATAGCTCTGGGTTGGGAGCCACACACACACACACATTCGGATACACACACGACAGGGTGCACAAACACACGCGAACAAAACAAGCACAAGCAACACGGTTCACAGGCGGGCCCACACAGCAAATTTATACACACATTCTCGCCCGCTAAATCATGGAGAGACACACTGTGTGCGATACCTCGCCTCACTGAGTTAAAACAGATGAAAGAGCTGGTAAATGAAATCTGACTCAACAGTTTAAAATGCAACACTGCAGCGGCGCGAGGCATCGGTAGAACAAAAAACGACAACGTTTCTCAAAGCTGCCACGGTAACAAGCAGAAGGAGCATCCAAATAAGGGTTGTTATCTTTTTTTTTTTAAGATCTCGTTTTTTCTTCGTGAGCTGCCGCGTGTAGCCCCGGCACGGATGTGAGCGAGGCAATGTTTTTCCTCCGGTGTTGAAAATTGATTTGAGTGTAAAGCACACACTATAATTTTCCCTATTTTAGAACGGCGGCAGAGCATTAGGCACTCATCACAAGTTAAGAGCACTGTACAAAAAAAAAACAACACTGGGGCAGCATGTGAAGTGTCTTCGCAAGCACACTGCAGCCATTTATTATCCATCCGACTGTAAAAACATATCCAAAGTGCAATAAGCAAAGTGTCATTTCACCCCAAGTCCGCCAATTAATAAAAGTATAAATGAAACAGGCGCCCGCTGACACGTTCACCACGGTGGTTGTTATCCTGTCTGTAAATTTCGGCTCTAGCATTGCTTCTCAGCAACTGCACAGCTGCAAAGGCTTCCATTGCAAATTTACAGTGGAGGAGTTGATGTAACATAAAGATAAATGACATAAATCATCCCTTTTTTTCCCCCCTGGAAGATGCCCTGCAAATAATCTGCAAATGACTAGCTAAAATAAGTGACACATTATCTAAACACAGATCAACATATCTTTTAAAATCCTATTCCACGAAGTGGGAAATTAAATCGACAAACTAACTTCCACCTTGAACAGAAAACCGTCTCCTCATGTCCCTGCCTTTTAAAAAATGCACGGTGGATTCATACCATCCATGCATTAGCGCTTCATTTAGTCCCAATTCCATCTGTTAAATCCTTACACACTTGATCTTCTCCCTCTTGCGCGGGGTTCTCATACAGTTCCAACTTTTCATGGCAGCGAATGAAAAAGAGAGACCCGGACAGACAAGATGAATCGAAACCCAGCCAGTCATTTCAGCTCCAGTTTGAATGTGACAGTTGTTCTTTGTATTTGCGTTGGACGGTCTACAGTGGAAACCAGAGATGCCCTGCAAATGTGAGCTATTCGGCTGCCAGGATGCCGGTTGTTCTACTGTAACTGAGCAGGAGCCTGTGTGCGTGTGTGTATGCGTGTGTGTATGCGTGTGTGCGTGTGTGTATGCGTGTGTGTGCGTGCGTGTGCAGAAAATAAATACCAGCACCCTCGCAGCGAATAAAGCTTTGCAGATATCCTCAAGGTCTAAAGAGATTTTTTAATTTTTTTTTTCATTTGTAGCAGACAATCACAGTATATGTTTATTGAAAAAAAAGGCTGTAAACGGCGGCGCTTTATGAATTAGCGCAAACACGGTCGGGGCTTTAAGTTGTTGGCAGAAAGACCTGCTCGTCGGCTGGTACATATACTGTTGTGGTGCTGATCACCGGGAAAGGGAGATTGAAAGACGGGCGATGTGTCATCCCAGAGATTGACTTGTTGTGACTTTTTTTTTTTTTTTTTTCCCCTCCCCTCCGTGGAACATATGAACTGAAATGACTCACTGGGTAAGTGAGACCGACGATTACGTTCAGCAACAAAGAGGGAAAAACAAACTCAGACGTTCCTTTCGTCTGAGAACGAGCCAAACCCCTCGGCGGAGGCTAAGAGGCTAATGCTTGGCTGCTATTAGCGTGCCCTCTGTTGGTCTTGCAGAGAGGCCTTGCATGTAGCGGACCTGACCTCCGTGCTGAAAACCACACCTCGACACGGCGCTGGGTTTGGGGGGGGGGGGGGCTCTCGTGAACCTAACCTGAGGTAAGAGGGGGATCAGCGGGGGCGACGGTCCACCGTGTTACCAAGCTGCGCCCCACCTCCACTGTTTTCTGCCCTGGGTTAATTGGCTTGATTGTTGCCCGAGGCTATGGCAGATTCAAGCCTCGCAGTCGCTAGGGCGCATAAAGCATTCAGATGGTATTAATTAACTATTCATAGGAGTGTGGCCCCTGCCCGCGGTATGTGTTTACCTCATCTTCATCACCCTCAAGAAATATCTCCTTTTATAGTTACCAAGGGCTACAACCTCCCCACCTTCATGAGTAAGGCTTTAACTATTTTGGCTATGCTGTCAAATTAAAATCAACCTTGCCCCGATCTGGTACACACAACGTCCACACCGATGACATTTTTTTGGCGAAGGGCAAAACGTGTCGATTCGTCAGGTCTGACAGAACGAGGAGCTCGCCAAGCCCCTCATAAAACACCATGGAGAGAAAAAAAAAGAATTTAAAAATGACAAACGTAGCCTGAAAAGTATGAAAACATAACCGCTTGATGTTCGGTTGGTGAGGCTCCAGCTATCATTTAATTAGTTGAGTCTGCCTTGGGAATAAAAAAGTTAAACTTTTTTTTCAAATCAGCACACTGTTTGACCCGCACCAGTTTTTGAGCTTCTGATTAAGCAGAAATACCTCTTCTATCAGGGAGTGACTCCTCTTAAATCACACTCTCTCCGGGGAGTTTGTGGGGGGCAGAAGCTCACTCCTGCGCGAGTATAGCCAAGATATTTGGAGGGGAAAATGACTAAGGTGAATGCTCCGCCGTGCCACGCGGCGCTGGATTGGAGGGGCACGGTGAACGGTGATGTCAGGTCGTCTTAACCTCGACCTCTGAGGGCTCGCGGCTCAACTACCGGTGGGCCAAAGTCAAGAAACGATCGTGACTATATCTGGTAATAAGCACACTCTGTACGCTGTTGCTTATATATACAATCATATCCACTCTTACACAGCAGTAGCACAATATTTGTATGATAACGTTGGCTGTTTACAAAGAGTTCAGTCTCTCCTCCTCCTCCTCCTCCTCCTCCTCTCAAGCTGCACCTGCTGAAGTCTCCAGCCCTCCTCTATAGCTCGTATACATTATGTCGCTCAACATCACAGGTAAGGAAATATATAAATAAATATAAACACTGGCTCTCGAACATGTTTTCTCCCCCTCCCTCCCTCCCTCCATCCCTCCCTCTCCCCTACACTGAGAAGTAATGAGGGGCTACCTGTAATTACAAGCAGCTGCTGTCTTCCCTGACGAACGCTAATTGCCAATAATGATTTTGGAGAGCTGTAAAAATTCACCGGCTGACGCTCTCTCTCTCTCTCTCTCTCTCTCCCTCTCTTTCTCCCTCTCTCTCTGTCTGTGGGGTTTGGAGAGGGAACGAGAGAGGAAGACAGAATTAAAGGAGAGGCAGAAGAGAGAGAGAGAAGGCGAGAGGGAGAGAGGAGTTGGTGGGTTTATCCTCTCCCCGCCTGTGTCACAGTCGGGAGTGCAGTTAGCTAATTTCTGTTGCTGACATATCAGAACCCTCAGTCGCCCGTTTTGCCGTCTCTCTCTCCCTCCCTCACTCCTTTTTCTTTTTTTTTCCTTCCTCACCTGTTTGCCATCTCCTTCACGGGCCTGATAACAGCTTTATTAGAGCTATAATGTGCAGGTGGAAGTTTAAAGGTCCCGTATGAGCGCGGCGGAGGAAGCAGAGGGGAGTGTAGACGGGAAGGGCCCGGGTGAATGGGTGAGGCGCCTAATAAGCCACATGCATAATTAAAAGACAACGATGCCACTAATTAATGAATGCTTGTGTTTGGCTGCGCGTCGTAATGGAGACGGCGTCAGCGTGCGAGGGAGTCTGTCTGAGGGAAATTGAATTAGCCCCAAAATAAAGGGGAGACCGGCGGAGGTAGGGGGAGTTTGAGCATCTCGGGCGCAGCACCCAGCGCGATGTGAGGGGTGGGGGGGTTGCAACTCTCCTCATTAGGAGCTGAGTCGAGAAGATCAAAAGGAAAATGAATTGCCAACTATTTTGATAATTGATTAATCGTTCAAGTTAATTTTCCAAGCAAAAAAAAAAAAAATGACGGGTTTCAGCTTCTAAAACGCAAGGATTCGCTGTTTTTCACTTCACACTTTTTTTTGTCATTTATGGTTGTTAATGAAGAGTCTTCAGGTTTTGGACCGTTGGTTGGATGACAGAGGGGGATTTGAAACCCTCGCTGAGGAGTCTGGGAAATTGTGATGGGCATTTTTCCTAATTTTTTGACAGTTTGTAGACTAACCCTAACCCTAACCCTAACCCACTTTAAAATAAAAAATAGTCAAAAGATTAACCAATAATGACAGCAAACGCTAAGTGCAGCCCGACTTCTTTTGATAACAACTTGGACTTTTCAACTCTTCTGATTCCACTTCAAGTAAATGAGCATAAAAAAAGCTGTCTGAGTTTACTTCTGAGGCCTTGCATTGATTTATCGAACCCTCATAGTGCACAAAATCCATGAGCGCAGAGATTCAGGCTGCGCGGCATCGATCGTCTCTTGTCTTTCTTCAATCCACTCGCGCTGGAAAAATAAGGAAGCTCTGACACAAATAGCCCCTTCCGTCCGTGCCTTTTCTTTTGCCTTTTTTTTTGTCTTTATCTGCTCTGGTATCGAGTGTCTTCCTGTCACAAAGATAAGCGCTCAATAACGGAGCGAGCAAACAGGTTGATTGGGCCACATCGCCGCATAAAGTCCGCACATGAAAGAGTTTCGTCGGCCAGTTTTATGGCGGTCCAACCCGCCCACCCCTGAGCTGTTAACAAAGAGATTATAGAGCTGACACAGAAATCAAGAGTTCCCACCATTCACGAGACGCTCACGGGGGGGGGGGTGTCTCTTTCAGGGTGATTACCGCAGCAATTAGTGGGTCTCTTTAATCTCGTCACCTGAACTGTTATTGCTGTTTTAAGTTGTTGCGCAGAAATGTTTCTGAACGATATAGGAAGCCAGAAAATGGATCCTTCGACAGCTATTTCAATAATGCGATCTCTTTGGCAAAACGTGCATTTGTTTCAGCTTCTTATTTCAAAGGATTTTTGCTGCTTTTGTGTGTTTTATTTCATTTGTAAAAGGTTTATTTTTTAAGTTTCTGACCGTCGTGCCAGACAAAATAAGACAGACATGTACAGCCATGTCCTTTGACTCTGGGATGGACGTCTTTATCTTTATTTTTCATTTACCATTTTATTTATGTTCTTAGCACAAGTTTAACAAGGGCAAATAAAAAAGAAACTAATGAAAGCGACACTGGGTGCATATAATCAATTAATTGAGAATATAATAAAAACAAATCGATCAACCAATAATGAATTCAGTCATTAGCTGCGGTCCCTGCGGTCACGACACAGCCAAATCTCACTTTTCTAAATCACCCGGAGATGTGTTTTTGCCACAGTTTTTCAGAAACGAAATATCAGAGTAAGACGCAGCCGACAAAGACTGAAGAACAGCTCACAGGAGACCAGGGTCAGCCCACCACGTTGGTTCAAGGTGGCTCCATTATGAGTCCCATCTTGGATTTATTAGAAACGATTCACTGTCTTCATTCAAAAGAGGTTTTTTTGTTTGTTTTTTGGCGTTTACGAGAAGGAAATGGCCTTTAATTGAAAAATCAAACAAGCAGAAGAGTGTTTTCGCTCTGCAATAATTTCACGCAATTTTCGTCCGAGCTTTACTTCCAAGTTGTCTCCCTCTCTCTCCCTCATAATCACGTTCGGCTCCAGTGGCATCTGATTCCACTCAGCTTGCTCTTCTCTCTGCACACGATCCCGTCCTGCCTTCATTTTCCAGATAACATCGCACCACAATGATACCTGAACCAGATTTAGTCCAGTTACTATAACCTGTAAAATCGAATAAGACTTGAGATGGTTCAGCAGGTCTGAAATATTCCCTTTTCAGATGAGGATCCGCTGTTTGAACATCTTGCGCAACTTCCTTGTTCGAATCGACCGGTCGACCCGACTTTTTCCCATCGGGCTCGGCGTTCATTTAGCATTCGTGAGGCGTCTGAACGAGCTGCTCCGTTGGCTAAAACATTAACATCTCATTTTCAAAGAAATTAAACACACACAATGTTTTAATTCTTTCTCGCTGTGATTACTCCGGAACAAAAGGCGCCTCGTAATTGTTTTTATTTGTAACAGTCGCATACTATTACGTCTGATTTTCTTCTCACATCTCCATTTGTTTATTAAACCGAGATCAAATTAATCACCGCTCGTAGTTGGAATTATCAAAAAGTAATAAATTATTCAGCGAGGCAAAATAACAAAAGAGGTTTTTCATACCCGGCCGGCTAGAAGCTGAGAGACGCTGATGCTCTCTGTGAATCAAATGTGAATTTTAAGTTTATTTTTTGCTGCGTGGGCTGAATTGAAAATGAAAGGGGGCTGCCTTCTGTTAGCAAACCTAATCACTGGTAGCTCATCTCTGACACATTGATTCGCTCCCCGCTTTGATCGAGAACTGCTGCTTTTTATGGACATCTGTGGTTGTGTAAGAGACCTTTGAACAACCTGAACTGTGGGAACCTCTCGCAATAAAAAAAAAGGTGCTTAAACACTATCTTATCTCGACTGCCTTGAATAGTTTGCATGTTTATTGTCGTGCGCTCATTGCTCTGTAATTATTATATGACACTGAGTTCCTCCTCGGTGGGAAAATTGTCACGGCGTGGAGTCGCAACGGCGCCATAATCCGCGGTGAGATTTTTATGTCATTTTCAAAAAGCAGAATATTACTTTGAGCTTCGGGGAGGCAATAGAACAATATGATATCGCCCCGTTTGATTGTCTCATTGTTTGCTTTGCAGCTTTGCACAATACCCAGCGGCTGGATCCAACATCTTACCTCCCCATTCTCTTCCTTTAATAGGTAGGCGACCTGGAAAAAAGCTGCTTGTAATGATTTCATTGTTTGGAGAGCTCGGGTGAGCTCTCTCCTTTAGAATCGGCTGATGTCATGACGGTTCAGAATACATTCCCAAAAGGCGGTTCAAAAAGGTGCTATCAGATTTCATTTTGGGGGGGATTTCAGTCTCCTTCCGCTGCGAATCGCTCGCACTCGCAGAGCGGCCGTTCTGACTCACGTTCTGCGTCGAACAGAATTATATAACGGGTACGAGAAACACGTCGAAAAAACGCTGAAAAAACACAAATATTAAAATTTTGCAAACGTTCAAAGCAAATTCCCTCATCTCCTGCAGTGTGTGGACTTCATTTATCTGTGTAGGCTGGCGCAAAACTCTTAACAGGCTGAACCAGTTTAGGCATATTCCCCACAGGCAGCTACTTTGGATTTGAATATGGTGCCTGATATTTGGTATGTAATAAGCGGCCTGCAGCCTTTTCCCTCTCAGTGAGCAGTAAGGGCCTGTCTCCCCGATAATACCATGCATGGATAACTGAGTGAGACGCCATCAGATACTGGAAGCAGCGGGCTTAAGGGAAATGAAAATTTATTTGGAGGCAAGAGAGTGAGGGCGGCAAAGGGAAGGGAAGAAAAAAAAAAAAAAACCGACGAGGATAATTGAAACGGGGAGCGTTCAGTTGGGGAGAGAAATTGAGATGTTGTCACCAAGTCCTCCTTATCATCATCAGGGCCACTGTGCAAAAGCAATTAAAGAGTCAAAAAGAATATCTGGAGTTATGCAGAATCCAAGGGAGCGGAACGCAAGTCAACAAGGTGCCCCTGTGCACACTAAGACACACACACACACACACACACACACCAAAGAAGAAGAGGATTTGAAATTACAGATTGCAGTTATTTGTTTTTCGATGATACGTTTTAGTCTCCGATTTGAAATTACAATGCAGGCAGTAGCTTATTACAGCCGGGTTAATCACAAGACCGACTCGAGACGAGACGTTTTTGATGATCATCTATTCCTGCTGTACAGCAGGGACGCGTCTCAGACACGCGTGTGTGACGCATTTAAAAATAAGGCTTTTTTCTTCTTTCGCGTGTTTTCGTGACGGATATTTGCATTCCTTACATGCGCAGCCCACAATGCGATTTTTTCACCCTCACAGTTAAAAATAACAATTGGCTGAATTGAAATAAGCACCACATTATGTACAATGACGGCGCGAGCCGGTGCCAAGTTGCTCTCACTGTGGTACCATATGAGAGACTGCGGGTGCAATTTGTTTTTTTCCTTTTTTTTTCTTTTTTTTTTTTTTAGCTCTTTTGTTTCGTTTTGGACAGGAATTATGGTATAGAAATAATGTGGCTACATATAAAGTCCCTCCTACTATACAGCCAACTGGTGGCTGTTTTTGATTTTTCTTTTCCGAGAAAATGTCCGTCCAGTCGCGGCGATCTTTCCCTGAGACCGCCGAGACTATTTCGTGATCAAATAATTCAAACGAGCCCAAATAAGTACAGAGAACAGTCAGTGATTTTTTTTTTCCTTTCTTTTTTTTTCCTCTCTGCACCGTAACACAAAGGGGGAGCGACGATGATGAGGCTGTTACAATCTAACATATTCCCATGTCTGATTTTCGTGGATGTTCTGGCATACCTCAATAAGCTAAATCTTGTCATTTCCTTTCTCCAAATTGAATTTCTGAGGGGATTTAAATGGGCCAACTATGAATGATGCCATGGGCGAGAATGCTCAAATTACCAACAATGTGGAGAAAAATGGGTCTGAAAGCAGACAAGAGGCACCAGGGGGTTTGAAGATGTGGGTAGACTGATGCACTTTCGCAGACGATTCATCAGAAGCCTCCTCTTGTCTCCCCCTTTCACGTAAGCCGGCCACTTCTTTCTCCTCGGAACAACCTGTCTGACGATTCCCTTCCTGTTACAGGAAGAGCATCTTTCCTTTAGCTGAACGGATTTTTTATTTTTTTATTTTTTTTACTTCGTGTAGAATAAAAAAAGAAAAGCGAGTGAGAAGAGAAATGAAACTGCACTGCTGAGAAATAAAAAAAGCAAAGATAAATAACAAAAAGAGGGAGAGATTGGGTAAAAAAAAAAGAAAAAAAGAAAAAACGGCAGGATAACAAAGAGAGAACTGGAACGAGTAGCGACAGACAGAGAGAGAACAAGAACAAGGGAGCGGGTGAGAGGAGAAGAGCAGAGTGGCGGTGGCTCGGTGGGGGGGCCCATAGTAATGAACAGGTGGTGGGGGGAAGAGAAGGTTAAGCCTGTTTCTGTGGGTGTCGCTGGAACCCACCCCGTGCTGTGTGGACAGATGTGTGGACGGGCCCGCTAGCTAGCTCTCCCTGTCTCTCCCTCCCCTCCCGCCTGGCCGGTGCTGCCAAAGCCCACTAGCCTGTGCTCAAAAACTCACTCATTTATCCGCCTTTGTTCTTTGTTATTTTTGGACTCGGACGCGGCAGCGAAAAAATTGTCTCTCTCCAAGGAGAATCACGTTCCTGTCTCCCCGTCTCGTTAGCTTCTGTCCGCGTACGATGCACAATAATGTGACATTTGGGAACGCTGTGATGTTTGGTTTTGTTGTTTTCGACGCGGATTTGGATCTTGTCTGCCTGTGGCATATAGAAAGAAAGATTAGGAGTTGTTAGTTGCTTCTGTTTGAAAAGCCAGGTGGCTAAGGGAGTCCCAGACAGGTACTATTCTAATGAACACACACGCTTATACTGTTGTTGCTTCAGGCCTGTTGACAACCAGAGAGGAACAGGATGTTGTCACTCAGACCTTCCACTGGGTGTGTGCATGTTACTCGCGAGTGATTCGTTTGACTGAGGGCTGTGCGTGACAGGTGTTTCCTTGTTTGTCTATCAGACTGGTTTTACATCGTCAGCTCAGAGGCAATGATTTATAATTGATCAATGAGGGGCCCGGTGGTGGAGAGAGTGTAAGTTCAGCCTCTCGAGATAATCTAAGTAATCAAACTGTCATTTAGGTCTGAAGGCATCCTCTGTTTTTTTTACGAGCAGGAAAAAAAAAAAAAAACGAGCAAAAAGAAAAAAAAAGTAAGAAAAACTGCGGAAAGTGGAGAGGATGTGTGTTTGTGTGTGCCTTCCTAGGTGGAAATCACCTGTGTTGGCACAGCAGAGGCTGTATTTTGTCAGTGCATAGAGATCTGGTCTGCACCTGTTGTCACACACACGCACAAACACACACACCAGATGAAAATCAGTTGACAGCATGGCCAGCTTCATCAGATGTGCCCACTCCTGTTCCGTTCATTAACGTCCAACCGAAGGCGGCTGGCCTGGGGCCTACTGCGAGTCCCACTCGGCTAAACAGCACCCCCACAAAGCAAACACGGAGAGAAAGAGAGGGAGCGAGAGAGACGTGCAAGCAAAGAGAAAAGATGATCAAACAAAAGTAAGACGCAAAAAAAAAAATTATTAAAGAGAATATATGATTACAGCTGGCGATAAAAAACGAGAGCGCAGGAGAAAGATACATATATTCAAGCCGAGAGCTAGCGTTCGCCGAGGATTGGCGAGCGCAGCCATAGCCTTGGTTTTGGAGGTCAGCTGGGAATTTTGGATTGGCGTCGCCTGCGTGACGCCCACGCGCTCTGCCCGTTCTCCCTGGGATGCCAGCGCCACCTGCTTACATTGTGGATGGCAGCTTTGGTGCCCAGCAGGAGGGCTGGACGGACGGACTCACAGACAACATGTTTCGGCGAGTTTGTTTGGAAACCTGCGGCCGCCCAGCCAGAGAGAGGAAAACTTTGGGAGAGAAGGGTGAGAGAAACAGAAACACACAGAGAGGGATTTTTTTTTTTTTTTTTTTTTTTTTCAGGAGTTTGCCACATCTCGCTCGGTCTCACTGTCTGACTGGTGAGACGTGCGACAAACAGTGACCTGAGATGATTGGCAAGTCGGTTATAGACATTCGAACAAGAAAAAAAAAAGTGTTGAGATTTTTTTTTTCCTGTGGCTCGTTTTTTTTTTTTTTTTTTTTTTGCAGGCGAGGGAACGGTGTTGGCATTCGGCCATTTTTGACAGGCAGGTTTATCATATAATCATAAACAACCGGCAACGTCTACCCGAAAAACCGACACGATCACACCTTATGAAACCATCTGACCGTTAAAGGAAAGCTGCTACTGCTTTGGCCAGAATACACAAGAACGACGGAAAGAGGTGATTTCCCAAAGCCTCCCACTGAATGCAAACTCTTCCTCCGCCGCCGGCATATAGAGCCGGCAACCCGACGTGACTCATAGCGAGTGATACAACCCGAGGAGAAACAAACATGACATAATCCTCGGCGGCATCATCGCCGAGCCTCTCCGCTTCACCACCTACCCTCCGAGACGAGCGAGCACGCGGGAGTAAGAGGAGGGCGGGGCGGGGCAGCGAGAAATTTACACATCGTTCGGCCTATTTTTACGAGCTATTGGTAAACTTTTCGAGGGGCAGCAGCCTAGTGTGTGCGTGTGTGTTTTATTTTTTTTCCCCGAGGCAAGCGTGAAGAAGGTGTGGGCAAGTAGTAAGTGTAAGAGGAGGGGGACCAGAGGGGAAACCACCTGCGGAGGAGAGGAGAGTGCCGAGGCCAGAAGAAGATGAAAGCGCGAAAGGTTTTGATAACTTCCTCCCAAGCCCCCTCCAAAAAGAAAAAAAGCAGCCCGGAAGACACACGTAACCGCGCACTCGCTATATCTAGAAGTAAGCATCCGGTGTCAGAGTTATTTTCTGAGAAGGCACTCTCTCCGAGGTACATCTGATTTTTGTGTGTGTGTGTTTTGTTTACTCCACTTCACTTCTCTTCAACAGAACCAGACGTTTCTTTTGTTCTTGAAATGACTCCCAGACAGGAAGCCAGGGCACGAGATGAAGATAAACCAGTTTCCTTCTTCGGAGGAGAAAAAAAAAAAAACTGAAAAAGCATCTCTCTGAGATGTCAAGCTTTTTTTTACGGCGCTCCCACGCAAAGTCACAGCGGCACCTCGGCGCTACGTACTCAGGACCCCGAGACATCGGCATTTTGTCGGCAAACTGGCGAGCGACTGGAACAAATGAGATGCTTTTCCCCGGTTTTCGCGGCTTGACCTTCTCAGTCATTAACTTCATTTACCTCTTCTCCCGTACAGTATCAGTGATGGTCATTAAAAAGGGATCTGGGCAGTTTTAATTAAGGGGAGAAGAGAGGAAGAAGGACTACGAAATGCCCTTCGTAGTACAAACGTACCCTTGATATTTATGCACAGGCACGACAGGCCTAATCAATCATTAATATTCAACTGGTTATATCCTCCGCAAACCCGTGCACGCAGACACACACACATACATAATTATTCAAAACGGAGCAGAAAGGTCAAAACAATCTGTCATGTAGACCCCCATTAAAGACAAAAAGTGATGCTTTCTCTAGTACGGTCTGGTCTCTCTCAAATTCAAATACACAGAATCATAGACTCATACACTAACACTGATGCATATAAGTTAAAATGCATGATCAAACGCACAATGAATAATGATCGTCATTGGACAAATACAGACAGAATATTATAGATTTTACATAAAGACATGCAGTTGTGTGTTTTTGATGAAACGTTGACATTTTGAGCAGAAAAGCAAAAGGAAAATGTGGGTCGCCCTTTCCGTCCACGGAAAATCACCATTCCAACTGGAAACTGACTCGAGTCACCCATCGCAGTATCTGCCAAAATAATCGCAACGTGATTCTTTTGCATGTATTTTCTATTAAGTCATTTTTTGCGTGTTGTTCGGTCCCGACCTCTGCCTCGCCTCGCAATATATTTGGATAGCTCCATTTCTGGATCACTCATCGCATTCCCCTGTTGGTAGTTTTGTGTTTTCAATCTCATGTTACTTTCTTATCATAAGTCTGTTTATTAAAAAAAAAAAAAAAAAAAAAAACTATTTTGCCGTTTTTTCCTCACAAATGCTCTTCATTGGCATTTTAGTTTTTAAGTGCAATAAAGCCAAAGCAGATTGAGCAAAGTTTACAATGTACTCTCAGCTACCATGATAACTAAGAGAACGGGGCAAGGGTTTACACATCACTACATAGTGGCAGAAAGTAAGAAAAACAAACATTTAAAAACACATGATGACAAAAATAAAAGTAAATATCATTGACAAGTTACAGCTTGATCACTGAATGTTTAATGGTAATCAAAGAACATTGTCTCTCCCTCTCTCTCTCTCTGTCTGCCTCTCTCTCTCACATCTTGTCAACTCGCTGCCAGTGGCGAATGTTTGTGGTTTCTGTCTGTCGTGAATCCAAGCTGCCGTCGACTGTCTCATGGTGTCGTTTGAACTTTTTCTAATCTCACCCCCCCCGCCCCACCCCACCTCACTCACCCTTCATCCCAAAGGCGCCGAGCCGATATCATGAGAAATAAAATAAAGGAGCGAGGAAAAAAAACAAACTAAAAAAAAAAAATGAACTGATAGCGGGAGTGTGAGAGAGCGCGAGTGGCCACATCACACGGCGCAGCAGGAAGTCTTCCTCCAGTCAATCATAACCGTCAGCCCACTCGGCTTCCTGCGCGGCAAAAATCTCATTTGCTGCCTCTGCTCCCTCGCTGGTGCGACTGTAAAGGGGGACGTGGGGATAATGTGCATTATTACTTTTATCCAATGTAAGTGAAGCGGGCCAGTAATTGCGCAGTGTTGGAGTTTTATTGTTCCCAGCTGCTGCGATCATTACTAAACGTCAAGGAGATGCAACATTTCCTGTCAACTTAACGACAGTAATCACTTCCCTCTCCCCGCGCTCCCCTTCTCCCCTCACTCCCCCCTGAGTACTCCGCCACCCAGCCCAGCCCCTGCGAGGTGCGGAGATGAGGCTTCTTCATCATCTTTATTGGATTCCTCCTCCAAACCAAATCATGGTAAACACACACTGCATCATTTTCCCATATTTTCTCATATAGACTGACTGCCTGACTGCAGCTGCTGGAATTATTGGCTAATAATAAACTTCCCCGTCCGTTCTCAGAAACGTTCCTGAGTGAGTTACTGAACCCGGCTGCACTCCAGTGCTTAACTTTCAACGCGAACCCCCCCCCACCAAAAAAAATAAAAAATCTGTCATGATCAATGTCGAGGAGCTTGGTAACAAGTTGCCTCTCTCCCTTTGTTACTTTCTTTCTCCCCTCCCCTTTCCACTCTCCCTTCTCCCCGAGTGTCTGTCAGGCAGGTGAATGCCCTGCAGACAACACACCAACAGACTGACTTTATTTTCTGAAGGTGTTTCTGGGTTGGCGGAAGCTTCACAGGAATCGCAGCCGAAGTGAGAGAGGGAGGGGAAAAAAAAAGATCTGAGGGGAGACGGGGAGGTTAGCGTCGAGTGGCGCGTAAGGTTGCAAGCCGAAACGTTTTTTTGATGGAAATTGCCAGGTTTTGTTTCACCATTAGGGAGAACGATTTCTTTATTTTTTTTTTCGCTGAAAGTCAAACAGACTTCTGTTGTGTGTTTGGTGCAATAAAAAGATGTGGGAAGGCTTTATTTTCAGCATCGGTAGCATTAATACCATCAACTGTTCGACCATGACGACTTTTTCAAAAAAAAAAAACAAAAAAAAAAGTTATTACAGAGGAACAGTGCGTGTGGGCGAGTGTTGTTGCACACATGGTCCCAAAAAATTCTAAGTTATCACGGAGGAAACGTCCCTCTGAAGGAGTTTTTGGCTCATCTCGCGCGACGCGAGGCCCACTCGCATGGAAAATCTTAATATCTCCTGCGCGCATCCACATGCTGCGGGTGGGTCAGGCGCGCCTCACATCCGAAAAAAATCCAAAAAAAAAGTGTCCGAAACAATCTCCACATGTGACTCCCACCTACTCTCGCAACTGTCGACAATCTGGTGCTCGTCTCTAAATGCATCTGCGAGATCTTCCGCCGTGGCATACGCCGGCGAACAACGTTGAGCTCGCGTACGCAGATGTCATCTCAGAAGGTTGAACACATACGCGCTCACTCCTCACATGTAAACATCCTCACTCTTTCACTCATACAAATACACGGGCACGAATCCCGTTTTTCGCCTTATGGTGCGGTTGGGGGGAAGGGTTGGGGGGGAGGCGGCGCTCTTCCTCACACAAACATTCCCCCCTCCGCTCGACGTGTGTGTTGTTCATTCTAAACTTTGCCTGGCTTTTGATCTGAGCCGCAGGATGGTGCTCCTGCCTGCTGCCCTGCTCCCGACACCCACATATGGGGTGTAAAGAGAATTATTCATTGTTTTCACCACACAACAAAAGTGTTTGAGCTCAAAGAGCAGCTGCCTTCACATAGTTAATTCAACATTGCTGGGGCTCCAAGCCGCACTGATGATTGGAGGTGTCCTGTTCATTGCCATTCCACGACGGCAAGGCGAGCTTATTAAAAATAGATGTCGGCGGAATTAGCCAAAAGCATGTGAATTCAGATCAAAACGCAGCTGCGGCGCGTTGCTGCACGCTGAAGAATGCATCCAAACAATCCACGCAGCCACCAATTAAACCGAGTATGGAAACAGGAACTCAATTAGTTTGCAGTCTTACATGAAAAGATTCTTCGTCTTCGGTGGAGGCCGAGCGATACTGGGTTTACCTCGAGTCACCCCGAGCATCTTTTACTGCATACACTGATAAAGCTGTAATAGGCCAATATGCAGTGTATTTTTCAAGCTCTAGTCTTCACCATCAAACATCCCAACACTGATGAACAATTACTCATCAAGGGTACAATTTGTTCTGCAGGTTAAAAACTTTCTGGACTACTTATTTTCGAGGCTGAGGAGATATTTTTACACTTGATTTCTGGCAACGATTTTGACACACCACTTGCGGCACTTTCCAAATATGTTTTGCTCATTCCAGCTACTAAGATGAGAGAATTCTGCTCGATTATTTCACTTCATAGGCTCCTAAATTGAATATCGTTTGGTTTGCACCGTTGGTTGGACAAAGGCAACATGAATATGTCACACCGGGCTACGGAAAGATGTGATTTGTCGACATGTCATGGACAAAACAAGAGATGGGCAGATTCATCAGTTTGGCAGCTCCAATAACATTGATTTCTTCAGAGTCCGAGGGGGGGCTTTTGCTTAATTCCGTCAAAACGGTAACTTAGTTGGAGAGCCGAGCATGTGATATGTGTCTTTGCGTCTAGACAAGCTTGTAATCTAACAAATGAGGAGAATAAGGAAAAATAAATACATGGATTTGAACGGCTTCAGCAGCAGAGGAAAAAAATCCTCTGAATATTAATGATGGATAAAGCCTGCTCATCGCTGCAGCTACAACCAGGGCTGTCACAACATCAGATCTTCAACACGCGATTTGTCATGGCTAAATGAATCCATGACAACTACGTTATGGCGGTATCTATAGAAATACGAAAAAGAAAAGTACAAAAGAGAAGTACAAGGTTGAACGTCTTCGCTGGATTATTCGGACGGTGTTATCATGCACAATACTGCGATCCACCCAGCAACAATGTCATCTTACACACAGAAATGAGTGGTCTCTTCTCAGACTGCAACCAACAATCATTTTTCATTGTTGATTGATCTACTGATTATTTTCTCGATCAATCAACTAGTTGTTCGGTCCGTAGAGTGTTCGAAAGTGCTAGAAAACGTCCATCGGTTATGCCCACAGCTCGGAACGGCATCCTCAAATGCTTTGTCTCGTCCAAAACCCGAAGATATTTAGTTTGTTGTCAGAGAGCCAAGGAGAGCCAAGTTCTTTGCCAAAAAAAAAACAAAACTTCATGGGACAATGTTAGAAAATCACAGGACCCAAATACAGCGCGTGAAAGTATTTCTGAACCAAGTCACAAAAAAACCATCCAGAGGACTCTGCGTCTCTCCTAACGAGAACACAGAATAGTGCTAATTGAGACAGGACAGGCAGTAGCTGGTCCTAGTGCTTATCACTGCAGTTCACTGCTGTGGATAGGAGAGGCAGCTGAGAGCCCGTGCCAGATCTCCTCATGCACCACTGATTGCAACTACTTGGCCTGATTTTGGCCTGGACTAGCCCTGCACTATTGTGTCCCAACTCGCCGCCCAGTGCCCAGTGCTCGCTGCCACTAGCTCATTACTTGGTGCCCAGTGCCCAGTGGTGGGCTGACCTGAAGTCCCACAGGCTTTCACCCAGCACAGAGGAAAGGTTTGTGCCAACGGTTAAAGATGTGCAGTGGTGTGCACCATCAGCTGCCTGAAGTGATCACCAACTTCACAACAACAACCCACACACACACACACACACACACATACACGCACAGTGCAGGGAGCCAGTGGTGATTGGCAACCTGGTTTCCAACAAAGATGGAAAAACTAAACCGGGAGTGTGCGTTTCCCTGTCATTAAACGCATTGCGCGCTTCACGAGGAGTCACGTTTAAAATGAAAATATTAACGTGACAAGCTTGCCGTCTCTTTGTCACACTGTCAGAATAACACAATACCTTTCAATATATGATAATTGTGCGTACTGTCAGCCGGAACAGCAACCCAGCCGTGACTTCAGTCCATCACAGAGAAACCAGTCGGTTGCTCAAGCTGTCAGAAAGTTTGCAGGTACACAATCCCAGTGAGGAAGCATCTTGTAACTTCACTTCTTATTCTGTTCCCGTGCCAAACTCCATCCCGAGCCAAACGAGGAAATGAGACTCTCTCTGAACCTGGTAGACTGAACAGAATGTGAGAATTGACAGGTATGGCAGCGTCTGCCAAACTGTGAGGCTTCCTGCCTCTGCCATCCCCATCGCACTCAGGATCAATCTCCATGACTCACTGAGCTCATATCCACATGCCGTTTCCTATCAGCTGGGAAGTTAATGTACAGGTTAATTATCCAGGCAACTTTTGTTTGGAGAGAAACAGAATCGCAAGCCAAGTGCGATTTGTTAGGCCAGCGTTGTTGTTGTCATGCGTGATATTCTCAACCCGCCACTCCTCTCGGCTCGTGATAAATCAGTCAGCAAGGAAGTGCCAGGGAGACGGCGTCATTTGCGAGGCTGGTGACTTGATGGCCTGGACAAATGAAGGCAGATGTTGTAAAAATCACTCAGCTGCTGCTTTTTAAGTCTACAGTAAACACCAACAAATCTGCAGCCAAGTATTACTCGTGTAGGGAATGTAATTTGTCAGCCTCATCCTAAAGGAGCCGCCGCTCTCAAAGACTCCTGAGAAATTACAATTTCATGATTCCCAAATCAATTTTCACACACACTATGAGGCCTCTATTGTCTCTCCAGCCCACGCTACGTGTCACATAACCGTCAAGCATTGTCAGATCACCAAGAGGGGATACAGACACTTGCATCTTAATTGCTGTTACGACAAAAAAAAAACAGAAAAAAAAGACAAAAAAACGCAGGTTTCAAATCGCCATTTCCAACTCCTTTTTTGCCACCTCTCTCACCCTTTCGTCCCTGCTTTGCCCCCTTTGACCTGCTGAGCCTCCACCAGTTCCTCCAGCGGCCGGGCCCGATCACAGCCCAGTGCTTCACAAAGCATTAGCCTGTAGATGAAAGCGGTTCTACAGTAGGATTAGGGAACTGTTGTACATGCCCCAATGATTGAGGAATGCTCTCCTGCCCCACTCAAGGACCGGCTCAAACACTTCAGACTCCAGGATTCAGTCTGGCACTCTCAGATCTGGACAGCGGTGAGAGGGTTCTTACTGTAAGCCTCCTGTGAAAATGTTCACGTGCATGTACTTTGGGCCATTCGCTCACTGTTGCGCCGCAGAGGCCGACCGTAGAAGAAAGACGTGTTGAAATGAAAGGCAGTTTAAAGGAGTTTTGTGTTGACATTTCAGTTAACCAAAGCCTCAACCTCAGAGAGGTCGCTATCACAAGACAAAGCGGTAGGTAGCGTGACTGCCTTTTTCCTACACCACTGACAGGGACTTTGATGAGGCCACGCCATCTACATCAACCGGCGGCGCGAGCGTTGACTTCTCGTCGCGGCTATCCTTATCTTACCTTTATAAACTAAGATCAGTGAGAGTGGGCGTAGCTTTGAGCGCGACCGAGCCTCAGTGGCCAGACCCTCATTAAGATGCAGACACAGGAGTATGCTAATTTTACCCTACATCCTAGAGAAGTAAAAAAAAAAAAAAAAAAAAAGACAACAAAAAGGGGCTTCATTAAAAAGAGCATGCATTATTCAGAGAGCAGCGGGCCAGAGGAATGGCTTAAGGCCAATTATCCACTGCTGGAATCTTCCCATAGCTGCTCGGCGCTCAACGTCCCTTTCTTCTCTGTTCTTTCCTCACATACACCCAAACATCTGTAGGAATATAGATGTAAAGGTGCAATATAAGTGAAGAAAAGTAAATAAATAATAGAGATAGGTATGGTTATATTAAAGGAAAAACACAGCGAGAGTGCAGATGATGTGAGCCAGCGATTAAGCAGAGTTACATGACAGCCCGAGGGCCCAATGAGTGACCTATTTCTACCAACACAAGACTCCTCATATCAGTCCAGGCCAGGATGTACACACACACACACACACACACACACACACACACACACAAGGGCTGCAACCACTGCATTATTTGGTCCTTTCAACCTCTTGAATGAGTTGTTTGGTCGATAAAATAGTGGAAAAATGTGGATCAGGTTTTCCCAAGGCAGAAGGTGACATCCTTCAAATGTCTTGTTTTGAACGCAACCCAAAGATATTCCATTAATGTCATGGAGGAGTAAAAGAAACCAGAAAAAATATCCAATTTTTTCACTCAGACAAATGTATCAGTTATCAAAAATGGTTTGCAGTTCAATTAAGGGTAACTAAATGATTAATCGTTAATTGATTCAAGTCCAACACACAAGACAGCAGTATATAGATATGCTGTAGATGTCGGTCAAACGGCCTCTGAAGACATCCACATGAATATCTATGAATAATCTTTTATTTAAGAACTGGCAAACTTTGCCTTTTATTGCTATTTATGTGTGCGCATCAATGTTGCATGCCAACCCTGTGTGTAGGCCTCATGTACTGCACAGAGCCACAAGCTCTGACCCCCCAGTTTATGATTCACGATTGAATTCTCCTCTGCACCATGTTCTTTTTCTCCTCCTATCACAAAGAAAGAAATGACACAACTCTCTGCTGGTACAGGATTTGTTTTTCTATTATCATGCAGCTTTTCACACTTCCAAGATCAGAGGTCAATATCCTAAGAGACAGGTAGGTGTGTGTCTAAGGTATTTACATATTAAACAGGGGAAGAGACAACAGAGAGAACCGGCAGCTGTCGGCGCTCCAGTATGAAATCTGGACATAAAGGTTTCATGAGTGGCTGGCGGGAGGCCGTTCAGAGAGTGGGCAGGTTCAGATGGACAGGAAGTGTGGGAGAAACAGGAAGGAACGGAGTCTGTGGCTACTGGACGTCATCGGCAGATCAGATCACGGAGCAGACGGTGGCTGCAGTCAAATGTGCACAGCTGCTAGGACACAATTTATTAACACGGGAACATAGGGAAGTGTGTGTGTGCATGCATGTGTGTGTAGGGGTGTGTGTGTGTGCGTGTGTGTAGAGAGAGAGAGGAAGTCATGCGGCCACAGCCTGTCCTTCTGTCAGTCATCCTGTCACAAGACTTGCACAGTGTGTCCCATTGTGGTTGCATGGTAGTGTAGTCGCATGTTTGTGTGTGTGTGTGTGTGTGTGTGTGTGTGTGTGTGTGTGTGTGTGTGTGTGTGTGTGTGTGTGGTGGGGCTTTTATACGAATATGGCCGCGCTCTGAAGGTAATTCAACATGTATCAATTCGGAGCTGTTTTCCAGCCGTCTCCTTCACTTTAGGGCAGATTCTTCCAGTGTTTCCAGTCACATTTAATTGTCCCAGCAAGACCATGTGTGTGTGCATGTGTGTGTGTGTGTGTGTGTGTGTGTGTGTGTGTGTGTGTGTGTGTGTGTCGAGCCTGGGCCTGCTCCGGGGCCTGCTCAGTAATGAGAGAAGACAGTGCATCAGCAACAGAACCCCAGACCTGTCTGCTGTGTTGGAGATATATGGGGTGACCGTTCATCTGAACCCTGCTTGACACAAATACACACACACACACACACACACACACACAAACACACACACACACACAAGTTCATATGCATGCATGCTACCTCGCAGACACACGAAAACACAGACAAACACCCCAGGGACAGCAAGGGAAGGGCAGATGAGGACATCTATCTCGCACTCAGCAGAGGTTACACTACCTACCACCGGCACAAACAAACACACACCCCTTCTGTCCGTCTCTGCGAGTGCCTTTCCATCCACCTGTTTTCATGCCCATTTTGTCTGAAATCTAAGGGGAATGCAAAGACGTCCTCACATCACAAAAGTGCGATGAAGGGAGAAAACATGAAGAAAAAACAACAGGCCAATCCATGACATGGTAGACGGAGGATAATTTATGTTACATTATACTGATTTATGCAGATTTTTCAGACTAACAGAAGATTTGCTGATGTACGTTTCCCACACACAGACTTCACCCATCCGAGAACAACGCAATCCGTGATTGATTAACTAACGGACAATGTGCCCTCTCTCTACCCCTACTACTGACCATCACATGCTCTGCATAGAAACAGAGAGAGAGAGAGATGTTCTCTGGTGTTCCATCCCTCCAGTAAATGCACTGACAGTGATGTGACCCTGCTTGTTTAACGTAGGGCTACTCGTGCTGTTGTCTCGCGAAAGCTTGTTAGTGCACCTGGTCATTGCAATGCAATTCTGTGCCATGTTGGTTAAAGCGTCAAAAAAGTTAACATGGCTGTTCTGTGTTCTCCAAATGTACAAGTACGTGTTTGTCATCATGAAATTGATGTTTTTTACAGCGATTATTTATTGATTTACAATATTCTGCATCCCTAGGGATACCTAACAAAATGACTGAGTGATGAATATTCATTATTTATAGTATTTATAACTTAAAAGATTCACACATCATAGAATTTAAAACATGTTGATGGTTAAATTTCAGCCATAAGACTAGTTCACAGAGACACTTTTTTTTGTTTGTTTGTTTTCTGCTGACTTTTTGGAAACGTGTGCAGATTTGAATAGGAAACATACCTTCTGCCTCTCAGTCACCAGAAACACACACAAATGGGGCTGTGTACCAACTAGCGCAGTCATCCTAATTGGCTGGGCAGGGGGGTCCAGAGCGTGAGCTTCTGCCAAATACATGTAGACTCAGAGGCATGTAAGCATCAGCAGTGTCCCCAGCACACACAAGAAAGTACACCTGGCAGCGTGGCTTATAAACACACAGACACACACACGTCTAATTCCTGGGTTGAAACTGAGTTCATGTGCGTTTTATGCATGCACTACATATTCCATCATGTACATGTGAGAGTGATGTAATGCTCGCTGCCACAGAAAAAGCCAGGTTAACCAAAATGCGCCCCCACCTCCGGGCTGCTGTAACTTCAATTAGTCCTCTGAGATCCCCGGCGTCCTGGATTCACAGATAAAACTGAGAGCGAGACAGAATTCCTGCTCCGATCCTCCCTTCCAGGCAATTTTCAGCCAAAATCTGGACTGACGATTAAGTAGGATTATGTGCTCTATTGCGAGGGGGTTTTGCGACAAACCATGTCCTGTACCCAAACCCTGCGAGAGGGGCGTTGAGTGTGCACGTGCACGTGCACGTGTGCGGTGACGGTTGAGGGAGGAGAGCGAGAGTGAGAGGGAGACATTGAAGGAAAGAGAGAGCAGAGGAGAGCGAGCTTTTGTTCCAACTGAGCCCCTAATTAGCCAGGCTAATTGAGCTGTTAATTGATCTGTTGTCTTAATTAAACATCTCCTGACGCTTCTTTGCTCCTTGTAGTTGGGAATCAGAGGGATATGCGTGCGTGTGTGTGTGTGTGTGTGTGTGTGTGTGTGTGTGTGTGTGTGTGTGTGTGTGCAGGAGCAAGGAACACAGAGGTAGCTAGCCCAAACAGATGATGATAATCTGAGTCGGCTGATGACTCCATTAGACACTTTGGCTTGTTTCAGTTCGGGGCTAAAGCCATCATTATGGATTTGTTTGGGGTTATCGCGGCAGTGAAATGCATTTAAAGCAGAATCTGATTACATTAATCTATGCAAGATGTACTCTGATAAAGCTGCCAATTTCAACAAAATCTGTTGAGTGACAGGCGAGGACTTTAATCACAAATCCCGATCCTTTGGTTCAGAAAACAGGCCCGCCATTTTTTTTTTTCTTTGTCTGATGCAAGCACCGAATCTCAACTCACCTTTATCGTTGCCATCTGGAAGTAAGTTAAGACGGAGCAGAGAGACATATCCCTGCATCAGATTTCATGCGGCGACTGAATTAAAACATCACCCTGTCTTGATAGAGGAGCCGAGCTGAAGAAGCACAGTACAAAAAGATGTGCTCAGTGAACCAGTGTCAGTTTCGTTTATTTTCTTTCAGGCACTAATTACTCCTGAAATCAAGGAAAGTTTGTGCAAAAGCGGCGATAAAAAAAAAGTTATAGTGGATAGTCACCTGGATAATCATCTCTCCAAAGCTCCCTCTGCTTTAGATGTACAAAAGCAGGAAAATGTCTGATCAACTTATGTTAATTTATTTAAGAGGAGAAAAAGTCTAGGTATAGTAGTTTGAAGTGACCCTAGAAAAAACCCAAATATTTTCCTGATTAGGAGACACTACAGTTGAAAAAATATTTTCATGCATTGCTTGCATGCATCAATCTTGAGATTTTGGGTGAATTTGAACATATTATATTACATCGTGTCTAATTTGCCTAATTAAGAATTTTAGAAAACTTGCAATACAAAAAATATTTACTATGTAATAACTATACTGGGCAAGTCTCATGTTGATATCAGTTAGTTTAAAATGTGTTGTTACCCCCTCGTCCTCTAATACAACTCCGTGTTCTGCCTCTCCACCTCTGGGGAGAACAAGTTTCAGGGAGCTGTCAGGTGGTCATTTCCTCTCATGGCACCCAAACACACACACACACACACACACACACACACACACATATGCTAATGCCTGGGACATGCTATAGGTGCTGTGTGAGTTTGTGTAGGTGTGTCTCGTGTCTGTCTCTTTGTCCGTATCCAGGGGGGAAGATGCAAAGCGGAGATGCTAACTTTATCATCTGGTTGGAGGGGCGGTGGCAGATGGCGCTTTTGGAGGGAGGGCGTTTGCGACACCCAGGTTTTCCGAGCCCGGACGGGGGGGAAGCTACATGAAAGGCCGCTCTGTCACCAATGCAAGCCAGCGGGTGGCGACGAGGGATGTGATGAAGTAAGACCAGTGGCATGAGAAAAAAGAGGAAGGAGGAGGAGGAGGAGGAGGAGGAGGAGGAGACTGGCATCGTGAAAATTCTCATATAGGGCCCGGAGAATGATTAATTGAGTATGGTAATGGTTAACCAGCGTGGAGCGATTTTGTCTTCCTGGGAATGTCGGACTGATTAACCGAAGCGTTTGACTGAGCTGACCCCTAAGCTCAGTGGGAGGGAAACGAACTTGGGTGGAGTCAATAGAGTAAACAAAAAACAACCTCAGATTCATTTGGGATGTGTTGCGAAACAGTTTGATTCCGCATATCTCTAAGACCTCAATTGAAGGCTCAAGCAGCTTTCTGCCAAACTTTAACAATGCCGCAAGAAATGATGACACATTGACCTTCGTACTTAATACTGAAACACAAATAAAAAGACCAGCGCATTCGTAGGAACCAGGAGCTGTTTATTTGCGCAGGGAACATTTTCTGTTTTAATCAATGTGCCTTTGCCTTTGCCTGAGCTTTCAATAATCAAACAAGCCGAGCACACCATGGCAGATGTCACGTCCATACTCTGTGGACTATTAAAGAGGTTACCATGGCAGCGCAGGGTGGTCACACACTGACAAATCTATTATAGCTGCAACCGCTGTATGCCACGTCGAACACACTGAATTTAAGATGTGTGAGCCGTGTGTATCGCAGTTAGAAGACATAAAGCCATTGAAAAAATGCACACTATGGTTTACATAAGACTGTTTCTATGGAATCTGCAAAGACCACAAAATGTTATTTAATTGTTATTCATGGATCTCTGAGATCCCCGTCACACTGGGTGAAAAAAAAAAAAAAACCCACAAACCCCCTCCTAACATCTGGCTTTTGTCTCCAGTGGGAGAGGGTACAATCGTCATTAATTCCTGGGTCAAATCACTCTGCACAGGGCTGAGTGATATGGCCTTCAGACAATATTGCAATATGTTTGTGCTTTATTGCAAATACACAATATATATCTAATTATTTTTATTCATGAATGCTGAGACTAAGACTGTTTTTGATCAAATGCCTCAATAATGATATTGCAATAATACTGCAGAAGTGGCTGTCAGTGCTTTCACGAAATATTAACCCAATGAGATTATTGAAAAATAATCATCAGTAGTGTGGATATTATGAGTAAGTGGACAAAGGCAAGTCTTAGAACTAGTAGATCAGTCCGGTAAGTTCAGAAAATCACACCACTGCTGTAATGCAACCTTTAAAATTAAGGAAAAGACAACACTTAACCCAGAGACAATATAGCCTCATGTCGTAATACAAATATGTCATTGATGTATTGCCCTGCCATAAATCTGCAGGAGTCACAGGTATTTATTGGCTCCCACTCTGAATGGCAGTGTTGGAAATATTGCACCTGGATGTGCAGTCGAACGTTTCACAACAGAAATGTAAACTTGTCTACCAGGAAGTTGGAACTGGGAGAGAGGGAGGATATTTAGCGGGTGCACTCACATAAAAGAAACTGTGTGTAAGTGCTAATTTTAGTGTAAAAATGGTACAAGTCTTCTTACTACATAATTGAACCCTCCTTTGAGGTTTTAGTGGTGGCTAGTGGTTTTAGGACCCCTGACTCCCCAGAGATCGGACCTTTAACCTTCTTGCTGACCTCTAACGTTGTGTTTTTACGAGCTCGACTTGGTTACAGACACCAAAGAGGCTCGAATTTCTGTGCTCGCGACAGGCACGGATAACTAAATGCACAGAAGTCACCCCTGCGCCGCAGTGCTTCAGGTGCGGCATCTCCACTGAAGGCATTTCAATCTTAATTGGATCTTTGTCAGTTCATAAAAAAACACCCAAAAAAAAACCAAACAGCAGATCTAGATTTATGATTTGGAACTTTCCTCTGCATTGTGCCGAAAGTTGTTCAAGTGGTGCTAGCCAGCAGGATGTCCGTTTAGAGAGAGAAGTGCAATTTATCAACTTCCACATCAGCACAGAGGAAGACTGCATGGCAGCCTGTTAGTGCAGCATTGCACGTCTGCACGCACAACTGTTGTGTTTTATCGACAGTGACGCTCAAACTGCGCCGTTTATCACAGATATGGCCACAACTGTAACACTCGGCCCCTCTGGTTTTCATCTTAGGTGTTAAAGATAGCGAGATGTCAAAGCGTCAACAGTATTTCTTTTTGTCAGGTTATGGACAGTTATCGTCCTGGCTAATAATTCACTCTACTACACTGTGTGAAAAACAGCACAAGGCCAAGTGTTATAGCTTGATATCAGCTGTCCTCTCATGTTAGGGCAGAAGAGTTCACGCTCAGGCATTCTTCACACTTAATGTAAACAGATTGGCTTGACATAGGAGTCAAGTGTACTCCTCTGGAACACATTATGTATGTCAAAATAGGGCTCGCTAAAAGGTTTTCCAGGTTTGTTTTTTTTTATTTTTCCCTTTTGGCCTCTTCGCTCGTGTGCGATGGGGTGGATGCGCCTACGGGAGTCGGAAAAGGGAAAACAAAGATTAGATTAGAGGGAGGCATGGGCGGCGTTAATGGAACAGTGATTGATCAATACATTAAGGTGTGAGGTCAGTGGAAGTTCAGCTCACCCACAAGTATCTGGGGTGGCACTCACGGCCGATGAGCATCCGCGTCGGCTTGTAAAAGCAAGCGCGAGACAGATCAGGGTGAAACTCGACGGCGTGTGTCTTTTTAGGTGTATTTTTGGGTGTTCAGTCTGCCATAGGTTTGTGTCCAGTGCCAGTTCATTAGTGATGGAGTCGGTCCATGCGGGACCACATGGCCGGCTGTAACCGGTGAGTGGGTGGGAGGAGGAGGCGGAGTAAACAGGAAGTCATTACTACACTTCCTGCAGCTGCTTTACACCTACTGACCACATGGAATGACTGGAAGAAAACTCAGTAATAAACTCAATATTAACAGGTGTTCCTCTCCACAAGCACAAACATGTGCATGTTTTTTGTTTTTTTGTTGTTTTTTTTTTTTACCACAGGCCTCATTTAGTTTATTTTATTTCTGGGAACTATTTCTGAGTTTGCAGAAAAGAGGAAATATCCCAAATTACATCCGTTTGCTCGAATGAGCCATAGAACTAAGAATGGGAGAGTCCATTAGTCTCCAGAACAGAAGGACAAAACGTGTGTGCATACGTGGGTGGAGTGTGTGCGTGTGTGTGTATGCGTGCGGTTGTGTGTGTGTGGATGACTGTCTATGTATATGCGTTGATGGCGGTCTGCCTTGTATGCGTCTGCTCACGATTGAGTCAGGGTGCATTTCTGTTTGAGGGAAACTTTGACAGCCTGGCGTCTTTGTTCTAAAGTTCAGACAGGGAAGCAGATGGCTCTTCTCAGTGTGACTTAGCAAGCTAGCTAGCTGTGGAGTGCGAGTCCACCGCCTCTGGTGGTGCCGCTCTTATTGCTGTATAGGAGGCGACGAGCGAGCGATAGACCGAGCCTGTCAGCCGCATCCAGCCGCCCGTTTATTCTCGCTGAGGAAGAGAACGGTGTGCGACTAAAGGAAGGTATAAGCTCATCTCCTCCATGTTTCTGCTCCTTCAAACCCATTCCAACTGTTATTATGTGTATATAATGATGGGGAAATGTCTTTTTCATACAGTGTATCATCTCCTGAGGCTCATATGATTCAAGCGATCACTTTGAATGTAATTCTCATCAGCGTAAAGGTAATGGCGGTCTGTGAGCAGCGTTGCAGCTCTTGTCCTCAGCTGTTACAGCGTGGAGTAGTCTGACAAAACCATGCTTCCGTTAATATGAAAATTACTTTTATTAGAGCTACTGCGAGGTACTGTAGAGCTGCAGTCTGCGACTCATTACTCTCAGTTGTAGGGACTATAAAATGTTTTTAATTATGCGCCCAAATTCCACAAGAGAGCAAAGTTACGTGGTCAAATCACCTCTGTGTACAATCAACAGCCCGAAAAAAAGACTCTTCTTCACTTAAAACGACTCAAGTAAAGCAGCGAATCCTGACATTTAAGAGGCTGGGGCCGGCAAACATTTGACATCTCGCTTGAAAAATGTTGAATATGTTGTCGAAATATTTTCTTTCATCCAATTTATGGATTACTCGGCTGAGCTAAAAACACCCTGTAAATCAGCATCCTGCAAACGGAGCAAGAATGTCGTCCAGCAACAGATAAAAACAAGCACAATGCACGAGCGGTGAGATGAAAGCAAAAAGGGACAATCAGTGATTCCACCCCCCGGCGCTATATTACATCAGGGTCACTGAAAATAGTTACTCTATCAGAGAAACATAGTGGCACGTTAAGGACTTTATTAAATCAGGAACATTTCCAGTGCCGGATTTATTTTATTGGGTCACATTTATTGGCTTGTTCCCGCCGACATATCAAAGGCAGATTTAACTAACCCCTTCACCAGAAATTTCTCCTGGTCGTAAAAGCTCCCTGTTAGAGACACAGCACGCTTGAGGTCGTTCTTGTTTGATGATTGTTACTCCTGTACGGGCCGCATGACTCTGATCAGCTGATTAACCCCCCTACAGTGACATTGTTTCCAAATTAAAGGCTCCCACCGCAGAAGCCCAAATTCCTTGAAAATCCCTAAACTTTATCCACAGTGGCAATGTTCTCCCTCTTTTACTCTCTCCCTCTCTCTCCCTTTCTCCCCCTTTCACAAGACGTTTGGTCTTTAATGTATTTCAGAGAACATCTGCTAACTATCACTGAACCTCGTGGGATTTCCATTTAGCCCAGTTAATTACTCTATCAAGCCAGGTTCATTATCATATTCCTCCTCTTAAAAAATGCACTCGACACTGCCACTGCGAGTGTGTGTGCGTGTGTGAGTGTGTGTGTATAGGTGTAGATGTAAGGGTAAGTGTGCACCCAGACGCGTGTGCACGCCGGTGTATGTGCTCCGTCTTAAACACATTCCTAATTGCAAGTGGTTCAGCCATGATACCGGTGTTAATGAACCGGAGCCGTCTATAGGAGCCGGCTCTAGAAGTCAAGTAGGGAATGTGTTAGTTTGCCTCTCTGGGGAGGACACTGAGCTGGTATTAATCTTGATGAACAACAGCCCTGTGACTTCTGCTTGTCTGTATCATTCCCTGCAGAGGTTAGTCCAGGTGACTGATGGCATAGCCTCTCCGTCTCACAGGAGTAGTAAGTGAGGAGCTTCGTTTGAAAATGAGACACCCGCTGCTTGAAAAATGTGACAGTTGCTTTTAAAAATTGTTCGCCGCTTGATGGTTTAATTCATTCATTTTTTTTTTGTTGGGTGATTAATGAGCCGATAGGGAGCAGTGGACAGCGCTACTGAGGATCCACATGTCCGGGGAAGATTTCAGCAACCTGGACGAATGTTACTGGTGTTTATTTAGCTTGAATCAACACACGGAGACTGCTGATGATATGAATCACACACTTAAAGTGTCTGTATTTGTTGATGTGGGAATGAGATTCAGCGATCAGCTATGGTTGAAGCACTAGAAAGATAGTTGATTGTTGAGCCTTACCCATTGTTGACCTGGTCCGACCCGCCAACCTAAAGCATCCATACTTGACGACCCGGGAATGAGACTCGATCATCTATCTTTCTCCATTAGGTTAAAAACTAGATTGGTGGTTGTATGCCTCTGCACCTCCCCTCACTTTGCTATTTCTGAGCTATGGCATTGAATAATGTCCAGCACATATTTGCAGAATATAATGATAGTGAACAGTGAAGTTGACCTTTGACCTTTTGGATGTAAAATGTCACTACTTCATCATTTCATTCTATGTGTAAGATTTTGTCATAATTCTCATATCAACAGTTGATTAATGGTCAAATATGTTTCTTGTTAGGTCATGGTGACCTTGACCTTTAACCTTTGGCACCAGAATCTGATCAGCCAAACCTAAAGAAATTCCCTCAAAGCGTTCTTGAAATATCTATTCACAAGAATGGCAAGAACAGGACGGACGTATTTACAGATGGACAACCCAAAAACGTGTAGCGGCTTCTGCCGGCGACAATGGATTCAAAAAGGTAATTACTGAATAATGGGATTCCTGATATCATCCATGTTCCAAACAAAATCTTCCTCCCCTAAAAAAAAAAAAAAACGTTTCATAAAATACAAGACCAACAGATTGTGTCGTTTAATAAACGAGGAGACATTTTTCACCCAGAAGGTCAAATTTCTCCTTCAGGGATCAATAGACAATCACAAACAAACAAAAAACAGTAATACATCAAGGAAAATGTGTCTTTCCCAACATGGATACCAAGTGCTTCAAAGTGACACCCTTCATAATGAGTTTACTGTCGTATCATTTATAAAGTGCTTTCAAGTGAGTGACTATTGTTTTGTTTCTGGAGGTCACAGGATTTAAAGCATCGCCAGCTGTTCCGCTGTTCAACAACCATCAAAGGGAAAAACAATCACAGATCCATCTTCTATAATGTATGAGCTGAAAGCCTGGCAGGATCAGTGGAGCCATCTACAACTAAAAAGGTTACTGGCTCAAAAACAGGCGTTTTGACCCAAAGCCTGTACCAATACTGAGAGTCAGCATTAGCGTTAGCATTATATGAGAGTTAATGTAATCTTAGGGTCGACCATTAATGCCTCAATATGACAAAATAACTACCAAAAAGAGAAAAGGCTACCAAAAGTGATTCTAGTGATAGCCTGTCCAGCCCAGGCAGTATTAAAGGCCTTATAAATAAAATGGAAACAGACAATGTCATCCCCCCATCACTATTTAATATATCACTGATGTTCGCACCACTGTTGCAAAGACAATTTCCTTTTTCCTCAGAGTACCTACCACCAACAACGCATGACAAAACCTTTATTTATCTATTTTTTTTTTCATTTATAAAGTCTCTAATGGAGACGTGAGATATGACAGATATGCTGCCAGGTTTCCAGCCTGACTGGGTTGCCAGTAAGCCTTTTCCCGAGAGATCTCACACCTGGCGGCTGTCAAAGTTGCCAGTGAAGGCGAAGGTTACAGGCAATCATTCTAAACGCCAAAGGTGTCATCATTCTATAGTCATTACGTTTTTGCAAACAACATAGTTCATCGTGAAACACAAAAGCAAAACAAAACTTGTCTAATTGCCAGTGTGCACTGTGTAATGTACTGACTAGAATGGCACTCAGTTGAGTGCATACCTTTGCCACCGCCCAACAGTCCCTTGAAATCAATCCTGATAAAATATCAAACTTGATAGACTTGTATCTAACTTTGAAACCACGATTTATAACCATAACTCAAGCACACCAGATCGAGGAGTCGCATCAGTCTGTACTCACGCATAGACACCAGCCACCTACAGGCACCTGATGTCTTTTCACCAATATACATACGTTACTCCCTTTGAAATGTATGAAAATGTCGAACTGGATCTGTTCCCTTAAACACTTTAAAAGTTAATGGGGTCTATTCTGGCCTGAGACCAATCCTCTATCCAAATGTTGTGGAAATACACTTAACAGTTTTTGGGTATTTCTGCTGACACACCAACCAACCACCCTCCAAACACATGAACATGGGTGAAAACATAACCTCCTCCGGGGCTAATAACTTCTGATATTGATGAGGTCTTGGCCGGCTTCATAATGTGTATCATGACTGGAATGTACTGATATCAACACCATTTGTAGAAAAAAAAAAATAAAAGTTTGGTTATTGTGCTCTCTCTGTCTCAATCTGCATTCTCATGGAATCCTAGCAGGTTTATAATGGACTGTATTAACCAGATTATAATAGAATTGTGTGAAGGTCCTCCATTAGCATTACATAGGATATAGTTACATTTCATCATGTACAGTCCTAATTAATCTTCCCTCTGATTGCCTTTCCATTTTGATTGTGAAATCAGCACCCGCACTGAGACGCGTTCCAGTACGTACAGATTGGCTTCCTGTATACAAGGGTCTATATGGCAGTGGGTGTTCACCCAGTGCGGAGCAGTGAAATCTACCCTTTGATGAGATTAGCTGAGTGGTGTACTTGAAATAACCTTTCATGTGCTGCCATTATTGTATTAATCTATTCTAAAACAATTTGGTTGAATTAATTAGGCCCTACATATTTCAGCAATACTCGCAGGCTGCCTGGAAACAGATGGCTCCGAGGGCGAGCCACTCTCCAACGGATGTGAGCGGCTGAGGAGTACGAGGGAGAGAAGAGTAATAGGAGTGACGGGGGAAAAAAGGGAACGGAGAGGAAGAAAATGGTGGCGCGAGTGAGAGGAAGGAAGACAGAAAGCAAGAGAAGATGTGTCACCAACACCTCTGTATTGTGCACCTGAAAAACTGAACGGGGTGCGGGCGGGGTGAGTCAAAGATTGCGCAAAGAGAGAGAGAGACAGAGAGAGAGAAAGTTGCTCGGGGTGTCAGGTCCTAATGCCTATCAGTTCCTCTGCAGCTGACAGGAGATTGGTAGCTTAACAACAGTTGGGCGAAGAAGGCTATTATCTCAATCCTACAGTGTTCTGGATGGGTTCAACCTTGAACAGCTTGTAGATGATGAGCCTATCCATATGGTGTTTAAATCGCTCAGCGTTTCCTAAGCCATTAACCTTCAGGACACCTTGCACTCGTCCTCCAGTTTGACTGACAGCTCTGTGCAGATTTCACAAAACATCCCAGCTATAAAGGAGAATTTCAGTCACGTGCGACACATTGAATTATACCTGTGATTCCAGCTTTTTTTTTTTTGTGGACTGTGACCCTTAAAATTTAGCAGCTTTGAATGCCAAAAGTGTCAAGAGTTTCCCAAAAATTCACAAAAAATGTTTTAAGTCGGAAAAAGGGAGTTTTGTAAGGAAGTAAGTGAGGAAGCTTGTGGGGTTGTGCGATATGACGATTTACATGATGTGATGTGATGAAAATCTGTCACTTCACAATTTGCTCAGTCGTTTATTTCATGTGCTGCGAGTCCCACTCTTTATGCTTTGCATTCTTCCACACACTACAGTCCAGGCAGAAAATGTGCATGACCGCAACATAAACAAAGCTGGAGGAGAGTGAACGTGGTGCAGAACCGGAAAGCTGCTCCTGCCAGCCATGACAAAACAAGGAGCTCATAACTAAAATAGCGGCTACTTACTGTATGTCACAGGGACGTGGTTTGTGTATGAGAAGACTAGAAAACTGTAAATTACAAATGACTCCTCAGACTGGTCTCCACACACAGGAGAAGCTTGCCTTCAGGACTTTCCTACCGAAAAGCTGTCAGAGAGTCTAAAGGAAAGTCAGATGATGTAGCATAATAAATGACAGTCCGCTCACAGGGGGTGGATGTGTCAAACACAAGGCTTTTATCCAGGAGTTTGTTGACTTATTATTTTAACCCCAAAAATGATCTTTTCAAAAACCTAACCAAGGTTTTTATTTTTTATTTTCATTGGAGCCTAAACCCACTCAAGCTCCAACCGTTTCATAACATCGGCCACATGTTCAAAAGGCAACCTGGCAGAAATCAGAGATTGGTTCATTTCTTCCATGTGTGGCCTCCACAACAGATACGAACACCTCTTATGATTTACAGAAAATCTGCTTCATCATGCTGTGGATTTAAAATGACCTACATTAGGATATGAGCCATAGAAGTTTCTAAAGCAGACACTGATCTTTGGTCAGATTTCCATCCCATTTTTGTGTGGTGCGATGATGTGCAAACACTCGCGCTGACTCACAGGCTGTGTTTCACTTTCAAAGGGATCTGCAACAGTGCAAAGTGGCGGAGGACAGTCAAGATGTTTTACAGACTGCGGCGTGCAGATTTAAGAGCAGGGGAGCCTGAGTGCTGAAGTGCCGAGGCGTTTACAAGCCGCTGTCACATCGTGAAGGACAAGTTAATGGGTTGCAGGGAGGAGGTGGATCATAATGCACTTTGTGGCCCGAGTCCAGCCAAGTCCTGACTTTTTAACAGGAATCTCAACCTTCGCTGACGAGGACGCCATCAGCGAGGAAGGACAACAAAGGAGGAAAAGTGAGAGCAGAGAGGGAGGGAGGAAGTAATGAAGATGCGGAGAGACAGTGAGAAAGATGATACGGAGGTCCTGGGGTTAGCTAATGTTGCCGCCGAGTGTTTAGCTCAATCCAAGTCCACGTCAGCTCTTGTTTCAAGGGGTTGGGTAATGCACATCAAACCTCTGGCACCATCTCCGGAGCATGGGAAATTGAAGTTTTCCAACTCCTGACTTGGCAGGAGCTGTGGCAAATGATACCTCTCACCTGAAGAGTGTGTGTGTGTGTGTGTGGGGGGGGGGGGGGGGGGGGGGGGGGGTATTGTTGCAGTGAGAGTGATGTCACTGGCAGAGCTCTATCAAAGCATTTTAAAAACCAGCGTGAGCTGGAGACTCAACACAGGGGAACAAAAGACGGAGGGTGTGACGTGCCAGCATCAATCTATTATGTGTGATATTTCTGTGACACAAGCTGATAAACTACAAATCACCATCTCACATTACTCCGACCGCCCTCTCTTTCACTGGCAGTATGGCGGGGCTGTGGCCTGTGCCAGTGTCTCCTCTCTGGCCGCATCAGTGCCATTTAAACTAACACGGACGACCCGCTGCCCAACACGAGTCAGGCGGAGTGATCCCTCGTGCCTGCTTTTATTACCTTGTTGACACCAGCTGCTAGTTTTAAGCACTTTTAAATGCTGAGTCTGAGCGGTGGCTCAAATCACAGAATTAATGCCGTTATTCCTGCCCAGCTTTCTTTTTGGCAGTGCTTTTAAGCCCCAGACTTAACAACAAGCCTGGGTTTTATGCATTCAGACAGCTGGTGGGAATAAGGCAGTTGCCAGTGGTATAAAACACTGCGTGTGTAATATGTGTGTGTGTGTGTGTGTGTGTGTGTGTGTGTGTGTGTGTGTGTGTGTGTGTTTATAAATGTGGACGGCGTGCGTATTTTCGTGTGTGGGAGGGCATCTGAATATTAAAAACTGTCTTTTAAAAGTTGCTTGTCGGCGGTCCAAATATTAAAATTGCACATTTGTCATATTGGTCAGTCTTTGTAAACAAGGATTTATCTCTCATGCTCAGTATTTGGCATTAATAAAGGTGATTAAAATGCGGTGGAAATGTGACATACTGGAAAACCAAATGTTGCAGATTCTTCCTTCCTCCTCACCAGTTTGACACTCAACTTCCACTCTCTCCACACTGGCACGCTTCATTACTACTACGCCTGTGTGAAGTCACTCGCCTCTTCTCGCGCGCAAACGGATGCACACACACCGCCGCGCTGATGAAAGTGTGCTTCCCCGTGTGCCCCACCACACGTGCGCGCACGTGCACACTTTTCCCTCACTTCACACGCGCAAACTAAGCAATGCTATCTAGCAGCTGTACCTCTCCTTATGCGCAGAGAGTGTTGATCCCAGTTCTTCTCTCACACACAGTGAACATATGTCAGTCAGAAACAAGGCAGACTCTGTATTCCTTCCTCCGAATTAAAAAAAAAAAAGTTTCTCCTCTGTTCTCAGGCGGCACTTCTGAAGTCTCCTCAGACTCCGGTAGAAAGACCCGAAGTGATACGTGGAGGTGACCTTGTTGTGTCTGTGTGCGTGCATGTGCGTGTTTGGGTGTGTGAGCGTGCACGTGCGTGTGATTACAAAGGGAGGATCTGAGATGCCTTAGGTAAAACAAATACAGACTCTGATAGATGCCAGCAGCACCTGTCTGATTTACATTTCCTAATTGCAAATGAATTACCAAAGAAACGTCTCACCAGCACCGACAGGCAACACGACACAGAGACGAGCTCTACCTGAAGGAGAAAGTGTTTTCACAGAAATATTTATGGGAGGCTTAGAAAAACTTCTACACAAGCCAGCGGTCCCCCCGAAGTCTGTCTGAATGTATGTAGGGGATGCAAATGTGTACATACATTAAGCAAGCGTGGAGTTTATGTACAAGCTTTCACTGCAATGCAGGACAGAAAAACAACTTGGAGCACATTTTTTGTGTACATACACAGAGGGGCCGTCTACTGTTTAATGGGCAAGTTGCAATGATGCAAAGTTTTCTTGAGACTCATATTCTCGTCCTTTGCATATTGTGTGATTTTCTGCTCTTTACCATAGTTTGAATATTTACCCATCTACTAATTGTCCTAAAGTTATGGTAAAGACACCAACTCTAGGCCTATACTATGACTGCTGTTCCTCGAACAATCAAATATTATGGATGTATAAAATTAGGATTAGTGCTGCACAAGCAATCGAAGTATTACAGAAATTGCGTAAACTGCAATTGTAAGTAAATTAAGTAAAGTAAAATGTGCTACAAAACAGCAGTATAATGAAGAGATGCTCTGGCCTCTTCCAGATGTAGGATTTTACAGACCTCAACAAAGGTCGCAACAACATGATTTCATAGTAGTTGTTTTTTTTCAGTACAAATGAAAATTGTGATGCAAAATTAAAATAATTCCTGTGAATCATATTTGTATCATATTAAAATCACAATGGTAGTCACAGTATGGTTGTTTTTTTTACTATACTGTGCAGCCCTACTAGGGATATAACCAATGTATATTTTCATTCCTGACGGTCTATAAATCTGTCCACAAATCTGACAGTTTCCTAACACCCAAGGTGACATCATCAAATTGATAATTTTCTCCAACTGAAGACATTCAGCAGCGTGTAATGTCAGAAATAAATATGGATCAAACAATGATCGAACTACTGGATCAGTGTCTGTTGATTATCTAATCCTGTCAGTTCTAATTATAAAATACCTGTGTAGACTATGGCTGTGGCATAAGGTCTGACAACTACATAACATCTATAATAGAAAATAAAAGAAAAACGTGTTTTCAGGCGTATGTGTTTATCTAGGATGGTTAATTAAAGTTTAGTGTAAAACAAATAAAATGAAAACAGGACTCCTGTATGGCACCTGTAGTTATATGTGAAAAGTCCACAAAATGAACAAAAGTCCCATTAAGTCATTTAAAAGAATAACAATGAAATAGCACACCAATGGTGGGAACTCATGCTGTGTAGTGTCTGTTCAATGACTCACCCTACGTTCTTTATTCATCATGTTTCAATCTCAAAAGCACCACCTCCCCCACCCTCAGCCACCTCCTTGAGGTGAGATGTGGTCCTGAGGGTTCGTAACAGGTCAGACAGGTTCAGGCTGACAGTCAAATAACCGCAAGCGCCCCCCCCCCCCCCGACCTCACCCCCGCCCTGATTTGAAGAAAACAACAGCAAACAACACCTGTCCTGATGATGTCACGCTCTCAAGGGTATCCCATACACGCCCGAAGACATATTCGTTCTTAACCTCCTCCTTCTTCACCTCTCCCTGCCCTCCACGAAACCACACACATCGCATCTCTCATCAGAGTTGCCACCAGTGAGCATAGACTCCCTCAAATACACCTCAGAATGTATTTAACGCCCCATTTGCCCTCGAATCCACACTATTTTCTTGTCATCTTTGTCTCTGAGCTGCGTCAGGTGGACAGGCCGAGACTACCAGACAGCAAATGACCAAACCACCATTCGGTTCTGTCATTCTGTTAAAGATGGAGCAGGAAATTACAAAATACCGAGATGAAACGTGAAGGAGAGGCAAGAGCGGAATGCAGGTCAGAAGGCTCAGGTGACACAGGTGGATGCGGATATTTGTTGTGTACGTACACGCACATACAGTAACAACACACATGCTTGTCCACAAGCACAACGTGCACGTATCCACTCCGGTATATATGTAAAGAAAACAGAGGGATCACAGAAGAATATAACACCGTGTTTACTCCTTTTATCCAAACTTTTTTTTTCCTTGTTTCTGCAATCAGAGGTGTTCAGTGGTAGCGAGCCAGTCGTCTTTGATTTGGGAGCATGGCGCTGTCACCGCCAAGCACAATGACACCACACACACCACACACACACACACATGCTCGCACACGCGCACACACACACACACAAACACACACAGCCCGAGCAGCGGGAAACAAGAGAGGAGCAGCTGTGAGTTGCACTCATCAGTTCAGATTGAGGGAGACACAGGCAGGCTGGTAAACAGACACAGATGTACGGAGCTGAGCAGAACAGAGAGTGGGAGAAAGAGGAAGGTCACCCTTTCACAATGGGAAGGTAGCGGCAAAGTCAACAACACTTGCTGCGTGACTAAAGCTACTGTAAAAAAAAAAAAAAAAAAACATGCTGGTCAAAGTGGCAGAAGTCTATTGTTTTGTCATCATCGAGTGAGCGCTTGCTCTATACTTTCGGTGAGAATACTAACTAAAGCACTTTCATATTTATTTATTTAGTTTTTCCTTCTGACTTGCACAATATTTCTGCAACAGTGACCACAGACTGAATCACCGGGACGCCTCAACATGTCAAATTGTCATCGTCCCAGACCTGCAGTGGCCTCTAATGAGCAATAATCTTCATTCATGAAGAGAGAACCTGCCAAGAGCTTCTCATGTGACACGCACAAACACACATTCACAGCTTTGTCAGCAACTGTTGCCTCCCCCCCGAGGGTGACACCCCACCTGGGAGCTCAATCCTGTCAATGCTCAGTTTCCCTTTCAGTCTCATATGTTCTCTCTTGTTACACTCATTCCCAGAGTTTTTCTCTCCCGCATCCCCCCCCCCACCTGCCCAGGGTCAGTGCTCACCCCAGTCGTCACAGCATTAGATACTTAAGAAGGGAGCAGCGAGGTGGTGTAATGAAGGGATCGTTCTTAAAGGGTTCAAGCCCACTTGGGAGAAAAAATGAGATCGAGGGATTAAAAGAGGAGGGGAAACAAAATGATCCCTACCTGTCGTCGCCTATATTTTAGTGGAGGGAAGGATCACTTGAGCCGTTTGCTGACACCTATAGAGACATGATCATCAAGAGTTCATGTTAGACATATTTTGAACTTCACTTTTCCAGAAGTTTATTCATTTTAGGAGTGCTTAAATGAACCTGTCATGTGTACCTTCACTGCGGGACAGAGTGTGGGTCGCTGCCCTCCAGAACCTCTCTGGTACCGGGTTGTCAGGATCTTCTGTATCAGAATGAGGCACAGTAGGTTAGTAGATTATTATGAGATTCGGCTGTAACTTCAACCCTCCTCCGGCTTTCTTTCTCGCTCCCAGTGGTCTCCCTTCTGAGAAAAAAAACACACTGTCGTGTTTTCATAGAAAGCAAGATGCTCCGGAGTGAACTCCACGAACTGCCACCCGTTCTCCCCTTTTGTGTTTTCTCTAAATCACTCTTTTCCAGCAAACTGTGTGGTGTACTATCATGTAACCTCTTACATAAAGAAAAAAAAATCTGTAGTATTTTTCTAGACTGTTATTCACCTTTTATTCAAAAAGCTAAATGTCCAAGCGGCCCTGCTTTACATGTACTTCAAAACCCCTCAGTGCTCGCTTCACTTGTTTGCACTTTTTCCAGTTCTTAAAGAAACAACTTAAATCGTTAACAGTTGCCAGTGCACTTACAAATAGTTGCAAACTGCTACAAATGCTTCCAGTGAAAGCTTAATGATCCTAGCCTCCGGGCTCCAGTAATGTCTAACCAGTCTGAGGTAAACATTTACCTGCGGAACCGATCAGGCATTAATGACTGATCACCACCTGGAGCTAAACCATCCTCCCGTCTCCTGACTTCACAATAAGTTGTCCAGGTGTGTGTGCGTGCGAGCGCACACGCGAGCCGGGATGTTTTGTAGCCCGCAGGAGGTAGAAGTGAAAGACCACCAACTGAACAACGAACCAGGTGGTGAAATCAAAGACAAGACAAGTCGGTCCAGCAACTGTTCTAAAACAGCCAAACTAAAACTTCAGGGGGTTGGACCTGTAGTCTGCACAGCTGTTGCTAAAAACATCTGAGGTTTCCTGGAGACAAACATGTTGCGGCTGAGAAGTAGCATCATCATTTCGCAGCGCTTCCTTTATATGGAATCTAAATCATATTTTGAATAGGAGGGTATGCAAGGAATACAATTTATATTTGATTAGAGTTGGTTCTTATTCTTTCCACTCAAAAATGGAAAGCTGAATGGTTCATAATGCGCTGCCATAACGTTCTGATTGGGAATATGTCCTCCCTGGAAGTGAGATATGAAGGCAGCACTGGTTCGAGGCTGACACTTGATCCTACGTAGAAAGCTAGAAGCTCAAGTGATGGCTACAGGGGACCAAAACCTCAGCTAAACACCAGATTTCATATCAACGTTTTCAAATGGTGTATTTCTGTAATATCTTTGGAACTACAGTCTGGGAACATTTTACATGTGCAGTACAGTTCCCTAGGATTAGTACTACTCACCTTGAGAAAAACAGTTGCATAATGTCTGACTGTGGAGGGGGAGTTTTCGAAATTGTGGAAAAATGACCCTTATCTTAGCTTTGACTCGGAGGTAAATGGTAAATGGACCGCTTTTCTAGTCCAATGACCACTCAACAGCAAAATGCCTCCTTCATCCATTCACACACACTCAATCGCTGATGACAGAAGCTGCCATGCAGGGTGGCCCACTATATTTCTATACTTAACACACTCTGCTCACAACTTGCGATTCAATAAAAAGTCATTTCGACATACAGACTGCCGGGGATCGAACCACTGACCTTCTGATAAGTGGTGGACTACTCAGAGTTGCACTGTATGTCCCTGTATGGTTACTGAACCACATGAAAGATAAAAAGTATGGATATCTCCTCCTCTGCTGCTTCAATTAGAGGTGCTGGTTGTGACTAAGCTAAAGTTAGGGTGTGATTAATGTTTGTTAAGAAAACGGCACAGTTACCTTGAAGGTTAGGGAAAGATCATACAGAAAGAAGAAATGCCAACATTAGTTGTTCTACAGTCACAGAACATAAGTTTCAGGCTCTATATGCCCATTCACCAGCCCCACAGACAAGTTCCTGAATTGCTAAAGGCACGCTGCCTCCTGCATGGGAATTAGCACTGCAGAACTGTGCGTTAAAAGTGTATTTCTTTGGGATGGTGCATTGAGACCAACATAACTAAATTCTCTCTGTTGCCAGGCATTAACAAGTGAGGCAAGTCAGCGGAGGGATGCAACTTTTCCTTCTGTGCTCCTACCATCACCTTGAAAGCGCAAAACAAGCACTGAGACTCTGGCGGACCCACGACATATTCTCATTTAGCGGCTCCGCTGCCGTGGGATGTCATGGCTATTAATTCTATCTGAGCTTCATTAATCCACATTTTCCCATCCAGCCCCCCTGTCCTTAATCATCATTTCAGCCTTTGCCAGCATGGCCTCTGGTGGCCAAATACAACTAGGGTCACAATGTGTTGCTTCAGCTCTCGGGGAGTATATGCACACATGCACATACATACAAAACACAGATAATGAAACAGGTCATCTATCTCAATCACACAGTATTGGACCCATGTCATTACACTGCGCTCACTGGGGGTGAAGCTTAGAAAGTTATATACACAAATGTACACTCACAGTCAACTGTTTCAGTGCATAGAGAACTATTACAGAGTGAAAGTTGCCGGGTTGTGACATCCACTGGACCGAATTCATCTTGTACAGCACTCCTGAGTGATATCCGATTTGCGAAGACGCGCTGAAGGTCAATCAGCAGCGAGTTGAGAGGGAGGTAAAACTTGAATCAGAAGGGAGGCTTTAGAAATGCAAGCTGTCAGAGGAGAAAAAAAGGAAAAAAAAAAGAAAAGAAACCCACACCAGGCAATTGAGTGGTGGTGAAAGAACTGACGACTATCAAGAACGTCTTAGCACAGCTCAGACCAGGTGGGCGATTGGTTGGAAACTGCTTATTGTTCCAGCAGATCTGAGCTGTTTGCCGTTATCTGAATACCAAATGGTTCCAATTTGCTGCGTGAGGGGGGGGGACATACCACAGAGGGGGCCAACACACACAATGGAAACTGGAGAGGGTAATCTGATGGAAATCTCTGAATGTTCCTCTCCCTGCTCGCTAAAGGTTAGCCTGCTTAACCGCCTGTCTGCTGGGTGGTTGCTTGTTATTCATTCAGTGAGACAGACAGACAGAAACACAAGAGAGAGCGGGTGTGCGCATAGGAGGAAATCAAGATGGTGGGTGGTAGTTTTGTCAGTTTAAAATGGAAAAACATGATATCAGTTGCTTGTCAAGGGCTGACATTAAAAGATTTCCCCTCGGCTGATGTTTGACTTTTCGACCTTTGACCTCAAGACACTACATCTACAACTCGGAATACTTCTCCAGTGGGATTTTTCCTTTTTTTTTTCTCACTCCCACATCGGCACAAGCAAGTCAACCCACCATACTGCTCCCACTCATATAAAAGCCATTTAATCTCTTTAATGCAGATCGCATATACAGAGAGAGGGCAGTGGATGAGGAGAAGGGGGGGGATTGTCTGTCTGCATCACAGGACTGTAAGCACATAGAATAACTGTCGCAGAGCACAGCCAAAAGCTCTTAGCATTGTGACAGAGCAGATGTTAAGAGTAATGACAGTGGAGATTACCCAATAATTGTAGCAGAGTAAATCATTTCGGGGGGGGAGGAGGAGGAGGAGGAGGAGGAGGAGGAGGAGGGATGGAACAAAGGAGGATGAACCGCGGTTGAAGAAGAGAACACCTTATTGTCGGTATGTAAATGTAAGAAGAGGACAATTTAAACGCCTTGCGATTTCATTTTTTTTTTCTAAATGTTTATAGGCAGACAGCTCATCCACAGTTGCATAAAAGAGGGGCAGAAGCTTCCAGAAATTGGTCCCTACCATGTTTTGTGGTGATGTCGGTGGCAGTGGTGGCGGTGGTGTGTGTGTGTGGGGGGGGGGGGATAATGGCGATTATGACAATGTGGCTGCTAGTGTTATTGTCTGTGTTTGGGAGCTAATCGCTGTGATGCAAGCTGCTGCCTGAGGCCAGCGATAGAGGATCGAGGGGCCTCTCCATCTAAGACTGCGGTGACACATTTCTCCCTTAACATCCCTTAACAACGTCGTCCTCCCCCGACCTGCAGCGTCAGTGCCCTCACCGCCGGCATCCTGCCTCGCCCCGGCCACACAGCTCACCGAAGCCCGTATGGGTCAACAGATCAGGGGCCCTGACACCTGCTACAACTAGCAGGAAGTACAGTGTGTGTGTGTGTGTGTGTGTGTGTGTGTGTGTGTGTGTGTGTGTGCCTGTGAGAGTGCGAGTGAGTGCATGTCCCTCTCACTCTGTTGTCGTCTTGATTGTGTAATAAACTTTATTCAGTTAACCGTGAATTATTGTTAATTGAACTAAAAAGTAATTTTCTTAATTGAAACAGAGGGGGGAGGGGCGGACCAGATTAACGACGTAAAGGAGTGTTCCTCTCTCCCTCTTGCTCACTCTCATGAGACTTTTAGCTTGTCTAATTCTTTTTCCCCATCACAGTTTTCACCATTTTTTTTTTTATTTTTATTTTTATTTTTTTTACCATCCTACGACGGCAATAAAAAGCCAGTAATCTACTTAGCCTCGCGCCCGTCTTAAAATAAAAAACGGGGTTGTGCTGAAACATTTCTATAAAACGGTGCTGCCCGTCTGCCGAATGTGCTCCAAAAGGCTTGTTTGCCAGGAAACCTACAGATTTACGTCCACTGGCGTTAACCAGATAAACGTTTATTGCCATTATCACAAGCAACAAATTGTTCTGTCTTTTAAAGTTTGACTTTTCAAACTCTAACACAAACCCCACTTGAAGCCCTCAGTTGCAGAATTTGGAAGCGTGTCTAACTATTGAGCATCTTCACTGCTGTAATGTACTTATGGACATTAGTGTTAGCTTATGAACGTTAGCCTTGCTGTGCCAGTGCCAAAGCAACTGCTAGACCATAATGGAGATCCTCAGTCCCTGGTATTGTAGAAAATGTGTTGTATGCTTCTATCACTTGGCAAATGGCAAACTGAGTACAACAGAGTAATTCTTCTCATGCTGTTACTTTGTCTCTGCTTGTTGCACTAGCTAGCTTCTTAATGCAGGGACCTTCACAACATATGGCACGTTAAACTCGAAAAAGCTGTAAACATACCATTGACAGGGGATAATTTATATGTTTTTCCTTTGGTAATGCTCCACCGTGTGAACAACAAATCCATGTTAAAATCAGCAGGAGAATAGCTAGCTGGCTGTTAGCAGAGTTGTAGGGCGTGTTTGGCTACGGGAGCTAATGTCTACGGAGCTTAAAACAGTGAAGTGCAGTTCATTATGGAGACACAGTACATGGAATGCTAATACTACATTTGCTTTGGGATGTGTAAAAAATGTTTTTCAGGATGGTTTCAAGGCAGTAGTGATAAGGTTAGTCTGGAGCTGTGGTCAAATCCGTAGGGTTTGCCATCATTGAAATAAGCTCCCTATACATACGTGCCCTATTATATGCTAAAAAAAAAAGAGTATGTGTTCTTCACATGTGCACTGAATGCATAATGCACACACCTGCATAATGGCTATCACCCGAACACTGATGGATACGAGTAAAGCTGCAGTCGAAGGCTACCAGAGAGTCGTTTTTCTTCCAGATCTTTTGAAAAAGCGGCTGTCTCCCACTGCAGTCCATACACTCGCAGGCGAAACTGACAGTTCAATACATCTTGTGTTTTCACTAACATAAACCAAATGAACTGCATTAATTGTGCTGCCAGTCACACAAGCAACACCCTGACATTATTCAACAAAATGTGATAGAATTTCACATACAGATGGCAACACTGCCAGAAATCGCGAGCGCTCCACACGAGAGCTCTCTGTGCCGTTGCAAATTCAGCACAAATATTAGCGCAGCATCAAAAGTCATCATCTCCGGGTCCTCCGCCAAAACCTTATCTGCAACACTCCATCTATGTGGGAGAGTGTGTGTGCAGCGGCCGCAAAAGAAGGGGAGAGATGCTTTGGAATTCAACCCGCATACCAGAGCTACTGCAGGGCTGCAGGAAACAGTCACATTCCTGTAAACACATGTGGAATTACCAGGGCAAGAGCTCCTGGTCACCAGCCTAGCCAAATATTATCTCATACAGAACAATATTACTCCCCCCTCCCCGCTGCACGGCAGCTATTGGCTAAGAGGGAGGAAGTGATGTATATTGACTTTTCATTTGTGTCTCGCTGACTCTGCTGACAAAAGGACCAAACCACTTCCAGCTGCTAAACCTAGAGACAACAACCGCGTCCTGCCGAACATGATTCAGCTGCATTCTGTCCCCTGACAAATTATTACATATTCATCGAGCACTTCTGCCCGCGCCGCAGCCACGATTTGTGAGTCATCCGGCGGTTAAAGTGGCTAAATGGCACTCACACTATTATCCCAGTAACATTCCTCTAAAATGATTTGTACATTACATGTAATATAACCAAATGAGGCCTACAAATGACATCGCTGCTCCCGTTAATGAGCTCCGTGTACACAATAAAATAAACATTATCCGTCCATTCGCTGCTGCTCTCGCGGCACTGACACGTGACCTTTGGAACCAGAACACTCTCGCCTAACAATACCTACCGTCTTCCACTATTTGTCTATCTATAGAGTGTGTCTGAGCCATCTAGCACCTTGTCAGTCATAAAAGCAAGTGGCGTGGGGGGGGATTGGCGGGGGGGAGAGGAGGAGACGGAGGCGGGGATAAGAAGAGTGCCATTACCAGTGTTCTGGACCCGTGTCTTCCCGGGGTGAATAATTACGTCTGACATGTCGTGAATAGGGGAGGGACATTATCGCAGTGATCCTCTGTACCCCCTCAGCGTGTACCCTTGCACGCACACACACACACACACACACACACACACACACACACACACACACACACACACATTAGGGCCTCTCTGAATGATTTAGGGGCTCTGTTAATAATGCAGGGGCTCCTAGAGCTAATTAGGTAAGTAGCAGAGGGCGCCGGCTGTGACGCCTCAGCTCACTGATACCAGCTGTAAAGGAATGAAGCATCGACGCACTCGCACACAGAGTTTTTGGGTTTATGTTTCACCGCTCACACACACACACACACATCCGACCCCCGGATCTCCTGCTGATTGCTTTCAAAGGGGGATAGATAAAAATTTTGCGCTTATGATTAAGTTTCGTTATTGATCGCGGGCGCAAAAAAAAGAAAAAAATGAAGGCCCCGCAGCGGCTTCACTATTCTCCCACCGACGCACATTATCAATTATTTAGTGGGGCCAAGGAAAGGTAATAGGTAACAGGTCTTGTATGCCGTGGCCCGTAGATATTTTGACAAGCAGCATCAGAGAGGGTTGAAAGGTAACAGGGATCTGTGTGCTCCAAGAAAATCAATAGAAAGTGATTATCCTGAGAGGGAACAAGTGGAGAGCCAAGGTGGGCTTCGTCACATGTGCAATCTCTCCCTCTCTTCTCCCTCTCCCTCTCCCTCTCCTCTGGCGCCATGGCTGTCAGCCCTGTAAGTGCAGCGTCGGGGTGATTAGAGAGCAGCGCGGCCCCAGACAGAGCGCAGCCAACCTCCAGACAGGCCCTCCAGAGACGAAGCGCCACAACAAGCCTCAGCCCAGGGTCAACCCGCTTTGTCAGCCTCCCCGCTCGCACGACGGGCCCCTTCAGAGCACAATCAGGAACCATCTTGTCGAAAAGAGATTGCAAGGTCAATGATATATAGCCGCTTTATGGCACCTCCGGGCTCAAAACAATTATATTTAAAGGCTTGATTCACCCAAATTGAAAAAAAAAAACATATTTTCTCACTTATCCCAAGTGGTATGTAGGCATCTGGATGATTTATTTGCCAAGGCTTTGAAACAACACTGAAATTCCTGCCTCTACCCCGACACAGTAGAGGTGAGCAGACATAACTGCCTTCTGCAAAATACATAATCACTGTGTGGAAACTGTTGACAGAGTGTTCTATGAGTTAGATGAAGTGATTGAGTTATGTTTTCTGGAAATGTTCTGTTGAATGTTTTCAAAATTCAAAAGATAATGTTGGAACAAAGTCACGTCCACTCTTCCACATCTCAAACAAGTTACACCTCTGCCTTTTACATGCTTAAAAAGAGCCATTGGGATGAATAACATACTGAAACACTGAATTCCAAGCAAAGGCAATAAGTAAAGATATTTTTTGTCCATTTCTGTGGACAAAAAGCAAACAAACTAGGAACTCGAGTTGGGACTGTAGTAAATAATATAAAAATAGTGTTTGATGAATTAGCCAGCTAGTTAGCTGAATCAGATCACATCACAAAGTTAACAGGGATGTAATTTACTGAAGGCATGTCTTTTGCTATGAAGAAAAATAGAAGAAATCAAAACTAAATCTCAGAATCATGACAACATACAAGAGCAAACTTCTAAAGCTGGGGAAAATAAAAAATACTTTAGCTAAATTAAATTTAGCTAAATGATCATTTAACAGCTTGATTTCAATATGAATATCTTACTACTGATGACTTTCCACATCTTGTGAATGAAATAAGTAAAACTACATGGATGAATATAGTTTTAAATTCTGGAAAAAGGGGACAAATGTTACCAAAAACAGTTTAGAATTTAAAAATAAATAGTCACAGAATAGGTGATGATTAATGTTAAGCTAACTTCTGTATGGTGGAGCGTAACAACAGGAGGCAACCTCCAGCCTCACGTCCACAAAATAGGAGCAGAAACTATTATTTTCCTATTTCCCTATTAGAAAAGGGAAAAGATTGAAAACATCAATCTAAGTAGGCTACAGTTAAACCTGGGAGAATTTAATTAATAAAAGTAAACAGTTTGTTTTGTTTTTTTGCATCTCATAGTGGCAAGCAGCTAAAAAAGCTAATGAAAAGTGGCTGATTCTTTGTTTTGTCAAAGCTTGCCTATTTATTGTTCAGTTTGTATTTGTATTTGATTTACTAAATCAAATCAGAAAATTAGAAGAGGCTGCAGGCAATAAACTGAGGGACTGGTGTAGAGGAAAACAAAACAAAGAAACAAATAAGAATGGATGGATGTAGGTGTCCTGTGTTAGAAAATATAAATGCGAATTGACGTCCGTGCCTCTGATTGTGTATGAACTAAACAAATAAGATTCAATGTGTTAATTAGTAGGCTTTAGAGGTGTTGATAGGTGTTTTTGTTTATTTTTTCTTTTTTGGTCCGGTCTTCATGCCAAGCTAGGCTAATCACATCATGGTTTCAGCTCTGTGCTGAGCAGAAAAAAAAACACGAGAGTGGTATTAATTATAGCCTATAAATGTCCAATAATGTTGAACTGCTCCTTTAAAATCACTGCCACCCTGAAGCCTCAACACTGCGACTTCAAAACAGGGATATCATTTTGTAATTTTCCTGTCACTGGGGTGTGTGTGTGTGTGTGTGTGTGTGTCTGTGTGTGTGGTAAGGAGGCGGATTCAAACAAGGATTTCCGCCATATGATCTACATTTTTTTCTATTCTTTTCTTCTCTTTTTTTCTCTCCCCATGTTCCCCGCAGCGCACACTTGTTGACAGATTGCTCATTAGTGTGACACAAACTTTCAGCGCCGTCTGCAGTTTGTTCGGAGTTCACCGGTTTCGCTCTCCCATCCCACAGCGTGACGGGGGGGGCGGGGGGCTATAGCTCGACGGTGCTCTACCTGTATGTGATAGCTACAGCCCGAGGGTTGACGGTATCTAATCACAGCCTCAACAGGTGAGGAGAGGAGACGGCGCAGACAGCATGGCACCACACGGAATTCCTACACTATCATAATGTGGATCAAAACCACACACATAGTGTTCCGGATTTATGGTAAATACAAACTGCTCTCTGCTGTGATCCTAAATTACAGTATATATTGCACAGTGCACTACATATTCTGGCACATATGGAATGACAACACATCAAACTTTATTGTGTTGCGTCTTACTAATAGGATCAAATCCACGAGGACTCATAACAAAAACCGCAGCGTTCAAGCGCACACAGACACTATTGCATTCATCTTTATTCATTTACGCCTGTGATTTTCCCTCGGCGCGGCGTTTGAAGTCGCTTGACCTCGCCCTCACCTCGACGGCACGGAACCTCGTCACGCATAAAAAGCCGTCGGAATGGGGGGGGCAGAAGAAGCCAAACCCTCCCCAGGGGGAGGAAAAAGGCAGAGGGAGTGGGAGGAGACGGAGGAGGAGAAGGAGGGAGGATGGGTGTCGCTGTCTCTACAAAAGGCTTCTTATCCTCTAGATATCAAAGCGCTGCACTCCCAGCATAAAATATTGTCAGAATGATATGACTCACCACGGGGGGAGCCTGTCTAGTGCCAAAGTAAAAAACAGAAAGAGAGGAAGAGAGAGAAAGACAGAAAGAAAGAAAGAAAGAAAGAAAGAAAGAAAGAAAGAAAGAAAGAAAGAAAGAATACGTATTGTAAAAAAAAAAAAAAAAAGGAAGAGGGGGTGTCATGCGGTTTTGGCAGTGCCTGGGTGACCAGCAGCGTTCTTTAAAGATGTTTTTGATATCCTACAAAGGAAGTATTATGCGAGGTCGTCCTCCTTCACTGAGGTGAACTCAGAGTTTCAGGAGTCGGCAAGACGGAGAGACACGTGACAAAACAACGGAGGGCTTGTCCTTTTTCCCATCGCACAGTCTTGGATGACAAATAACAGCATAAAGTAGTGACGAATACAGAACTAATTTATTGCCATAACTTGGAACAGGGGCAGTGTGCTTGTGACTGGTTCCTGAGGCAGCGAGTGTTAGCTCTCTTCCCCTTTTTATTTGCTTTCTAAAGAGGAAGTATTTAGGATGTAGGCCAGATGGGTACACAGCGCTATTGTATGGTTGACAGAGAGATGACCTTGTTGCGTCTGTGTGTGTGTGTGTGTGTGTGTGTGTGTGTGTGTGTGTGTGTGTGTGTGTGTGTGTGTGTGTGTGTGTGTGTGTGTGTGTGTGCGTGTTTAATCAGACAGAGAGGGGGGATTAGAGACCAGGCACCTGGCAGGTGGAAACAGTCTGTACTCATCTGATGCCCTCCTGTCCTTCTGCGCGCTCTCTCTCTCTCACACACACACACCCACACACACAATATGTAACTTGTACATAAGCGTGCTGTCGTGTTATACTGCGAACAAACCACCTGAATCGTATCTTTGTCCCAGATTGAGAGGCCTTGCAGTGAGGCAGCCTCCTATAAGATACAGAAACACATATTACACGACGCGAAACAAGAAAAACGTGAAACAGGTAGCAGACTTTGAGAAACTTTAATTATTCCTAGAAGTATGTCGTTCTGTCACTGGGGAGCTTCCAAACTTTAGAGTGAAAGACTAGATAGGGAGAGACACACTGGAGTCGGTGGTTGGTATCCTTGGGCGTCGCCCCCACAACAGGTGGCAAGCAGAATCAAAGCAGAGATGATGTATTTGTACTTCACTTGAGTATACATTTTGTCTGACCACTTCTTACTTTTACTCCCTACGTTTCAACACAAATGTCCGTACTTTCTCCTCCCTACATTTTCAGAACAGGCTCGTCAGTTTAGCGTTAGTGCATTAGACGGGAATTGTCGATTATTTTTACTTTGCACCACTGAATGCCGCCAACCCTTCTGATTTCAACCAGTTTGTCAATCATTTTCAATCAGCGCACATGACGCACGGCAGACATAGCAGGAGGAAACAAACGTTAAATAGAGACTCGAAGACTCCAAGGGAGTACAGCCTTTTATCCCAGGTGACGTTATGTTTTGCATCAAAGGCCAGCGACTAAATACGACACCATTCTTTCCAGTGCAAACACATCGTAATAATGCCAATTTCTAGTACATTAACATCGCAACAAGAGACTTCGACTCCTACGTGGACGGTTTTAGGAAGAATTCCCGCTAAACAGGTTTGCAAGGTAAATTAATCTGACAAACATCAAGCTTAAAAAATCATACAGCTCCATCCTGACTCCTGTCAGCCTTCCCAAAAGAGTACTAAGCGCCCCATCTGTTGCAGCCTGCTCAAAGATAGTAGCTCGTCATCAGTGTTAACTTAAAACAAACACAGTAATTATCCTAATTAAGGAACTGGCAGATTCCTGAAGATTAATAGTAGCTTGTACTGACACACCAGATATCAGAGGAGAGAAAAGAAGATTAGAGGAGGTCGAGAAGAGGAGTGGAAAGGTGAGGAGAGACACAAAAAGAAAGGAAATATTTGCTGTCAATTAGGAAACAAAAAGAGGGTCGGGCTGTTAAGAGAGAGAGGCGTTGAGTTATGAAGAGGAGGTAGAGAAGGGGTGAGGAGAAAAGAGGGGGGGGTGTGCATCTGCAGTGCCAGTGAAAGCCGGTGATGGAGGAGGGCTTTTCTTTTTTTTTTTTTTTTGTCGGCTGCACCAGGAGTAAATGGCTCTGCGGGCGCCTGTCACTCTGAGGGGCCAGCATGGGACGATCAGCGATGATGACGGGGGCACGAACCTGTGTCAAGACGCTGAACCCGGCTGTCAGTCAAACCACTCTGCCCTATGGGATGACAAGGATGGGCCTTAATCCTGCCGAAGAGAGACAGGAAGAGAGGGGATGAGGCGGGAGCGGCAGGAGAAGGCAGGAGAGAGGAATTAGACAGACCGATCAGGCAGACAGAGGGAGGGAGAGTTTTCATATCTGGGAAATGTGCTCATGTCATTCAGTTTAATATATTCAGCCCAACAGGTTTGTGTGTAACCTCAGGAAGTTTGCACAGTTCTTGTAACAGGCAGCGAATGTTGCAGCTATCCGCTCTTCAATTCAATTTGGGGCCATCTTCCTTGGGAAAATGAAATATTTGATGTCTCTCTCCCTTGCGGGCGATGCGACACTGTGTGAACTTGTTACTTAACGGCCAGAAAAAGGCCCGTATGAGTCATCCTCCAGCTATCTAGGACCATAACCCCTCCGGGCCTCCTGGGAGCGCCAAGGAATGACCAGGGAACCAGCACATTAGAACACAATAGAAATAGAGACTCAATCCCACAGTCAGTTTTTTCTTTTTTTTCCGCTGGAGCTCCGACAAGCTGTTTTCAATTAGCGCTCGCTGATTCTCAGTGTTGGTCTACCACATCATTTCAAGTAAATGCAACCATAACTTAAAGCCACAATGTTTGGTTTGGCCATGAGGAAATGTGTGCTTTCTCTTGTCAGTGGCAGCAACCAGAGGAGTCCGCTTGCATGCATTTTGTGTTGTTTTCTACCCTGCGCACAAAGTCTTCCCTGTGTGTTTTCACGGTGACGTCATCTAACACAAAACTCACCCGCTCAACTACAAGCAACCGCCGGATCACAGAAAGCGCCAGCGCCTAGACAAGAGAGAGGAAAATATGTCGACGTTAGGATCAGAATGAATTCATGAAGGCAAATAAAGATGGGGGCTCTCTTGGGAGAGGGGCATGAGTGGAGCTGTGCTTTTGTTAAGTGAAGTCAAATTTGTTTGTGCAGCCTGATATCACATGCAATGTCCCAATGAGCTTTACAGGTCCCTAAAATCTATGGATACTGACCTAGCCTTTGGTTTAGATTAGAACAGGGCTTCTCATGGGAAGTCAGTCTGGACCTATTTTCCCCTCTGCTGTCTTAGTCAGAGTTTGACACTTGCGATGCATTCAAGTGCACAACACAAAATCTTTGTTCAGCAGAGTGCATGGTGTGACATCATGGCACATTGAATTGCACCACGTAAACTCAAGAACCAATGCTAAAATGGCCAGAAAAGGGGGGGGGGGGGATTCTCGGTCCTAGAAGATTCTGTTTTCATACAGGTCCCCAAGTAGTAGTATCTATGGTCATTTTCAAGTCGTTTTACTGCATCATATTTTAATTATTACTGACTGAATGTGTGAAATGTGACATTCATTAGTTGAACGATTGCTATTTAAGATAAAAATCTGATATGGGCCTTTGAGTATAAAGTTTTAGATCTCCGGGTCTAGAAGAAAAGACTCAAAAAGACGTTATGTTAATAATACATCAGGAGAGCGAGGAAAGAATACTGAAAAGCCAAATGGTGGTACAATAAGAGAGTCAGTGTATTAGCAAAAAGCTGTAATCATGCCGAGGAATACAAAATACATACATTGCTAGCATTATCTGTATGTCTATCAGTGTAAATCCAAACTAGCATACAAGCATATATTACGAAACTTCTCAGAACCATTGGTAAGTTCTTTGCAGAAGGTGGGACAGACAATAGGACAAAAGTTGGAATGGAGGAAACAGATAACATGATATATACAAACAGCAGCACAAAGTGTTTCACCCATAAAATATGAAAATAGAACATCTGGAGACAGTCGTAACAGGGCCCTCGCAGCTTGACTCTGTGCCTTCTGCTTCGCTACAGCTGCACTTATTGCCAAGTTTAGCACATATCCATGTACTGATCTGCTGCTTTTCAACTCTACATGACACGTTTGCCTGCTTCAAGCCGTGAATTGCACTGTTTTTATTAAACATGGATTCAAAATGAGCTCCTGGAGCACTGGGTATACAGTGCTTTCCTCTCGTTGAGGTGCATTTGGTAGCACTAATCAAAAGTAGCTATAAAGGAGCGGATGCCTTGATGTAAAGAGCGATGGGATCAAGGATGCCAAAGATATACGTATTATACATACACATGATGGATAATTGGCAGGGCTGCATCCAGTTCCTCTTTCAGCCGCAGTGTTTGCACCATGGAGTGTTTATATTCACGCATCCCTAGACTTTACCAGTCTGGGTCACAATCCAACAGGGCAGCACGGCCAAAACCTTTGATCTCGAGATCAGAGTCTAAAACTTGCCCTTTATGCCAAAAATATTTGTATTTGTACAAAGTGTGTACGCGCCTTTGTGTGTTGTGCGCATGTGGGCGCGACAGAGAGACAGACAGGTAGCGAGAGAGACGAGCGGCAGTGGGAGAGACAGTCAGAGACAGCTTTCAGGGGGGACACTGTGAACCAAGAGGAGAAAAAAAAGCCAATGATCTTTCGGGCCCCAGATGTACTGTGTCCCTGAGGTGATCAGAGCTGTGACCTGACACTCCGACGTCCCAGCATGCTCGGCAGATGTGGGTCAACTGACATCTGTTTCTCACTACAGCCCGGGCTCAGCTCGGCCCGACCCAACCCCGCTGCCATATTCATCCTAATAACCACTCCCATAATCACCAGGGATTATTCTAATATTAGTGAGCGCGCACACACACACACAGAGGCACAAAACAGTGACTGCTCTGATTAAGGTATAGTGCTCCATATGGTTTTTCGGAGGGGTTTTTTTTTTTCGGGGGGGATTTGTATGTTTTTTAGCCCTTCAGTGAAAAGCCCTCAAAAAGCCAGCTTAGAGAGCAGCTAAAGAGAGTCCCTGCATAAATAATATTGGAAAATAGCCTGGGCAGTAAGTTGGGGTGGGGGGGTGGGGGGGGGGGGGTCATGCTGGGGTTGAGATGTGGACTGCTGGCAGAGGTGACTCGGACAACCAGGAGCACATCAAGTCAGGCGTTGAAGTGAGACGGCAGTGCGCTTTTCTGCCTCCATAAAGGAAGGATTATGAACCACTGACAGGATGTGTGAATCAAGATGGCACACTCACCACACAACAGGACTAGAAAGAGACACTGCGGGGGGCTGTCAAGACAGAACACCAGAGCGAGCTGGGAGGATTACCATATAATGATGAAAGATGACGAAGACTGATGAATAGATTGTTGGCGCTTTAGCCATGGGGGCGGGAGGGCGACGCGCTTCTGTCGGGAAATTTGACGTCTTTCAGGAGCGGATGCCAGAGCTTTGCAAAGATGTGCTGGTTTCTAGGCTTTGCCTATGAATTTGATCACCCATTGGTGCATTTTTCTTCAATCTAAGCCAGTTTTTTTTTCAGTTTTTCCCTTCTCGCCCGGTCGGATCATAAACTCACTAAGTTGCGGGCATTCTTGTGCTGCACGTCTTTCTATTTGTGTGTGAAATCATCTTTCCCCCCTCTTCTTCTGTTCTCCTTTTTTTTCCACCCCCCTAAGAGGTCTATTTGTGGAAGTCATGGCCTGCTGGTGTTTACGATTCTCACTGGGCCCCTACTGCTGTTGCTTTTTTCCCGCACACACACACACACACACACACACACACACACACACACACACAGTGGGTCCTTACTGCTGACACTCAACTTCATTCTTTGCTGCAGCTGCATCTGTTGTCACCATGGAGACCTTGTTTATTACTTAACCCCCCCTGCTCACAAACACACACACACACACACACACACACATACACACGCACAGACACACACACCATGACAGAAAAATAGGCAGGCTGCGTCTCCCTCTGTGTTTGATTTGGTGTTATAGGACCCATCGGATCGCAGCCCCCGAGCAAGCCCAGGCCCATATGCACAAACACACGCGCAGCAGTTGGCCTGGATGGATGCAGCAGGCCCCGCGCTAAACACTGAGCCATAAGCAGCACACAACCTAATCACCTCCAGGCTGGTCTGGATAATGACATTTGTTAAGGCTTTGACTCAACCTGCGCGTGTGAGGCTATCTTTCCCCCCTCACACATCGCTCATACAGTATAAACAGAGAGCCGATGCAGAGCAGTGCTGCAGGAGCATCTTGACGGCGGGGCCCAGGCGAGGACAAATTTGCAAAAAGGGTCGGGTGTGTTCTTGCATATGTGTGAGACTATAGAGGGCGTTGATTGAAGGCCATCCTGCACAGCGGGCGGCAGCATGCAGGCAGGTTTTTCACGAGACGGGGAATCTGTTATGCAACATGTGAGAGCTTGCTAATCTCGCCGAACAGCCTGCTCCTCCTGGCCACCTCTCGGCCCCGCGCACACACACACACACGCACACAAATACCCACACGCTCACACACCTCCTGGCCAACTCTCCAGCCATGCGTGGCTACACACCCAGGTGGCCTTAATGGGTTTAAGAGCAGTCGGAGATCCTCCTGCGCTTCTGTCCAGACCTGTCTGCTGTCTCTGCATGTGACTGCGCAGGAGGACGCGCGAGGAGGTCAAGGATCTGAGAGGTCATCAAAACACGCCGTGGTGGTGGCCTGTTTAGAGTTACTGTGAGTGAAATGCAATGCAGCTTGAAAATAACTCGCGGTTCTGATTTGTTTTCGACTCTGCTGACAATCACAAAAGTGTGTACGGCGGCCAGCAGGGACACAAACAAAGACATTTAAATGTTACTGTATTAGACATTTTTGGCAGCGCGGCTCACCCTTACCGATTGATCCGGCATGTGGCACTTGGCAGTTGGTGAATTTGGACCTTGTGTCCACAGCTCCGGCGTCTGAAGTAAAGGTCATGAGGTGACCTATCGGGGTCAGGCGGCTCCACCCGCTAAGCTAACTCTCAGCAGCATACATTGTCTCTTAATCGGCAGGCGCTGGCATATGCTGACCGGCTCCCAGCTGGGTGGCTCAGCCAGTAACAGCCACACACGTGCATGCGTACACCCACACACCTGTATCAGCCGTGAATACGCAGCCAGAGGTCCTGTCCAAGATGACCCCCAGGGGATAGACCTCCTGCAGGCTGCTCCTGTCTGTAATACCCTGATCTCACATGTGCTGCCGCATAAAAAGCTCCTCTGGTGGGAACTGAAGTAAAGCAAGGGCATGAGTTTGTTATTATTCATCTAGTTTGACAGAAGGACATTTCCAGCTTTGGCTTGTTAATCAGTTGCTTATCATTGGTTTGCAATGCCAAGCTTCCTTTCAATTAGTTCCCCCCGCTTTTGCAAATGCGAATGGAGCTCCGAGAAGTCGGCAAAGTAAGAGACGTGTGCAAATATAAACAGCAGCTGAAACTTGCGGAGCACAATCATCACACTGAAAGAGCCTTTAAAAGCGGCTTCTTATCAGTAACGGTTCGGGGGCCTATTTCGTTTGTGCCCGCAGAATTTCTCGCCATTCGGGCCCGCGCGCCATGTTTGTGACAGCTTTGATGTGCTGCGAGGCTTCGGGGCCCTCTCCGCATCCACAACTGCAGCACATCGGCACAGTAAATACTTTGATAACGGCACAATCTGTAACGCGGGCAAAAACAAATAACACAGCGGTCCTTACAAGAGTTCTTTTGTCAGGGTTTGGTTCTGGATTCGTGAACCGAACAAAACAATTGGTTCCAGATTGAGGCGGGCTTCTGTTCTCCCCAGGGGGATGGTTTAAATATATCAGAGGAGAGAGAAGCAGGAATAACAGTGGAAATGGTGAGAAAGCAATTGAGAGAGGAGGAATGAGTGAGATGGAAAAAGAATTCAACCATGGGCAGTGTGGGAACATTTAAAGGGGGATGGATGGATAGAGGGATTCAAGGATGGATGATAGATAAAGTGTGTAGAATAAAAAAAAAACTCAATTAAAAGGGAGAAAATGAGAAACGGCACTAAGAGCTGAGACAGAAAGGCTCCCTTTCATAGGAAGGAGACAGGAGAGTAAGTGTATTTTGAAAGGAGTTTGAAGTGATTTGCAAGGTAAAATAACTCAAGTAAATACAGAACAAAGGAAAGTTTGCTATAGCAGTAAAACACATTTATCCATAGCAAGAACCAATATGACAACTTTTCAATGCACAATCACCACTGAATCCATGGGAAAAGAGAAAGCCTTTCCCATTCTTTGCGGAACACGTGCCTGTAAAACACGTTTATGGTAATAAGGAGCAATGTAAATGATAATAAAGATGCAATATGTGAGGATCAACCACCTGTCCAATTCAAACTCTGAGCAAATAAGGGAAGTAATACAACCAGAGTAATCGTTAACTGCTGCTGACTGTAGCTGCTGTCAGCTAGTTAGCTCAGCTGGCTCTGCAGCTAGCAGTCCCTTTAGCTGACAATTATAAGACAGGACGAGCCGGGGCTACTTTGACATCACATCAACACTGTTGTTTATTTCAGGTAATTTTCTTGATTTTATAAACTAAAATTCTTAAACGTTGCACCTTCAGTGTGGACATGAGATGTTTTCTGAAAGTGAAGTGTTATGTGAGGTGCAAATAGGGACTATTATAGGCCTACATTAAGGACTGGTCACATCAGCGATTCAAACTAAGCAAAATCAATATGCAGTGGCCAGTGAATTAGCGTATGAGCGTGCAGTAAATCCATGCTAATGTTTTTTCATCAAGTCCAGGGTCGTCCAGGTACAGAGCTTGCTCAACTTTTAGTGGAGCACAAAAAGCCAATCAAAGTCAATCAGCTTTGGAACATGTTTTTGATTAAACTAAGTGACCTTAATTTTAAAACCAAGCTAATGGTACGCAAGCACTCTGGTGAGTCTTTTCTCTTTTTAATAACTTAGAATTGTATTTAACTTATGTGCAACGCTGAGATCAAAACCCATAGCTGTTAAGACTGACAAGCACTAGCATGTCGACTTGCCATGCCAGAGCTCCCTCCTTTATTAAAAAAAAGGCAGGAGGATGACTTCAATTTATGTCACTCGCTGGTGTGACTGGGCTTTCGATGAAAGCTGAACAATTGTGTAGAGAGGGTGTTTCTTTCTCTCATCAGAGGAACAGCCCCTGCCCGCAGACTGTACTGACCTCCAACTGTACACACCCTAACATGACCACACAACACTGTTCTTTGTCCGACTTTTGGACGGCTCCATTTTGCATGTTGACAGCAAGCTAACCAGATGATTGGTGAGTTATCGGGGGTTACGCGGGGGTCACTTTCTACCCCGGACGTTTGGACGCAGCAGGGCCTGGTACACTTTCAGAAAGATTAACAGGAATTCCACCGTAAAAAACCCACCTCCACACTCACTCTAAGCGCTTGACACTGCAAACTTCACCTTGGCCTGCTAGTCTTGAAGGACCAGGTGGCACATTGTCGCCGCGTGACATCAAAATTGGTCCATTTCGTTTCTCGTTTGTGGCTCAGAGCGGGAGACGAGATGGACATTTTCTTGATGTTAATTACTTTACGAGACTCTCAATGCACTCTTTGCCGTTGCACACATACACACCCACTCTCACTCTCGAGTGTGTGCTTCATTCTTGAGAGGATGTACTAGAAAGGACCTGGCAAGGGTTTGGCTAAGGTCCAGCTGCCTTCACATAGACAGACACACACACATACACACACACTCACACATACACAGAGGGCACACTTAGTCCCCATCTTGGGTGATTACATAGCCTTTCAAACTCATTTACACACACAAGCAGTCAAGCTGAAAACTAATTTGTCCCAACATACACGAAAACAAGGATACGCTCACACACTTTCTCACAGCCACTTGCGTAAACACCGTATCAACAGAGCGAAGATAAGGGGCGGTGGAACAATGTGGGAACAACGCAAACAGACACACACCCTCGCACATGCTCACACACAGTCAGACCATAGCCGTGTCCAATCTCAATTCCGAACAGCGATAAGTGACGGTTATCTGAGATGACAGCTTTGGATTGCGGCATCAAACAATATGAATCTGATGTCACAAGAGGATGCTGCTCCTGTTGTGGAGGTCAGGCTTCAGTCACCTTATGATTCTTGAGGTCCAACGCAGATTCCATTGGATGATAGAAGGGGAAGTTTCCCACTCCCCTTATCCGTACCGCCTAGATTCAGCGCTGCACCCTCAGCCATTAGCTGAGGCAGTACCTGTTTGGTCGGCTAATTACTCATTACAGGAGCTTCGATGGGCGTCTGTGTGTGTGTGTGTGTGTATGTGTGTGCCAACAGATGCAAACACACTCCAGCACACACTCAGCAGGATGGAGGCTGCTGTCGTCTGAGCATCCACGTAAGGCGCTGGGGGAATGAAGACAAACTACTGCTGTGATGTATAGACAGCCGTTCGTATGTGTGTGTGTGTGTGTGTGTGTGTGTGTGTGTGTGTGTGTGTGTGTGTCTAGCAAACGCACAGACAGACAGGCAGGCGGACAGACAGACAGACAGCTCTCCAGTTGTTGTGTCCCAGAGATGGGTCCCCGGGCCATCTGACACCTCTTCCTGTTTGGACATCAGGCCCCCGAGGACACACACAGCTGGGGACGGGACAAAGCGAGCTCCCTCTTGCTGCATCCACACACACACACACACAGTGTCACCAATAAGGTCCCATATATCAGCCTTATTGGTGACACATTCTCCTTTTCATGTGTAACTAGCAGCCCATGGTCACATGAAAGAGCTAACAGCAGCTGTGAGGAACACACAGAGGAGCATCTGTATCTACGCATGGCTGTGTGAGTATGTGAGTATGTAAGTGTGTGTGTGTGTGTGCGTGTGTGTGTGCGCGCATGTGCTTGTCAGTTCATTCGGAGCCAAACAAGTTTCTTCTGACATCACCTTGTCATCTCTGTGAAACTACAGTATCCAGAAAATGACTGTGACAGAAGAAAAAAATGCAACGAATCAGTGTAAAACCACAGCTGCAGCAGCTCTGAGCAGAATGAGTCAACTGTCACAGAGTAAAGAGACAAAAAAAAAAACAACAAAAAAAAGACGAAGCAAGGTCTCACACCTGCTTTTGTTTGGAGCAGTTGTATCAAAATGAGTTTTTTTTTTTTCTTTTATCGGTTTTAGTTTGGGAAGTAAGAATGTGAGAATCGAGTCTATTGGAAATACCCAAATACCAGCAATCATAAATGGTAAACTTTGTGCCAAAAGGCAGAACAAATCCCAATCCGCATACTTAAACTGACTTTTGTCTCAGGCCTATTTTCAAGGTTTGTCCTCCAGCCACTGGCTTAAATTAAGAGAAACCTCGTAACGCCACAATGTATGATGATATTTCAGAACACATTTTTAGTTTCAACATGAAAATGTCTGTCGCTGCCCAAAGTGAGGTTAAAATGCCACTTAAACAGCAAATTCACAGTGAATGGACTTGAGTTTATAAAGCGCTTTTCTTGTCTACCGACAACTTAAAGCAATTTACAACACTTGTCGCACTCACCCATTGAAACACACATTCATACAATCACTTGTTAGGAGCAGTACAGTGCTTCCTATCCAAGGTGCCCCACACTCGTCTGATGGAACAGCCTGCGGAAGTCATTTGGAGTTCAGTATCTGGCCCAAGGACACTTTAAAGTGCACCGACCTTCAGATTAGTGGATGACCCGCTCTACCTCCTGAGCCACAGCCGCCACAGACTGCTGTGCTAACCCGCGCCTTACAAGAGTAAGTCGCGCACAGGCCACACACGTTCTGGTTTCTGCAGGTTAATTATTTATTTAATCCCACAGTAGATTTGTAGCTCTAGTGTACGGCTCAGTGTCTGTGGCCAAGTTTGGGTTAATGTTTGGGTATAGCACGGGAGCCCGCAAACAAAACTGTCGGAGGAACTTCCTGGTGAAAAGTGACCATTCTTGCTAAGACCCGCCCTACTCTGCCTCCGATTGGTTAAGTTGACTCACCCAGAGAGACTCGCAAAAACGGAAGTGCAAAATACGTGATTCATGCTGACCTCAGAGTTCCAGGAAGGTCCGAGCTGGCATGTGCTATGTTTGGCAATTCATAGTTAATATATGATTTACTGGTCAATGTATTTATAGTACTGGGCTGCTAGTATTTTCAGCTAACTTTTCACTGCTGAGTGGCTCCACGATACCACCATTGGTTTGCCATGCAAGGTGCGGACAAGCACATCAGGAGCACCTTGTCATGCAGACCAAGGGGATCGAACCAGCAACATTCCGATGACAAGACGTTGGGTCTGCCCCTGAGCTGCAGCTGCCCCTCAGGCTTACAAAGGCAACCAATCCTCAGTCTTAGCAAGAACAGCAGCGGGATCCAACAATCACACCTTGACACTCAGCAGGTGAGCTCACTGCTGCAGGTGGAAGTTGGTTCGGCTCTGGTGCAGACCTACTGGGTGCTTACCAGCTGCCCAATAGCCACAATCCTTGCCTCGGTTTTCTTTTTTGCTACTCCTTCTCCTTGATAATCACATATGGATGTAATGTTAATGTGTCCAAATACTTTTGGCCACATGCTGCATGAAACTCTATCGGTTGCAAACCTTGCGACTGGCCATCCCCTGATCCATAAAGGTAATGTTTGCGAGTGCTTAAGTGGTGCAGTGTCACTCTGAAAATCTTCTACACTGTAGCTACAGTAAAAAAAGGACAGAGAAAAGCAAAAGGATTTGCAGTAGAAAGTGTCAGTTGCAGTGTCGTTTACTCCCCAGGCCTACAGATTGATTCATTTGTTTTGAGCCCGGTTCTCTTTCTTCATCTCTGTCTGCAACGGAACCACCAAAATAATCAGTGTAGGAAGGTGAATCTGGTGCTTCAGCGAGGGGCAATGTGGGGGCCCTTTGTGAAGCTCTCGCTGGTCCACTACTCACATAAAATCTTTGCCTAGTGTTGCTTCAGGAATATATGACCCCTTAAGATGCCTGTCTAGATTTTTACAACAGCATTTCCCCCCGTGCTCTTGTGTCAGCAAGCCTCGATGCGGCTGTAGCCCCGGGCACTTTAACATTTAGCAAGGCGTAGCATTTTTATCCCAGCCACACGAGGCCTGATAAGAGGCAAGACATGCGCTGCATTAGTGTGGCATCTTAGCCAGCCATGCTAGTAATTCCTGCTTTGATATGAGCGAACCTGAGGAAGGGCGAGGGAAATATCTTAGCCAGCCATGCCGGTTAAGCTAGCCTTGATACGGGACTAGACGTGTGTGGGAGATAGCGGCAGGAGCAGAGAGACTCCTCTCCTCATCTCTGGGCAGCAGGATTAGAATGTTTACCCACTAATGTCTTTAGCTACGCCGAGGCAGGAAACACACACAAAATCACACACGGAGTGGGTACTGTACAAGCAAACGTGGACGGAAGAGAGGACATGTGTTGCGCATTCATAATCTCACATATATGTCACATGCACACACACACGCACGCACTCATATACATCCAGTACATTCAGCTGGCCTGGCGTTGCTTTGTGTGTTTGTGGGTGCTGAGGTCTGCACCCATCTGCTCCTTGTGTGTGTGTAATCTGCCTCAGACAGGCTACGGCGCTTAAAGGGGCCAGACTGCAAACACTGCACTGGGATGAGACACCTGCCACGGGGCTAAGACCAGAGCCCTGACGCACAAACACACCCAGATGGAGAGGGCCACAGTTACCACGGACAAAGCGGTCGCTCAACGACAGCCCGAGCGCCGTGACATTTCAGGTGTTTTCGTAGCGTTTAAAGCCGCGCCGTCGTTCAGACTCGCCGTGTGGATTATTTTTTTCCGTCCCATCGGTCCTAATTGGTTGGTATTAATCGTCCAAGGAGGAGGCACTTTTGACATTTCTATCAAACTACAGTGTTCATAACGCTCGTGGTGAGGAGGGAAAAAAAAATAAAAACTCTCCACTTATCCTCGTCTTGAAGTCTAGCTTTGAGCATCTGCTGTCAGAGTGTCACGTCTGAATTTAGCAAATGCCCAGGCACGAGGTGGCTGCGTTCTAAATGCCCAATGCTCAAAGGAGTGTCTGTCGTGCCGCGGCTCGGCGTGCCAAATCAGAGCTGGCTAGGAGCTCCCTATAGGCGAACAGATGGCCATTACTATCATTTATAACTTATTAGGGCCTATAATCCTACCTGCGTCAAACACGCCCCGACGCTTAGGGCTGGCTCTCTTTTTTTTTTTTTTCCTCTCTTTTTATTTTTTTCCCCTCCCCTCCGCCTCATTTAAAAACTGTTTTATGTGCCAGAAAAGTCCATCATCACGATTTTTCTCTGTCTCTCCATCTCTCTCCGTATTTTTAATCTGCAGCCTGCGTGGTCGACACATATGTGGAGGGATAATATGATATAGGGTTATTGCTCCTTTAAATCAACAGTCAACAGATTGCCCCCGCGATGGTGTAGAGCTGGAAGCTGACAGTACTGGACGGAAAAACGCAGACGCAACATGCGGCGTACGGTCATTTTTCACCAACTGTAAGGGACAGTTGTACACAATAATATTTATTTTCATAACACTGCGCTGTTTTCGCCTGTATATTGCAATCATATAGCAACAATCAACAGTTCTTCATAGGAAATCATATGCTGCGAGCCTATGTTATTGACTGCGCTCCCGGCATCCCGGCATTGTACGCGCACATTCATATATAATGAAATGATGATGGTGTGCCACAGTGATAATTCGCATTCTGCTTGGTATCTGCGTCCTAACAAAGTCCTTTCTCCTACTTTGTCAGTCTCTCAGTCTGGCTCCACGGAGGCAATCGTCAGTGATGCCTCACATTCACCACCCAAGCAGGTGTGGGCATTGACGTTTCTGCTGTGAACAGGCTGCATCTGTCATGTGGCAAAGCAGAAATAGCTCCAATCAATGTCCCCCTCGGACACACACACACACACACACACACACACACACATACACATGCTACACTCGCTCACACCCCCGGCACCGCTGTTCTCCAGCAAACCAGGATCTGTGTGGAGCAATCATTGTAAATCAGAGCGGCCAGCACAGCGAGGGCCGATCGATCAGCCCGTCTCGAGCGGAGAGTCGAGGTGGCCGCCGCATCCTCTTTGATCCTCGCTCGGACTTCAAAAAACATCGCAACCTAGCGGAGGCCAGAGAGAGATCCCGCAACCTTTGACTCCCATCTGTCACCATTTTGCAGCAGCTACTTTGTTGCAGCCATTTTGTGTCCCTGCCATTTAGCACTCTATTGAGCTTCGGCTGGGGATGCCAAATGGCACATGTGAAAACCCCGCCCGCCCGCCCACCCCACCCCATCATTTGTGACCGTTTGGAAGACAGACAAATAGATGGGCAGACACGCAGGCAGACAGAGAGACAGAAGGAAGGCAGATGACTGGCTTTGATGGGCTTTATGGGGATGTGTGTGGAAAGACAGACAGACAAATGTGTGTCGGCAAACAGACAGACAGATAGACGGACAGAAGGTATATATACATGTGTGTTTGTGCGCACGCGCATGTGTATATACGTGTGCGAATGTGGTGTGTGTGTGTGTGTGTGTGTGTGTGTGTTTGTGTGAGCGGATGTCAGACCAGGTTGTGTGTTCCTGCAGTGGCAGAGATGAGAGGGAGAGAACAGGAAGCTGCTCTCCTGGAGACAGATGGACTGCCATGCTGTGGACACACACACATACACACACACACACACACACACACACACACACGGAGAGTGACACACAACAGTACAGCCAGCATGAGAACATATCAGAGCACGACTGCTGAAAACAGAAAAACACATCAACATGCTAGCCTAAACAGGCGTCGAGGACACACACACGTAGCGCGTTCGAGGGACAACGGATAAAAGACGAGCACAAAACTGGGCACGCCAAAGTTCGCGTCGAATGACATCACGGGCGCTCGCCGAGTCGGTCGCCTCGAATCTACAGAGAACTTCTTCCCGTGGCTTATTCAAGTGAGCCTTGCCTGCCTGATTCATAGCAAGTTTCTCTGCATAAAAACTTAGCTACACGCCTAAATTGTAAAACCCACTACGAAAACAGCGAGACGCATAGTGACGAGCATACATGACACGCTGACGCTCAGAACAGGTGTTAATCCTGCCAGCCTCAGGTATGTGGTGACAACCTTCTCACACCCAACTTGAGAGCTCTGGCGGATCTAGGCTACGCCAGGTTGTCACACAGGATGTGTTTTGCGCACACACACACACATACACACACACACACACACATACGGACACTTTCTGCTTCTTCCCTTCACTGTTCCCCGTGATTCATTTGAACAGAGACACACAGGAAAAAGGAAGGGAACAAGAGCAGTGAGGGAGGCGAAGATGAGAGCCCGCACAGACAGCGACTCCAGCAGCGACAACAGCAGTATCACACCGTGTGTTTGGGTGTTTCTGCGAGTGTCTGCGAACGTGTGTGTGTGCCCGGGCGCGTGTGTTAGGTGTGTTTCACAGGATTGCCAACACATCTCCTCGCAGCGAGAGCCCTATAGGAACAGAGACATCTGTGGAGTGAAAGGACGCCAGCTTGCGCGGCCGTCTCTGGAGAAAGAAGGGGATGGGAGGAGGAGAGGAGTAGGAAGAGGAAGGGGAACGGGCAGGAGGATGGAGGAGAGTCGGCGAATGGGGGGGGGGCCGAACCTTGTCTGTCAGCCGATAATTAGAGGAGGAGTCCTGTATAGTTGAGACAGAGATGAAAATGTTTCATCCGAACAAGTTGCTCGATGGAGAAGTGTTTCGTTAGTTCTAGGATTTTTCAGGGAGTAAGTCGAAATCAAGTATCCTTATTTTACAATATATAAATTTCCACATTAAATATATTTTCCCATTAATTGATTAGTTTGCATCACTTGTACAGAAAAAAAAATCACTTATTTCTCAATATCAACGTTCATTCAACATTCCTTGATGTCTTTCTCCTGGCTCAACCCTATTAAGTTGATGATGAGTGAGCCGAGCAGTAATTGGAAGTGATTTCAAGGTGATTCACTTCTCTATGATGACTATAAACCCTCATGCAATAAAGTAGTAGGGATGAATTTATTTGAGCAAGAGCTGTTGTACAGGACAGAAAGCACCTCAGTGGGGAAAAAAAAAAGTGCCCTCAACGAAATATCAGCGGATCGGCAAATAGGTATTGGAGACACCGGCCTTCTTCAACAATTCATCCATAACCCTGCAGCCAGGGACATTCACTGCAAATGGAGTTGATGACAATACAAGCAAATGTCCTCCTTGTGTGTGCAAGCAAGTGCACTCAAGCAGATGTGCACCACAGACCTTGGGGGTATAAGCCAGGGAACAGGACACAGGTGCACCTGCTCTCTGCTCTCAATGAAAGGTCAGCCAAAATCAGAGGGGGGGGTGCAACCTTCCAGTGTTTACGAGCCAGTTGAAAAAGCTGAGAGTGTGAGAGAGTGGATTTAAAGCCTGAGTATGTACAGTAAATATCTAATAAGATTTGCGGAATCGTCACCACAGCCAGTTCCCCCAGCAGCTCAAATTTCTTTCTGTAACTATCTCTTTTTTTTTCCCTTTTTTTTCTAAACAGCCATCATTGCCACACGTGGCTCAGTGCCGGTTGCCAAAGTGCATTTCCAGCGATCTGAGCAGGTATACAGGAGAAAACATGTGCAGCCGGACCAGTGCCAGAAGAGACAGAAGGTCTGCAATGATGTTTCACTACATAGATTATGCAGATACCGCGGTCAGAACGAGGAACAGACAGAGAGCGGGGTGGGGTGGAGGGGGGGGACAGGGAGAGAGGGAGAAAGGGAACACGAGGAAACGGGCAGGGAGAGACGGAGAGAGCGGCGGCGGCAAACAAACACAGACAGAAAGAGAGGAGCGATGGGAGAGAGCACAGAGAAATGGAGCAAGTGTAAGCATGAGAGGGAGGACATGAGAGACAGAGAGAGGGAAGTGAAGCAGGGAGGGGTGTGTGTGTGTGTGTGTGTGTGTGTGTGTGTGTGTGTGTGTGTGTGTGTGTGCAGGCTACAGCTGGCAGAGGGATTCCCAGAGCCAACTGCCAGTGTAGTGGAGCTCCTTAACAACTTCACAGGACTCTCAGAAAGGAGCTTTAAAGTGGCCACATGGCCTGGCCAGCACAGCAGAGCAGAGCAGCAGGCTTTACTGGGGCTCTGCACACACACACACACACACACACACACATTCATGCACAAGCATTCATACACACACAAGCTCAAACAAGACTCAGCCCGCCAGCTGCTGACAGGGACAAGAGTGTCCAGAGCGATAAATCTGTGAGCATGTGTGTGTGTGTGTGTGTGTGTGTGTGTGTGTGAGGGAGCGGGGTTAGGAATGAAATAGCAAAAGAGCAAAAAGCCTCTTCTAGCTTTCCGTGCTACACAGGAGTCGCGGTATAGGATAACAGCCGCAGATTTGCATGAAAATATGAAGTCACCGATATTCGCCTCACCCGCTCCTGCAAACACTGGCGTCTGCTCATAAGCTGCCTCTTTGCACAAAACAGAAACATAAATTCCTACAACTGCCCTCCTCCTTCTCCACCTCCTCCTCCCCCCACCTCCTCCTCCTCCTCTGTACCTGCAGTACGCCTCCAGGAGTGAAAACATGTGGTACACGCTGCTCGAGCAAAGCAGCTTTGCTTTTTTTCCGCCGTTTGATTCCTCCGATAACAGCGAGCGGCGGCTGATCATCAAATGTTTTGCGGCGAGTTAAGCCTCCTAATTTCAGAATCGCCGCCTGATCCTTGAAATGCCAGTGCTTGGTGCAAAGTAGGAATTGGTTCCTTTCTCTCTCTCTTTTTTTGTGCCCCATTCATATGCTCGATAATCATTATCCCTCTTTTGAGCTCAACTTTGAGGAAGGGATGGAGGGGATGGAGGGGCCGGGGGGGGGCTGTGGGTGGATGAGATGCCATCACACACCCTAACTCTGTGTGTGGTGGGACAAGTATCTCCCTCTCTTGATTTTTTTTTTCCCTCCCAAACATCTACGAGACGCTGGTCCATCTGGATCAGCGAAGTTATATTTTCCAGGGGTTGTTCGGCGACAAAGGTTTTTCAGCCGGGATCGCGGTCTTTCCCTTTTTTCCCACCATCACTATGCTAGACCACCACTACACTAATGGTGGGGCATTAGCATTTCAAGGAGCCTCCATTAAGGAGGGCAAGAAAAGCTGCTCTCAGCGGGGGGAAATCCATTTTGTCCCAGGCTCCAACATCTGCTGCAGCCGTCCCAGCCAGAAGGACGCTCGGATAAAGCCGAAGAGCCCTCTGATTTACTGTAATGACAGACAGACAGATAGACAGGCAGAACGGATGACCATATGCGGAAGCGAGGGAGAAAAAGGAAAAGACAAAAACAACTTCTGTCTCACTGTCTGTCATTTTCTGGTGCTTTCTATGTGCATGTGTCAGTGGCGGCGACGGTGGTGGTGGGGGGGTCATGGGAAAGGCAGGTTGCCAGATTAAGCTCAGCTGTCTGAAATCCTTTACGGCCAAAGTGGTGGGCAAATTAAAAAACGACAAAAAAAAAACAATATCTTAGAAAGAAAACACGGTTATAAGAATGGGAATACGACATCAGTTTAAGAGCAGTGGTGAGGAGACATCTGTGGTCATAATGAGAGAGGCTCGCAGGATGGGTGTCAGCTGCTCCCACATAATGACTACAACCAAAAAGAAGGAGACGAATCAGAAAGAGTGTCAGGGCGGGAGACGGACAGTGGGGACACGGGGGCCTTGATCCCAGCCCCATCTGTCCTGCCTGCTTCTCCTTCATCCTTCCCCTCTACGGCGGTCTCCTGCTTGTTGTGGTCCTAAAACCTACTAAGTCCATCAAGCCCCGAGCAGCACCGAGGTGAGCTGAATCAAACCCCCCCGGGCCAGCTGGGAATTAAAGCTTTTAGCAGACAGACAGAGAGAGAGAAGGGAGAGACATTTCAAAAGTGGGAAAACACCAGCATGGAGTTGAGGTCAAAGCAGCAGACGAATGTGTTTTTTATCTTCATAGTAACTCATGTAACGCAACAGCGCTCTGCCCTTGTAATGACAGAGCACGTCGCAATTACACTGGCCTTTTTTTCCCACCCGAACGGAGCGTCCGTGATGTCACGGCGCCACCGCGCAGACATTTTGGTTCATCCGAGCGGTGCGCGCCTGATAATAGCACACATTCTGCGAGCCGAACACTGCAGAAAATAGCAGCAGACAACCTCTGGGCTGACACAACACAACACCACTGTGATGGATAATCGCTGAACACCATAACAAAACAAAACCAAAAAAAAACTCGCCCCGGCTGATAAACGCCGTATTTTTATGTTTTGTTTTTCGGAGCAGCGTATCTGAATGTCTGGCTGGATATCTGGAGCAAATTCATCTGTCTCCGCTCCGTACCATCTTCGAGGAGTACAGATACAGATACAAGGTGTCCGCTGGAGCTTAAACAGATGGAGGGGCCTCTACTGGGAAGGGCGTTTAAAGAGCTCTCTCCCCTGAAAAAAAGAAAAGAAATAAATAAAACCATCAAACTATGTCTTAACAAGCCACTTATTCTCAAATTCAATCATCAAAATCTTGGTTTCATTTAGAGTCAGATGAATACCTGCTGTTAGGTTATTGTTTCCAGTCCACTTCATAACTGGTGAAAAATATGCTCAAGATTCGACTTGACCTCAGGAAAGTCTTGAAACAATTTGATACGTTTTGGAAACCGCTGAAATTATCTGCTAATTAGCTTTTGGAACATCGTTTTCATCGGTTCTGGGAAAAATATGATTTTAATGTTCCGAATACTAGATTTAAGGAGTTAATTAAGACTTTTTTTTTTCCTTCTCCGAGTGCGCACTCACTCACACACTCACACGCAAGCTGCTCGGTCGGCCCAAACCTAGTCTTGTCGAGTAAAAGGGAGGGAGGGCAATGATGTCATCAAGCCGGGCCGGTGCATCAAATCAGCCGCTGACCCCGGTGATGTCGCCTGCGGTGAGCACCTGGCTGCTTTCACCGCAAGAGAGCCATTACATGTCGGGGAAAGGTGTTTCAGAGCGCTCAGTCATTACACACACACACGTAGAGAGACAGACACAGACACACACACACACACACACACACATACACAAAGAGCCAGCAGCTTGTATGAAACTCCAACTGGACAAAACAATAAAACTTGGAACACGACAATGCATTGGATGGTACAGAAACCTGGTCAATTTGGAGAGCGCTCAGTCTGTCTATCTGTCTGTCTGTCTGTCTGTCTGCAAGTCTGTCTGTCTCTCCAGCCTCAGCTTTTAGCGATGCCACAGCTTTTACGCAGCACCAGCCTGATTGATGCCTTCGACTCTGTGTGGTCCAGACGTAAGTCATCCAGGCCACTTGCTTCACTCTGTTTACTAGTGGGTTACTTCTTGCACACACACACACACACACACACACAGACGTCATCTCTCACTCTGTCTCCACAGGTCTGGTTCCGAGCTCCATCGCTCCTAACAATTATCTTTGGCGTTAGCTCACAGATCGGGCACCTCAGAGTCTGGGGCTGCTACAGACAAAGCGCACACTGGCTTCAAGACGTGTTTACAAGAACTGGGGCTAAAGTGTGCGCGTGTGTGTGTGTGCGCGCACGCGTGCGGTGCAAGTGTGTGTGAGAGAATGTATGAGAAGCAAGAGCAGAAGGCTAGCTTATAGTGTGCTACAGTCAGCAGCACTTTAAAGGAAGGCTTGAAGTGCTCTTCCCTCTACCGGATCATGTCCAGAGTCTACACACAAAGACTCACTACAAACATGCGCACACACACACACGCACACACGCACGCCGCACACACGCACAGAGCCAGATGGACAGCAGTGCTAAGGCTTAGTTTAATGACAAAAGGACCCTCAATCTGGACACGGATTTATCACTCACTTTAAAGTCCATCTGCGAGAAGTTTGGACTGAAAACACAACTGCTCAGTCTCTCTGCCGCTCCTCGGCTTGTGTTTGAGCAACTCAGCGGCTCCCCATCTCGCCTCCCACCCCCCCCCCACCGCGGACGACGCTCGCACACTTTCCCACACAGCGAGCTCCCCACACCTCTCCTGCATCTGCAATGGATCTGAGTGATGAATGTTTGAAGACGAGGGGTGGGTGGGAAAAAAAACAACAACAACCAAAAAAAAAAAAAAAACGAGGGGGGCCGACTCAGATTCACAGCCCGGTGGCGATATCATAGAGGCATGCAACCATAGGCTTTTATTTCCTGGGTTTAGTAGTGTCCAGGGGCCTGCCAGCATGTGGGGTGGGGTGAGGGTGGGGTGAGGGGGAAGCTGGGAGGCAGATAGACAAGAAGAGTGACAGCACGGAGATAGACTAGCTACCTATTTATAGCCCGGGCCATCTGCAGAGCTCCCTCTTGTCTTTGGTCATCCTGTTCACAAAGGCTTGGAGGCAGATTCCAGCAGCCCAGCGCCCAGCCGCTCCATTCACTATTCATTCCAGAGCCGGCAGCACCATATGGATCCGGCCCCACTGCTGGGCCCTGGCCGGCCTGTTTCTCCCTCTCTATCTCTCTCTCTTCAGATTGACGTGGTAATGAAGCCTGGGTGGCTTGCAAAGCGCTCTCCTTTTCTTTTTTCCCCTCGTTCTCCCTGTGTCTTTCCCCTCTTCTCTCTCAAAGGCGCCGGGGCTTGAGCATGACCGGACACCCCCCCTCCTCCTCCTCCTTCCCTCCTGTTCTCTTCCTATTACTCTCCCTCCTCCTCCTCCTCCTCCTCCTCCTCCTCCTCTCTCCTTCTGTCTTTCTTTATACGCAGCCCAGACGCTCTCCTCTCCTCCCTTTACCCACTCTCAGACATTCAAATGGTCTCATTTCATTCCCTGACACCTGCAGAGGGCTAATGTGACCTTAAGTGGCCGATATGTTCCGTTGCCAGTCTCATACACATCTGCATCGCCGTCACCACAGATGAACTACATTCATATGTGTACATATATCAACGCAGCAGTGGATCAAAATGTCATTTCATTAATCATCGGAGTCACATGTCAGCACAAAGATTGGATACTCCCATGCCACATCCTCTTTTTCTCAGCTCACATCCCCTTTCCAGCTTGACCATTTCACTTCAATGAGGCCAAACTGGCTATAAAGCGGAAATGGAATCAGAGGAGGGGATTCCACACAAGGAAACTGTTAATGATGCTACAAAGCGCAGCCCCTTGGGGGGGAAGTAAGAGGACTGTGAAACTAAACCCAAACACAGCTTCTGTCAGCCTCCCTCTGTCCCTCTTGGCCCTTTAGTCTGTGGACAAAAAAAAGGGTTTTTTTTGTTTTGTTTTTTTACAGCCTTGTTAGTTACAGGACTCTAAACTGGTGCACTCCATTTAAGTGTGGTTTTGTGAGTTTTGCAGCTCAAAAGGCAGCTGGGTTACAGGACAAAACTTAGAGCCTTTAAACTGGCAGACTGTTTAAAAGACAAGGTTATATCCTATATATTGTTTTATTGGCAACCAATCACATGAAAAGGCCAAAACCATAAAGTACTCTCTGTGTAACTGATCTACTTTATTATTATTAAAGCTTTTACAGGCTAATAGCTTGTTCCTTTGTACCATACACCCACAGTGTGGTCCATGATCTTATCAGTGAGGCACATTATTGCACTGGGAGATGTCTTCTTTTATCACGATGATGAGAATCAGGATTTATTTCAAGCCAACTCCACATACATTGTCCCACTGCAGTAAATACACCAAATACAAACTACAAAAACACAACCAAATACACTATTTACTCCTGTTTGAGTAACACTTGTTTTTGAGTTGGCTAAAAAAAAAAAAAAGCATTACACTGCCCAGCTGTTGCCCAGTGAATATCTGTAACTTGTTCCTTTCATTCGGCGTTTCATATCGGTTCTCGTGCACATCAAAACGCTCTTGAAAGTTAAAAAAAAGGCCACGCCAACCGAAGCTCTGGTCTCCCACAGAAAACACTGCACCTGCAACGCCTCGTCAGTAGTCACGCCCTGACTTTGTGACATCACACACTACAGACCATGTCACACATTTGTATAATTTAGGCCAAGCGGCTAGTTTGGCACGTAAGAATGGATTTAGCACAGCTGCTCTGTTGCAGTTAGCGGTGCTGGCTCAGGCACGTGCGCACTGACCATCCACAGGAGACCACGGTATTCAAGAGGGAAGCTCTTAAAGAGACAGGACCTCACCCTGCCTAAATGTGAAACATTTTTATCAAAACGTATTTGATTGGGGCAACACGTAAGCTCTGTGTGAAAAGGTGAGATTCCAACCAGGCAGCCCTTTGCCTCCTTTCTGCAATCCTGTTATAATCTCCAGCGGTGCTATCAAATAATAAATGCACAAAAAAAAGCTCAAAAAATGTATTTAATGTTGTGGCTCACTGCACTCGGCAAAGCAATCGCTGCGATTTAAGGATGCGGCAGGGAAGCAATAAACACAAGCTGTCAAACAGGTCGCAGACAAACTCCCAGGTTAATCAGTCTCTTTTGGGAAAGAAAATACAGTCACATTTCAGTTAACAGACCAGCTTGTTGATGAATTATAAAAAACATCATGGGTTCCCTCCCTCTCTGTTGGCCTAAAACCTGCAGGTTCACCTCTCCACTCATTTTTCTTGCCTTGTTTAGCCTTTGACCTTTAATCAGCAAAGTTGCCCCACCCTCAGATCTTTGCAATTCATTTTTGAGAGCACAGTGTCAGCATAACTGATAGAGCGGACGCGAATAGCTCCAAAAACAAGTTAAAGTAAGTATGACTTCTTCTTTAAGACAAGTCACTTTTCTACTGACCTTGCGCATCAGGAAGTATGTCACAATACGAATGTCCACAAAATGAGCAGTCTATTTAATTCGAGACTGTTTTATAAAAAGTAATGGGAACTATAACTCTAATAGACAAAACTTGGCTTTTGTTTCAGTCCCACCTCCCACCATATTTATCAGACTGCGCCAGCGCCAAGAGTCTTACCTGCTAATTGCAGACGGCGAGGCTTTTGTTGTGCTCATATTTTTAGAAGACAGATAATGTTAAAAGTACATCAGTCGTTGGAGGTATCATTCCTCAGCTGTAGCGCGGCGTTCACCTTGGGATCTGCGGAGCCCGAGGCCTAGGCCAGCCTAGTTAACCATGCATGCTGTGCTGGGCCTAACCTAATTAGGTGCCATCCCAATGTCAACACTGCTGCGTTCAGAGCCTGATAAAAGACAAGCCTTTTCTTCCCCTGCTCACACTGTGAAAGGGCTACAAAGAGCCGGGTTAGAGAGACCCTACCATCTGCAAGCTCCGTGTGTGTGTGTTTGCGTGCTCGTGACGCCTTCATTTCGCTTTGAGCTTCCAAAGTTTGCTGCGAAATATAGGAAATAAAGCATCCGCGGGTTTCCGACGCATTCTCCTGAACGGGAAACTGGCAGCGACGGTCTAACTCTCAAATGTAATTTACAGCTGCTCCTGTGAAAAGACTCCCAACGTAATCACTCCCCATCTTACTTACAGCCGCTAATGCACTTCGCACATATACACTGACATACAGCTGTATCTCTTTCAGTGTTGATTTCAAGCCGTGTGTTCTGTGAATCCACTCCCACTTCAAGTCTGTGTGCACTCTAATTTCATACCAATGACTTTCATTTGTGTTTTTCTTTTTTTTTTTTTATTTCACCTCGCACCCCCAGCAAGGAAACACCTCGCACAGAAACCCCAATTAGGGTCGATCAAATATGGCTCCTCAGGCACGGAGGCTCAGGCGCGCACACGCGCACACGCACACACGCACACACGCACACACACTAAGTGTTGCCTTTTTAATGTGTCGTCAAACCATCCGCTAATTCCATTTATACGGATAAAACACTCTCACAAATAGATTACCTGCTACATACGATCCCCTCTTTCACTGTGAAATCGTGGCACGGAGCCACATCCTCCCACTGCTTCGTAGTCCATTAAAATACAGATGAGAGCGTTTTACAGCCTGGGCCAACAGCAACGCCTCCCAGCTAATCCACCAACAAACACAAACATCAGATGAATTATCTGTAATGGAGAGGACTCTGTTCTGGCACCGCTGACGGAGAAATGAAACAAAACATGAGTTTATTTTGGTAAATATTTGGATTTCATTTTGATTCAGCTTTTCATGTACGTAATTAGCTGGCAAATATAGATCTCTATAGAAATCCTTCGCTTTTTTCATCAAGAGGGTGTTGGTGTCTTTAGGTGTGCTTCCAGCAGTTCTTTTCAGAAGTGCTTCATGCGTAAAAAAAAAAAAACTAGATACAGAGGAAAGTTTTTTTTTTTTTTTTTTTTTGCTTCGAGCATTTGAAGAGTTTGTCAACTGCAGCCTCTTTAAAAATGCACTTTCGGAAGAGAAACCAGCTCCATCCATCCGTCTATCCGCGACCACTAGCTCACTTGACAGTTTCACTGGCTCAGGAGCCAAGCAAACAATGCTGCTCTGACAAGCGAATCTCTCCCGTGTCGGAATCTCATCTACTTAAGGCACTATTTATTCAGCACACATCCTTTTAATGCTGAATCTTGGCAACGGCGCATGAAATCCAGCACCTTAATTCCATTAGCTTGTTACTCCAATAAGTCCCAATAATCTAAAGCTAACTGCAACGCATACACAGACGCTGGAAATACACGAGCCATGGCTGCTCCCTCTGGGGTATTTTTAATAACACTAACAGCTTTTAAAGGTTGATTCATTCTGCTGATATCAAAGTAAATGGCCACATTAACCTGCGCTGGCTGGGACAGACTGTAGCTGAGCTGAAATAAAAAAAAAAAAAAATGAAAAAAGAACTGGTGGCAATATGAAACACAGCAGGTTTGGAGGATTTAATGTAATTACATCACAAAGACGTCACAGCTGAGGAAAGTTGTTATTCAGGCGTTTTTTCCTCTCCCACTGCTGCTCAGTTTCCCACCATCCTGAATGAACCGCCATGTGCTTGATCGTGGTCCACACACGGGGCTGAACCTATTGTTGATAAGACACTGAAGCTTCTCTTCAAGTGGGGCTTAGCAAGTGTCGTTCAAAGACTCCACTCCTCGTTTCAAAAAGTGACTCAGATTTTGTTGGCCGGGAGGTGAAGAGGGTCCCCAAAAGATCCAGATGCCCTCGGCGGGAAAGAGCAGATAAATTGTTAAAAGTGAGAGAGGCAGGGGGAGAAAAAAAAAAACCCTGACAGGGCCGAGACAGCGATGGCGGCGCGAGACGGATAATCTGCGAGGAAAAGAGAAAGGGAAGGTGATAGGGATAGTGAGCGCATGCCAAAAGAGAAAGACAGGGGAAAGTCTGCGTTGGTAGGTCTGATCCTATGTGAGCCGATGAGATGGGTGGCGGGTGAGGAGGGGTGAGAGATAAGAGCCAAAGAGGATTAGGGCCGTGAGAACCTTTGTTGTTGTGATCAGTTAAAAGCACTGGCTCTCAGTGATCCACCTGACCACTTCAACGTGCTTACAGCAGCAGATCTGCATGCGAAGGGGATGACAAGACACCTTCAGCTGATCCGCGAGGCCACGTCTGCAGTAGCTCGGGCAGATTTGGATCAATTTGGGCCGCTTTTTGCGTTAAAGTCCCGACAAAGTGCATGAGCCTATGAAATAAAAGAGTCACACTGCAGCGCAGACGGAGAAAACTTTTCGAAAACGCCAATGGATGATTGTCATGTGATCACAGGTTGTGTCCAAAATCCCTCACTAGACACCATATGGCTCATTATATAATGTGTTTACCATATTCTAAAGTTTTCTTTGTGTCGAATCTGAGTTTTTTAAAAAAACTATAGTGGCGTTATCCCAAATCATAAATAGTAGAAATCACTCATATTTCCTTCTGGGACGCGTTTCATCCAGCTGTGGAGGCAAACTGTGTGTAGCAGAGGGCCTGAGCACTCACCTGGGGCTCCGGGTTGGGCTGCACCCATCCCACAAGAAACTGAGATACACAGTTTTTACTTGCATTACTATAAACATGGGATATTGGCAGGAGCACAGTGGGAGAAAAGGTTCAACATAGGTCGAAGGTTCACAGGTAGGCCTACAAACAAGCAGGGCAAAAAAGTTGAATTTAAACATGAAATGAAGGAAGTGACCTACAAAGTCCTCTGATCTGCCAACATGAGGGCCAGTGAGGTCGCAACCTTTCTGTTTTTTAACTGGGAATTCGGAGGGTTTTGCCGGCTGAGGGAGAATTTACGCTTGTTTCGTTGGTAAGCGGGTAGCGTACAGTGAGTTTTAGGAACTTTCCCACAGAAACCTGCTATCTGATGCAATGAGAACAGTGAGAGTGAAAAACAAAACAACGAGCTACGAGACATTGAAATTAGCGTGCCACGTGATACCAATGTGCAGAGTTGTTTTCACGTCAAAGCAGCCATTGTTAGTATGAACAAATCCCGCAGTTTAAAATCGGACACTGATTTCAGGTCAACACAGTAAATTCCGGTGTGATGATTTTCCCACCAGAATTTTATTTCTGGCAGTGTTGGGAAATAAATACCTTATTTTATGGCTCCACTAACTTTCTGGAAAGAATTCCGTAATCTGGCACCGATTGCGGGCAGAGTAGCAAAAAAAAACATCTGAGGCAGTTATTTGACCTTAAACCTGCGGTGTGGAACTTTTGTCTCCAATACACAAATACTGTCAATGTGCTCATAACACCATAGGCACCACAAAGCTTCTGTATGCTCTACTGCTGTAGATGATCACACTTCATCTCCGGGACCGTACAGGACTGTAACCAAGATTTTAGATGTACTGAGGTCATTAGTTAAGGTCCCCCCCCCAAAGGGCACCGTGGATGAATATATACAGAGCGATTTCTCTGGTGCTGTTTTAAGGCTCGATCAACACTGTGTGAGCTCATTTGGCAAGGGCTTCGCTATAACTGAAGTCCATCTATATGTAAAATTCCCACGTGTTGATTTCCAGAAAATGTCCTTGATTGAAATCCTGCACACTGTTCATCACCCACACTCACTATATTTGTAACATTTCAGCTCTAAAACATAAATAGATCAAATGAAAGTGATCAAAGTAGTCAGGGTTTTTTGGTTTTTTTTTTGATCTGACATACTTCACTAGGACTTTCTGACGTGGGAGAGCTTTGTAGGTTTTGTTGCCTGCAGAGGAATTTTCTGCCCTATTCAATTAAATGACAAGAGATTCACATAATTAAAACAATCTGAAGGCTTCCATTGTGGTGTCTGGTGGGGGTGGGGGGCGGGGCCTCAGGGGGACTTCAACTCTGAATCCGTTTCTAAAACCCTGGTTACAGCCCTGTGCTCGACATAGAATTTCTATTACTGGTAAAATAGTGAATGACGCAGCAAAGCGAGTGACTTTGGACTCCATCTCATTGACATGTTATCCAGTTTGGAGTGTCTGGACTTGCTGGTGCACTATATTTTTCACACGTGCTCTGTAAACAATAAATAACGCTTCAAAGACAGTGGAAAGCATCTTGGCAGTAAACGGTGTTAGGCTGCTGGCTTAGAATAGAAAAGATTCAAGTGTTTTTTCTGTCGTTTTGGCTTCTCGGCGTGGACGGAAGATTTTTTTTACAAAGTGATCAGAAAAGGCCTGGTGGAATTGAAAAAATGACATTCTCTCCAGGAGTCTGACAATTCTTTAGCTTGGCCGTGTTTATTAAAGGCCCAACAGAGGCACCAATACGACAATTTCCTGCACACGTGTCACACCTGAGTACGCGCGTTACGGCAGTACCCAGCAGCTCGTACCCCACTGCTGCAGCCGTCCTCTCAAACACCGGACACATAATTTACCCCTGTAGAAGCAACACGAGCATGGGTGGTCAGAGGTGGCACCTGAGACATTGCGATGAATCAGCCAGGACGGAGCTGTTCTCTCTGCTTTCACACAGAGGAGTGTGTTTCCTACATTAACTCTCCCTTCCCCCTGCGCTGTATAAATATACAAAGATTGAGTAAGAGCGAGATGACTGTGGTCAGATGGTTTGAGGTTATAAGGGAAGTGGGTTCTGCTGCGACAAAGAGATACAGCAGAAGGAAACAGACTTCTGCTTCGTCCAAAACGTTGATCTCCCGTGTTCCTGATTTGTCCTGTCTGACCGGGTTGAGGGGGTCACAGTGGTGGATAGTGAGCCCTAAACGTAGCCAGTAAATATGCCAGCGCAAGTCCTTACTGAGAGGAGATCCACGACATCCTGACACTTGAGGGTAGAGGTTAGCTGTTAGTACATATCCACACTCACAAAAAACATTCATGAAGTTTGGTTCAACAGTTAATTCATGTTAAGTCGTCTGAAAATGTGACCTTAGACATACAAACAGTGATTGTAATATTTGGTTAAATGTTCCTTGGCAATTTTCACCTCAGTTAGGTGAGTTTGGTGTAAAACGTCCACTTTTTCTGACCCCTTTATGGTCTTTTCATCCACTTTGTTAAAGAAAGACATTAAAAGGTCCTTTGAGAGCTGAGGTCTGCTGATGGAAGTCATGTGAAAGCTACTAAATTGACCCGGTGGTCAAGAATGGACTTTCAATTTCATCAGATTTATCATAATTTTAACTAAACCGTGTTACACATAACAGTGCAGTCACTCTTTGCTTCCATAACAGGCTAACACAATCTTATTTTTGATCTTGAAACCAAAAATGAATAACTGCGAAGGCAGCGGTGATCAAAGGCGCACAGAGGGGTGAGGTTCCCTGAAATTGAATCCAACTTGAGAGTTGGACCGTTGGACGCACACAAAACCATTTCACCACAGAATCCAAGAAGTCTCGGGCTGAGGTGGTATCAGAAGTTAGTTTCAGGTCTCGCATACATTCTCAATTCCCCTCGGAATAGAGGAACCTGACCGCCTGCGCCCTGGGATTGAAAGGACACCCAGCTTCATCAGTTTACACACCGAAGCTTCAGTTGGAGCTGACGAGCGAAGGCCCGGTGAAGTGACATTGAATTGTTGCTGCACCTGTTACATCTCCACAGCAACTGACTCAGTGGTCGTTAACACGAGTGGTAACGCCGATAATTTTCTGCAACCCAACTCGGTGACAGATAAAACTTAACTCCTCGTTCACCACGCAGACACCAGCTAACCTCCGTTCTCCCCGCCGCATTAAAATCAAATCTGATTCCAACAATCATGGCCTGACAGCGCGTGCGTCTGGAAACCACACTGTCATACTCCCCGTGCAAAAGTGGAGATATGCAGATATCTGATTACTAGGGTACAGACTGCTAGCTGCAGTGACAGCTGTGCCGCAGTGATAGGTGGGCGACACAGCAATGTTAACGTGTGATTGTATGCCAACGGGCAATATTGCCCAAAAGTTAAACTGCAGCCAACTTTTCCACGCTGCCAACTGGTTGGTGGTTATCACGCTGGCCAAAAGATCCGAGCGGTTCAACTCGAAGAGAAAATAAGTGCTTTTTTGACAACTTCAGATGCTCGAGTTCTATAGTAACAAGGTATGGCGTAATATAGAATTCAAAGCCTCAGCTGTCCACCTCCATCATCTCCCTCCTGTCACATCTCCTGCAGCCAGCTGTGCGTGGTGGAGGAGTGGTGTGTGCAGGGCAGGGGAGGGCCGGCCTCCCGGGAGGCTTGGAGTGGCCACTCAACGACCAGCCTGGAAGCCACTCGGGCAGCCATGGTGCCTTTGTCTCCCAGTCCAATCTGGCCACCTCATCACTACCATCCATCTCTCCCAAAGCTTCCTGCCCGCCCGTGCGCCTGCTGCAGCCTCTCACGTTACAATAGAGCCAGGCCTCGATGGCTGTTGCTCAGAGAGCAGAGAGAGTCCCATCTGGACCACAGGAGAGACTGAAGAGGCAGGAGGTGGACAGAGAGGAGGACAGAGCAGATGTGTTTTACTCAAGGCCAAAGACGGGTTAAATCAGAGCCACTCTCCACCTGGGTGCATTGGTTTTCATTTTCTAGAGAAAGAATGAAAAAAAAAAACTAATTGGTAACAGATGAATTCTTGCTAAATGTTGGATTGTTGCACGCTTATTTCAGACTGACGAGGCTGTGAACGGTCACTGACTGGAAAGCTTTCACACAACTTTGCTTTGTCACGTTTTGATTTGAATATCGACGATGGCATGCAACAGAGTACATTTACTAAAGTAGTGTACTGAAGTACATCCTGCGGCAACTGTAGCTCCTGTATTTCCAGTTTCTGCTAGTTTATACTTCCTCTCCACTACAATTCAGAGACAAATATTGGACTTTTACTCCACTACATTCATCCGATAACTTTAGTTACTAGTAACTTTTCAGATCAGACGCTGCATTTTTCTCTATTCTCAGTGCTGTATCGTAGGCAAGCGGACGTGTTTCAGTTTCTTGAAGATGTTTCACCTCTCATCCAAGAGGCCTCTTCAGTTCTAACTAACCAGAAGGTCTTTTACAGGCTTCTGTCTGGGTGTGTCCTTATGGAGTCCTTACACGTGTGAGCTCTGATTTTCAGGGCCACTTGTGGGTCGTTGACCGATGTGCATGAGAGGTGAAACGTCCTCAAGAACCTGAAACAAGTCCATTTGCCTTCCATACAGCACTTAGAATTACCATGACCTGGATTACTGAGAGCCTTCATCAAGAAATGTTTATCTATGTTTACTCAAGTACTGTACTTTTCTGGGGTACTTCTGCATTTTTTTGCTACTAAATGCTACACCTTGGAGGCAAATGTTGTCCTCTCTACATTATTTAGACTACAATTATTTGATAACATTAGTCACTAATTCAAAAACACTGAGTCCGATAAAAAAAAAAAAAGAGGGAAATGCTGAATATCAAATCTGACAATAGGCCAGGCTGATGACTGGTCAACCCACAGTACACGGTATATACAAGTATGTAAATATATCTGTAGTTTACTTGTACTTATACTTTTGATACTTAAGTACATTTCATATCAGACACAGAGCTCAAGTTGGAGCTGGATAATGTCTAGGTTTTTGTCCATTTTAAATGAAAAATGCCCAAATTCTGTGGTAAGTGCTTCTTAAATATGAGGATATCCCATTTGTGTTTGTCATATATAATAGTATAAATTAAATAGCTTCAGGTTTTGGAGCATCGGTGGACAAAAACAAGAAATCTAAAGATGTTTTTTATTGTTTTTTACTGTTCTCTGACAATATAAAGACAGCAGATAGACTAATTACTATAACGAATAATAGATCATGGAATTTATTTAATGTACTTTTTGACATTTTTTGCAAAATCAGGCTGCATTGCACGCGCTTTAAGATGCACCAGCATATGCACTACCAGATCAGGTATTTGGTGTTACAGATCATAGTTCACCCCCCTCCTCTTTTCTTTTGTTTCGTGTTTGCTCGTGGCGCTGCAGCAGTTTGGGGGTGTTACAGACCACGCCCCCCGCAGGGTCGACGCTGCTACAAGAGTCCCCGCGCCACCAGATGTGTACACTGTTCCACGCGACAGGCGCGTGGCAGCCCAGGAGAGGGAGAGAGAGCGCGAGACTTCTCTGTGCTCCGGGACGATGGAGAGCGGCCGATTATTTGCGATAATTCGACTTATTCCGAGGGACACGGACGGTGAAAGAGAAAGAAATCAGATCAGAAAATCAAGGCAGGGAGTTTAGAATAAGTTTTTTTAAAAATCAGATTTTTACTTTTCAAATGACGTCGGTGTTTGCTCCGTGCTGTCAGAGCGACTTTTTTTAATGCGCTTTTTTTTTCTTTTTCTTTTTTAATCGTCGTCGTTGTTTCTCACTATTAGACTGAAACCGTTTCCAGATAGTCGAGATGTGCGGTGTTTTGTCGTTTAACTTGCTGACTTGCTGTCATTCTGTGATGGAAGTCTTCACCCTCAGCTGCGATTGGACTTTTAACTTACAAAATAATAATAATAGTAGTAGGTATTTTCTTTCGTAAAACAATTCCGGAAAAAAGTTGGTTAATTGTTTCAGATCATTTCTGATATTAATTGGAGGACAGTGTAGCTGCAGGGCGGAGGAGCAACAAGTCGACCGGAGCGCAGACAGTCCGACGCCGGGGCTGCAGGGCGCACTCCTCCCGGCTGGCAGCTCCGCTTTGTTTTTCCGAACCTTATCTCCTGAACCCAAACTAATAGGTTTGTGACCTTCGCTGCGGCTGAGGAATGCCTTTGATTCTCGGAGGGGGGGCAAGAGAAACTTTTTCGAGAAACAAAAAAAAAGAAAGAAAAAAAAAAAGAGGTGACTAGTCCTCCGCTTGTGCGTTGGGCTGCGTGGGAAAAGTTGGGGTTGTTTGGTCCAAAAGAAATCTCGCCCGTGACGTGACGTCAGCATGCGAGGCGATTCACAAGACCGTTCATCCGACAGCATCGACAAAGGGTCACATGTAGCAGAGGGGTGGTCATCACACTGCCAACATCTGGAGTATGAAACATGCCTTCCTGTCAGATGGGTTAAAGGGGCACTATGTCAGTTTGGAGAATGAATCCAAACTCTGATTTATTTATTTATTTATTTCATATTTACAGTATTAAAGAGGTAACACTACAAACTCAGAAATGTTGATGTTCTTCCTGTAAGCGAGTAAACCAGCTGCTCTCAGAGGGAAACAGGGTCCCCAGAAAGCTGTTTGGTGGCAGGGTCCGCCAATTATAAACAGAATGAAACAGCACGGAATAGTGTCACTCTTTAAAGGTTAGATTGTTTATTCAGTCGTGGAATGAGAGTTTGTTTTATTCAGTGTGTTTAGCCATTAAAAAGATCTACATAGTGCACCTTGAAACTACAGTGTAGTGACTCAGAACGAGAAGAAGAGTACAAACTACATTAAACTTGGGTTGAACTCCAGTTAAGTGTTCTTTTTATTGTCAACCTGACAATAAAAAGAACATTTTTCATGCCCAAACTGACTGATGGGGGTTAAAAAAAAAAGGATCTAGATAAAGATGCCTTTACATTGGCACCATAAAATCAAGATTATGACTAGTAATAAATAAATGAAGCACTCAGATCCTCTACCTCACTAAATCATTATTCCGCTTAAAATACCAAAAGCACTCATAAAGCAGAAAACGGCCCCTGTGGATGTCACACCACGGCTTTCATATATTTTATTAATAGATTCTTATTACTAATACATTAGGGCGTAGGCCTCTGTAAAATTTTACTGTTGTGCAACAAACGGGTGGAGGTGGAGTTCAGTTTAACAAGTGCTCAACAGCGCGTTATATTTTACAAGATCATCATATTCTGTGAAGTGACAGGAGACAGTCTGTTGGAGGATGACTGGGTGAAAAGCAGCTGACTGTTGTCCTCTGAACTGTAAGCAGACCTGTGATGACATTCTCAAGTAGAGTACAAGTATCCGATTACTATATAATACTGAGTAAATACGCCGGCCACCACTGAAGAAGTAACCCGCAGCGACCCAGTTAAACCCTGTCCGAGGCGTTCGGAACTTCCCCGGTTCGGTCCCGGGTCGATCAGCTGAGTACCCCCTCTGATTGACAACCCCGAAACCCCATCTCCATGGAAACCGCCTCAGCGGCGCCGCGAGGGCTGGCTCGAGGGCTGCTGTGAATGGGGTGACGTCACGGCGCCGGCGCCAGAGAGTCTGCTCCAAAGACGGAGCGAGAGAGGGGAGAAACAGGGAAGAAGAGAGAGAGAGGAGAGGAGAGAGGAGAGGAGAGGCAGGAGTGAGGCTGCCGCTGCCGCCGCTGCTGCTGCCGCTGGAGGAGGAGGGAGAGGAGGAGGTTCGCTCGGCTTTGCACCGACGTGCTCTTGCGCCACTTCATCACCTGCCTGTCAGGCATCAGTCAGGGGTGTCGTGCGAAATGTACACAGCTGTGGCGGCGAAAGGAAGACGGGGAGAAAATGGAAAAATCCGATTGCACCAGATGTGGACACAGACTGCAGGAGCTCCAGATTATATTAGAGATGCATAAAAATGGGGGGGAAAAAAGCGTCAGACAGCTGAAGGAGAAGGTGTCCGCGCCTGCTGAATAGAACAGTCACACAGATGGTGATTTTTTTTTCTTGTGTGTGTATGTTATGTGTGAGTGTGTATGTGTGTGAAATACTGCAAAACATTTAACTGACAAAACGAGCAATATATAGATTGTTTAATGCTCGGAACAACTTTCTGTCTCTGCGCACAACAATAATCCAAAGAAGAGCTCGCATGTGCTCCATAAAGATCTTACCTGCCTCTGCAGACCGTGCACTCCTCTTGTGGTCCATTAGGATTACTTCGGCTTTCAGGATTTCCTCGTTGGTCTTTCAGCCGAATTGTCATTAAAATCCCCCCCCCAAAAAAAACATCAAAATCATAATCCTTCCCTCTCAAGTCTCTCTGCGTCCCGTGGTTTAACAATCACCCCTCTCCCAGCCTCTTTAAAAATTCATTGATTTGATTTTATCGCGGAAATTTAATCCATAAAGCAACCAAAAGAAGAAGAAGTGGGGGGGGGATGAGCACATCCCCAACAGTCCACAACTGCCCCCGGGGGCAATTAGTTAGTGCGGCATCAAACAGCCTCCCACCCCCGGTTGAAGAATGAAGCGTGTAATTCCTACAAACAAACGGCTCATTCAGAAAACATTAAAGTGTCAATAGTAGTTAATCAGCTCCTCACGTGCGCCGGTATGAAAGGCGCATTTGTAGGCCGCGACGTAATGAACTTTGACACACAGCAGACTCAGGTGACAATTAACGCCGCCGAGGAGCACGGGACACGGAGAGGCGCACAGAGGCAGGCGCGCCGCTGCTGCCGCTTGGTTAAAGTGTGCACGTTAGTTAAGTGGAATCTGGCGCGCACGGAAATTGTTATATGTGATGCAGGCAGAACTGCGTAAAAAAAAAAACTTGAGTATTAAAGTCTGTCCGCTCATCTTAATGTGTTTATTTTGTAACTGGTCAGACTTGATAGACTTCAGTGGTGGGAACAGAGAATAAAGAGACAGCCCTGAAGCGCGTCAAGTGAGTGAAACACGTATTTCCGAACACTGGATCCCTGATCATTTATCTTCCCATGTGTAAAAAAAAATAATAAAAGTATCTGCGTTGTGGCTGGTGTGACCATGTTCCTGGCGGAAGCAACTTCAAACATTTCTCCCTCAGTCAGACACAAAAGTTGCCCTCACACCGGCCCGGGCTGGAGTGAATTAGGAATCATCAGGCGCGCCTGATCTGGCACCTCTCATCACAGCTCCACACCTCCACAAACCGGCACATGACAACTGGAGGAATGAGTGATGGCTGACAATGTGTGCGTGTTTAGTCTGTGAGATTAGTTATCAGACACAGAGACCCGCAACGGTTTCCTCTATTTTGACTGGGGCTTGTTTTTAATGTTTAAACACACGTTTCCTGCTTTGTTTCTCATGACAAAACTACTGCATCAGATTTAAATCGTGCAGGCAAAGGTGCTGGCGCCTGCTCACACTTTCTTTTTTCCATAGTCAATTGACAGCCATGCGAATCATTAATTTTCTTGATCAGAAACAGGTAAGGGCTTAATTTTCCAAATTGCCCACCGGAGCTGCTGAAGCGCCCTCTGCGCCCCGCCTCCAACATGCGTTGCCACTGGTAACGCGATGGAGAGGGGAGGGATCTGAGCGGGACGAGCCAATGGGAGAGTGCGAAGGCGTTGACCGACAGGCTGACCCTGGCCAATGAGAGCGTCGGACCCGTCTGTGTCGCATGCCCAGCCTGCTGCCTATATAAACCACACTGACAGCTTGGTAATCCAGTCTGATCGCTGATCGTCTGGCAGGAACAGGACTTAAGAGAAGCAAGATACCGACACACACTAACCCTCTCGCCTAACTCAAACACAGACAGAAAAAAAAAAATGAAAGCAATAAGCCCCGTGCGGTCCTTCCGGAAAAACAACGCGAATTTATCAGAGCACTCCTTGGGAATCTCTCGGAGCAAGACCCCGGTGGATGACCCGCTCAGCCTGCTGTACAACATGAACGACTGCTACTCCAAGCTGAAGGAGCTGGTGCCCAGCATCCCCCAGAACAAGAACGTCAGCAAGATGGAAATCCTGCAGCATGTAATCGACTACATTTTGGACCTGCAGATCGCGCTGGACTCCAGCGTCGCAATAACCAGCCTGCATCACCCTGCGCGGCCGGGGCAGGCTCCGTCCAGGACCCCTCTGACCACCCTCAACACAGATATCAGCATCTTGTCATTACAGGTAATTACACCGTAGCTAAACAAGCCAGGCGATCGCCCGGTCGTGTGCTGGATTCCTTTTTTCTTTCTTTTTTTTTATTTGTGCGCATAGCCGGTGCGCCTTTTGTAGCCTATGCGTAACTCGCACAAAATGGCTTGTTGGAGAGGGGAAGGGGGGGAAAAAAGAAAAAGAAAATGGCATGTTTTTTTTCTCTCTCTCTCTCTCACTCTCTCTGTCTTTGTACAGCAAGAGAGGAGGAAGATATCCGACCTACATAACGCTGTATTCAAACCGGCCGACACCTCGATGCGTAAAGAATTAACATTGGGTCTGTTTGTTTGTTTGTTTTCAGTCCCCGGAGTTGCCATCAGAGCTGATGACAGATGACAGCCGGACTCTGCATCGTTAAAGCGGTAAGTAGGCTGTCCTCATGTCTGCTGCTGCATTCTGTCCAGGGCTCTCAGGCTCCTGCTTTACAGCCTGTCTCCCAGTCTGCCGGAGCAGAATGGGAGCTAGAATTACCATTCACCAATCCCATTTGTTCGCTCGCTAATGTGCTTCCTCGTCTCGCGTCGCCGTAACGCTCCCAATATGTTTTTTCTTTTTTTCTTTCTTTTTTCTTTTCTTTTTTTTTTTTTTGCATGAGAATGCGCTGCAGCGCCGGGGCGTCGGATATGACGAGGGCGCGGGCAGGTTTTAATCCAAAATTTGATCCCATTAGATTTTTTAATTTTTTTTTTTTAATTCTCTGTCAGCCCTTTAAAAAAAAAAAGAATGAGCACCACGGGCTGCGTTAGGACGCGAGTGTGTCAGTAAGGTGGCCCCGATGGTTCCAATAATTCTCATCTCGCTGCTGGATATTAAAAAAATGAAAATAAAAATAATGGAAGATGTTCGCTCCCAGGCTGCGTGGGGCTTTTTTTTCTTTTTTACTGTATATAAGTAGCAGTCGTCAGGGTTGTATTATACCCTCTTGTGTCTATAATGAAGAGCATCTGCAACAGGAAAATAATGGCTGTTTGGATTACTGCTACTACGATGTCTGCACATAATTGGTACAAGAAGTGGGTAGGCGCCAGCTGAGCGGCAATTACGCTGATTCTTCCCCAGATTGTAGGCTGAAGTTGTGCGAAAAGTGTGTGTGTGTGTGTGTGTGTGAGAGAGAGGGGGAGAGAGAGAGAGAGAGAGAGAGTGTGTGTGTGTGTGTGTGTCTCTCTCTCTCTTCTCTCTCTCTCTCTCTCTCTCTCCCTGTGTGTGTGTGTGTGTGTGTGTGTACATCTGGAGCGCAGGGTTTGCTTAGTATTGGGAGTGTTTGGTTAAATGTTAAAAACTGCGGCTTCCTCCCTGGCGCCAGTCTGTCCGGATCTCTGCCCTGTTTGCATTTTCTAAACACGCCTCTCTTTCTCAATCTTTTGCAGGTGTTTGGTCAAGACGCAAAACACACACACACACACACACACACACACACACACACACACACACACACACACACACACAGAAAACACACACGCGCACTCACACACACTCGCAGGACCTGGGGAGCAGGACTTTCCCCCTCCTCTCCAACTCCAACCCTCTGTCCTCCAGGCCTGGATTTTTTTTTTCTCTTTTTTTTTTTTTCTTTTTTTTTGTTTTTTTCTTCTGACGCTGAAAATCAAGAGACTTTTGCTTATTATGGGACAATCTTATGTGATGTGTTTTCTGTTTGGACACTTTCATTATTATTTAACTTAAGACTATTTTTTTTTTAATTATTTGTGGGTCCTTTCTGGAAAACGGAAGGCGCTTTTTATATTCCCGACAGTGGGAGGAAAAACGAGATTATTGTCACAAGGATTATTTCAACCTACCCCCCCCCCCCCCCCTCTCTCTCTCTCTATCCCTCCTCCCCTCTTGTCCCCCCCTCTCCTCCTTGTTGAAGTCTTCGCTTTTTTTGCGGAGGTGGGAACGTGAATAGAAAAAGACAACTTGGTTTAGTTACTGTAAAAAGTTTAGTCTTGTCTTGTCAGAATTGTTGGCACATGAAGGACTGGACGTTGTTTAAAGGAGAGAAAAAAAGAGAAGAAAAAAGAAGAAAAGAAGTTAAAATGAAAGAATGAACCGTGTGAACTCTTATCGGGAGTTTATCTTGTATAGTTGCAGGAATTTGAAACTTCTGCAAAAGTGTAATGTTGTACTTAATTATGCTGAAACTTTTTATAAAAGTAATGTAAATTGTACCTTTTTTATACAAAAATAAATCAAAAACGCAAGTTGGAACATGTTTCATTTTGGGGGAGGGAGGCAGGGAGGGTGAGGATGGTGGAAACGGTGAGAAACTCAAGTGTTTTGTTTTGGGTTTTTTTCCCCAAACCAGCGCGTAAAACCAGTTCCCCCAGCTGTGCGTCTGGACGCGACAGCGCCGTGTGTACACACTGAACATCTGACGCACTTCAGAAAAACAAATCCTACAACAAAGTGTCCTTATCAGACCTGCCCTGTGTGACCTATAATGATCCGAAACACAGCGTCAACACCTCCCAGAGGCGAAACACGACCCGGAGGCGCACGGTTACGTAGGAAAAAGAGAGAGGGGGGGCGTATTTAGGGCGCACTTTCACTTTTTCTCACATGCTATGTAAAGTAAATAGGATTAAATGGTTCAGCGTGACAGCCTGAGCCATTAAAGCAGCGGGGCTGTAGGCTGTTTTTAGAACAAAAGTAGGCAATTATGGAAATGTAACTTTTTATTTATTTTTTTTTAGGTGAAACTGGGCCGGCTATGCGTTACTGATCATCACCTCACCTTTTCTTTATTTCTCTTTTTATTTCCGTCACTTTGTTGGGGTTGTGTCGCATCCTATTATTCTTAAAGTGCACCTTTTTATTTGCACTTCAGAAATGATCCTATCGTGTGACGGAGCAGATTCACGCTGGTGTCCGATGTTTGTCTTCGCCAGCCAGATGAAATGAAGCAGTGACAGCAGGGCGGTGGTTGGATAATTCAGCCACTAGTTCACTGCTCTCAAATGCCTTTAATTGTTATTTTATTATTAGACAGAACGTACAGCCCTGTAAAGGTGGTGTTATTTGATTGTGGGGTTACACTTGAGCTACTGGGTCACATAGTTGGTATCATGTAGTGAAAACCCTGCTGTCAATCATCTTCTTCATGACACTCAAAATTTCTATGCTATGGAGACACATTTGATGATTCTACCGCCCTACACCACTTTATGGAATCCTTGTAAGCAAAACTCTGAGTCCATTTCTACCTCAAACCCTCACATGAGTGTCAGAGCTGAAGTTGTTCCCCTCAGCAGTTTAAAACCACTGACAGCCACAGTGACAGCAGCACGCGTTTGTATGGAGAGTGCGCCATCTATCGGACAAAACAAATCCTGTCGGCGACTCTCTTTTTCCCACCACAGGCTGCATTAGAGACTGAGGGGATGACTCTCCGATTAAATATTCTGGTTTATTTACAAGACAAATCCAAGTGCAAAAGAGAGAAACACGAGATTCGTTTCGAGGGTCCGCAGAGCAGAAAAATGTTTATTGGTTCACAAAACACCATTTCCACAAAAGACCTGTGGAAAACAAAAAAAAAACAAACAAACCGCAATGATCACGTTGGAGACTAGTGCATGAAACACAGAAACAGTCAAAAACACATCGTCTACATCTCCGTCTATGTTCTTAAACGTTCTAACCATCAAACAGCACAGCACCAAACACTTCACAGACAAAAAACCTCAGTAACTCTGAGCGTTTTCTTTTTTTTTTAATCAAGGGTACATTTAATCTTTTCATTTTCGTCGACATGTAACATTTCATCACTAAACACGCCATTTTCACCACAGCACCAAAGAGGCTGTAAGAGGCTTTGTAACAGCGACTTCATTCCTAATCGAATCAGGAATGTTGTGTTGAGTTGGTGATTTTTATTCTAACGAACCAGCTAATTAAAGCTTTCAAACTCAGTACTTGTGATTCACAGCAACACTTTCTAACAGCTGAACACAGTCTACTCACAATCTACTCTACTCAAGTCAAAACATGGTCAACATCAAGAACGACAGTCTACGTGACCCTTCTCTGAGTAACGGGCAGCTTCTCAGAGGACGCTCTCCCTCTCATCTCCCAGGCTGATGGTGCGCAGGTTCTGGTTGTGGATGGTGGCAGCCGTGGTGTTGGCGGTGCTGCCGCTGCTGCCGGGCACGATGATGACAGCTGGCGAGCCGTCGACGCTGGAGGAGGAGGTGGTGGACTCTGTGCCTGTGATGTTAGCCAGCTGCTGGCGGCTGTTGTTGGTGTTGGTGTTGTTGGAGGTGGTGTCGTTCGTGTTGTTGTTGAGTGTGGAGTTGCTATCTGTGCGGTTGAGGTTGCCGGACGGCCACCCCTCGTCCGGACTGCTGGCCATGAGGCTGGCCTCGGACGGAGCCTCGGAGCAGATGGACATGCGGGCCATGGTGGCGTCCTGCAGGCCGCTCAGGCTGCTGGGCAGGAGGCCTCTCTTCTTCACCAGGCCCTCCAGCTCGAGCTCGATCAGGCTGGACTTCACCGCTCCCCTCTCTCCGTCAGCGTCCCCTTCGGCCTCCTCCAGGGAGCGGTCCGAGGAGCTGTCGCTGGAGCGCATCCCTGAGTCGGACGAGTCCTTCTTATCCAGGGCGATTTCGGCGAGGAAGCCAGGCTTGATCAGCGGGCCAGTAGGCTGGGAGCCTCTGTAGGAGGACAGAGCGGCAGCCTCTCGGTGGAGAAGAGGTGTGGTGGTCTCGGCTTCTTCTGGGCTGGAGTCGTCATCGTTGGGCAGCTTGTGGTATAATGCCCCGGCTCCCTTCTTCCTGGTGCCTGGAGTCCTGGAGGATGAGCTGTGGTCCAGCTTCTCATCCTCCTCGCTGATGGGGTCTAGGAGCTGGGCATCGGTCCCTGAGGGGAAGTCTGGTGCATCAGCAGCCTTGGAGCCTCTCTTGGTGAAGGACTTGCGGCTGTCTTGGTCAGCTCCTTCCTTGGCCTGAGGAGAGGGAAGAGGTTTCAATGAGAAGAACAGGAAAATATACAGTATCCTGTGTTATTGGCTGAGAGGCCTCTGAAGAGGAGATTCCAGTCTGTCTCTATGTGCCAAGAGAAACAAAGCGTATAAGCTAATAATTAGGAAACACGAGAAGCAGTGATCTCCTTTTTCCCAGCCCAGAATAAGATTGTTGCTGTTGCACAGGCCAGAGAAATGAATTTAAAAAAACCACAAGTTTAGGAACAACATGACATAAACTCAGAAACTACGTCCACACAAGTTTGCGACAACAGTTACGAAGAGGTATTTCATACTGTCAGTGATGTGGTGACAGAAACTCAACAGTGTACTTGTGACTGTCCACCCACCCCTTTGTCCTCTGAGCTGGCAGCCTGGAGGAATTGTCCAGGGTGGGGCTGCACGGGCCTCTCTCCCCCACCGCCGGACATCTCCAGCTGGGCCATCTGAGCGATGTACTCCCTGTAGGCATCACGGTACTCAGCCTGCTGCTTGTCTGTCAGCTTGCCGATGTCATTGGTAGAATCCTGAGAGTTGAGGCTGGACATGCTTGCGGTGCGGTGATTTGCCACCTGAGGAAGTAGTTTGTCGAGCAACATATTTAAGTTATAAATAAAATAAATATAAAAACGTGGCGCTTACAACAGTGCCTAAAAATGCTATAATTACATTAGTAACCGATGAAATAATCAGAATGTGAGAATTGGATACAGTGATAAAGTTACTGGCAGAGACAGCAGGCGGGGTGGCAAACGAACGCCGTGGTGTGTTTTCAGTGTCGGATGATTTGAATTTGAAAAAGATCACAAAGTGAGATCATATAAAATAGCAGCAGAGCCAGCTGTCTACGTGTGAGTGTTTGCTCGTGTCTCAGAGATTTTGCAAATTGGGAGTAGGGAAGGTGAAAATAACAAACGGGGGCCCCTTGACACCTTTCGGTGCACTGCAGTGTGTTGTGTGCATGCGTGTGTGCATTTCTATTTCTGCTGTGTTCATACCATAAGCTTCCTATGCTGTGCTCTTTTCCACTCAAAAACCACATCAATGTGCAACCACGGCGGTCACCAACACGCTGTCTCAGCTGCAGAGGACTTGTGGCCATGCAACAGTTCTGGGTGTGCGACTTTGCAGTCCTATTTGTGAGTGTTACACGCTCACAAGTATGCGTACGCTAACTTTGCATGTGTATATGGGTGAGTGTGATACGAACCCCTGCGGTATATTTACACTGAGCCGTTAAGAGGAAGACTGACCGGCCACTGTGAGTTGTTGCTGTGTCTCTGAGGCTCCTCCAGCCCCGCTCCGCTCAGCTCCTCGAAGCTGAGGTTGAGGCTAAAGGCCGCCGCTTCATGCTGGGCTCCCCCTGAGAGTCTGCTGGGCTCCCCGTGGTGCACGCTGCTGCCCTGCTCGCTGGCAGCTCGGGATTCATCCTGAATCAGAGCCTGGCTTTCGGCATGACGCTGTTCCATCACCTGGGGAAAGACGCCACGATATTTCAGCAGTGGTTTTGACGTTTGTTTAAAGGAAACGTGTCTTTTGAGGCACGTGACAAACAAAACGAGCTCGACAGCAGCAACAGAAACGTGCTTGTGAGGGTGAGCTGTTTCTTAAGTGGAGCAATTCAGCTGTCCACTCCTACCAACAATAACCTCTCTTCATCCAAATATCAGTCAGCCATCTTGAACCAGATGTCTGTACTGGCTGCACTCTGGCAACACATCGCTGGTTAGTACAGGGAGCTTTAAGGCCACTGCTCTTTCCTGCTGCTCCTGCATTGGATCTCCTGTAAAACACGACCAATCCAGGGCTCTGGTTCGGTATTAAGAGCACAGACTGACATCTGATGAAGTGGAGCCGGCTACATGTGTTAGTGATTTCAGCCCCAGCTCAGCCTGCTGGACTCCTGGCTGACTGACTCTCACCCTTCTCGTAATACGGATTATAAAATCTCCATCCCAATATCTCAGCTGCGGCACAAGATGTCGTATTATGAAATGCTGTCTTGCTTCTTTTTGGAATAAACAAGAGATGAAAGATATCAACGGGAGGGTGCTGGCAGGGCTAAATGTCTGCAGAGTATCACAGAGTGAGGAGAATGTGATGTTAAATCTATTACAGAACTTTACAGACTTGTTGTTATTGTTGCAACGATGTCTCTTAATCATTTATGTCTGCTGACTGATCACTTCTTTAGAGGAAAAATCTTCTTCCATTCTGATCCTAAAATTATATGTTACGTGTATGATGCCAACAATATTAAACCAGGCTGGGAGGCAAGTAAAGATGCTCCATAAACAGAGCTGCAGCAATTTATCAATTTTCGATTTGCTGATTGAAAGAAAGTAGTAGTTAACTATTAACAGACTGTCATTCTCCTAATAAAAGGTCAAACATTAGAAGGTTCCGGCTTTTTAAATCTAAAGACTGGCTACTTTTCCTATGCAAGGTCTTATTCATGATAGTAAATGAAGAAAATTTGGATTTTTGGACAGTTGGCTTGACACATGAAGCAATTTGAAGTTTTTAATGAGTATTAGAGCAAGGGCAACAATTTCAGATCAAAGCCAAAGTCTTAAGCTCTTCATTTTTTTGCTTTTCTCCAAGTTTCGAAAACCTTCAGGTCTTAGGAGAGTTTTTCAAACAATGCCTTAGGTTTTAGAAAGCAATTTATGGGTGTCCTGGGTCTTGACAGGTTAATGGGTTAATTGTGAAAATAATTTCTAGATTGACCGATAATTAAACTAATTATTAGTTATAATCCTGTCCACAAGATAAATTTAGTCCCACCATTCCTCTGAAGAGCTGCCAGTCGCCAAAGTTCATCTCCATCTCTTTCTTCAGCTCCTCCAGGTTGCACTGCGACAGCACTCGACCATTTATGTTTGCCTGCAACGTAGAGCGAAGACACTGACTGGTCCGTTCAGGCCCAAAAGAATAATTCTAACAAACAGGTAGGGGCCACGAGGTATCTGCATGAAGAAAATAACCCGCACAGGTAAAACAAAGATCAAATTCTGAACGTCATGCTCAAACACACCTTCTTGATGGTGGAGGTGTACTGTGGCAGCATGCTGTAGTCGATTCCATCTATCTGTTTGACGCGCTCACACACCGCATCTGTGTTCATGGAGCTGAGCAGGACCGCAGGAGGGACCTACACACACATTTACACACACATAATGTTAGAATATGAGCACCTAGTCCAGAGTGTTTTTGTGAGTTAGGGTTACCAGGGCACACTCGCACTCTGTTAGACCATCTCATCACTCCGAACATGTTGATTAGGGCAAAACGAGCAACGGTTCCCGGCAAAGAGACGCGCAGGCTTGTTACTGTGAGGCGCACAGAGGTGCAAAACCACAATCCCACACAGTAATTCTCTCCATCAGTCACACAGTGTAAGTGTAAAAGTAAACAAAGCTGCCAACCAATCCAAATACACTGTTACCTGCTCTTATTCTTTTTCTCTGTGTATACATAAGTGTGTGCGCGACACTTAGGGGATGGAGCCTGTAAGTCTGCGTCGAGTTGAGCCACACTGAAGCAGCTCCGAGGCCTGATGTGACTAATGCCAGTGGCCAATTGATGCTGTCGAAAGGCCTCACACGCAGCCGCCCGCTGGCACAAAAACTGAACAAACCTACTCCACCCTCCCCCCCTCCGTTTCTTCGCTCGCCCCTCTCCCTCCTTCCTTTCCTCCCATCCTTCCTTCCTTCCTTCCTCTCACATTCTTTCCCTCTAAGCCTCCCGCGCTGACTCTCTTTTCCATCGCTCTCTGTCCGCTATCTCTTCCTCCTCCTTCCTCCAGCCCTTCCTCGCCATCTCTGCGCTCTCTCTCTCTCTCTCGGGCTATTAACACTATTAAGACGTGGCTTCAGACTAAGCCCCGCGGCTTTGTTTCTGGTTTCGAGGGAGACAAGAGCAGAGCTTAGTTGGACTGTGAGTGCTTGTTAAACACAAAAACACAAGCAGCTCATACAATACAGCGCACAATAGTAGGTGCCAACTTCCTGTAGTGGTGGGCACGAGGATGAAGACTGGCAACTCGGGGACTTTAGCTGCTCTCCATGTCCACACAGCAGAGGCTTTAGTCTAAAATGAAGCTATGTTAGTGAATCTACTGAACTACTACTGGACGTGAAGTTGTTGCACTGACTTCTAAGTGATGAGTCTACATTATCTCCTTCTACAGCATGCTTGGTAGAGTCGAACCCAGTGCGTTAGAGATGAGGTAGAAATACGTGGGAAGATGGAGTAAAAGGGGTTGGATGCCGAGAATGAAAGTAGGCATGAAACCAAAAGTGTACCTGTTTTAATTTGTAAGGCAGCGACTTTAAATTCTTGATAAAGGAGACAAAAAGAAGCAGACGGACAGATAAGTCAGACAAAATACACACAGACACGGGTAACGTCATGGAGCCGGGACTGTTCCTGTGAAAACAGAAGAGGGACAGACAAGCAGGAAGACACTCAAACATTGACAACAGAGCAGACAGACGTTTATCCGTCTCGAAGCAGGGGAGGAAGAAGACTCCTTTACAGCAGAAGCCCATCAGACTGGAGAAGAAGAGGCTATTGGAGGCAGAATTATTACACAAGGAGATTTTTTGTTTTTTCGCTGGAGTCAGCACACTTTTACAGTCATAATCTTCGCAGACAGGACAGAGATGGAAAGACGCGGTAAGAGAATGAGACATCTCACACTCCGCGCAGAGAAAGCAGAAGTTCCGATTCGGGGAAGGCCGCGAATACGACTCCTTGATTCAGCCTGCAGAGCGTGTATTCTAAGAACGCGAGTGAGAAAGCGTCAATGTCTGCGTGTGTTTGTGTGAACCCTCCCAGTGTGTGTGTGTGATAAGACTGTAATTACAGCTGGGCTGAGCTCAGGGCTGGGCAGAAGGATGGGAAAGAGGAAACAGAGCTCTGCGAGGGAGGAAGCGTCTTGGTAAGGAGATAAGCTCTACCAGCGCTGGGCTCATTGTCAGCGTGTGTGCATGTGTGTATGTGTGTGTGTGTGTGTCGCCAGCCCCAACAGTTGCTCTGATGATAATCCCGGCAGCCCGAGGAATCCATACTCGCACTTATATCAGCTAAGCAATTACACTGGGCTAGGCGTGCTTACACATCCTAAAGACTCACACAAAACAAGCGAGCGCGCGCACACGTCCACATTCACAGATTTGCAGAAAATACAGGCGCATGTGAACGCTGCACAAAGAGATCAAGTGTGAACCATAAATGGGATAAGATGGGCTAATGTACAGAGAAGAGCCAGAATGGGATGAAACTGAGAACATTTATACTTGGGAGGAATCGAAACAAAAGCGCAAGAGAGGATATAAGGAACATAAAAGGGTGTTAAAATGTTTAAAAAAGCGGCGAGGGCTTAAAGAAAAGGAGGTAGATCGAAGTGAGAGGCTGAAGAAAGGAAAATACAGACGGAGAAGCGAGGGAACATTTCACAGTAATCTACATTCAAATCTTTCATTCAGCTCCTTTAAATGTGTGCTGGCAGTGCCCTGATAAGTGGCTTTGTGGAGCAGAAACCTCCTGAGTAGTGTTATCTTCAAATTGTTCTAATGGTGGCGGCTTTTTCGCTAAAAATGTATGAATATCTGCGTGGAGAGATTCAATTCTTGTCAAAGCAACTCCAGGCAATCCCGAAAGTGGAGTTAAAAAATACTTTTATGTCCACTTATGAGAGAATAGGAACTGCTCCTGTCATTTAGCATGTTACATTTAAATATCTAAGCTGATGTTTGTGACAAATACACCTTGTGATGGTTAGACGTCACACCGGATGCAGTAACAGTATTTACTGTAAGCATTCTGCAGCGAGTGTGACAATCTATATTTGTCTTTCTCGCCTACAACCACAAAATTAATAGTCTGTCAAACATATACAGTAGGCGTGCATTTTACACATGCAACACAAGAAATAACATATGAGGTTTAAGCATCAGGTCAACAGGCAGATAATGAAGGACTAGTTGCTTATTTGCATATCCCTAGCGCTCCACAGCTGTAACTAAATGTTACCATGGTGGGTTCAGAGGGACAGGAGGCGAGGCCCTCTCTGCTGTCCTCTGCAATAACATCCTGACGTGGGCAAAGAATAGAGACAAGGGTTGTGTAGTGAGAAAGGCTTGTGTTCTTTACCACTCGATTCATGGGCTAAGCTGACGCTGTTTTTCTCTGGGTTTGGGCAGAGAAACTGAGAACAACCAGCGTCAGCAGCTGGACAGATGTTGGGCAGTGAGAACAGAGTGATGTTAAAATCATCAGGAGGTAAAATGTTTAACATATGACATCACATTAAGTAAAAGGGAGACTTGGGGGGGGGGGGGGGGGAGGCATGCAAGACAGACTTTGACACAATGGACCTGATAACATATTAAACCCTGAGTTATTAACAGGACTATATCATGAGCCCAATAATTAAAGTTTAATTATATTTATCAGCAGCACTAATAATAAAAGTAATATCCACTTTTATAACTTTCAATCACTTCAACCACACAATCAGTGTTGTTGCATCATTTAAATACGACTACAGGCAGTATAACTGCGTCTACAATCATCCAGTGCGAGACCTGATGGGATCCAACACAGCTTCTTTACTTACAAGTCCATTGGTGTTGTCCTTAGGTTGACCAGGTGGTTTAATGAAGGGGCGCGAGGATGAGGGGGCATGGTGGGGGTAATGCCGTGGCAGGTGATACACATGATGGGGGAAATAAGGCTATGAGGGTAAAATGAGGAGAAGAGGAGAGGAGGTAAAATAAAATGAAAATCATATGAGGGAGGTCACACACACAAAAGCAAGAGCGCTGACTTGCCTGTTATTCCTTATAAAAGTGAGGTGCAGGTTATTTAAAAAAAAACAATGATCATGTGGTAACTAAGAAGACCTGTTATTGGCACGATTTACTCCCACAATCAGTTAGAGTCCTCATTATATCATTCATTTAAATGTAATGCCAAGAAATGGCTTGTTGACAACCAAAAATGTGAATACTGATGGATTTAAACAAATGAGTGCTCAAAATTTGGGAGAAATAATGTCTTTGCATGATCTTTTCCTTTAATGGGAGTAAAAAAGTGCTGTGCTCATATTTTTGTTGAGCATGATTGTGATAATGTGCAACGGACTGACCAGCTTAATCAATAAAGAGCCTAAATAACAATGTGGTAGATTGCGGAGTTTTCTGTATCATTACGAAGAACTGATGGACTCTCTGTTGAGGTCTGATAATCTGATTTCCGTCCACTCTCACCCGGTTGTAGAAGGGGTGCTGAGGACCAGTCATCCCGCTGAAGTAGGCGCTGTGAGGCTGAGGAGGCAGGGGCCTGGCAAAGGCGACCGTCGGGGAGCAGGCGGCAGAGTGCTGGCCGTAACCCGACTGGGGACGTGGAGCTGCCTCTTGCAGGGGCAGCGTGGGATAGGTCACCCCTCCCATGTGCATCTGCTCCCTGGCCGCACGCACATCTAAGAGAGGAGAAGAAAGGACAAGTGTGTATCTGTGATACTGATGCTCATGTCTTGGCTATGACTATAAAGACCCTTTAGATCCACCCACGCATCAATAATTTAGCTTTATTTCATCATCTCAAGAGAGTTTAGACGGCTGTGAATCCACAGAGAAAAATACATATCAAACAATTGACGCACACAAGAACAAAAAATCCTTGATTCTTGAAGCACTACAGGGAATAGAAGATGTTCCTGAACATATTCTCCTCCTCCAAAACAGAAGACAACAACAACTTACTGCGGCAGAGAAAACGGGCGCAATGTTACAATTACAACGGCCTTCGACTGTGAATTCCATTCTCACTTTGATTTTCTATTAGTCTGTTTGCTCATAAACCAGCAGGCACGCTGATACTCTGTCTTTTGCAAATGATATGCCGGCCACGTGATGACTCTGGCACATGGAGCCCCTCGCTGTCCCTGACAAATAAATTCACCCATGTAAACAAACAAAGTGGACCATGTGAACCCATCAGACACAATCAGAGTAAGTACTTTGCCACAACTGTTTTCGCATATATCAATTGGAGAGGAGTCGAGTCGGAGCGGAGGAGGGAGTTTTGGTAAAAAAAAAAAAATTTAAAAAAACCCTCTCAAATTAAAGTTAAATAAGCCCGCAGACAGAACAGAGTGGCTCTGTGTGGCTGGCAAGAAAGTAAGAAGCAGAAACAGAAGCAGGCACCAGAATGTCTCCTGGTTATACAAGTGGCTGTTGAATGACACGCTGAGTGAGACCCAATCCAGCCTGCGAACACAATGGGGGCCTTATGATGTGAGTCAGGCTCATGGGCGGGTATCACTGACAGCACTGCCCACTGGCTGGCCACAGGACACTGGGCACCAAGTACCGAGTGGCCACGGAGGGAGTGGAGGGAGCGGGATGACTGGGTAGGAGCGTTGGTCACCTTCCGATCCCTTGGAGACACATGTGGACGTGAAAAACGCCAACACACTTTGGAGTGCACACGCAAATAAACACGTTTCGTGGACACACACCTAAACACTTTTCGGACCGGACTTACAGACTGGATGTCTGCTTGTGGAGCTTGGTCAGCTGTGCTCTCCATGACTCAACCTTGGCTCAATGGAACAGACTTTGTGTGTGTGTGTTTTCTGTGGTCTCATAACACTATGATGCAGCAGCTTCACACTAGGCGTCATTGACACTCCTGTATAGGCTGAACGGACGCTGACGCACTGTAGCAAAAGTACCGCGCCGCTCTGGCTTACAGTTTAATACTGGTGCTCTATTACGTCATCGCGGCTACACACTGTGATATTCGGTGCAGCGCTGGGGGCAGATTGGTGACGGCGAATGAAAATATTGTCCATGATCCCACAGGGCTGTAGTGGAAACCTGCTCGACATTTGATTGTGTAGAAATGAGAAGCAAGCTGTGGGTTTCTGAGAGCCCCTGCAGTGGGTGATTTTAGAGCAGACCCTGCCGCAATGTTATGAGTAATGTCACTGCCAAATGAGCTGGCAATGAATTCAACACGTCACATAGAGGACAGTTCTCTGTCTCTCCATGTAATTGTATACAAAACGCTTTCATGTAGACAGAACTGTACAATTAACCTCCTTCTCCTTCATACACACACTAACACACACACGTGTATGCGCATGCTCCATATTATGATGCCTGAGAACAATTACATCATCGAGCTAACCCGGAGGGAAATAGTTGTTTACTGTTTGACGTGAAGCAAAGATACTTGGTAACATCTGATTATCTGTTTTTGCTGCATGTGAAGATTTTTGAGCGAGGAGGAAACTATGTTTTAGTACACTCATCAGATTTATGCGGTGTAAAACTGCAGTTTATGGAGCTATACTTGGTGAAAGTCGATCTTAGGCAAACATGTCAATGGTTACTTTTGAAGCATAAATGAACAGTAATGCGAAATGTAGATAAACAAGGCTATAACTAAGGGCTCCAGACTAACATTTTACACTGGCTGCTCTGGTGTGACCTAACGTTTTCATTTAGGTGCACCGGCCCATAATTTTGGCGCACCCAATAATACATTTTATGTTCATTTTTTATTTAGATCATTGTAAACCACAATAAAGGTGCAGATATACATTTTTCTTCATTTCAGTGACAACACACACACACACACACACATAACAGAAAATTGAGATAACCTTAAAGGTCTGATGTGCAACATTTAGCCTCATTAGATGTCAGGAAACAATTATTTACTATGTTAAGACAGAAGGGAGTGAAGACATTCTGAACAGAGAGTGACGTCACACTGTTATCGAGCTTCTCTGTTTTTGTTTTGGATAAGCAGTCTCTGGCTGTGCGAGCACGTGAGTGCATGTGAGCACCCTCCCTTCAGAACCGCTGGACCGCCCTATTTATAAATAGACACAGCCAGTTGGGTTGCCAAGTCTGCGGTTTTCCCGCATAATTTGGCTACTTTTGAAGTGTTGAAGGTTAGATAGACCTATTTTTTATGCACATGCTGCCTTGACTGTGGTGTTTGTCCCCAAAAGTGGCGTGAGTCCGAACACAGTACTGTTACAATACTGTGGTTATTGAAGCAAATAATAAGGTGTACATAGGTGTACATAATCTCACTTCTCAAATGGACTAACATTGTCACTTGACATGGTTCATATAAGGGTAACTTTATTCCATTATCTCCTGTGTTGAGGGGATGGTTCTTCTGTGCTTTGCAACACCTGCTGCTGCTGTGAACAGCAGAGGTAGAGGGGGCGGGATGCCTGGGGGTTGAGGTGAGAAGGCTGGTGCGGCCCTCACACCAATTTGGGCCCTTGAAATAAGGTCATAGAGTGCTGAAGTTTGAACATTTCAAATAAACAAATCAAACTCAAATATTATTTGGGTATTACAAAATAATAAATCCTAAATCCTACTATACACTGAAAAACGATCCATAGAAAATCTGTGTATCGGTCGACAATGGCTGTCTACACACCTGGATGGTGTTTGTAAAAAACATATATTTTTAAAGGCTACATTTTTTAAAAAAATCATGATGCTGACGAGACACCAGTTCGACCAATAAAAATGTTTAGTTCCACTTGACAGATTTTTGGGAGCACATGCTACCATAACAGTTGCATCCCGGAACCCTTTAACTGCATGTAAATGTCAGACAAAATCTATTATGTAGACATGTTTATATACTGAAGACAGGTCATTCATTGGTTTGATGAGAATAGAAATGGGTCATAAGCTGTGGCCAACCTATTTGGTGTTTGTGAGGCTGTAGACCACATCTCTCTGTTGTTATGAAGATGGTTTAGCTGTTGTTTTGTTGTCACTAAAACGGCTAAACCATATCCATGACAACTGAGCGAGTCTGTTCGCCGAGTGCAGTCATGAGATGTGGTTGATAGCTTCATGAGCTTGTTTTCGTGTTCTTGTTTCATCGAACTGCTGTTTTCAAGGTCAACAATAAACTGTGCTCAAATGCTGTGGTCTTCACAGTCACCAGATCTCAACCCTGTTAAACAGCCACGGGGAAAATGTGACGGTCTGACAGCACTGTCCAACACCATCATCAAAGCACCAAATGAGGGAATGTCTTCTGGAAGAAGAATGTTAATCCCGGCAGCAGAGCCCCAGAGTCATGAAGAATCCATGCCAAGGTGCACTGAAGCTGTTCTGGCAACTCAAAGCGGCCCAACACCTTACTAAGACTTTTCATGCTGTTTAAAACCTGGCTGTCCGTTTCTTATGGCTGAACCAGCTGGATGGTCAGACCTAAAAAAATGTACACATGTGCATTGTGTTTACATTCTAAACTAGGCTACTTTTTGACTTTTGGTGAAGGATGGCAAAGATCAAAGCCCTCTGAATCACATCATATTGTGATTCCTAGAAATTCCCATCCAATACCTGCAATGATCTCCCTGAGTTTGGGGTCCAGGTTGACGGTGCAGGGCAGGAACATCTCCACATCTCTGGCAGTGAGGACGGGTGTCCTGGAGGAGAGGAAGACCTCAAAGCTGCGGATGTCTCCATCGATCTCCAGCAGCGGCTCCACGTCCTTAGTGGTGGGGATGCTCTTGGAGATTCTTCAGCAGAAAAAGGAAAATAGATGAGGGTGTTAGCAGGAGTTGATGCAGTGTTGGTTAACATGATGGTTTACTTAAAAAAAATTTAATTAAGGAAACTAGACTTGGTTGTTGGAACTTCCGTACTGGCGAAAATGCTCATAACAACGCACTAAACTGTGCAGTCTAATTGGCATGTGACACGAATATGTCAACATGTCAGTTTATGCTAAATTTTGACTGCTAGTTTCACAGCAGAAAAACACAAAGCATCACATTCTGACAAAAGAGAAAAGAGGAAATAGCAAGCGGTACTGTTAAGATTGAAGAGATCTGCAACGGTCATCATCATCATGAGAGCAGAGAGATAACTGGATTTAGAGAAGGCAAGATAGTGAAAGGGGGGATGTTTGAGGACAGATAGAGTGAGGGATGTTATCTTTTCTCAGCAGAGGAGGAAACCTGAGAAGATGACAATCAGGGTAATTTAGCAAGCAGCAGACGGAAGCACGTCATGATGCGCTGCCACAGTTAACGTGATGTTTGTTATCACAGACTCTAAGTAAATACCATGTTTGGAGATTTTTCCGTTGCTGTGTGATAGTTTTTTTCTATTTATACTACGGGAAAAAAACATTGTATTACGTTAAGAAAGCAGATTAAAAACGGCAAACACTATGTTCTGTTGAAAACCACAACTTTTTGCACCACATGAAATAAACAAAGAGTTAAAAAACTTGTTTAGCAGGGTGAAAATCATCTCTGAACTGATGAACACTGAACATGCATACTGAAGTGTTACGAGATGGGGAATCCAATTTTCGTCTGCACAAGGTAAAGAAAAGGGATATCAGTTTAATCAAGGACAGCGTAACATGTGGCCGAGGGTACAAGTAAAGCACACACCAACAAGCCGGCGCAATCGGTACATCTCGTTAATCCTATCATTCAGACGTGAAAAGATGAAACTCGGAGTGACTTCTGACACCGGCCATTCATCACCAGAATGTGCCGCTCTTATCAGATGAATGAGGAGACTCCAGCAGGGAGCAGATATTTTTCTCATCTCTGCCTCCATTTCTCATCCGAGCCCTTCATCATTTTCTCTCCCTACATCCTGCTCAACCTTCCCTCCTTCCAGTTCAACCCCAGCCCAGCCCGCCCTCCCTCTGTGTGCATCACCCAGTCTGTGTACTGGTATGAGCTTCTGAGAACACCGGCTGATGAGCTGGGTTTTTCCCTGAGCCTGATCTGTTTTTTAGAGTGAACACAGGCTGGCCTTTCTGTGTCTTGATTGGATGATTAGTACCGTCACTCCAGCACGCTAGCTAAGTCAGGGTGAGGTCAGCATCTGGCGAAGGTTCAACACAGCACACTGTTGGCTAATAAACCAAACTATCAGCAAAAGATAATCCAGTTAGCAAACCGGACGAAATGCCTCCCTGTCAGCCCACTTGAGCGAGGTTCTCATACCTCGGCGATGGGTGGACGAAAAACAAGACCTTAGAAGCATAACTGCGCTACGGGTTACATCATTTCCATTTTTGGCTTTTAGCTGATATTCCTGTCCAGACTGCTTACAGTGAGTGCACAGGTAGGAGTCCAGTCTTCTGTTCAAGGGCATTTTGACAGGACAGATGGCTGGTGATGGACACATCTGCTGTTGCAGGGCTCAAACCTGTGACCTTGTGGTTACAGGATGTCTCTAACCAAATGTACAAGTCTGGCAAAAAAAGCAGGGATGGAGGTGTCCTAGAGAGACTTGATAGGAAGTAAAAAAAAAATGAGTAAGTGAAGATTTTAACATTTAAGAGTTAAGGAGTTATAGAGTTTCACTAGAACGCTTGATTTTCATCCTGTGCCAAAATCTATATAAACCTATATTTTTGCATCCGTGCTCCAGTCATACGCCTATCCTTAATCCCTTGATCCTCCTACAGAGATTCACTTCCCCACAGACCAGCCCAGGTGGGTCACCCGACCCCACTGTCTATACCCGACGTCTGCCAGTACAGGCACACACAGACTGAAAGGAGAGGGAATGGACTGTGAGCAGGGAGGACACAGAGACACAGCTGGGCTCCAGTGGACAAAGCCCTCTCAGTCCTTCTTCCATTAGAACCTTTAACAAGACCCAAAAGGTCAAGGAAGCTCCATGTTGGCACACTGATGAACCTCGCTCATGTGACCTCCGCTCGTGAGGAGGAGTTGGACCTCTGAAGGCACAGATGTTACCTGCACACACACACACACACGCATAAACAGCAACGGCGCCGGTGCCGATTCAAACAACATTGAAAAAAAAAAAAGACAGTGTCATGTCCAGCACGTACACCTGTGCAGTGATGATGGAGAAATTCAAAGGCGCAGATGAAGGGTGGAGCATGTTGTGTGCGAGTACACGCACAGTTCGTGTGGGTGTTTGGTTCCTTTTCCCATGAACTGTATTAACCCATATGCAGACTGAGAGAAGCCTGTGCTTTTCCCCATTTCCAGCTGGCTTACTGCTGTTTATTTGTGGGTCTGCAGAGACAGACCAACAGGAGCCAGTGACTCACACACACACGCACAAATACACACACACACGCGCACACGCACGCACGCACGCACGCACACACACACACACACACACACACACACACACACACACACACACAGGGCACTTCCTTTTGCTATATAGAGAACACCCTCCGAAGACTTTCTAAGGAATCTGCAGTCTTTTTATAGGACCATCTAACATAACACACTTTGGTTGCACTGTGCCAAAACTGAGAATGGACAATAACAACGAAAGTCAAACTCAAACATATCAAGTTGCAGTGATATCGGACACTTTTTGCAACTTCCGGTTCTTCATTTCACACATTTATCATAGCAAAAAGAGCCGTTAACAAAACTGCCAGTAAGAAAAGAGGAACTCATCTGGCCTTTGGAAATCTGACACAAGGGCTACATACAAATACATCTTTCATGTACATCGACCTGACAACAATGGCATCTCTATTTTCCTGACCTGCATGTTTGCTCTGGCCTGCTGTCATGCAGTGCAAACACGCAGGAGCACAAACAGCTGTGTCTTCCAAAGACAACCAGGAGCTGGTGATAAGAACAATTCAAGGACATCCATCACTGAGTTACACCCAGACAGATGGAAAGAAGAAACGAGAGAGTCAGAGGTCCATTCCTGGCGTTCCCCTGCTGACTGCTCAGACATGTCTGCAGGAAGGGCTGGCCAGACGCAGAAGTGGAGCTCACACTTTGCACCAATCAGTGGATGGTTGATAAGGAGAACGGTAGAAAAGCAAAAAGGACAACAGAATTACTGGAATACTGATGAACGGACAGCTGATAATCCCTCAGAGTGATTCTGGCCAACATGCTGAACTGCACGGTGTTACAGAACAAATAGTACCCATTAAATGACAACAGCAGTTTGTCAATGAGGTTTAACCACTTCAAATGGCACCCTTTGAAGTTAACTAATGATGAGTTGTTGGCCTTGGCATTAAGCAATTGACACAAATCACTTCAGACTTAGTCATCATCACAGTGAACAGACGAGACAGACAAAATGAACAAAGCCATTCTTATCGGCAATCAGTTGCCAAATGACAAGATGGATGCTCGGGTTGGAGTGCCAAGGAAACCGGCGTGCTACTTTAAAGCAGACTGAGGACGGGCAAGATAAAGGCCGTCAGGCATCCCGGCAGCCGTTCCTGCACAATGGGTCCATTGACAGGACCCAGCTTATAGCTGCAGCAATACAGGCGCTTAGGCCCAACCACTCTCTGTGTGGTGTGGCCACTGGGAGCTTTCTGAGCTTATCCAAATGCTAATAGGTCCCAAAGCTGACTGGAGCGTAGCCTTTCTTCTCCTCTCAACCTCCCACACGCTGCAGCTGACGGGAATGAGCAGAATTCATCTCTCTATCCCTTCCGTCTGCTATTTGGGCAGTGGAAGTATGAATGTGCCACTTCACTTTGCTTTACAGCTGCCCTCTGTGCTTACAGATGACATGCGCAGGCACACCACAAAGAGGTGGTCTTGCTGCCAAACATTTCCATAAAGGGGCCCAAAGACAGAGGGAGATGCCTGCAGAACAGACAAACGCCTGTGCACATTGTGTTTGAGAAGCTCAAGAGTTTCAATGTCAGACGCTGTGCGGCCAGTCCAACAGTGTGTGGGTGCAGAAGTTAACCAGGCCTGGGTCCGGCGCATTCCTCTCCTGGTCAGAGTCATGTTGGAGTCGCTGGCACAGTGTCTGCCAAGCGTGTGGATGAACCCAGCGAGGCCCTCTCTGGGAAAACAGTGGACAGGCGGACAGACCAGCAAGCTGGCGCGTGGACTCGCAGCATCAATGCTGAGAGAGGTTATTGTTACGGTGGAAGCTGCCAAAGCCTCCACCACCCCAAAGGCAGAGGGGGAGAGCAAAAACATGTTTTCACTTTAGATGACGCCACGCTCTTTGTCTCCTGAAAATCCAGACTTATTTCCTTGATTTGAATCAAATGCTTCATGTACTGTGGACACCCTCTGTCTCTGCCCTCGTCTCCGTCTCCCAACTCTCTCTTTCTCGCTTCCTCGTCTTGGCAGTGCCAACTGACGACTTGTGGCAGCGCCTGCTTTCCATATACGTTCGTGGCAAAGTTTAGTCCAGTAATTGAAACTCCTTTGTACTAAGCTGGACCTGTGCATCCCAAAGCAAACCACAGAGACAAGCAGGCTAATGGGAAACACACCAGGCTGATAAAAACCAAGCTGCTTCGGAGAGAACGGCCTCCCTTTGAGACGTGCTCAGGACTTTCAGTGGTTCCCTGAAATGTTGATTAAACTCATGTGTAGCGCCGAAACGGAGCCTTCTTGTTCCAGACCCCAAAAACCTTAACTGAACCCTCCACTCAGATTAACTACGGCCTCATTCTTGACAAATAGTAAAACACTAAACCTCAGCCTGGTGATTTACGCTCCAGAGGAGAGCTTGGAGCATCCTTGGGCCATGGCAAAGTTTGTTCTTTGTGACACTAATTGCGCCACGGAGTTCATATCAGCACATGTGGTTGTTTGATAGCCTTAATGGCCAAGTGATAGGCCATATGATGCAGAATTAAGTGTGGTGGACTGCTAAAATGAAGACAAATGTGCTCTTCTGCAGAAGATAATACATCTGGCATACGTCTGTTATGGAGCAAAAATCCAAAGTGAGTGATGAATGTGACAAATAAAGCCCGGGATTCTCAGGCTGAACCACTAATCCAAATAACTTTACAGTGTGGGATGTGTGCAACACAAATGAGATGCGTGAGAGATAGGCGAATGTCAAAAAACAACAAAAATGAAGTAAATCAGTCAAAACAGATCTTTTTTTTTTTTTTTTTTTAAATAGGAAAAGCCTTTCAAAAGACCTAACCAGACAAACCTGATGACTAAATCCTGGTGGCTGGAAACATGTGACAAATTAAACACAAAGTACGTAATTTGTGCCACTAGAAGTCTCTCAGTCGAAACAAAACAAAAGACTGTAAGTAGCTCGGGATCGTTGGAGTTGTTGTCTTCATTCAACGATTGCCGATTAAAAGAAAAAACTATCTACTTGACTCATGAAAGTTCTAGGAAGAGGTCATATTTTTAAGTTTCATTTATGTTATGGTCCTCAAGTTCGCACGCTTCCTTCCTCACTCTGACTCACTCCAAGATGTTTTAGTGACAGGCGACCAACTGATGCACAGCGCTACCTTGAATGAAACTGCTGATCACTCTGGTTTTGAATATAGCTGGAAATTTTTGGAATGATGTTTAGTAATGAACTGAACATTATACAAAACAAAGGTCTAGTCGTTTTCAGACATTTAAATGCAGAAATATTACATTTGATATCTTTAAAGGCTGCTTTATGACAAAATATGGGGGAAGAAAAGGACACTCCTGATCGATCTGGATATAGGCTGGATTGGCTCAATCTTCGGTTCGCCTCTCCTTGCCATGTAAGTGTCATTTCCACACACATGTACACACACCCCAAAAGGCCCTGACCTCCATTGACTTTTGTAGGGCCAGGATGTTAACGTCAGTTAAGGGCCGGACGTGTGTGCGTGTGTGCCCCATGGCTCCTGCAGCGGCTGAGGGCGAATCTCGTTGTCCACTTAAAGGTCAGCGCCGAACCTCTCACAATCTCGCGCTGCTATTTATAATCCAAACCCCCCCTTCACCTTCCAGCAGCTCCAGCAGAGCAGGAGAGAGATCAGCAATAATGCGCAACACCGCAGAAATACCAGACTATCAGGCAGATATCTGCTCCTCTGCCCTCCGCTCCTTTACTTCCACCTCAGTGTCACGTTTAAATGTTAATCCAACCTTTCGTCGCTGATGGACGAGCCCATGCCTGAAGAGCAGAGGCCAGTTAGAGGTGTAGTAGAGGGTTTCATTGCTTTTGAAATAACTGCTTTGTACTAAACGGGAACAGTACAGTTCTCTTGTTTCAGACCAATTAGACTAATCCCTCAACCTCGGCTTACAGGCAGAAATGAAAAGGGCTTTAAGGATTTTCTGACAAAGAATGCCGCATGACGTTCTCTCCGTCCTCACGTCGTGGCCTGCTCATACATGAATACGCTATCAGAAAAATCACCTTGCACCCAAACTCCTCCTGTTTCACCTGTGGGGATTTGTGTGGTGTGTTTTGTTTAGTTTTTCTACATCGTGAGCAGCTCAGCAGGGGTTGAGTGGTGGTGGGACTGGCTGTGGCTGATTCATCAATGAGTCACCATCTCCAAACACCTGAGAGGTGGAGGAACGATAATGCAAGCGGGGTCGACACACGTGCACACATTTAATCAGTAGACGACGGGTTTCACTGTATCAACCCCCATGTGGGAACCCAGGGGACATGTGCATGAATCTGCGTGGACCCACCACTCGGACTATCTCACTTGGAGCAGCAGCACCACCTGAGGATTTAAATACACTCGAGACCCACCAGTGGCAAACTCGGCTAGCGGTAATCCTGCTGGTATCTGCTCTGATCCTCCATTCACACACAGATTCCTTCGCCTCGTTTTACCTCCTGAGACTGGACTCTCGTATTCTTCTCACCGCTCTTAATGCCATTCCTTATCAAATACCAACCCCTCTCCCTTTGCCATCTTTATCTCACGCCTACCATACTTTCTTTTTTGTCTCTGTCTGTCTTTATCTGCTCGTCAGTCAGGTGGTCGGTCGGCACACTGGCGCGTAGAAGAATCAATGACGGCGTCGTAGTGAAGGAGCCAGATTTCTATTGAGACACAGGTAGCTTCACACCAACCTTTACAAATTCACACACATCTCCAAGCCTCTTGGCAAAAGGCAGTGCGATGAGCGATGGCAGTTTTACTCCGTCTTCCACTGAAATACCTCCTGGAGGGATTCAGCATGGGGACAATAGCCTCCTCCCTCAGAGGAGAGGGAGCGAGAAAAAAACATTGAGCATTACCGACCGTGCATCCAGATGACTGAAAGTGTTACGAATGAGACGGGAATTCTCGTGAACAATAGGCAGTGTGGCAGAGAATAAAGACTTTTCATTTGAGGGCAGGAAAAGTTCAAAAGTATTCATCATAAGAAAAGAATAGGATCTTGCCATTTTTCTGCAGCAAGATATTTAAGAGCTTATTAAAGGATTCCACATAAAGGGAATCACCCGCATGAGCTTTGGAACAGCACTTTTATCCCGTCACATAATTGCATCCAAATTACAATAATTGTGCCAATTAAAGTAATCCTGAACGAGAGGAGAGCGTCATCTTAATGTTTCAGTACTTGGGATAAGAGTCTCTCTAATTAAGACTGAATTGCCTGGCTACATATTCATTCAGAGTGCGATTAGTGAAGAAAAAAAAAAAAAAGTTTTCAAGTGTCCAAGAGTGCCTGGCTCTAGTCACGTCACTGAGAAGAGGATTGTTTGAATACAGGGTCAGGACGACAAAAATGAGGTTGAAGAGAGGATGAAGGGCAGAGAGGAAGAGTCGAATCTTTATAAGCTGTGAAATAAAAGGAAAAGCATGAAGTGCATCGAGATTTTTGTTACACCCAAATATTGGCACATTAAAGTCACTACTAGACACCATAATTTTACCTGACAACAGTCTATCTGCTGTGTTCTGCTTCCTGCACTGTGTGTGCATATGTGTGTTTGCTGAATGCAGCCTGCATCTCAGGGTCTGATTAATTACACCGATTCTCAGAGGAGTTGGGGGTGACATATGTTCTTGCACTGGTGTGAGAGCTAGGTGTGTGTGTGTGTGTTTGTGTGTGCTGCAATGTGTAGCACATGCACATGTTTGATCACTATGCTTGAAGTGGCAAATATTGTGTGCACAGCTTCAATTTCACCACGCAGAGCATGTGAGTGTGTCTATATGTGTATGGCATGCAATAGTTTTGTGTGTATGTATGTGTGGGTGTGTGTAATGAACAGAAGATTCAGGTGCAGCGCCAGAAACACACTCCTGAGTGCGGCGGGGGCATCCTGGCACAGACAGGGCACCAGATGTCAGAGCAGTGCAGGAACCTGCTCAGTGGACCAGTGACACTTTTTTTTTTTTTTGAGCTGAAAACAGGATCTGGGTGTCCAGGAATAAACTCTCTGAGGGGCTGACTGAACGCACCCCCATACATCATTATGTACAAATATGTTAACCCCTCAGCCGAAACACAGAACCGCTTTTAAACAAATCACTACCGTCAAAAAATTAAACACTAATAATTAGGGACACTGACAATCACTGCTGATCACAGACTGCATGAAGAGTCCTTGAAGGTACTACGAGCTGCTATATAATGGAAAACTTTGGACAATACCCATCATAATTTTGCGGATTGAAAGTTGACATCTACACAACATTTTTCATCTGATCAATAGTCAAAAGCCAAAGATCTTCAGCTAACTTGCATAGATAACAATGAAAACGAGCAAATCTCGACAATTTAGAAGCTGGGACTCCAACATTTATTGTCATTTTCCTTGGAAAAATGACTAAAATTATTATCAAAAACAACAGAATCATAACAAAAATAAGATATTAGGTATCAGTAAGGTATTAACTGACTAACTAATCTATTGAGGAAACCTAACTAAACTGTATGGTCATGTCTCTATGTAACAAATCACATTTATTTTGTAACATTAAGGCCTGCACAAATCATAGAGATATTTTAAAAACTCTGAGGTACTGTAGTGTTGCAGAGACACAATCTTGTTCACCAGATGTACTACAGCGTGTTTCTTTGGTGCACAACACCAGTAAATTTTATATCATCATGATTTTAATGGTGTTTTCTGTGAAAAAGAAAACTGTGGCGGAAAAATCCCAATAGTAATATCTGTCAAAATAATCACATGATTATTATTATATTTTTTTAAATATTGTGCCCCCGTGTTAACATGCATCATTAAAGGGGACAACATTGTAGTTGTTGAATCACAAAATGTCATCAAACAGGCCAACAGAAGGACCAACCACCTGATTAAAGCTGATGGGGATCTAAATTCAGAATTAAAATAATAACGGTGTGTATATTTCCAACAACAAAGGTGAGGAGAACAACAGTCATGTGTCCAACAAGAGCGTCCTTGAGAAACACCCAGAACCTGTACTTGCTCACTCATTTGAAATCACTCTACTGAAGAGCTTCCACTAAAGGCTCGATGTAACGTAATGGCTCTAAACAACATCGAGGAAATAAAAAATACAAAAGCTCATTAACACTCTTTCGGAAATGGCTGGGCTGCTTTAGAGCAATAACCATGAAGCAGGAGAGAGCTAGGTTAGCTGGAGTCATTAAGTCTCTAATGGCAGCTAAAACAAGGAACAACTGACTCCTGAGAAGAGACGATACTGAGAGGAAAGAAATGATAACGCTGAAAATGATAGTCACAAGGCTGCAGGCTCCAAATTCAATTTGCTTGTGATAAAAAAAATAAATAAAAAGAAACTGTGTTCGAAACACAGAATTAGGGTTGTTAATTTGACGGCTACAAATACAAGGCTCGGTCCAAAAAGCTTCTTGTTTTGTTTTTCTCTGTGTCAGTGTGCAGGGAGAGGCCATGACGCTGGCTCACTGCTCGAGGTGTAATGTGTAGTTATCCCTCCACAACTAGTGACACAAACAGTTTAGCTACGCTTTGTGTGTGTGAGCTTGATTGCTGTGAGCCAATATCTCCTGCAGACAGTGCCATCTTTGTTGCACAGTTCGCGTCCCCCCGCTACTGTGCATTAGTGTGGGCAGCCCCCTGTCTTACCATTAATGATAGAAATCGCTGAGGTTATTAACCGATTACACATTCTCCATCAGATTAGCAGGGCTGTACTGGTCCGCTCCCGCTACGGGAATTAGCGCCATGACTTTCTCTTTGTGCCACGTCCTACAATGACACTTCACAGTCCTTCGTGGACGTTTTGTTATTGCCAGGCAAGTTGCTAAAAACAGCTTTCAGACGTTTTTGAAAGCGTGTGTGTTTGTGCGAGATATGAGGGAAGGTGGGCGTGTGTCTATTTTTTCTGTCGTCTCTAGGAGTTCAGGTATATGCCACAGAGAGAATCTGTCGCCTTCCACACTGAGAGGTACTCTTGCCTTCCCTATTGTTTAGCATGGCTTAATCTAGTTTTAATTTAGAAGGCTAGGTAGGGTATTAAGTCTAAACTGAGACTGTATCTTGATATTGGGCCAAATTTAAAAAGGGACCTCAGGCAAGAATCAAACCTGCATTTCATTTTTACCTTAAAAAAGATTTATCTACAATGGTTATCTAGGACTAGGATTTAAAAAAATCTAACCATTCTAAATTCTCTGTGTGCTGTGGCCTGCCTAGCTTTAGCAAGCCTTACAAAGAGATGCGGAGAGGAAGCGCATGCTGCCTTGTGACTGAGATGCAGGGCGACAGTTGACCTATAAGGGGCTGACTCACCCCCACGTTCACTTCACCACTAATATATTCACTTAGTAACGCTCAGGGGATGTGCAGTTCTGCTGTGTACAAATGGCTGAACACAACACATATATGCATGCAAAAACACAAGAACAAAGCACGTGCATGAGGTCTGAACCACGCAGGTCTCGCGGTAACAGAATTTAACGAAAAAGATGTTAAGTATAACATGCAGGAAATGGTCCACCATTTGAATTTAGGCTACGAAAAAAAGATGCGTTATTTGTGTGCACATCTGCTGTGCATGGGCCTATGCATACACACTGCGGCATGGGGAAGCAAAGAGAGGTAGCTATCCATTTCTCAAGCAGAGGGACAGTCGGGAGAAGGAGGCCTGGGGTTCTGAGAGGCCAGTCAAGTGCCTGTCCATCGCTAAGGGTAAAAGACAGAATATTTCATCCAGAACAAAAAGGGACCTTTAGAGCCTGAGATGATAAGAAAGAGGAAGAAAAGAGCAGAGAGACGGAAAAAGATACACAGACAGACTGGCCTGACTCTTATCAGCGGAAGATTAGTGCAAGAGATAAGGCCTCTAGGCAAGGCGTTGTGTTTAGCCTGTTTGAGGCTTCCTGTCATCATCATTAAGGCCGCTTCTCCGACAGCCACTGCAGAACAGAGCAGCCATTTGGAAAGACATTCAACAAGGAAGAAGATAAAGGAAGACAGGACCGTTGGTCAAAAACAAGATGATGGCTGTATTAAGTCTAACGAACAGCGTGAGCCCCAGTCCCATGCTGCGGTACAGGCACTCTAATCCAGGCCTTTTGGTGTAGAATTGTATGGCTGTCTAATTCCATCTCTCAGTTTTATTACACAGTAATTGTGGTAAAAGTACGGACATTTCCTTAAGGGTGTCCACTATACTTAAACATGACAGAGATATATGGCAGAGAAGTGTAAAATTAACAATTATAGCAAGTACAAATTGATTTCAGCTTTCCGACAAAGAAGAGTCTCATTTAATGCCTTGTACTCTTGTCCTCCTCTCATACTGTAGACCTCCTCCATAACACTTGACTGCTATATACAAATACAAGGTAAAGTCTATTGTCCTTTGAAAACCAAACAGAGAAAACCTAGTCTAATGAGGCAGTGGTTTGCCTTGGAATTGGGGGAGGGAGGATTGTCTGCTGAATCTTGCTGGCTTGACTGGCTGACAGTAACGGTCTGTGACACTTCACCGCCGCAGGAATCATAGGCACTAGTGTATTGTGACAGAGTGCAACCTTTAAAGGCCAGCGACTGATGCACGACTCAGCCTGTGTCGGTTCTCCTCCTCTCATCTGCGGTGAGCACGCCTAAAAGCATCCATGACCACACACATACAAATCCATGAGCAGTCGTACTGTTTACACACACACACAGAGGTACGGGACTTTTCCATCACTGCTCAGCTGAAGACGACTGAGCGCTATTTGTCTCCTGTGCAGTTTTAAGGAAATTGTGTCCTTTCATGAATCTGTTGCCCCAGCTATAATACAGTCATCATTGCCTCGTGCATTATGATCAATTACAAAATCTGTCTGTCAGTTGCCAATTAGTGTGGCACTCACAGCCATTGGCAGTAGCTGTGGACTAATGCAGCCCATACCAAAAACAAAATACTCTACTGCCACCTGCTGGTCATGGCTATTTATGTCAGTGTTTCATATAGAATATAAAACAATACAATTATTTATTGACTTCCACTTCTTAATTCTTTTATGGTTTTTTGATGATGGTCAGGACACAGGAGCCACTTTACAGCATTTTACATGAGCTGCTGGTCCTTTGACTAAACTCATCTGACCTTATTTCCATTTTATCTTGTGCTAAAGGTAGCCTCTGTCATGCCCCAAGTAAGAAAGAGGCTAATGGAAATTAGAGTGAAAAAAGATACTGAAACAAAAAAGAAAGCATGCAGGTGTATCAAAGAAGACTGTACACCTTGTAGATCAAATAGGTAACTAAAGACGGAGTGATCGTGATTTTCTATACCTCTCATAGATGGTCTTGAGAGCGACCTGGTCTGACACTCCTTCGGTCTCTTCCAAAAACAGGATGATCCACGAAGTCCTGTAAGGCCACTCTTCTGTCAGGTTGATCCATGACGCCAGCCGGTCCCAGTTGAAGACGATCTGATTGGCCCGCAACAGACGACCTGTCAACAATGGACGGATCAAGGATTAGAGGCAGCAGAAGTCCATCCTAATGATTGTCTCCGTCAACTTCAACAAAAGCTGGTCCACGGTTTCTCAACCTACTGCTTGTTTCTGTTATCTTCGTATTATCGGACATCAATATATTCATGAATTTGTGTCCAACGTTTTAGAATCCTTGCATGCTGCTATGTCATTCCTGCAAATGCAGTTACTATTTATTGTTAACTGAAATGCCCTCTAAGACTTGCAAAATGTATTCTTGACTGAAACCCCTGGTTAAATGCGCAGCCTCTGCAACCACATGTTGGCTTCTGCCAGTCTCAAATTATATCCCATCAGAGCTTTGTTTTGTGTCCACAGTCATATCTTGTCAATGACTGACAAACGTAAGCCATCTAATCCCCTTGAAGTGGGTTGATTTGATAACCTTGATGTTGCTAGATAGACAAAATGTCTTTTGTTAATATTATGAGATGAGGGCAGTGCTACAGCAGAATATGGTTAACTCTTTACCGGTTATAGACACTATGTTGAGCAGCCTCCTCATGGTCTGTGGGCTGATGTCGCTGAACCAGTCCTCGGTCACCAGCAGCTTGGTCAGGTCGAAGGACATCTGTCTGGTGATGGTCCTCTGCATCTGCCGACGACGGTATGTGTCCTGAACAGAGCACAAAGACAAAAAGCAGAAAATCAAATTAGCAAATGATCTGAATTTTACATATTTGAATTGGTCATGATTCCAGCTGGCTTGGCAAGATTTAAAAAAAACTCAAGGACTAAAATTAAATTTGTCATTTTAATGCAATTTGAATCATCCAATCATGGCATGAAAGGTCCAGGGTTTACTATTTAAGGGGATTTAGGAATGTAAATGGAATATGATATTCACAATTACATTTTCATCACTAGATAATCACCTGAAAGTGAGAATGATTGTGTTTTTGTTACATTATAACGTGCCCTTTACATCTACGGATTTTCCACAGAGTTCGCCATGTTGCACTGTGTTTTTACAGTAGTACATAACAGACAAACCAAACACTGGCATGCTTTTTGTATTTTTGGCGAGCCACTGTAAGGGAAGGTGAGACAAGGGGTGTTCAGCTGTTTGCAATCTGCAACCTCACTGCTAGATGCCAAGAAATACTACACAATGGTCTTTTTAGTGACAGGACATGATGCTGGAAAATCACAACAGAAAGCACTGACACAAATCCTGTGACAGTGTCAATTAAAGCAGTATATGAGTGGGTAAGAAAGAGCAGGAACATTCTTAGTGACAGTAAAAGGAGGCATTTAACAACCATTTAACGTACGGGGGAGCATACAAATTCGATCTCTTCAAAGACAAATTGAAAGCACAAGTTAAACATAAGGCATTACTGTATATCACTCTTGGCTCTTGTAGAGTGTGTGATTACTTGTACATATCTACATTATCACTGCCGCAAGCTGTGGATCATGAGACAAAAGAGCAGGCGTTTCAGGGCCACCATGTGATCTCAGGTCATGTCACTATAAAGCCATATGTTTGAACAGATTGAGAGATACATGTAGATAGGCGGACAGGGCCTGGAGTTCTCATACTGTTAACTTCCTATGCACTATATCCATGTTGGAATCTACTTATATGTAACCCAACTGCTCTCATTCAAAACTAAAAAACATACATTTTAATATAATTATTTTTCCATGCCATAAAAACTTGACTGAATCCAATTAAAAGCACTGTTTTTCTTCTTAACATTTTGTCATTCAAATGACCAGCTTCGTCTCTCTCCCCCTTCCTATATAGTCCATGTTTCATGAGAAAAACATAAACATTTCCTGTGACTGCAAATCAAAATCAAAGAGCCACTGTCCAAAACCAAACAGTCATGACACACAGGCGAGCTATTGACACAGATCTACCGGAGAACATCTGTGATGATATCAGACAGCTGCCATGGTCATGAGCCAAGGCGAGGCTTTTGGTTGACTTTGAAGTCGTAACGCCAGTCTCATGACCTCTTTCTCAGAGAGATGAAACATATGGCCACCACTCAGTCAGAACCAGAAAGGTCTATCATACAGGCAGCCCTGTGTGGCTGACTTTACTGTAGTTTTACAGCTTTATTGGTTCATTTAGATTATTGTATTTATGTTGGCTTACTTATAGTGGTTCTTATTCCCCCTGCTGATATACTTTGATGCTGAGAAGAACGTATTGAGTTAGATTTTTTTCTAAAAACAACATTTTCCAATGGATGTTTTCTTTGTAAATGGGATTCATTTCATTCCAGTAAATGGCAATAAGATGGCAGAGATACTCCTAATGTCATCCTCAACTTGAGGAGCCACATGAAAATGGAGAGCCACTAATTCATTTTCCCCTCCTGCCCTCATTTTAATCTCCACTTGTAGGAAGAGGGCCCTCCTGCCAAGAGCTAGCTAGTGGCGGAGGGCAAATAAAAAGAGCACGATGCCTCATAATAAAAGGCCAACACCAATAATTGAGTGTACTAGATAAACCCGGGGTACAAAACAAATGTCAAACAAACAAACAAGAGAGGGAGGCGGGAAGGAAGGAGGGGTAGTAGGAAGGTCTCGCAGGGGGGGAGGAAGGCATCAACGACAGCAGCAGAGTCACTTAGCCTCCTGCCAGCAGACCTGGTGCCAGTGTTTTGTCACAGGGACCCACTGCTGCTAGGCCTTGTCATTAGGCTGTGGCAACGCAGCAGGAAGGATAAACAGTCATTACATCAATTACACCAGGAACCTTGGCCGCACACCGAGCACCTCTCTCTTCTCGTCTCGGTGTGTCTCCTTCTGTCCTCTGGCCTCTGCGCTGCCTGCCAACACCACGCCTGTACTAAACACAACCCCCACTTCCCCCTTCAGGGAGGAGGCTGAAAAACAGAGAGAGAGCGACGAGGCAGCATCTCCATTCCTAATGCAGTGCTTTCTATTCAAGTTGCGGTGAGCTAACTGCATTTTAATTTGGCTTGATTAATGTCAGGACATCAAGCATTCATTTCGTGCTTTCTGATTATTCCGAAGTGTTGGAGGGAAGCACATTTATTTCTACCTCGCTGTAAAAACAACATATCTGCCTCCACTGAAATGTGTTATTATCATTTGGCTTTTTTGATCTGGTTGTTGTGCATTAGGGTGGGGTGTCTGTTTGCCTTGGTATATCTAATTTGGAATAAATATAATCCTGCTCTTTGATTGCATTTCTAGTATTGGCCGTCTATTTTTATTGCCTTTCTTCCATCTACAACTCATACTGCATTCATCCAAGTCAGAGAGTTTGGGTGGGGTCAGGAACACTGATGTGGTTGTAAACCCCAACAAAACACTGCATGTGACATATGCCCATGACTTGAATAGCTGTTACCCTGCGGTTTAGGGCGTTCTTGCTGCCAAACTTGGCCTGGTCTTGGCCCAGGCTAGTCGAGGACATCTTCCTGTCCAAGTCTTCATGCCATCCTGTGGAGGGAGACGAGATGGAAGAGACAATGACAGCTGATTAACAGCTGAAATTAAATGCCAAATATTGGATTTGTATTCAAAAGAGTGTGCAATCCTCTATATATGTGTGTACAGTACGATATGTGGTCCTTACCCTCGGCAGGCATTGCCTCTCCATTGGTGGGGGTTACCATGCAGAGCTTCTTGGCCGTACTGAGGCCTCGGCTGTTCAGGAATACTGGTAGGTGGACGATGTTCCTCATGTAGTCATGTCCATTGATGTTGGAGTCTCTCAGCACACTGTTGAGGTTTTGGTTGATAGCTTTGATGATAATATGCGGGTCGCTGGCAAAGATCGAGATAAACGGGCCTTTGGAGAAGAGTACCCTAACCTGGAGTGAGAAGGGAACCATGAGTTATTATGTAAAGGACATCATCCACCAAGTTTTTCACAATTATTCCATAAAATATGTTTTTCAAAGAATGCCATCAGCCTGTTGCACTACTGTTTCTACTGAAACCAATTTATTTCAGTCCACTTTTCAGAGCAGGATGTGGAGGCATGTCGTCACTACTTTAACAGTGGCTTTAACTGTCAGCTGTAGACTTGAGCTTAATGATCCCTGTGAGAACTGACTGTCAACAGCACATGGTGTCGGGGATTTCCACTCTGCTAACTAAGGGACGTTGTTCAATGGTCACAGGACATCAATTTGTGTTACATGCATACATGGTTTGTTAACCCCTGGCCAACACCCTTAGCTTCGCCCCCACAGGATGATGGACCTCTGTCCCCACAGCAGCTGTGAGCACCTTCAACTAAGGCGCCATCACATGATCTGCATCTTTCATGTATATTACCCGGTAAAAAAATGACTTAAGAAAAGACAAAAAACATTTTTGTTATTTGTGCAACCTGCAAAAATTGGGTCACAGAGTGCTGTGTCTGAATCTCTCTGAACTGAAGAAGAGTGACTGGGAGGTGCTTGCAGAGATGAGAAGATTACATTAGCACACAGAAGGTTGCCATCTTCTTTGGGATTACTTCACTAAATAATAACATTTAGCTAAAGGAAATTCTATTACAGCAGCTGGGAGGATGAATCTAAAGTTGGAGGCGAGCTGAGGCAGCTGGGAACACCAGGGTGGCTGCATGATACAGAAGATGTGTGGGGTCTGTGTGCATGGGGGAAAAGACCCACTGAAAGTTACTGTGAGGCCACATGGCAGCTGCTCTGCGTGAGCTACAGATGTTAACAAAAAGTATTTCCTTCATTTTATTTACGTGTCAACAAAGAGGAAGCTGCACTCATCATTCAAGCGCCCATGCAGAGCAAACACACACCGTGTCCAGCATCTGCAGCACTTTGTCCTGCTCACAGGCGTCCAGTCCGTCGATGATGACAGCCATGCGGGTCTGGTTCTGAGTGAAGCCATCAATGGTTTTGGCCATTTTTGACATTAGCTCCACTTCATGCTTCAGAACCTGGTGTAGGGAAAAGAATAAATGGATCAAAAACAATTCAACTATCAGTGCTAATGTGAGAAAGGAAACTGATTTGATCAGGACATACAGCTTCATAACTTCTTAGACAAATGGAAAGCCCCTTTGGCCAAGAGGATGTTGAGGGATTTCCATTGGTACTATGTATTAAATGTATTAGTATACCTTCATAAATCCTTCACTCTTGAGTTTATGCAAGTTGTTGGCAGCACTGTGCAGTCGTTTCCTCTGGGAGTTAAGGACAGAGTCGGCCACCTGCCACCAGGTCCTGCAGTTGAACAGTAGGGCCAGGCACACCACACTGGCCATGGCTATCAGCACTGCGTTTACTGTGAAATTTTCAGGGTCCACCTAAGAGGCAAAAAAGGATTTCAACTGATTACTGGGGCATTCTTTGACCTAGTGGTTCCAGGGTGTACTGTTGAAATGCAGGGTCCTCGATTAATTGCTCTTACCCACCTTAAAGATGGCCAACAGGGCCACACCAGTGATCAGGCATCCCAGTGTCAGAGCAAAGAGCACGAAGGAGGGAACACAACACGTTTTCTTCCACTTCTTACCTGGAGAATGAGAGAAGTCAGATCACAATTATTGAGAAAGAAATGTACCCTGAAAGAACCAAAATGTTTACATACAGATCAACTGAGAAAATATGTTGTAAAGATTGCCACACAGTTCATTATTATATTACCAAGAGCTCCATTCTTAATCTGAAGTGATACAAGGGTTTAAGACCAATAACATCACAGTTGATTTAGAGGGCCACGTTTACTGTAATTTAACTGGGATATATTTTGCTTCTTTCAATGATGGTTTTACAATCTCCAAAAACTGCACAGTGCACCTACATCATAATGTCAGCCACGGACTGATAACAATGACAGCTTGTGACTGCAAATGTAGGACTCTGCTGAACTCAGTAAAAGGTCTGATTATGACCTCACCTTGGACCTCATCGTTCTTGAAAACCCTGAAGAGCCTGGTGGCCATGAAGCCAAACTCCCTCTCACAGGCATCTGAGAGCGTGGCGATCATCTCAGCCATGGAGGTCTCCCCTCCGACACTGGACAGTCGATTATAATCTGTGAACAAGAACCTGTGTGGCATGCGAGAAAGAGAAACGATGCTTTGACTCGCTCAGTTACACAGAAAACTGCATCCGGGACTGTGACTTAAGTATTTATTTTAACAGTGTTGCAGTGTAGAGGTAATAGTCACCTGACAGGCAGTGCGCGGGTGGTCTGCTCAGGAAGTTCAGGCGGGTTGACGAACATCAGTTTGAGAAGCAGCTCCAGGTAACCGACCTGTCGAGCCAGGCGGGTGCTGATGACCCACGCCCAATTCCAGCTCTCCCTCTCACGCCGACTTCCGAAGTACACCAACACTGGAGAACAGATGATTATTATTACAATTATAACAGGTGCCATTTGTTTTGTAACAACTTTAAATAAACATGTGGTAAGCATTTATATTTATTCAATTTAGAACTCTTTAAAATCATAAAAATATCCCAGTATGCAATTCAAACACTTCTAAGGAGGCTTCTCTGCACTATGTAACTTCAGTAGGATCCTATCTTTAAGCTGAAACAGGCAACTTTCCCAACCCCAACAGGTTGAGAACCAGTGACTTAGCACATCAGCATTGCATTTCCAACTTCGGCTTAATCTCCTTACCGAAAAAGATGTAGAGCAAGGCGAGGAGGCTGAGGGAGACAGCAATGGCCAGCTTTGGATTAACAGTAAAGCCCAGGACCACGGCCACTGAGCCGCACAGTAGCAGGGTGAGGAAGACCACAAGCCAAGAGAACTGGAACAACGGCTCTATCTGCTGGCCTGCAAAGGTCTTCATCTCATCTGTGGGACGAGAGGGAGGATAAATAATGTTATGTCAGATAACTGAATTAAGAATATTGGAGATTTTTAGTGAGGAGCGGAGGCTGTCCAAGAAGAAATTTTCACAATTCAGGACTTTTCATCTTTGAATGAGACAGTTTTTCAATGTTGTGGGTTTACTTACCCTCCAGTTTCTTGAGAAGGAAAGACTTGCCGCTGCCCCACTGAGCGTACAGTCCAACACAGATGGGGGGTTGCATGGTGGGCTCGCTAAGAATGTCTGCTAAAGCACTGCTATACAGGTCATAACCCAACATGTCTCCATCCGACTCTGAGGGGGAGAGGTGCTCTGAGAGTGGAGCAGAGAGAGGGAGATAAATGTAAATGGAGGAAAAGATAAAAAGTACGAAGATTTTCAAAAAGGAGCTTAATGTTTTTTTTGGCTATGAGCTTGTTTTATCACAAGTCTTTCTAAACAAGATCGAAAAATGGGGCATACTCGCTCCAAATATCTGCGTAAGGATGCTTTTTTGGTGGGTACAGTCGATGTTGTACGGTGTCTCTCCAGCCTTGTTTGGACGGTAAAGAAGGCGGCCATCTTTAGGGTTCCTCAGCAGGAGCTCGGCCAACTTTCTGCTTCGCCCTCGGATGGCTATGTGGAGGGGCGTATCTCCTTTCTGAGGAAAAGAAACATCCACATCACTGAACTAAATAACGTCATAGAAATCCTGTTGTGGTGAGTGTAATGTGTGTATTCAAAAAGTACCTTGTCCAGCGCAGACACCTTGGCTCCTTTATCCAGCAGCAGTTCAACTATCTCGATGTTCCTCATTTTAGTGGCTTTGATAAGAGGAGTCTCTCCCTCCTAAAAAAAAAAAGATATACATTTTCATCAATACCATTCTGAAATTTATTTTGATACCACCACCTCTACACAACAGTTTTTCAGAAAGAAAGAAAGCCAAGAACAGTAGGTCCCAATATTTTTACTGATGACCCGTGACTAATTAACCTATTTATATATCATATTCAATGCATGACAATAACAGTGAAGAACAACTGATGCATTTTGATTGGATTTATTTGTGAAGCACTTTTATTGACTTTGCTCTGTGAAAGGTGCAAGATTAAATCAACTTTACAATGAACACAAACAATGAACGGCAGGAACTTGTTGGAAAAGGAGAAACACATTTTGAGCAGGTTTCATGTGAATGTTGTATCAGAGATGAGCTACCAGTCATATAGTATATACATAATAGGCTTCTTTTTGGCTTGGTTATCGTTCTGTCATCACTATGTTTTATAAACCATGAACTGTTATAATGCAGAATGAGCTCCTGTTTAACAGGAAGTGAAGACTCTGTGAATGATCTGGTTATCACTCTTATCCTATGACGTTTTATAAACTTACAATAATTTGAACTTTTTTAAGGAAATTAAAGTAAAGCTCCAAAACGGACTGTTGTATATATTTTTTTCAGGTTTCCTACATCCCTTAAAATCAAAAGGACTCCATCGTGAAGCTTTGGCGACCCCTGCCAGCAACGGGTGATTTCTGTTGTTACTATTGTAATTTAATACAGAATGCAAATATTCTAAACCTGTCTGTTTTAGACCTTTTCTTTAAAAAAAAAGAAATCATGAGAAATGAAGAAATTATATTATTAAACACATATATTTATTTCAAGAGAGAGTACATTTAATGCTTTACCTTAGTGCAGCTCTCAGTATCAGGGTTACACTGCAGGATGTCTCTCACCATGGTAGCGTTACCTTTCTCCACTGCCCAGTAGAGGGCAGTCTTTCCATCCTGAAGTGGAAAAGACAAGGCAAATACAAGTTTGTTTATCTTTGAGAAAATAAACTGTCAGGCATAAAAAAACACATATGGAAGCTGAGAATGCATTATGTTGCTTTGTTTTGTGCACAGAAAATGTATAATGTTGAGCATTACAAATAAGAGCATCAAAGTATGTCTGTTTATATAGCAATACTACTTGTGGAGGCTTTTTGTAATCCTAATCCATGGATTAAAGTTCACTTAACCAAGAGTCAATAGAGTGGGGGAACACAAGAAGGCCTCCTGCCTGCTTCTAAACATCAAAAAGGCAGCAAAGACGGTGAGAGAGGAGCTCCTACCTGGCCCCTGACGTCAATATCAGCGTATTTGTTCAGCAGAGCTCGGACTATCTCCACATGACCTCCTCTCACTGCTCCAATCAGCATCGTTTCCCCACTCTGAAAGTAGGACAAAAAGGAAAAACAGACAGAGAGAGACATGAAGCGTCTGCATTTCATAGGAACTACTCTTTCATATCTTCAAACAGAAAGCTTTTAATACTATTGCAGGCCGGCCTCACCCTGTCTGGGATGTTGACATAGGTTCCGGCGTCCAGCAGGTCCTGCACGATCTCAGTGTGTCCCTCCTTGGCAGCGATGGCCAGGGCTGTGTTTCCATCTTTGTCAGTCATGTTGACATTTGGGTTTCTCTTCAGCAGCTCCTTCACAACCTCTGTATAGCCACCTTTCACTGCCACAATCAGAGCCGTCATTGAGTTCTGAAAACACACAGAATGGAGCAATGAGGATCGCTCTGACCTGAACATTAAGGATTACAGATGTTTATCTTGACTAGACTGGGTGCTAACACTTAACTCAATATGTGTCCAATATGTCAACTGTTCAATCATTTAGAGTTGAGGATTAACAAACTATATTTCCCAACTGTGATCAGTTTATTTGAGCAGCTCTGGGAGACATTACAGACTCAATGACAATCTATAATTGTAATATTGTTTACCAAGCACAATAACTCATATTTTTTTCTCTCTCAGTCTTTTAATTAGACATAAATTAGACATAAATTAATTGCAACATTAGCTACTATAGTTCCATCTGATTATTGATGCTACATATCAAGCTATCACATCGTTCACTTTGTGTCAGCACAGATGCAACATGACTCGAAGGAGCACAGATGCGCTGCGTCACAGACGCAATCAATTATTTAATATTGAAGTTCACTAATGTGTTTGTGGCGCTTGGCAGCATTAAATCTTGATTGTGTGAAAACTACACTCACGAGAACAGGCCGCTTTGTGTTTCATGGCACCCACGATGAACCCAAAACAAAATTAGACTAGCTTAGCTCTTGAGCTACCTGTTCAGACTACCAAATCAAATATTAACACTGTTTAGGAAACACTGCCAAATATTATAAAAGGTCAAAATAACTGTGGGTGCAAAGCCACATAGAGGACATTGTACCACCAATTTTAAAGATAAAAAATGCTCCATATTCTTCCAGACTTTACACTTTCCAATAATCTATAGATTTTTGTGTAGATGTTGTGAACAAACTTAATAAACATTATCTAATATTTCATTTTTAAGAATATTATATTCTACTTCGACCAATATCTTGTCTACTTTAAGCTCTGAAAGACCCTGTATATGCACTAAAGTCATTATTTTCAGATGTCATCATTATTATGTTTACTATAATTACACTCTGTAAACCATACATGAAGCAGAATGTGATAAATTGATCATCTCTGATGATATACTCTTTTGAAAACACTATAAAAGATAACATATGTAATGTTTTACCTCAGCAACTCCACAGATTTTTGAAAGATATGCTTAGTCTGTATTTGATGCCTGCAACACGTTTCAAACATGTTTGGACAGTGGCAGCAAAAGACTGGGTGGGCAAGTTGGAAAATTCCAGAGGTAGACAGTTTAACAGGTGACAGCTCCATGACCGGGTATGAAAGGGACATCTTTGACAGCTGTTCACAGAAAATCTACAATCGACTTACCGCTCCTTCTTGGTCCACATCTGCTCCATTTGCTAGAAGGTGCATCACGCTCTCATAGTGGCCCTTCCTGGCTGCCCAGATCAAAGGAGTGGTGCCATACTGCAAAGAAGAAAAAGAATATGCAATAAAGTGCATGACACGAGTGGCAAGAGATGATTTAGTCAATGAGCTGGGGACTCGAAAATAATTAAGAAGGAAGGATACTCAATAAAGGACAAATCTTTTAACTGCATCTTCCACGTGATTAAAAACAAGTAAATGACAAACATCTGTCAGTATGTAGTTACCTTGTCTGAGCAGTTGACCTTGGCTCCGTGCTGCAGCAGGAGATGGACAATCTCAGCGTGGCCTCGACCTGCTGCCCAGATAATGGGGTAGACGCTGTACTGTTGGAGCAGAGGACAGGGGTGAAGTCATGCTGACAGTAACTAATGATCAGTGTCTGGCCTGCGGTCGTACAAATGCTTTAAACCACCTTACATGACTAAAACAGCGGATGGTGGAGCAAGGTATCGCGCTGTGTAGGTTTGTGGTAGTGTTTACATTGTTTTGTCAGTTCTGCTTACTGACATTTACAACTTATGTTTATATCATTAACATTACCTGGAGCAATCAAAATTAAACACATCATGTGAACAATGTCATTAGGTTTACCATGAGCTTCAATTTGACCAGGGCAGTATACATTTTGTCCATCTATTATTATTATTATTATTATTATTATTATTATTATTATTATTATTTCCTGTACTTTGCACGTACGTATTATATGCATCATTTTCAATGCTGATATTAAGCAACAACAACTGCCAATAATGCTACACAGCGTGTCCAGTCGCAGTACCTGACCAGTGATGTTCGGGTTAGCTCCTTTTTCCAAAAGCAGCTGGGCCACATCTGTTCGACCTTTATAGGCTGCCCACATGACAGCAGTCCATCCTCCCTGAGTAGGATAAATACACAGAACAGAGTTGAGATTAACAAAAAAATTATTCAAATCTGAAAGGCGAGAGGAGTAAATATGTACATGATGGCAAAGCACATCCATATATTTAATATTTACTGTGTGTGTAAAGGGGGGTACCGACAGTATTAAATTCAAGCCTTACAGAAAAGGTGAAATCCAAGCAGATTTTGTGGTAGGAAAATATGCTATTTACAGCTGGTGTGACACACTTTCCAGTGAGCGAACAGTATCGCACAGTGCGATTTATCATAATCCCACCGTGATGACTGGCTGTGATTTATCCTGTGCAGCTTAGACACATCCCGCACGGCAGTGAGTCAGTTGATGTCATGAGTCACTTCCATAGTCACTCGAGAAAGAAATCAACTCAAAGTGTCTCGACATATACGTGATAAAATAGTGAAGTAAATAAAAAAAGTGTTATCTTTTGAGTGCCGGCACAGAAATTTAAAACATCACTTAGACTACCTCCTGAGAGTTGCTGCTCATAAGGATTACATTTTTAGTGTTCCCTCTGTTTGAAATGCACATTACCTCTTGAGCAGGCACATCCACATAATCACTGATACCAAACACACTCATTCCCAGGTGATACTGTACAAACATGTGCGTCTCATCTGCATGTTGCCAAAAGTCTGCTTATGAATACTGTATACAGAATAGCTTCTGTAGCAACTCTGCAGACAACTGTCTGCTTCTGACAAGACTAAATCATATCACTGCCCCATGAGGAGACAACCAGAGCTCAGTAAATGGGATTACTAGTCGAAAGGAGCCATCGCACATAAAGTAATTTCATTTTGTGTCCATTTCAAGGCTACTGGTTCATCCTGTTCAACCAGCACTGGGCTCATCACATTTTATACAAATCATTAATGCACATGAGACTTAATCTAAATTGTGTGTATTGGATACATAAGAAGAGTTAACTTACAGCACTAGTTTGAGCAGCTTGTTTATCAACCTCTAATTTTATACTTTTTTACATTTAAAGTATATTTAGAAGTTTAACACTGCGTCTTATTGTACCATGTTGTAGAGCTACTGACTCTTTTTTCCTATAAGGAGAGAAATCATGATATGCTACATGTTCCGAAAAACAAACCGAGGACGCTGTGATTACGTGACGCTTTTCATCCACGACGCCACCAGGACAGCCTTTAAACTTGAACGTGTTCTTAAGGATACTATTACCATTTTCAGAAAACATGATATTATCAGTGGAAACAGCAGTTTTAATGAAGAAAAAGCCTATGGTAATTTTCTATAACCTCACCATGTCTCGATGTTCCAGGTTTGCCTTGTTCTCAAGCAGCTCCCTCACCACATCGATGTGGCCCTCCTTAGCTGCCGAGATCAGCGCCGTCCAGCAGTCCTGCACACACAGACAACCTGTTAACCTGGGAACTCCCATCAGACTCCAAATCCAGCGGGACAAACGTCCGAGCTCTCCGAGCTCTATGTGGGACGCCCCGGGAACTGTCAAAGCAGTGTACCTACCAGCTGGTCATACCAGGTGCTCATTTGAACCGGGTGTCGCATGGACATAGAGGAGTGTCAGAGAGTTGAGTGTGAAAAACAACAGCGACTGCAGTATCTTCTCCTTTCTTCTTCTGCGTTAGTAAGAGAATGAGTTTGCTATGTGTAATAGCAGGTTGCATGTACCTGAAAGGTTGATGTGAGGTGTAGTGTGTGAGCATGCATGCGTGTGTTGAAGTGGGAGGGTATATGCATGCATGCGTGTGTGCGTGTGTTGGGCTGGCTCTCGAAGGCACAGGGTGTTGGCCACCCAGTGGATCCTGTCATTTACTCAAAAGAGCGAAGGTAAGAGTGTATAATAGGTCGTCATTATGGTTCATAATAGCTGTGGACTAAGCCCGAGTGTGGTGAGTTCAGCAAGATGGAACATCAAGACCACTACTTCGTCGACGTCTTCTTTGTGAAGTGGATGATGTGGTTAAAATGACCGCATTGTTTTTCACCTGTGCCCGGACCCTGTTGCGATCTATTATAACGCCACGTGTACCTGCACATGAGGGCGTGCTCACATTAGAGAGTTTGAGAGGTCACGTTTGTGCGTGTGCATGCTTACAACATCGTCCAAGTTAACGTTGGCTCCTCTCCTAATGAGCTCCTGTACTATCTCCAGACTGCCCTGCTCTGCAGCCACCATCAAGGGAGTCTGCCCATTCTGGAACAAAGAGAGAGGGAAGGAACGGAAACCAACAAGCCAATTAATTACACTGTTTTCTCAGTGACCCTCTGTGAGGTCACTGGTTAAAAAAAAAAAAAAAAATGGCAGGCAGTGAGACTCTTTGATGATTCATCTCTGGTCTTGTACTGTAGGAGAACCTGATAATAGATTACTTGATGCAATCATCTAATGTTAACGTCCAGAAATGTCATGAAAAGACCAAAAGAGAGATGTGACTCAGGTCTTTTGGATCAAGTCCTAACTCATTATTTCTCCAGCCAATGTCAGGGTAAGTCAAAGTCAAGTCTGGGCCCATTTGTTCTTACTTTAAAAATAAGTCATAAATGCACTTTAAAAAAGGGTGAATTCTTCCCTAAAACATCAAAAACTACACATTTTAGCAAAAGTTATTCTGAGAGTAGTAAAAGTACATTAGCTGGAGACTTTTGTCAGAGGTAGATGTGGTTCACTGTTGAGTATCTACATCAGGAAGACGGTTTGTGTGTGACCGATATGAAAATAAACTACAGTGATGGAAATGAAGCAGCAGGTCAGACAGCGTGACTGACTGGCTCACTGATGTATTTTTGGACAACAATGGACAGCTATAATGTAGAGGAGCAGGCTTTAACAGGTTGTAACAGTAGAGATAATACTGGAGGCAACAGACAGGGGAATTTTAAAGGGTCAATATAATATAATATAGCAGATAGCTGATTGATCAGCTGATACCACCTCTGTTAAAAGTTGTGCCTCTGCTGGTTTAAAAGGTTGTTACTGCAACAATATGTTTATAGCTGACCTGATGAGCAGCAGTTATCTTCAGTTTAACAATGTCATCCAAGAACTTACAAACTTATCATGCCCAAACTTTATGAATAAAGCCGTCTTATATAGTGCACAATGTTATTTCCCTGACTTCGCATATGGAGCCTTCATGCAAAACAGTGATGTATATCCCCAGTTTATTGGTGGAGGCTGCACAGCTACTGATCACTATAAGGGTTCACTAGTTTGTTAAGTGTCCAGTTGATTATTTAGTCTTGTACTGTATGTACTAGTACCAGACTTAACATCACAATGACAGCAGCTGCAATAGATCAAAATAAAGCAGCCCTGAGTTCCCCTCTAAACTGTTCATTTGTTCCATCCAGGGTGCACAACATTAATTTTTTCATGAGGGCTTTTTATGAATGCTTAATGCCTACAAAAACTAATTACCTCCCTTAGGAGTTCTCATGTTTTATTATTTTCTTACTGGCTGTTTGATGGACATCAACACCATTAAATGTCAGAGTGTTAAAAAATAATTAACAAAATGAAACATGAAAACTTCCAATGGGGCTGAATACTCCTTATATGCACTGTGTCTCATATGAAAAGATGAAAGTCCAGACGCCAAACATCATATCAAACACTATGCTCTGTCTTCTCTTTGCATATTACCTTCCATAGTATTCTTTACATCATCACAAATTATTCTATTACCCCTTTTACCACAAAACACATGATTTCAAAGAGCCTCTAATAACCTCACACACTCACTAACTAATGACTGACTCACATCACTCCTGCTGTCCACATCTTTGAACTTGTCCAAATGTGTTTTGATGGCAGCCAGGTTTTCCTCCTCCACGTAGGTGAACAGACTCTGGATGGCCAGAGAGGTCATCTTCAGGGAGGTGGTGGTATCCATGGCTGACTGCTAACCACCTGTACACCGCTGTAGATATAGAGGAAAGGGATTAGCATTTACAGAAGGCTTAAGACACCAGTGGTATGTATCTGGCCTGCACAGTGAAATGTACAGAACTAGGAGAGAAAGCAGAGTCAGTAAAATAGAGGCCGGGAAGAGGGTGTGGTGTGTCTTTGAAGTGATGCTCGGGAACAAACGCGTCCTGTCCAGGCCCGGCTCACACGCACATACTCAGACGTACAAACAAAAAACAGGCCATGCCAGAGCTTTTTCTCAGCTATAATCATCATGACATGCCATCACTAAGTCAGATTTTTTTAAAAACATGAGCAAGTCTCACTTAAAAAAGAAAATTCTGCTGCATAAATTATGCATAAATAAAAGATTTTTGAACCAGTTACACAGCTTGCTTTACAACAAGTATAGCTTGCCTTTGTATGTGTACATTTTTCCATTTATTTCTATTATTCTTTGATTTAAATGAAAAACAGATTGTGAGAAACTGTCACTTGGCTGAACAAGCACCTCTGTCTGCCTTCACTGCCATACCAGGCACAAACACACCAATTCTGAAAAATTCCTTGTTATTTTGTGTTTGTTGTTATTTTTCCTCCCTTTTGTGCCAAGGTAAAAACATAAATCTTGATTACAAAAAAAAAAACAAAAAACGATGGAACAATTTTAACTCAGCCCTTAATTAGACTACCTTTCACAGGTCAAACCTTAAATCATGCAAATGTAGGAAACAATATTTATCATATAACCTTCCTTTAAATGTGGAACAATGATTTTTTAAGTAAATCATTGCTTCAAAGGCCTTTCATGCCTGTGATACAACAACCAACATAATGTTAAGATTTTTTCAGTTCTCACAAAAACTTGCAAATTGATGGCAGGGATATCATATCAAACAAAATTTATGTGACACAATCGGTTGTGGTCAACGAGGCGAATATCAGTCAATACCACTATTCAGCCAGTGCATTTCTTCATCACAATAAATTCCATAAATCAGTTGGATCCCCACAAAAAGATTTGCAGCAATGTATGTATTTCAACCAGAATATGAAACTATGGGTTAAACTGAACTATGCACTGAACACGCTCATTACTCAAGAGGTAACTGAGGCCCCTTGGTTCACTTCAGTTTAGCTCAGTCTGTCTGCTCATGCTGAAAACGTGAACTGAAATTGGTCTGCTCAGTATAATGAAGGCAGTTAAACCACGATAAGTCCACTAAGTCATCAGATTTCAGTGAAAACAAACAACAGTCGTCAAACTTTGATCCTTTGAGGTAATGATGCCAAGGGACAATAGGTGCGCTCGACTGTGCGCTCTAATTATATCAAGACAGACTTAAGTCTACCCTCCTCCACTGCCTTGGATCTGACTTTGTGGAGGAAAAGTACTTCTTTTTTTAACTGTCTGAGAGTACAGCATGTGCACTATTTCACTGGAACAGCTTTGTATCAATTTTGAACCCAAATAGTAGTAAGAAACAGTCAGGCAATTGTCTGCATCTAACAAATCAATGCAGACAGCTCACTTTGGGAGATTATCCACAGATTATTACACAGAATGCAGACCAGCATGTTCTTCTAACATCTAAGTCATTTTAAACATTTTCGTCCTGGAGCTCAACAGGAGTACTTACACGTGACACTTCTGTAACTACTGGGCACTGATAGGACCTCCTCCAAAAACAATATACTGTAAAATATTAAAGCTTCCAAGAGGGAATATATCTACTTTATATCACTATCCTGATAGGAGACTATGCATCATCTCAAATTCTGAATATCACTATATTGTGACATGACATAGGTATTGTCATTTCCTGGTTTTAATGGCTGCATTACAGTCAAGTGATTATCTGGATTTACCAGAATGCTCTTCTTGTTCTAATACTTGCCCTTACCCACCCAGTCATTATATCCACAATACTAATGTATACTACAAGCATTTATGAGGGGATTTCAAAATATTGAAAAATATGATGTCTGTCCTGTATTCGCCTAAAAATATAGTCATATCACTTTGAGGCCATATTGCCAAGCCCTTTATTAAGTGTATTACTTCACCCATTCAGACATTTCTGTTGTAGCTGTTGTAGGGATTCATCCAATCGATGAAAAACTCATTAATGATTCATCAAGTTGGGCTCTTCCATCATGGTCAGACTCACTTCCTGCCCACAGTATTGTAGAATTAATGAGCTCCCTTCGTTGATTGCAGGTTGCCGTGGCAATGGGCTTCACATTAGCACAAGCAAACATGCTGCTACTTATTTCAACATAATCTGCGAGTCAAGCAGCTCGGGCTCAGGTCAGTCAATGCTTAGTATGTCACATGCCTATTGGGCTGTCGGTACAAAGGCCCCAAAAACACTCAGTTCAATCATTAAGAGAGTCCGATCAATAAACAACTATATAGTCTTTGTTTTCTTCTTAAGTCTGACACTGTATCTCAAGTCTGGAATCCCCTGCCAGCTGTTCTCCCATATTGGACAGTATCACACATAACTGAAAAAAAAAATCCTTTGTTTACAGTGAAGGCAATAGGCGCCTGTTGACACACCCTCCTCAGCTCCTTCTCTCTCAGGACAATGGGTGGACGATAACGGCACACAAGAACCAATCAGTAAACATTTAGCTCCCTCACTGTTGAGCAATGGCCAGACAGGAGCTCACACACATTTATTTTAAACAGAACAGGCACCCAGTGAAAACCAGTCAAGACAAAACACCAATAAAAACACTAAAAGGCACTGAAACAAGAGGGGCATTTTGCCTTTTGAAAACACTTCAGAAGACTCCACTTACCTTGGTGCAGGGTGATGCAGGTATTTATTTGGCTATTCAGCACCAATCTTTATCCTTTGCTCACTCGCACACAGTATCAACAAGCACTGCCCGGCGAACGCTCAGCATCCCCCCTTCACTCAAGCCAGAATATTAGATGAGGGGGGCTGGCCTACGCCCGTCTCTTCCCAACACAATAGACACACGCGACCGGATTCTCATTCATTACATGCACTGGCTCAGCACCAACTGATGCAGATAAAAGGGGAGAGGCAATTTAGATACTGGCCTCATTTGTGCAGTTTAGTTTCTATGAGCAATGCAATAAAATAGCATTTGTTTTTAATGGGAGCTGTCACTGGCAGATTATCCCTCATGTCAGTTCAGTGTGTTTAAATGACTCAATTGCTCAGCAGTTAAAGCCAAAATGGTAAATAATCCCCAAACGCAGCATTTAAATATAAGCTCTATTGGCCATAGGAAATCTCCTAAGCTCCAGGATTGGAAGGAAAATATTAACAAAATCTACAAATTAAAGAAGCAAGAATATATTCATATTTGAGAAGCTGGAATCCGAGAAATTTAACATTTTTTCTGTAAAAAAAAAATCACTCAAACCAATTGTTCAACTATCAAAAACAGTGTCCGAATATGTTTTGAGTTGATAACTCGTGGATGAATCGCTGCAGCTCTATGTTATTTTACCACAAAATTTCAGAAAAGAGTGAAATATATTACAACAGTCCCCAAAACCGGGTGACATCATCAAGTCGCTTGTTTTGTTCAACCAGCCGTCCAATACAACAATAAAAGTATTCAAACATTTGGGGGAGCAGCAAACAGTAAGTTTGTGGCATTTTTTTGCATAAAAAATTCAATTATTGACAAATTTGTGATTTGACTGCATACCAGTTATTATATATGATTATTTATATTTTCAGAATCACCCAGATCTCAGGTCAAACATGGTCCAGTATTGAAACAAAAACACAAATTCAGATAAAGCCCATGGCGGCTGTGCTGTTATCTGACCACACACAAACATGAACTTGGAGGCCAGCACTGGATAGGATCTCTAAATTTAACCAGTCAGCTCTTGGTGTCTTGTCATGTGGGCATGAAACTGCTGAGGGTTCAGTTTCCTCACATTCTGGGTCTGCTCCAAAAAACTGCTTTAATGACTTGTCGGAGAAACTTTAAAGGAGGTGTAGGGGGGCAAAACCTGCAGCGGTCAATAATAGAGGCACTTCTACTCTGATTTGACTCTGTTAACCATAAAAATGATTAAAGCTCCTGTTTGGAACACATCCCCGTCAGCCGTTGGGAGAAAAACAGACAGACAGTTTCGTGGTGATGTAGCAACAGTGCGTTTCCTTCCGGATTCTGCAACTTTTTTTAAATAAACCAACAACAATATCTGACGAGAACAGCTGTGGAAACATCAGCCGCTTCCACTGCGTGTCGCGTGGTCGAGAAAGCCCACATCTGGATGACACCACACGTCACATGACTTGTGGCCTCGAAGACGAGTAGAGCTGTAATTTACTCTGTAATGGACGGGTTTTAACGAAGATGTGACAGGCAGACAGACCTCCCGTGTTTAACACTGTTACTAGGAAGCGACAGCAAAACACCAGCGAGCGAAAACTCCCAGCGGCTAACATGGCGGCTAGCTCTCCAACAGGTCCTCACTTACTTTTATCACCTTTTAAGGTGACATATATTATAGTGAACACCATGAAGTCCTCTTACCTAGGCCGGGCTGCTCTGTAACTGTTTATGTCTTGATTCCAGTCCGGAGAACATGACCAAAAGACGCTATTTTTTCACGTCATACTGTGGCTGCGGTGTTGCGTTAACCTGCTCCCCCGGCTGCTACAGTCAAGTCGATAGCTCCGCCTCCGACTACCCGTAGCTCCAGCGGCGGAGCAGCCGGGGTCCTCAACACCCTCCCCCGCATTATCATGCCTTGTCTGGTTACCTCAGCTTACAGGATTACTGTATTTATTTATTTATTTATTTATTTAACTTTAACCTTTAAACGTCACATACCAAGCATCAGCTGAACTTGTCAGAAGTCCACTGCTTCTGAATGTTCAGCAGTGGAGGAATCACTCCAATGCTGTAATCAAGTGAAGTACTAAGTAGTAGTAGTGGTGGAAAATATCGTACTTTTTCTCCACTACATTTATTTGACAAAAAAAAAGGAGATGATAAAATATTAATATTATCAATACTTTCCCAGGACATTAAACAGGAGAATAATACAGCACTCACAGGGGTCATTTGTCTGCATTATCAATGATTTTTCTTTATCATTTATAATGTACTCTGTACTTTGCGGAACTCTTTCCCATAATGGAGTATTCCTACAATAGGATTTTTAAAAAAAAATTTTTTCAAGTTTTTTAAATTGTATCAAAAGTCATACTTGACATTGGGCAAAGTGAAAGTCACCCAAACAACTGGTGCTTTAGTGAAAGTCTTAATGTTTCTGACTGATTAATGGATCTGATATTACTTGAAAACTGTAGTAATGAAAGTATAAAGTAGAAGTAATGGAAACACTCAAGTACTGCAAAACTGGATTTAAGTACAGTACATGAGTTATTATACTTAGTTACATTCCACCACTGATATGAAACAATAGATGAGGACAGATAATGGTCAGTCTAATACCACATAAAATGATAACCACACTGATAAAAGTCTTGCGTACATAATGATCTGAATTATATTTCATACAGTGATCTGTGATTGTGTTTGACACCAAGATCTTCGCTTTAGGTAAGAAGAGAGGTCTAACGTCAGAGTTCCACCCTACGAGTATTAAGTACACGTTAAGCCCGGAAACAAGCTGTTATCATGAGAACAGTTGAACAACACACACCCTTTTTTTTTTTTTTAATTTTTCTACAGTTGACATTTTGTGACTTGTTGTAAAAGGAGATACACAGGTGTGTCTGATAACACTGACAATGGCTCCATCCATTCTGAAACCCAGCAGCCAAACACAGTTGTTATTAATCTGCACCGACGTTCAGTCAGGAGGTACACAGCCAGACGTGTCACGTTGGCAAAAGCATTTCAGCGTCATACGGAGACGGCGTGGCGGGGAACTCTTTATTTCTTTTTCCCCTTTCAAAATCTATGTAATTCTGTCAAATTTCAGCAGTAATTAACATTTCTAACAGTAGACATTTTCACATTATAGCAGAAAAAGCAAAGGTGTGATTAACAAAATTATTAACACCTGCATGACATTTAAGCGAGGCGCGTGCTGGCTCACTGTCATGACTAATGGGAAAATTGATGGAGGTGAGCCATCGCCAATGAAATGTCTTTTGGCTGTAATAAAGGGTCCTTCATAATAATGCAATAATGTGGCACCACAGCAATGCAGGGACATTGTGTGTGCATAAAAAGCTAGAATTTAAACATCAGTGTTACCGCTAATATTAGTTTTTGTCACTAACAAATAACATATTGTCTTTAACTCTATAGCCTCTATTCAAAGAAAGACATTTTCAAACATCTGTTTTAGTGTTTAAAAATAATTTCTCTTTATTTTGCCACATAAATCAGAATTTTAATGTACTGTTATACAAATCTTTCAATAAATTTCCTTCTGACACAAAAATAACCATTATGTTACACAGGCGCACGCATACTACAGCGACACATGCACACGCACGCACGCAAACACACACACGCAGGCACACATGCTCAGATACACGCGAAAGAACAAAAAAAAAAAAAAAAAAAATGCGCCATTCTTGATTTGGCACTTTGGACATATGGAGCAGTTTGCATTGTTCTGCTGGTTTGGGTGGCCATGCAGTGCAATAATTGCTATGTTTTATTTTATTTTTTTCGTAGAATGACATCCCTTTCCCTTAAGTGGGCCGCTCTCACCTACACAGGGCCCAGGCTACAAATATAGTTCACATGAGACCACATCGACATGTACGGATCACGTGAATACTGGAACACACACATACATACACACACACATACATACATACATACACACATTTATGGCAGGAATATGCAAATGTTAGAAAACCTTTTAAAAGAAATGAAAGAGGTCCATACGTCAAAGCTCACCTCTGCTGCTTTGTTATTTTTACATAACACAAATGCACCAAATCAAATCAAACTGTTGACAGTATTTTGGGAAAAACAAAAAGTAAAATAGCACAACTTCAAAGTGTTTATGATATTGTGGGCTTCACATCCCCCCCCAGACTGTCTCCTGCTCCAACGGATCCGTTAAAATGTGTCTTTTAGGTTGCCTCCTCTGCAACGGATTTCCACATCCTCTTGAGCGTTTAATGAAACAAAGGAATCACACGGGTGGCTTTTTTTTTTTTTTTTTTTTTTGAGCTGCTGCGTGCTGTGAACTGGCTGATTTTTGAAAAAGGCTTAAGGTGAGCCGTGGACCATAACAACACGGGGATCCAGTGTCTCTTACGCCTTACAGTAAATGCACCCTGAAACACCCCCTATTCTAACATAAGTGCACATAATATGAAATAAGACCATCGACACAACAGCTGGTCTGTATCTTTGAGAATTGTACAATAGTATGATGTCAGGTAGCTTACATAAATAACTGTGACAGATTTCGGCCTAAAGAAGGCGATGTGCATCAAATTGGGAACTTTTTTCTTTTACATTCAGTTGGCTTCTAATAATTATGGCTTTTAGAATTGTATAAATTAAATAAGTCTTCAGCAAACGTGGTCATCTGGAACGTTTGTAGAATTTGAGACAATGAATTAAATAGTGTTCAACAGTGACATTAGCAATCGACTGCGCGTACAAGTTTAGCTTTATTGGATTATTATGTTTAATCATTTTTTAGTTTCAAATAGTTTCAGATACTTAAATAACTGCTGCCAGACATCTGAACGTAGAGGAAACCCGTTGCATGAAAAATCTGAACACACTAAGAAAGAAAGAAAGAAAAAAAAAAGACAGAAAAAAAAAAAGGTCACACACCCGAACCCCATGTTAGAAATCCTTAAGAAAAATAAAAATCTAAAAATCACGCCAGGGTGAAATAAAAAACAAAAAACAAACTCCCTTTGCAACACACATTTATCTGATGGGTCTGTCGAAAAGAAAAAGCAGCAGATATGAAAAATATTTTTAAAAAAAGAAACAAAAATCCATTTATTAACTCTTGAGTGCCTTGTATAGACTTTCCACTGCTGGAGCCGGACGAGATCTGAATTCCACTTCGGGCCTCACTTATGTCAGGCAAAGTTAAATCATCCCAGGGAAAGAAAAAAAAAAAAAGAAAAAGAAAGAAAAAAAAAAAAAACAAGCAGGAGAATGGATTTCAGATAGTGTTGTCACAAACATCTAAATACAAAACACGTACAATGTGAATTTCTTCTCCAATAAAGATTTTAAAAAAGACATAGAAACCAAACAATGTTTTTGAGAATCCTAAGGCCTGTTTGAAGTTGGCAGCTGATGATAAAGGTTATGTTTCTTTTACATGAACACATTTTTCCGTTGCGACCTAACAGAGGCTTGTATCCAGACAATGACAAAAACCCTCCACATACTGCACTTGTTTGCGCAACCTGACACCACAATGGTTTCTTGCAGTGTGCCGATCCGACTTTTTTATTTCACCACACGAGTACATAGAGGGTTTAAGGCAGCTTGGAAGTCTTCGTTTCCGCTAATGTAATGTAAAGTAACCACTATCACTCATTAGTTTACACCATGGCCATTGTTACATCCAGGTCTCGTATTTCCGTGTTAGAAGTGTGATTGCTGTCATCCTTGCTACTGGAAGTTTTGACAGAGCGTTGGACTCGTGTTTTTCTGTCTGTTAGGATTTTTCAGAGCGTCCGATATTTGGTTCTTCGTCAGGTAAACGGACCCGCCACACTCCGGCTCTCAGTGGTTTCTAGTTCGTCTCAAGTGTTTTCTGCTGCTGCTGCGTCGCCGTTTCCGAGCCTCATGTGGCTTTGTCTTTCTGGTTGCAGTTGTTGTCTGTGCTATTGTGGTCCGTCTGGTTGTCCTGTAGGCCGTCCTTCTGTGGGCCGTCCTGCTGCTCTTTGGCCTGCCTGCGTCTCGATTTGACGGGTAGGACCAGTACCGTCAGGAGACACAGGAGGTGTAGGCAGAAGTACCAGGACCTGCAGAGACATCCAAAGTGACAATTAGCATAGACCGTATAAAATATGGACGTCACCCACAGGTTTTTGAAAAGTCACCGTGGTGGTTTAAAATCACCTGCCTGGGCTGAAAGTGAGCTGTGCAGGATGAGCGGCACAGGGTGTGCTGGTTTATAGTCTGTTTGTGGTGTACGTCTCTGCTATTTGTTGTGGCCCTCAAAGCTGAACTCTATGCAAAGCCCAAATGCTGATTTACTTTGCAACTGGATGCAAAATGTTGTTTTCACCTCTCACGTTAATGGGAGCGAACCGAATTGGCCTGGAAATTTTGCATACATGTGACCACAGCTCAGCTGTTTGGGAAATCCAAACTTGGGCGAAGATTAGAGCGGAGAGGAAACGGGCCGAATGACACCCTGTTACTGACAGTAGGCCAGACAGCTGGGAGCTAGCTGTTAGTCCAGGCACCTACACCCTTAACTATGCATAACTTTAGAATTAATATCACTTAAACATGTGAGTTACATAAAAATGTACAGAAGAAGTTAGCTATACAGACCAAAACCTTTTCTTTTTAAAACCTGGATGTACAATCTTTTATTTCTGCTGGGTGATAAGTCTAGTTTGAAAAAAACAAAAACAAAAAAGCTGTAAAAATTGCTGAAATCATCTAAAATAGCTCATTTGTGCACGACAAGACAAGGCAGCTCTGTGTCAAACTCACGTCAATGTGGAGGGAAATGTACCCTTTCAGACTGCTCAGCTCTGGTCATTATGTGGTTGATCTAAACAACATCCACAGTTATGTATATTTTCAGCTCTGCCTCCTCCTTCCCCCACACCAGCTGCTTTAACGAGTCCGTTTTATATCAGCCGTTTAGCGGCCACGCGCGGATTTAACGACTGAATGGCGCTTGACCATTGTTGGGCCTTTATTTCACGGCAGTGGCCGAGCGCTGTTAAGGCCGCTCATTTCATTTGCTCCTCATCAATCCTCCCTATCCTCCGCTCATTAAGCTGCCTCGTTAACCGTTACAGCCTGACAAGAGGCAACCAGGCTAATGAAAAAGTGTTAATTTCTACACTCCGGCCGGTTGCTTCATTTACATGCTTGATGCAGTGGTCTCTGGACACGACAGCAATGCAGAAAGCTCACTGCGCTGGGGACAGAAAAAGCAGAATCGACAGTACTCTCTCTCCAACGCTGATATTTTAATAGACTCCACTGTGATGACAACACAGCTCAAAGCAATATCACAACTCAGTCAAATACACATACCTGTAGAATTTGAGTGAGGGTCCCACGGCGAGTAGGACGAACGGCGCCACTGTGTAGCTAATGGCGATCTGGGTCGATGCCCACGTGACGACATCATAGACGTTCTTGTACGAGTCAGAGACCAGGAAGTACGGTCTGATGTTGTGTCTTACCTGGAAGGGCAGGGGAAAAAAAAAGTCATTTTCAAGTGAATGAATCCAAAAGACTCTAACTGGCACTCCGCTTATTCTTACCGTACAGTAAACCAGACATCAATTGAACAAATTGACCTAGTTCCAGAAATGTTTCACGACAGCAGGCTTTAATGCCTTCCTCTGCTCATCCTTCTCTATTTTCCCCCTCTCCCCCTCTCTCAGTCTTTTTCCATCTCATAACTCTTCAGAGACATCTAGTTCTGAACACGTCCGTGCGGCGGCGGCCAGTGGTTTTGTGGCATAACTGGGTCAGGGGCCTCCTTGCCCTCCTTCAAATAAAGAAGAAATGAAGTCCCCGGAGGAACTCACCTGCACAACAAAATTTACTGTGCAGGCGTTCCCAGTAGATTACCCGGAATTACAGTGCGAGTCGCTGCCTGTGCCATCACTCCACTGTCTCCACATAAACATCCTCTCGTCTCTCGCCTTCATAAGTCTAGAGTGAAGAGGTCTGGTTTAGCAGAGATTAGTGGTAATGGCCTCACTCTGAAACATGAGCTATAAGTGGTATACTACTTTATCATTATCCCCTCACTCTCCGTGAAGGGATTTGGTTGTGTGTTTGTGGGTCTGCTAAGTAGCAGTGGTAAATCTAAGGAGCTCTAAGACTCTTGCAGGATGATGAAAAACAAATAAATCTAATTTTTTGCCCAGATTTACATTAAGTCCGCTGGATTGACTTTCTATGTTATGATTCCGAGGCTGCAAGAGAATCATTTACGACTCTAGAATTGTGATTTTTATCTATTTGACTCAATCTGGAAAGGAAAGCTCCAACAAAAGCTGCTGTAGAGAGGGAAAACAGTGTGCACACTTACTGCCCGCGCAGCCATGGTCATGGCGATGCCAGTGAGGAAGGTCAGGTAGTAGCCGGGGTACACCCCGTGCCACATGGCCGACAGCAGGAAGGTGGCAGCAGTGGGGTTGATGGCACAGCGCTCATAGCATACCCTGTGGAGAAGAACAGCACAACATAGACAGAAAGGTTTTATTCCAGACTTACAACATTCAGGCCAAAATACAGGAGAATTAATGTTTGTTTATGTAATTAAAACAGAATAACTTGTGATTTGTGTGTATCTTTGATGAAGAAATTGCAAAAATGACTATGACCCCATTTATACCCAGCATTAAAATTTGTTTTAGTTGATCCCAGCACACTCTAAATACAAGCGTACATGATCACCAACATGCACTGATCGATCATCCTGCTTGTCAAGGTGGTCTGTAAAGCACTGGATCAAGTTTCTTTTGTAGGATGCGATCCATGCAGGATGCGGTGGCTGTCGGGGTGTCCCGGCCTACAGGGAATTATAAGGATCACGCGCCACCTGATTTACATGTGGTTACCTCTCATGCAAATGACATGTATGAGCTCTCTCAAGCCGCCATGGTTAGCAGCAGATGTTTGTGAGCACAATGTTCGGCCTTATTGTAAAGTTACCATTAAATGTCGCACAATAAGTTGTGTTTAACCCTTGTAAAACGTGTTCATCGCTGTACCAGCCCGTCTTCCATGTCTAAAGCGTGTCTTAGCTTAATGATGGTATACAAGTCAAATTTGACAAAATACAGTCAACTGTCAGTTGTTAGGATAAACTCGAACTATGTGAAATGCTGTCTGTGACAAATTCTCATCTATTTTGCTGTTCCTTTAAATTCTGCACATTTTATACATTGAGATCTTTATTTTTTGTGTATGAAACACTGTGTCCAGTTGTCCCGATGCTGTACGAGTTTATTTGCATATAGAACAGGGAGGTGAGATCCAACCACAAGTGGCCACTCGAGACGCATTCTAATGCAGGGTGTCAACTGACAGACTTTGAAGCTGTCCACTTGTGATCAGATGGCCAAAGACGCTTGTTAACACCAGGTACAACAGGCTCTATTTTGTATTTATGCAATCAAACCATACAAACTGTGATTTCGGTCAAGTAGTTCAATCAAAATGCTAGACTTGAGAAATGCGTCAAACATTTCAGCAGCCCTCCACAGCCAGGGCTTGCTCCTGCACAAACCGAGCAAAGCGCAGCTTGAGACAGCAAAGAGTGTTTTTACCTTTTGAGCCAAAGAGCTGTCTGGATATTCCAGTTGTCTAGGAAACTCTTGAAGCTGGTGGCAAACTGAAATTGGACCGAGAACAAAGCACATTTAGGATTTAGTTGAAAACGGCTTTTATCTGGATCAAAAATGATTCATAAAAAAAAAAAAGAAGGCTAACCTCAATATCCAAAATTCTGAGATTGGATATCAGGTCCCACCGTGGGGAGCCATCTTTGTTGTATCCATTGAAGCCGAATCCGGCAGCGTTGTTGATAGCATCAGCTGCAGGAGAAAGGTGCAAACGTTTGAGTATTTGAACGGCCACAATGAAGGATGACAGGCTCCGTGTCCTTAGAATGCATTAGTTCGTAAAAGCAGTGACAGAAACAGATGGAGACGCAGCATCACATGTATTTGTCATCGGTGAGAATGAAGGGCTGCAGTTTTCAATTCACCACTTGATGGCACTGCAGCGCCAAGAAAGACTGTTAAGTAAGAGTTTTTTTTCAGACTGCATCTCAACATACTATACAGACTGCTTTAAAAATAACCAGATTCTCTGAAGGCAGAGCAGCTCAGTGAGCTCATACCACTCAAATGAGTCCAGCTTTAAATTCACTCACTCCCCACCGAGAGTCAAGCTTCTGGACTCTCCAAGAGAATGGGTGCTCGGCCTCAAGTTCAAACGCCAACAGAAGAAGGCAGACAGAGTTACGTGTAGAGGTGGAATTACACTGATAACTAACTCACCGAGTGTCCAGACAAAGTAGTACTTTGGCCTCAGAGCCAGCATGGCCAGGTAAAGGTAGATGACCTGAAGATGGAAGGGCGTGGAGCTGACAAAGTCATCGTCGACGGCGTGCTCCACCGGGAGCAGCTTGCACAGCGACAGATAGATGGCCAGCGAGACGGCACATGTGCACAGCTTGGAGATGACGTCATTCTGGGTGGAGGTATGAGAAGGAGGAGTGAGATAAGAAGGAGCAACCCGTTAATACCAGACTATAATTCATAAAACGACAGTCACGGCAGGAGGAGCAGTGACGCGCGCGCTTCCAAAGCTCTGTTGAGTTGACTCGAGGTTAACTCAAGTCCTTGAGCATTCTCTCATGTTTTATATTTAGCAACTCTCTGTTCCTTTCTCTTCTGAGACAAACGCACTCAAATCTTGGGAGTGTAATTTAATTATTAATGCATAACGTGGTAAGAAAACACAAATAACCTTGAGGTTCAGACGTGTGCATCACTGAGCTCTCGACAAAATTGTTTCAGTGTCTGTTTCTCTCAAGGGAACCGAATGAATTGTAATTACCATGCACCCTCTGAAAACAGCTCTGCTAATATTTAAAAGAGAATTGCACGGTTTAAAAAATATCAGAAGCTTTCACTCAAGTGCTCTCTTTGAGTGTTTTAGAATAAAGACTAATGTCTGTTCAGGTGGTACAAACTGCTGTACCTTGGGCGAGGGTTCGCTCTGCTTGTACTTCCCGTTCTCCTTGCCGTTGGCGTTCTCCTGGTGGCGTGGCTGGTAGCCCGTGCCCTCGATGAAGGCCTTGTAGTCGTTGTAAGAGCAGGTGGGGCCTGCCAGGATGCCCATGAAGTTACAGTTGTAGCTCAGGTACTCCAGCAAGCTCGGCATCCGCCTTCAGGGCCGCGGAGAAGAGAAAAAGAAGATGTATTAGTGGGAAAGGATTAGAATATTAGCAAATGTTTTCATATAGTTCAGTCGTGCCTCGCCATTAAAATACAATAAGGATGACTATCTGTCCACTGAAAAACCAATACTGCCTTCTGTCCACGAAAAGAGGGGAGGGTCTGAGTGTTTTGACTGGAGATTTTGTGGTCTCTCACCCTACCCATCTGAATCTGAAACCCCACCTCACGTCTACAGCGCAACAAATGAAGCTGCTCAATAGTAGAAGCACAAAAACCATGGAAATACACTAAAATAAAACATAATCTAAGCAAGTCAACAATATCAGGGAGGCATTATGCTCCATCATTTGACTCGAGTCACTCCAGGCAGGTGGCGCACAAAACAATGAGGCAACTACAGGAGACAAAGCTTATTTAATAATATTAAGAAGAAAATATCAAAATAACCTAATTTTCCTCACTTAAATTCACAGACGTTAAAGGATCACAACATAATATTTGCAAAACACCCGTTAAGATACCAGTGTCTTGTCTCTGTATCAGCTGTGTCGTCACGTATGAACTCCCTGTTAGCTCACAGCAGCACCCCTCCACTCAGATCTTGCTTTTTTTTTTACCTTATTTCTGCACCTCAGCTGCGCTACCTTACAGTAACCACCAGGCAAAAAAGGCAGAGGGTAGGGCATTCATACAATACAGGTCACATGAGAGTATGGTTGTGTGGTTTCCTGGATACAGAGTGCCTAACGTCTGCTTGACAAACACGAGGGAGGGCCTTAGAGTGATTTCCTATGCAGATGGCACCGAGGCCTTTATTGAAATAAAGGGCAGGATCTCTTTCAGACCGAGTTCGTGTCCACTTTTACTTTCAGTTCAGCACGATTCAATGAACCCCACCATCTGAAGCAGTAAAAACATACCTGAGTCACATACCTGATAGCTAGGTATTTCTGAGTGGGGGTCAGCTGTGCATCGCGCTTGGTCAAACCTAGAGACAGACACAAAGAAAACATTTAATGTATGCACCTGGAAAGAACTGATCATCAGACAGGGGGGTTGTTCCACCTTGGCCAGGCGTCCTCATAGCGGTCACAGAGAGGGCTAGCAAAGGTCAGCTCTATTCTTTTGGCTAAACGTCTGAGTGTATTTGTTTTTCAGTCTGCTCTTTGTTTGTGCAGACCTGCGGCTTGGCAACTCATTAGACCGAATGCTCACAGCCGGTTTTATCATCATAGGCTACGCGTAACGCCGAGTGTATGGCTCATCGTGCGCGGCTGTGTGCGGTCGAATTCCCTCGCTCCTCTGGCCACAATTAAAACTCTGATCCCATTAAAAGGGCGAGGTGTGGAGCGGCCTCACCGTGTCTTTAACAACTCCATGTTCCTAAGAGCCGGAATAAGTATGTTTTTACTGTATGAAGTATGGTAAAGTACTGCGCAGTATCCTGAGGGCACTCAAGGCTCCAAGTGGGAACTAAAAAGCTGAGAGAGACTCTCAATCTCTGACACTTGATCACACATTGTTTATTTTAACCTCCGTGTCACACCTCTATCTTTTTTTTTTTTTTATATATAGCTCATTTTGGCAAGTGTGGTGTGTCAGTTGGAGGAGGAAACTGACTTGCAGGCCGGCTTAACTACACAAAAAAGTACATTTGTTTTGCTAAAAAAAAAAAAAAAAATGGTTGAAGCAGTAGCATCAACCTTTAACAGTATCCAGCCTGTGTTTAAAATCAGCCATAAAAAAGGGAAGGGGGAGTGCATACTTCGTTGCTCCGTTACATAACTGTGTTTATGCTCTCTTTCTGGTTCACTAGTCCATTGTCAGGACTGACTACTGGCTCGGAAACACGGCCATGTGATGTGTTTTTTGAACTCCAAAGAGAACTGAACCATTTTCACTTCTGTCACATCTGCCACTTTTGTCTTTTTTTAGTGGCACTTTGCTTTGATGCTCTTCTTACCATCGTGTATTTCAAACGCCAAGCTGGTAATCTTCTGTGTTATCACCATCATGGGGCTGATAGAGAGCACCAAACAAGAAACAGGAGGGAGAGGGAGGGAGAGAGAGAGAGAGAGAATGTATAGTTAATACTGTGAGTTCAAAACACAGTTATGTTTGTCTTTGAGTTCTCACCCATATTGTTTCATTTTCCATGGGCCTTCGATGCCAATCCAACCATTCATAATAGCAACGGTATCAGCTGCAGTAACACTTCCACAATGGGGATTTCCTCTCAGCTAATTGCAGACCCCTTTTTTGAACTTCCTGTAGTTATTTCTTTCTTTTCTGCTTCTCTGTTCTTGGGGCACAAACAGACCTCTTCCTCTTGACTATCAAACAACAGCGCAGCGTTTGCTCTTGTGAGCTTCAGCCTGCGCTCATTTACATGTATACAACCTCTGTGTTGACGTCTGCATCAGCGAGCACGAGGTCCGGCCGCATTTCATACATGAAAACTGCTGGCAGCAGCATCAAATTAAACTACTGTGAGATGTTCTGATCTTTTCATAAAACCTATTCAAAGTATTGAGAAGAATCGAGGACCAGCTGTTCCCGAACAAAGAGTATTTAAGCTTTAAGGCTGATGTATAGAAAGTGGGACATTTTCAAGAGGGACAAGAGCCGGGGGTTGTTCAAATTGTAAAATCTCCGGCCTCCCAGAAGCAGTATGGGTTGGCATTCAGCTGCTTAGCAACGAGCCACCCCCACCCTGCTGGGAGTGCAGGCTGTCTGCCTGAATTGTCAGACAGTCTGGAGGAGTGGGAACCAACTACAGTCCCTGTCGTCTTCCTTCTCCTGCCGACACGGCAGCGTGACAAGCTCTTGCTTCTGTTTAGCTCGGACTGGTTGAGTCATATCCAGTGTTCCCCCGACTCTCTTTTTAGCAACGTTTGTGCTCCATTTAGCATTTAGCGGAGGTCTTCAGTTTTTAATTGAGAAAAGACTATGAAGAGCTCCGTGGCTCTGCTGTAGCTTACCCTGTAAAATCTGCAGAGTACATGCCGTAGTCGAACACGTAGACCCGCGTGATCTGACACAATATCAGATAGCTGAGCGTCACGATGAAGCAGTACCTGTGCAGGGAAGGGAGGAGAGAAAAGGAATGTGAGAAATGAATTATTCCACGGAGCAAAAAATACAGAAACGTTGTGCTCGAAAGCCAAAACAGCGATGAAATCTTGGTGCACGTTCTTATCTCAATCATTTCTTCTACACAGTGACAGAGCTTTCAGGACAGGGCAACCTCATGCACTTTTGGGGCTCAGAGTTTGGAGAGGAGAAAATAAAGTCCATTTCCTTTCTTCTCATATCTGCAGCAGAACAAGGACTTTCTTCTAGTACAGTACAAAAGACAGTGGCCTCGGAAACGGGGCAGAGCAGCGGAGAGGAGCGGGGGGGTCGAGGATTGGACAAAAGGGCAGGGGAGGCTCCAATAATGCGCCACCGTCAGCGGCTGAAGAGGGAGGACAACAAAACCTTTCAACAGGAGCCCGAACACAGAGCAGCACCGACGCCTGTTGTGCAGGAAAAAAAAAAGAAGAAAAAAAAAAAGCTGTTGCAGCAAGAGTCAGCCTGAGTTGAAGCTAGCGAGCTAGCGTCCCTCTGCCCGCCAACAATAAGAGGGCTGTGCTGCTCGGAGAAGGAGAGCAGCAGCACACCCAGCCAGACTGAGACACAACGGGACCTCTTGATTCTGAGAGCGCACTGTATCTGCAGTCCAAGACGCAGCCAAGGCACCATGTGATCTCTACAGTCAAGCATTTATAGCACAAAATGAAAAACCCACCGCCGCAATCCAAAATATTCTCAGGCCTCATGAGATCTTCTTCTCAGTCTCTAAAAACTCGGACAAATATTACGCGCCACTAATAATCACAAGCCCACAGAGAAGGCAGGGGAGATGATAATAATAATAATACAGCCCCGTTATGTGCTCTGAGCGCTCTGTGTTTGCATCCGGCCCACACTCTCTTGGCCCACGATATTTTTCGGAGTCTTGGGAGACCACACGGCTCTTTACAAAGGCCTCAGTATTCCCAGACCTCATCTGAATGTGCAGCATGGACACATTTTCTAATACTAGCAAAAGTGTTTTATTAGCGAAAGTGTGTTTCTCGGTAAGTGATTTACTTTTAGCTGGTTTATATAAAGCCTTCTTTATTTTTGTTTAGAGATTATTTGGGAAGATGTGCTTTTATTTGTCGCCGAGGCAGACGGAGAAAACATGGGAGAGAGGGTGATTTTCTGTCCCCAACTGCCGAAAGATTTTCTAGAGATGTGAAGGAACATGAGTTTATGCAAACAACGGAGAGAGAAACTTCTGATCTGCCTTTAAACTGTCGACAATAATGAGACAGGAGCTGTGGCAGTTGATGTTTAAAAAGGGATTTAGGCCTCATTCAGACCAAACAGGCGTTATGGTGTGGACTGCAGGGGTTTCTGGGAAAACAACAACAAAAACAACAACAACAACACAGACAGAGACCCTGCCAGGAAAAGATGAAACAGAATAAACTTTTGGAGAAACGCCACCCGTCATCATGCTACAATGGCCAGTCACACACCACAATAATAGTTAATAGTGGCAGTTTTTTCATGTTTTAATATACGTGCTGGTCAACACGACACGCTCTGAGTCGGGGAGAAATGGATAGTTTCATAAAGGCCAAAAAAGACACATTACTAAAATGCTTAGGTCCGCCCAATGGAGTATCTATTGTGATGAAGTAGCAGGGAAGAGAAATTACTCTACAAACTTGTTGCAGATGGAGAAAGCCCAAGGTCCCAAGCCGGGAGCTGGAAACTGGGCGCTATATCCAGGCGGAGTGCAAAGACCAAACAATTATGCTCTCCCGCTTGTGTCCTCCCACATCGCCGTGCAGCTCGTGATTTGGTCTTTTACAGCAACATGGTTTTAGCCTGGGTGACCTCAGTGGGAATCAGAGCCAAAAGCCCATTTATTCAGTTTCCCCACAGTATCAACCAACTCGAGAAAGGATCCTCAGACCTCACTTTGACTGCCCAAAGTCAAAGTGAGGTCTGAGGATCAAAGTTTCAATAAACTATTTCGTGCCTCACTCACAAAAGTCTCCTATTATGGGCACTATTCTTTGCAATACACTAAAAACCTATGAGGTAAAATTACAAGCAGACATAATAAGTTATGTTTAATGAGTTTATCTTTAATGCAGGAAAGCTTAAAGTTTATCTGTTAACACCACAAACACTGTCGGTCCTTAGGAAACAGCCCTATTTCACTGCGATCAGCGTTCTCCACAGGCAGCGCACAGCTGCAGTCATCAGTGAGCGCATGAGCTATATGTGCCGCAGCAGCTAGTATATTTGCAGCGGGCCCACCGGGGGACCCTGTCTTTATCCTCATCTGATTTGTGTTTGTGTAATTCGCAGCACGGAGGGGGGCACGTTTCTTTTCCACTTGAGGCTTCTTAGACTGGAGCCTGAGACTGAAAGCAGGGCCGGCCTCCCGCTGTGGGACAGCAGCAGACGGGTCAACGCGCAAACAAGGAGCCACACAGGAGCCTCAGGTATGGATGCAGACTGTACGTGGTCCATGAAAACCAAAAAAAAACAGGCTATAAATAAATGTCCAAGACCTTTTCTCGAAGGTTGTGTCCACATAGTAAATGCCTAGAGGCACACTTCATGCTTACACAGATCCAGAGGAAATTTCCATCTGTTCAGCATGGAACTGTGAGGCAGTCATTTGCACACTCATCGCCGTTCACAGCTTTAGCACCAGAACTACTACTAATTCCAATTCAATTTAATGCAAATGTTACAGATAGGATATACTTTCTCAAGTGCATCCCCAAGTGGGGCCTTCCTGAGGTTTAAGCTGGCTGTAACCAGAGCTGGAGATGTCTACTGAGTGGTTTCAGGCGTAGGTAAACCGTCCTAGAGAGATTAGGTTCAGTGCAACTGCTCTGCCACTCTGCTTCACTGCTCTTATGCTTTAAGATAGAAGGTGTTGCTCAGATACTGGGCAAATAGCACGAGGGAAAAGCCTCAACTGTCAGCGTGAGCCTTCTCTTGTCAGTTGGCCCGTACTGCTGCAGGTAATAAACAGACATATGTAGACACTGCAGGACTGTTTGCTCCCAAACTGTGAGTCGGAGCCCACCCAGCGGTCACAAGACACATCTGAAGGGTCGTGAGATGACAAACAGGACAGGAATGAAAGAGAAAGTGGTATCTGGGACACAGAGTCATTTCTTAATCAGACTTTCCTCTAATTTCTATGTAATTTCTCGTGATTTCTCCAATTTTACATCGTCTCTTCAGAGAATTAAAAACAAAATCACGAAAATGTCGCTTTATTTTAAGTAGGGCTGCACAATATGGGAAAAGCAGTACAATGTAACATTGCAAATGCAAGTGGGGACGGTCATTTTTTTCCCCTTTCATAATTTTTTTCGGAGAATGTGAGTCGACAGCCCGCCCCGCTCTCTCTGACTGATCACCTGTTGGACGTGGCGAGCAGACAGCGAATGTTCTAGACTTTCACTGACTTGACGAGCGCAGCACGGCCCGCTGGTTGGCAGCAGGCAAAGACGGGGGTTAGTGTGTAATCATTAGATACGGTGTGACCAATGGAGAGGGCTGTGACAGTAATGCGTGTGTCCTCTTTGATCGATGCAGGTGCTAAAGAGGAGCCATAGGAAATTGTGATAAGTCAGGCTGTTGAAGAAATAAGGCGGGGCTAATGCTTGAAACTTGATGCAAATTTAGTCTTTTTCAAGTTGTTATTGTACTTTAGAGTCTGAATCTGTCAAAATAATCTAATACATTTATTCATTATGTGCAGCCCTGTAACAGAGACATGGTCATACATTAGGCAGTTCACCTTTTTGTTCTTGATGGATTGACTGGTTGATCAACAGAAAGCTGTTACTTTTCTGATAATTAATTCATCAGTTTAGTCACTTTTTCCAGCCAAAAGAACAACAAATATCAGTGGTTCCAGATTCAAAGCTGTAAGGATTTGCCCAATAACGGTGACCTGGAACACAGGACAGGTTTATCCACAGAACATGGCACCGTGCAATGTTTTACATCAAAAGTAATATCGCATTATACCCAGAAGACTGACCCTCCGCAAACAGCATTAGTGTGCATTTATCCTGGTGCTCCATGCCTCGTGTAAGAGGGCAGATAAGCAGAATCCGCTCCCTGAATCAACCAACACGCCTCTGTCTCGTTCAGAGATAAAGTTCACCTCCCCTGGATGAAGGTGCAGCTCGGGGGCAGAAGGGGGGAGGAGCGGCAGCGCAGAGGCAGGATGCACTGACAACTGTCAACTGCAATATCACAGTTCCTCCCATCTTTCCCCGCTGCCAACCAGCAGGCCGTGCTGCGCTCGCGCTTGAGGCAAGTCTGTCAAACGTCTAGAACATTCCCTGTCTGCTCACCACATCCAACAGGTGAACTGTCAGAGAGAGCAGGGTGGGCGGGAGCGAGCGTTCCAGAGCTGCACGAGAGTGGATAGCGTGTAATATGACGCCTCACCACTGAACAAAGTAGGCAGTCTAGAGCCAGGCTAAGCCAGGCCTTACCCTCCCAGCCACTCCCCAAAGTCCAGAGAAAGAGAGATTTTAGCAACTCCATAAAGCTGTCACGCCGCACTCGCTGTGCACTTCTCCCCTCCGAGGGGCCAAGCGGCTGAGTGGCAGAACAACAAATAGAGAACACGGGTCCTGCCACAGCGGACCGGGTCTCTGGAGTGTCATGTTCCCAAAGTTTGTCCAAGTATAATAGTGTTCAGCAAGCAAGTCCCATGACAGAAGCTGTTATTGGTGGTAAAAGTGTATCCATTCAGCATTGTACTGATTCATTTGATCTCCTCTCAGCATTGTTATCACTAACGAGGGTTTCAAAGTGTTATGAAATACTTAATAAGACTAATGAGCAGGGATGATGGCTGGAGATGAGAGATTAAGCTCGAGGAGAAAAAAAAAGATGTGTAAAATTGGACAAAAGAAAATGAATGTTTAAAGGGACATGCATTATTCCTGCAAAGGTGGTTTTAAAGTGGGTGAATAATTTAAATTAAGACCTGTACATTAAAAAAAAAGTAAAAACCAACAACAGTAATCACATTACTGTACACATGAATATACCCGCATGCAATGCTTTGACGCGTCTGAACACCTCGACTACCTTCCACTCAAGTGTAGTCCATAGGGCACACAGGTTAAAAGATCGGGAGGGGTTTGCATACGTGGTCACCAAACGTACATCGCTCCCTAGTTAAAATCCCATCCAGCTGCTGCGACGGGGCATCATTTGTTATGCAAAAAAACCCAGAGGCAGCGGGTTCAACGCCCTCTGCAAACACGGGCATGTCAGTGCGTCCTGCCTCTGCGCTGCCGCTCCTCCCCCTCTGCCCCCGAGCTGCACCTTCATGTAGGGGAGGTGAACTTTATCTCTGAACGGGACGGAGGTGTTGGTGTGTTCAGGGAGCGGATGCTGCTTATCTGCCCTCTTACGCAAGGCACGGAGCACCAGGATAAATGCACACTAATGCTGTATGCAGGGGGGTCAACCTTCGGGGTATAATGCAGTATTACTTTTGATGTAAAACGCTGCTCGGTGCCGTATTGCACGGATAAACAAGTCCCGTGTTCCAGGTCACCCTCATCAGGTTTTGAATCCTTTCTTTCTGAGGGGCTGTCGCCACTGTGATTCATGTTTTGTTAGCTATCTATTTAAAGCTCTCCCCGGAGGAAACATCTACTGTTTACACCTGCACTCATAACCTTGAATTCTGGGGAGAAAAAAAATAACAGCAAAGACAATCTGTGTGTGTGTGTATGTGTGTGTGTGTGTGTGTGTGTGTGTGTGTGTGTGTGTGTGTGTGTGTGTGTGTGTGTGTGTGTGTGTGTGTGTTGATGAGCCATGGTCACAGATGGAAGCCTGGGGGCAGAATCATCAACGTCATTGTGACCAGACTTGTATGCCTCAAAAACAGACAAATGAATGAAGACACAAATACGAGATCGCCCCATAGTCGACTGATATGAAACATTTATATAAACTAACATCTAATCTGTCATTTTGGACAAGATTGTGGCTCAACAAATGTTGTCATACTTCCACTTGCCATTTCAGCTTTATTCATGAGGCAAATGACGGGAATTTCATTTATAAATTTGTGGGTTTCTGACACTTCCAGGAACCCTGAGGTCGGCTGACAATTTCAGTGGAAACCTGATTAGATCCACTTCACTCGTGCTTACTTGTGCATGTGCTCCAGGCCGGCGAAGACCATGACGCTGTAGGACAGACCGCTCTGCACCAGGAAATGGAGAGAGTACCTGCGGAGAGACAGACGCCATGAATGATACGCCATATTATTGATCTCACGTTCATCATTTTCTAGTGACTTTTTATTTTCATCACTATAGCCTTGACTTGAAATAACCTAAAAATGTATCTATAGGCCTGTTAAATCACAATATTCTCTCTCTCTTTGGTGGCACAAGCTCCTCGTCTGCCATGCTGCTAGCTACAACTGAAAGCTCCAGGCTGCAAGCAATGATGATTTTCAACATGATTGATAAACATGCTGTTGTCCCGATAGTAAACCATGCCGTTAGCCATGGTGACAAGCTTGGGCAATTCAAAATATATTAGCGAACCAACATAGGACTGTAAGTCAGCACGTTTAGTGTTTTGTTTTGGTTTTGTTTTTAAATCGGTGATAAAATCCTTTATCGTCTCAACTACTGATGATACGTATGTCGATTATTCTGTACATTGTTTTGTCGATTTATCGATCAGTTGGCGCCTTTTAATGTCAGACAATGGCGTAAAATGTCAATTAGCACTTCCAAAAACCCAAGATACAGTCAAAACTGCAAAATATTCACATTTTAAGAAGTGAATTGAAATGGTTCTCCCAAGGAAGAGCCACATGAAGTCATCTCTCTAATCACCACAGCCATCTAGGCCACATTACTCTATGGTTTTTTTCCATGTAAGATGGATTTGCTGGTCAATGCGGTCATGTGACCCTTAGAAACAGAAGTCAGAGGCCATTAACCACTGCAATCTCTATGATCCGCCTGATAAGTCGACCATGGACGCCTCCAAGATAACCATGATCTGAAACCGTCCAAACTCACCCCTAATTCACAGGAAAAAGCATTTTCTTCCTCGTATCAGACTGCACCAGACCTCGTTTGCTCTCGATATTATGATCCACATCCTGCTGCTTTGTCATCCCCAAAACAGTCATTAGGAAGAGGAAATAACAGCATTATGAAACCGCTGTCACACCGTCAGCCATGTGAATCCAGACCTTTGTCACCATAATGTGTCATCTCGGTCACAGGGCAAGAGAGTGACTCTCACCATCGCACCATAATCTCGACTGATTCACATGCCTTTCGAGCTGCAAGAATCTTTAAATCGCACCATTACAGCGAATTGTGCACGAAAGTCTGACTTACATCCACATTTCTTTCTTCCCGGGACACACAAACACACACGCACAACACACAGTTCACGACAGCAGCAGCTACCAGATGGGTCTTTGAAGGGCACAGTGTGTGATGCTAGCGACGTCAAGCCCTCCAGGAGAGGAGAGATGCCACAATGTGTTAGGAGTGAGTCAACAAAAGAGGGCAAGGACATCGGGGGTTGGCGGGGAGCAAGGGGGCAAAATCTGGGTGAATCAAATGAACTGCGTGGCAAATAAAAAGGGTAAGGAACGCAGGAATATCTGAGGAGGGGTGGTGATGAAGATAAGGGGTAAAAGTTTGTTTTAGTTTTGCAGTAAAAATGAAAATTTCAGTGTTAAAATGTTCAATCCCAACAATCCAACTTCACATCTCAATTGCAGCGTCTGTCAAAATAATCCCAGTGCGGTTGTTTTCACCCCATCGCGCAGCCCTAAAAAAAGATCTCTGAAAAAGCTGCTACGTTCTCTCAACTGTTCGACGTCCTGAAATTGTTTTTTTTTTTTTTTTTCTCTCCTGTGACATTTAGAAAACAAGCTCGTGTCTTGCTGACAGAGAGGGGAAGACATCCCAAAATAAACCAACACTCTGCAGCATCTGTGAGGCAGATCCTCTAGGGCTGCAGGCAGGTGCCCTCCAAGACTGAACCGACTGCGTGAGTGTGTGTGTGTGTGTGTGTGTGTGTGTGTGTGTGTGTGTGTGTGTGTGTGCATATGTGCGTGCGAATAACAGGGTGTATAACACAAATGCAAGCCAGTGCATGGATGGAAGCGAGCTGCACTGGCAAAAGTCGATCGAGATCCTTTAAACAATTCAAGCTCCATCTATGTGACCTTGAAGTTACACCCGTCTTTTTTGAATCTTTCATTACATCATGACCGTACCGCATGATCACTGAACAGCGTGGTTTCAGTGATATTTAGAAGTTTAAAGCGATTAGAACACTTTTATTCCCTTATTTAGTGTTATAACATAAAACACTTTAGCCAAGTACAATAAAAAGCCGTATTCTAGCTTTATAAAATGTATCCGCGTGTAGATTTTTAAAAGGGGATTGTGCTCTATTAATTACCTTGGCACGTAAACTCTCTGGCAGGCTCGCACAGACATAAACTTCATTTATTGATTGTTTGGCCCATTTGGACAAAGAGGCTGTCATGGTCAAGATGATACATCAACTTGGTGAATAGTAACTTCATTTTCTTTTGCTTTTCGTACATAAATGTATAAAACTTTAAAAAATAAAAATACTTGTTTTGTTGCCCAGTAAATCAGCACCCTTTCACATGTCAGTGACATGTACAGGCACTTTACTTGTGCCATTTTACTAGTTCTGTGTTTCACTTCCTTATTTTTTTTTTTGTTATTTCTGTTGTATAGCGAGGATGTGATGGCAATCTGCCAACATGTTATGATTGCAGATGTCATTTTGGCAGAAACATCTCAAATGCTATTCTATTGATCTTTTTCCTTTCTCATGTTAAATGCAGAGTTAATCATGTACATTTATTTCAAACAATAAAAGATCTATTCGTAACTAAATATCAGTCCGTGCTTTAACTGAGCAACACAAGTCACTTTTGACACTGGCACTGTTATGACATCTGATTCATGAATGAGTTGCGCCACATGACCTCTCCGAGCCACAACAAATAATCTGATCCGGCCGCAGCTCGCGGACACGAAACCGTCTATCTCCACGCCAGATCAGATAAAACCCTGTCACATATAACCTGGCGACCAGGTAACATTTCACCTGTTTGGCATTTTCCAACTAGCCTGATGTCAGGCTAGTGTTTCCCCAGGTTTGCTCTCCAACACACAAACACACGCGCACATACACACAGCTGCACTTTGAGAGGCACTCTGGCAGAGGTACAGTGGGTTGTCTATTACAAGGCAATAGCTTTCTAATTGCATATCAGTTACTACCCGATCGACCCATTTGCTTTGGCGAGGATGAGGAGAATGAGGACAGGGCGAGGGAGAATGAGGAGGGAAAGGGCAGCGATGGGGGGATGGCGGGAGCGAGAAGAGAGGAGGAGGAGAAGGAGGGGGATGATGATGGCTGACAAGCAGCAAACAAGGAAAAAGGTGTGGGATGATAACAGGAGAACAAAAGGAACCAATGAGAAACAGCAAACTCGGTGGGCTGACTGGTAAAAGTAAGATGATGAAAGGAAAGGCTCCTCATATCAATCCTATTACTCAGAGCAACTATCACTGATGAAACAACAATGAATTTGCATTGTAATATTGTCGCTGATTTCACTGTGATCCTTCTTGGAAAATCTTCCTCTATACAAGAGCTGAAGCAAGTAGCACATCTGAAGCACGAGACATTCAAAAGATGTCACAGTTTGCTGTCAGCTGTATGTGCATCCTTCACTATACTTGACATCGTACAGGCCAAACAATTCATCGATTAATCTGCCAACTTATTTTTCACATTAATTGATACATAAAAACAATAGTCGTTGCCGCACTTTGAACATGTGAGCTCTGTTAGATACCCTTCATGTCGTTCAGTGATGTGCTCATTTTATTCCCACAGGCAACCAACCAACTGCCGATAAAAATGAATATCTGTGAGACTGTGCGAGTGGCAGCTGGTCATTAAACAATCAACACTGAAATTTTATACACGATCTACTAAGAATTTAATCAAAATCACATTAAATTACACAATTAGTGAGAATGTTAGTTTATACTTTGTTTCATTATTCTCTTCCAACCCCAGGGTTTATCACTCCACCTATAAACTGAGTAATTTGAGTTTAAATGTGACATTATCACTGCCCTCCGATTCATTTTTCATTCGACTGATGTCATCACATGTTCTGCTCAGGTAACATTTCATTATCAAATAATCTGCTGTTTTGCAAGAATCCAAACGTGAGCTCTCACTGGTTCTTCCACTTTTGCGGCTGTGCTCACAGATCCAGCACGTTAGCATGTTGCTAATGCTAGCAAGCCAGCTAAACATCAGACCACACTAAGAGCAAATATGGCGCACCATTTAATTTACTATCCAGTCACATCTGCTATTTGTACTTTCTTTCTTCGATTATAAAGTGTATCAGTGACCAGTGCAGATAGAAACTGTTAGTGATTTGGTTTTAAGGAGTTAGGTTGTCACGCTTTCTTCTGCTTGAACAGAAAGACTCCTTTCCACTTCTCTAAAGGCCACTATCAATAAATCTGTCTCATTTTCTGACTTATGAATAAACTGTTTTATCTATAGAAAACAAAAAATGCAGTGACACCTGCTCATCATGGTTTGTCTTATCCAACGAACATTCCAAAACTCCTAGTGGAAACCAGCCCAATGTTTGCCATCGTCGCTTGACAAACGATTTAAAAGATTAATTAATTTTCCAAACACTTTTTGATTAACTTTCAGATTAACAGACTAATCGTTTCTGCTAGAGCTAACACACTCAGGGACATGCTCTGGGGTTGATGGAAAGGCATTCTGGGAAATGTAGGTTATCGCCAACTGAAGCAGAAGTGGCCACTTAATTATATAACATTTCCTTTAATTACATAACACTACAAAATATTTTCATATACCAACACCGTAACCATGAGATTAACAAACAATCCTTAAGAATAGAGTAATGTTTGTACAAGAAAGCATGGAATTAGGACATGGACACAATCTGCAGGAAAAGGAGCTCGCCAACATAATATTGTAGGCAGAATTGCTGAGGAAGGAAGGAAGGAGGGAAGGAAGGAAGGAGCAGAATATAAAATGACAGTGATGACAAGAAAAGAGCTGCGGGATAAACAGAGCAGTGACTCACCAGCCAAAGCAGAAGAGAGCCAAGTAGAAGCCCAGCAGAGTGGCCACCACATGTCTGATGAAAGGACTGGTCTTACTGGGGTGGAGGTAGATCCGAAACCACACAGCCATCAGCAGGGCGAACAGCTGACACGCCACAAAGTTTACCTGCACACAAAAGGGACACACACAAAAGTGATGTCAGAGATCGGGATGACTTCGTGGAGACTGGCAGCCAGAGCTGGGCCTTCGCCAAGGTCTGGGATTGCAGCGATGATAAGGAATACAATTAAGGTGTGAGTAATCGTTAAAGCCAGTTGATATCTAGTGACCGAGTCACGGTGACGTTGCACCAATAACGCAACTTCCAGGGAGACAACAGTTGATCAGTATTGCAGAGATAGGCAAACTCTGCAAAATTCTTAACTTATTTTCACTGTCCTTTTCAGCCATAACTGCAACACTTAACGATATCATTTAACCTAATGGTACTGTGTTGCTTTGCGAGAGTCAACAGCGACATCTTAGACTAGTTAACCGCTAGTTTTGAGGTGCACTCGAGCCATCAGTTTCTTTAGTGGCCCAACCGCTAAATTTGATTTCCAAACCAATAGTGAAATTGTTCAATCATGTATTTTACATGAATTGGATGTATACATTTTGCAATAGCATCATAAAAAAAAAATCAGAAATTCAGCTGTTTTGCACCAACACAACTGCACCTACTTACGTTTTATGTTTTCACTCAGATGCGAAGTTTTCATAGTGAGCGGGCTAAACCGTGCCTCAACTGTCCCCGAAGCACTCAAGCATCATCTCTCAACGGATATCAGCCTTTTCTAAAAATGCATGTGTTATTGTGTTGTATATAAATACATGCCGTCTGACCGGTCAGGGCAAAGCCCGGTTAAAGTGGGTGTTTGAGACCTTATTTCATCTCCTAATGTCTCCAAATGGCACGGCAAAGAGGCTTTACTCCGGACAATAGAGAGATTGACTGGATCCATCCAGGGAAGCACAATGGAGACCTCTCTGTTTGATTGCCAGCACTTTATCTCTACTCATCCTGAACCACATGGCGAAAGATAGGGGGAAAAAAGGGAGGAGGTGGTGGGCATATATAACATACAGCACCCTATTGATCTGATTGGATGCAGTTATCCAGTAAATTTGATTCTTTTTATGGCTGCGACCTCCTACTCTGTCGACAGTCTGGTTGATTTTCCCCTCACTGACATCATCAGTGGAGATAACGCACGGCGTTGTGTATTTGTGTACATGTCTGCATATGTCGGCGATGACTCAGGGACGCTGTTTGATGCGTCTCGCCATCCCGCTGTCCCGTACGGCTGAGCAACTCATCGCACTCGTTATCGAAAAACACACACTCCCGCTCACACATGAGCACAGGCTAAAAGCCCCTCAGATTTATTTCTCCATTTCCTCTCTAAGTCAGCTTTCTCTGCCATCAATCCCCCGTTTACACCCGCATAATAACACGCAAGGCCAATACCAGAAGAGCTGCTATTCCTGCACGGTGACGTCGCCTCGCATTTGTGGTCGCATGTGCTCGGTGGCCGTGCACGTCTTATCCAAAAGCCGATTTGGGACAAGAGCAGAGAAACTGCACGGCAGACACAAGCTCACGTTACACTAAATAGTGCAAGAAGTGAAATTAAGACTTATCTGCCAGGAACCGTTCATGTTTGTTTGATGCCATGATCAGTGATGCATGTCTGAAGGCACAATGGCCCGTCCATGTATATAGGTCATGTTAACAGATCCGTCTGGCCAGCAAAGCAGTGAAAGGCTAGAGACACCACGAGAGCCATCCATTGTCTATGCATCCTGCATGATTAATAAGAGCGAGGGAGGGAGGGAGACGGGCGGATATAGCCTTAAGTAGGTGCTTTAGTCTGCACGATGTAGCGCCAAATCATCTGCCGCATTAGCCTGAGTGTACCACATCCCGTGGCGCTTTAGCAGCAAAAGTGGCAGTTTTGGTTTCACTGTGACCATATAAAAAAAAAAAACACACTGACACACACACACATACGTGAAGCACAGGAGCTGTCCTCTTTTGTCCGGTCTGGTACTGTTCAATGGAGGAACCCAGTTGGGACTGGGATGAGGGTAATTAACAAATAATCCAGCCAGAGAGCCTAAAAGAATAGAGTGTGAGCACAGTCCTGATGGTACTGGCTGATCCACACGCTGAAGCAAAACTAACAACAGTTAAAAAGTAAACCAAGGTGTGTCGCGTTATCTCCTTATCGCGTTTTTATGGAGCCTAAAAGCAAACGACCAGTCATCTGCCTGGCTCGTATGAATCCAAAGCAAACAACCCACCCCACCCGTGTGCCAGTAAATGTCGGGGTTTATTCAGACTGGCATTTATTGCAATCATTCAACCATGAATAATACAGGGAGCAGGCCTTAGTTTTAACCTATATTGATTTGCTTCTCATGTGCAAAATGTGAGCGTCGTGCCGATTCACGTTCTCTCTGGTGCAAGTGATCAGGACAAAATTTGTGCAAAGATCACCCTCTCTTCATTTGTAATCTCGAGTGCTAAAAACAAAAAATTAAAAAAAAACATGTCGCCCCGGCAATGACAGCGACTCGCAAAAACCGACCTCCGCAGGCTACCCCATCTCACGCAAGCGGTATTTACCCAATCCACAGCTTTGGATGTCATTTCACGCTTTGATTACTTCAAGCTGCTCCTTTAGAGGAGAGGACACTGCTCGTTGGTCGACTCGTCGGCCTGCGCGCCTGCACTATGAATGACTGGCTCATTTGCCAAACATCCCACACTTACTTATAGTCGATTTATCAATGCAACCGGAGACGCAAAAAAAAAAAAACAGACGTCAACAAACTACAGACAAACATCTGTTAGCGGCTGTGTTATTGAGAGAATGAAAACACAGACACATATATCTTCGGTTATTATGAACTACTGTCCAAGTGACTGTTTCCTTACAAATCACTTGTAGCTGAACTAGGACTACTGTCTTTGCACTAGCCTGAGAGCAGGAGAGTGTGTAATCAGCCCCTCCCTGGATATGAACACATTGCTTTGTAAGACAGGAATTTCATGTGGGAGACTGGAAGGGCGTGACAGAGGAACTGCATTGTTCACAGCTCACTTGAAAGCTGACTGTGAGGCAAAAGAAAAAAAAAAAAGAAAAAAGCTCTGACTGAGCAATTTATCAACTGTGAATTATCCGCTCTTAAGCTTTTCATACACTATTAAGAGTATGACTGCAGTTGTCGAGTTTTGACGGTGGTTACATTTTGATTATGAAGCATGACTGATTAGTTGGAACTCTGAGCCGCAGGAGAACAGCAGGTGGCTTCACGACAAAAACCTGCGGCGCAGCCCTCCAGCGAGCAGCTCGAACGCTCACTTTTATACAACCCAATTCCATAGAGAAATATAATTTGAGGACGAGGCACTGAATTCATGATTTTGAGGCAGGAGCCACCAACATCCACGCGCAAAGAAGATGTACGAGAACAGATGACCTCCGACAAGCGACAAATAAAAACAGCAGCAGGAAACGTTCAGCGTTACTTTATAATGCTGCCTTCTGGGGGGGAAAGAAAAAAAAATAAATCAAACCTCTCAATATTCAAGAAGGCCTTCTTTGTTTGTTGACAAGATTAGCCAAGCCTGCTTTTTCAAAAGAGCAATCTTTGGCGGTGATGAGATGCGTGAAAATCGTTCTGGCCGACTGTGAAAAGGCCCACTGTTGTCTACTTGTGCAGACTTGTAATTGGACCTGTTGATTACTGCCGGGTTTTATCGGAGACCTCGGGTGCCCTGGAACTGCACTCGCTGAGGCACTGACACACAGAAAGCTTGGGTAATTAATGAAGTGGGAAATGTCGTGAAAGACGCTACTTGATAAGTCTCATCTTGTTCCAGATCACTAAAAAAAAAACAAAAAAAAAACACATGATCTGGTGACGCACGTGGGGAGACGAGCTTGTGTGCATACTTGACAGCGACAGGCGAGCAAATGTCTCATGTCCCATTTAAATTCAAATCCACACATTTTAATAGACTCAGTTCATTTGCATGCCTATGGAAAGTCTGTTGAAGTTTCACGGTCCACAAATGTATAAACTCACTCGTGCACACACCTGAGGAGGAATCAAGGAAGCACATTTTCAGCAATTTCTTTTAATGATGGCAGGATGCCTTAAAAATCAATTATCGACAGTCAATGAATGCATAATCAGTCGAATTCTTAACAGCAATTAATAGATGAATCATTAACATCCAATGCAGGGTGAGGCCAAGTTCACAACTCAATCTATAAAATGCTGTGAGAAAAGTAGACTGACACTGGGAGCGAATGCCAGCAGTTGCGAAATCAGCGGTCAAAGTAAACACAACTGTTTGGGTTTTTTTCACCTGGGCAGCCGTTATCTAACGAGTCCACAAGCTCGTTGACTTGCTAGATTTCACTCCCAGATGTGATTTCACACTGAACTGACACTGTGGCGTCCTGGCTTTGATTCCGGTGCCGCATGCATGGCGCATTCCACGTGAATGCAAAGAATTGTGGGATACGCGGCAGCCGCCGTTGCCGTCCTGGGTGCATGCCATATATTACAGCAAAGTTGTGATAACAAGGGGACGTCTGATAAAGCGCGGCATGAAGATAAGATCTGAACGTGCGAAGAGGCAACACCATTCTTGATTTTCAAAGGATTTGTTCATAGATAAGGCTAAGTGTGTTTCCCCCTCAGCCTGTCGCCAGTGTTGAGATAGCGCTTTACTGAATAAACATTTTTGCAATTGACAAGTGCCTGTGCCAGGGACGTCGCTTCTTCATTCATAATACATGGATCCACTCTTCCATTATTGATTCACGCTGAAGTCAACTCTACCCCGGGGTACAGCGCTCTTATTGTCTCAGAATGTAATGGCAGAATATCTGTCGCAGAACAGTTTGTAAGAGATTCAAAAGGAGCCGCGGCGAAACAAAATGCCACTGTTTTCAGATAAATCTCCCACTTGAACCCACTGAAATATGTTCATGGACAAAAGACTACATTGGGGAATGGGGGAGTGACCAAAAACAGAGTGAACTTGCAAACAAGTCTGTTTGGCAGATGACAATTATTCATGCCTCTTCTTCCTTGACACCTATGTAAACAAACACCAATGACACAATATTGGCTCCAAAAGCTCCAACAAACCGCCCTAACCAGGCTTGGTGAGAACACACCTTGGAACACCACTCCCTTTCTCTCAGTACCAGACAAAAGTGTCACAGATCTATCGTTTCTCATTAAAGTGAGGCAGAGAGGGTGCGAGACAACATGCAGATGTTTAGATGGGTGGCAGGCGCCAGTGAGCAATTAGCGCTTAAGAGCAATGAGCTATCAGGCAGCTCCCTCCTGGCAGCTGTGGCACGGGGGCCCGGCTCGGCTCGGCTCGGCTCGGCTTTAAGAAGCTACATTAAAGACTGTCACACAGACTGGCAGAGAGGCAGAGGAACTAAAGGGGAGGAGGGGGAAGTCATCGTGGTTGCAGTGGTAGACAGAGATAAGCCAGTTTCCTGAAGCTCCTTGTTGACTGAACTACAGTGTGCATGTCCCTGTGTCTGCGTACGTGTGAGGGAGGGTAACACGAAGCCCCCTGGGGCTAACGCGCTGCTCGTGTTCGTGTCGTCCCTGCACCGCTCCGCCTGTTTTTTCGCTCACTTCCTGTCTTCCCTCGCAGTTTTCCCCAGGCCTCCGTTCATCCTGAAATGGCACCAACAAGAAGCGCCGTGATCGTGAATGTGAAAGAGCACGTTACATGTAACGCCTCTCCTCCGTCTGTGCCTGCTAGTGTTTAAATCTAACTTATAAGCCGGACACGTCACGCTAGATAGGAGCTGCAGGCAGGCAGGCGGCAGGGTTGTGGAGAAAGGGAGGAGTGCCACGGGGTGGGGGGTGGGGGGGAACAGATGGATGGAGAGTCATTCATCCTCTGGGCATTGATTTTCCTCTTTTCCCTTCTATAAAATAAAACAAGAACAAGAATCTACAGCCAGGCCAGCAGCGCGGTGAGGCCCCCCCGACTCAGGCACAGCTGTGCTTTGGGCTTAACGCTAACGTCAGCGTGGCGAGTTCATCCTGACAACGCCAACACGCTGCATGTAGTGCATGTTTGCAACGTGAGTCTTCAGCGCGGGCCCGTCCGTGTTTGCAAATTAGCATTAAACAGTTATGAATGGCTGTAAAGGAAAAAGGAATAATAGCTGATCCAACAGAATAAAATGGTCGTATACATCTTAGGATGAAAATTCAAACAGCAATGTGTGAAAAAAACAAAACAAAACAGGACATTCAGATCGAATCCGACCTAACTGTACACTGACACCGCCTAACCTTTATTGCCTAGAGAAAACGCAGTGCGTTAGGTTCCCATGGGGCAGCGAGACAGATAAACATCTCAATAAAAACAGGCTTGTTGAGTCTGACCTGCTCTCTGTAGGTGCAGGACACCTTTCCCAAGGGAGCGCTCTTTGCTTGGGTAATGACTTTTACTCCTTCAGTGAGGCAGAGTAGTATCACACAGACATACACACACACGCGCACACGTGCACGCACACACATGCATACAACCGAGGTAATATTGCTTTTCATAAATAGTACTCCTCTCCTCCCCTCCCTGTGCTCGCTCCCTCTTTAGCACGCAGAGACTAAAATAGTTCCCCCTTTTTTTTTTGTGGGAAATAGCAGTGTATGCCTTCCTATCCGCGTCTTACTCACAGCAACTGGTGGGTTCCTGTCTTTGCACGTGTGCCTGCATCTGTTCGTGTGTCGACACAAAGTGGGGGATAAATTTAGACAAGTCATTAGCATAAAACCCTTTTTTTTTCTCCATGTTAAGTTACTACCCAAACCCCCACCCCCACCGCCTTCCCCTGTACAGCCTATGTGACGTCCTGTTCTGCACAGTCTCATTTAATTTCCATCAGCTGTAGTCCACAATGACTCATGCAGATTCACTGCGCTGCTGCTGCCAGAGCGGAGGGAGGGACCCGGAGCCTTGAAGATAAACTCGGCAAGCGTCACAGTCTGTATTCTACTCATAAAGTGGCTGGGGGGAGCATATATGACATACTATACTGTCCTGATCCTTCTTACGGAGCGCTATGGCACACACACACGGAAACGTCCCGCTGTCAGCAGTTTTGGTGTTTGGCGGCTGCCGGAGAGAGCGTTGATGTCTAATTCCCACAGAGGATTAAAAACAGCTGATGATAAGAGTGTTAGCAAATGTGACAAAAGGAGCTGGATGGAGCAGAGTCGGAGAGGGAGAGTTAGAAATTGGCTGCAAATTGTGGGGAACGCGCTAAATACCATCCGAGGACACGCACTGTTTACGAAGCCATACATTTATCCAGTCGATAACACGGATGGATCAATAATGTGGACCGGCGACACCGGCGCCCCATCCTCCACTGTTCAACCCAATTCCTGGCTGAATAGAAATGAGGGCAGTGGACTATCTGCCAGGGTTCTTCCACATGCGAACGCACACTCGCAAACAAACGCACGCACGGAGCCAAACAGAGACACGGCCAATGCCATGACTACTTTAGCCCCGGACAAATAAATGTGCCAGGCACAATCGGTCATGGCTCCCAGAGACAGGCTGACTTGTGTGTGTGTGTGTGTGTGTGTGTGCCCAGTGAAGCTAGATCATGCTGACAGTATGGGAACAACAGCATTCTTGTTCTTAGCTGCAACACAACAAAGCTTTGACTTGTATCATGCCAGTGGCGGTGCCCCCTTCAGCCCACTCACAAACACACACACGTACAAAAAAAATGAAAAAAAAAAAAAACAAAAACAAAAACAAAGAAGTCAAAACTTGGACATTTTGGCCACAAGTCGGTTTGACAAAAGGAATGAGTGTTTCATGAAGAGAGCTGAACACAGGCTTCGAATATAAGCCCGTGTTTTAGAAATGTACGACAATAATGAAGTGAGTGCCACACAGGTGGGAGCCGCACAAAGGCAGCCTGCACTGATGCACGCAGAGTGTTGAAGCCTGCAGTGTGGCGCTCTCCCCTCTGAGCCGGTCCACAGATCCCTGTCAGGCTCTTACGGTCAGGCAGGCTATTAATAGCCAAACAATCAACCATTCCTCACAAGGCAGCCAGCAGCACTGGGCCAGAACCCTCGCACACAATATACGCGCGCATGTGTGTGTAGTTCCTTTCCTTGAGCCACACGTACCCGACCCATGCGAAGATTACAGGGCTGCTTTCGGTCGGAAAGCGTCATCCGCGCCCTGAGCGGCCGCCGTGGTGCCTGATGGGGAAGTGCGATGATGAAAAATGTTAATGCTGCGGGATACGTTTACACCGCGATGGGCTGACCTTTGCTTGATGCGCTCGTGTGCGCACACTGTATGTTGCCATGTCAGTGCAGGAAACAAACAGAGCCGACAGAAGCAAAAGAGGGAGAGGGGAAAGGCAAAACCTTGTAATTAGCGAACACTATAGGAAGAGTCCTGTGTGGGCATTGCAGACCAGACGTGCTAACCACTGTCTGTGCACCCTTCACTGCAGACATCTCTCCCTCTCTCCCTTTAGGTTTCTTTCTTTTATCTTCGACTGTCCACAGACACGAGGAGCTTTGAAGCCACTTACCCCCTTTTTGATACGTGCAACTCCTATCAAACACTTACCAGCCATATAGTTTATGCAGGAGATTTACTGGCATCATCACAGAGAAGTGAAGACAAGGCAAACAGAGGGAGAGAGAGAGAGAGAGAGAGACAGAGAGAGAGAGAGGGGGGGGTGTTTTGGAGAAATAACCTGCAGCAGGCCCAAATGAAAGATGCAGTATGTTCCACAATGTTTTGCAGCAGCTAAACTAATAAACTGATGAAATTACTGCTCGACGATTATGTCACCCATTAAATATTCCCGCTGCCTGCAGATGCACGTCTCTTCGATGGTGCTGACAAATGTGGACGCATAAAACACAACAAGTAGGGAGCGTTTGCTTCACGCCCCTTTTTCGATACGCGCACATTACTCTTCGCAAACAACTTCCAGCAGCGCGGTGATTTACACAGTCAGGGACATACTTTTTACAGTGTGCTCAACTGGAAATTGGGAGAGCTGTGTTTTCTGTGCCAACCCTGACTTTTCTAGCGTATAGTATCAGTGAAAATGAATGACGACATACTCGGAGCAGAGCGACACCGGATCGTTACAGTAGGCAGGGCGGAACGTATCCACTCATCCAGGTCTCATGTATCCAGGACTGTATGCCAAGATGCCTCCAGACTCTGAATCCTGGCAGTCTGCACACGAGTTAGCCATGAAGGAAATATGCAGATAACTAGAAGGAAAATGACTTCATTAGAAATGCAGTAGTTGCTTTCAAAATAAGAGTTACGCTGTGGATTTCTTGCGATGGGTCGCCGACGTGGTGCGAGAGGCCGATGCAGCTAAAAGGCAGTGAGTCATAGCGGTGTCTCGGATTCTTGACCGAGAGCGGTATTACTAGGCTAGTGTCTGGTGTCATCACAGCCAATTTTATTCACACAGAGATGCTGGAGGAAAAAGAAAAATCCTGTTGCTCATGAAAAGCGAGCAGGACTGAGACGGCCTCAAACCAAAAACCTTAATGACCACCCTTGTGTTGTTTGAACACGGAGCCGCAGTTGCGGTTCCTTAATGTGGAACATAAAAAGACGGGGGATAACAGGGAGGTTGTGTCATCATGTATGATCATTAAATGCCTTAATGGACTGGATTTGAAGTAGCAACGTGTGCTGGAATCTCAAATACATCATTATCTGACAGCAACTACGATGCTCTTTTCTTTTATTCGTACTTGTGGCTGATAGTCGGCACATCTTTTTCTCTAGCTGATACTCCTTTACGTTTCGTGAATGGAAAAGTAAAGTTGTTGTGAAGACTACCCTGCATAAAACGGTGAGGAACCCTGGAAAACTGCTTGGTATATATATATAGTATACAAGGGACTGGTGAGGAATGGTAAAGTGAAGAGCATGTCCTTCAACTTCTTACTCTAAAACTCAAATCAATCACTTTGTTCCCTCTCCAGTGGGCTTCATTCCTGTCATTCTGTGGTCGAAACTCCAAACAAATATATAAGCCATCCTTAATGAATACTGAGCTCCCTTGGGAGCTATTACACTACATTCACTCACATCAACAAAAGCTGGACAGATTTGGAAAGATGGGCTTCGTTTCCCAGCAAAGCAGCACATCAGTAGCTCTTAAACAACTGCCTGTATGTCATTTTTTGTAGAGAATACATGAGGCTTGCAAGTCACGAGATGGAAGAAAATGACTTAGCCTAATGTTAAAGGGGAATTCTGGTATTTTCAAACCTGGGCGCCTCAGCAGCATTGGTTGCAACATGATCCAACCATACGGAAATTGAAGTTACATATGGTAGGTGTGCTTGTTGTTGCCACTGACCAGCTGAGGTCGTGACTCAAAGTGTCTGACAACAGAACGGAAACAATCATACAGAATTAGATGCTGACATCGAAGATCCTTTTAGTAACACAAGTCTAGTTCCGGGATAAGTCTTGTCAGAAATTTAAAATAATTTCCTTTTGTTCCTTTTTGCTCACCTGGAGAATTTTGATACGGAGGATTGTGTCTTGTTACCATAAAAAAAGAACGACAACATTCGCCAAAGCGCAGTTTTGAAAACTTTGCATTGAGTGCCATACCGCAAATCAAGCTCTTTGTGTTCCAGAGGCCCCAGTCCTCCACAGTACAAACATCCCACTGAAAGCTCTAATTCTGCCCCACCTAAAGGTCGGTTTATACCAGAGTGCTACAAAAGGCATTTTATCTGCTCATTAGCTCAGTTCACTGTGAAGCCCAAGACACTGAGCCAAATGGACTTAAAAGCCATGAGCTTGTAAAGCGCAACACGCAAATTCGACTTTTGACTTTGACACAATAGTTGCGTGTCTAGTGTGGGGAGACAAAAAAAAAAAAAAAAGGATTCGATTCCACACGAGAAAACACAATATTCCTAGCGTTGGCAGCCACCACCTAGATGAAAAAGGAAAGCAGTCAGTTGCTATGATACAGCACTGTATACGCAAAAAGTCCTCAATGGTGTGCTAAGAGTGGGGAGACAACCTTTAAAACAACAGATCTTCACAAATGACTGAACGCACTCTGGCAGGAGTCCGCAGTCAAGTGCTCACAGCTCCAATTAGAAGTGTTCACATCCAGAGCGGCGTGCGGGCTGTATAGACCGAGCATTTACAACGAGAGTCCCCTCGAAGTCTGGTACACAAAACTTCACAGCGACGCTCGGGCACGAGGACCGGACGCAGCACAAAAGGCAGGTTCTCCTGTCATGTTACAAAGGCTGTAAAAGCTAGGCTAACGTTACATAAGCGTGTTAGGTAACTGACATTTGCTGGTTGGATGAATGTTCTGTTTTCTACCACGGTGCTGCTCAGATATGTCACCGCAGACATTAAACGTTAGCGGCCACTGGAAGATGTTTCGTCTGACTCCAATGTCCCATTTAATGAAATTTAATTTTACAGGAGGGGGGAGGAGGAGGAGGAGGAGGAGGAGGTGATGGCGCGGGGCAGCACATTACAGCACGCAGTCTGTTTGTGGGTACACACGCCCGCTGCAAATCGTGTACATTGTACAACAGGTTTTGATCTCTCTCACAATTTCACACCTCGCCGGAGAGAGCGAGCGTGGCCGTGAAACTGAAACACCTGCTTTTGGTTGTTCTTTCGCTGCAGCCATATTCTGGATTAAAAATGCAGCCGATATGAATTCGGAAGCATTGAAGTTGTGCCACTTGCTTTAACAGATTTACATTTTCCTCTTTCACTGTGGCTTTGATGTTTTTTGTCTATTGGGTCTCTTTGTGTGATCTAAAACCAGAGCTGCAACAATCAAACACATGTACCACATTAAATTGCATGGTATAATCCTGGGACGTATATAGCCAACTGTAGCACAGGTGATCGGGTTCGAGGGAATCGATGGCGGAGGGTGCCAGGGAGTTAACATCAAGAATCAATTCTGCATTTAGGGGCCAAACTTTTTTTAGATGACAGCGCAACTTGTAGTTACGGATGATCAATACTCAAATTGACTGTTTATCGGAGCACAGAGCCACTTAAAAATAAGGTGACAGAGGCTTGGTGAACGTGTCAGAGCCTATCTGTTCCCGTGAAGGTGAATCAGCTGAATGGCCTTACTGGCTTACTTCAATGGAATTACAAGTGACAGTGCAAAGTCACACTTATAAATATTCATGCATTCTCATTTATATTGGATGCATTTTCTTTATCCGGTCGGACTCCCGGTAAAAGCGTGGTGATTGGACCAGAGAGCAGCTGTTGCACATAAGAGTTTGGGAGGGAAATTACAGACCATAGTATGTAAAGTACCTCAGAGACGGACGAACAATGATCAAAGTAAAAAAAAAAAAAACACATGCATATTAACTGTGAGAGGGCCCGATCATAACCAGAGGCAAATCTTCAAAGCTGGGCTTGCTTGTTTGCATTCATCCATAATCTATAACATCTGACAGGTCTAGTCGCTCAGCCTGTAATTTGAAGCTGTTAAAACGATTCCTTGAAAGTATACGTTCATGTGTGTTGTGCCCGTGGCCTTTAACTGGCACTCGGAGCTGAGAGTTCAGGCTTTTTTAGCGCAGGAACCCGATCCACCCTCGTAACGCCACACCATTACCAACGGAACTAATGAGTTAGTAAGCTGAGTCATGTGGACGTCCGCTTTTGAGGCAGCACTAAGTACTTCAGAGTGAAGAGAAAAGACAGATGCACAGATTTCCCATCTATAACTACAGTTAGCCCAATGGGTTCGGCTCAATTACATGGGAAATGATCCTTGTAGAAGATACAGAAAACAACTACCTTATCTATAACACTCGTCTGACAATCTATTGATGCTTTTAGTACTATGGTTTTGCAATACCATGATTGCCTTTGTTGCTTGTAGGAAACAAAACCCACAGCCATGGCAGTCTCCATCATGCTTGAACCCTAAGAACACAGGACAAGGACGAGGTAAATACAGACACGTGATCATAAAGTTTGAGCCACCTTTGTGAAGACCCTGCCCGTCTGCACCCGTCGACAACCAACCACTCGCGTTAACCACGCGGCCAAGTCGTTCCATGTTCCCCCACGAGGAATTACACATGCTTGTGTTGGTTGTGCGCCGTAATAGCGGCAGCAGCCAGCAGCACTCCATTAGTGAGAGCCAAGGGGAAAGAAATCAATTGGAGGGATAAGACTCCCCGGAGGGCAGCCAATTAAAGACAAAGGGGAGGTAGAGAAACGATGACGAGACCAGAGAGCTTCAGAGTCAGACCAGCGGTACCAAGGTGGAAAGCTCTGGGGACTCAGTCAGCTGCAGGGGACCAAAGGGGGAAGCCAAGTTGAGATTCTTCAGGCCTTACCACCACTTTTAAGGCACACCCGTCATTTAAGAAAATAAAAATTGACATTAGTGCTAATGTCATAAACTTTCTGACTGCTCGACAAAGATCCAGAGATATCAGGTATAACTTCACAATGGTCTGTCGCCATCACAACCGGCTACTTTTCACCACTATCTGCCAAACTCCTGTTAAATCCCTTTAATGGAACCACTTGTTACATTGCAGCGCTGGACTTGTTGCACCGATAGCAGGGAATTGTCAGCGGATAAAGAGGAAAGCCAGGAGTCAAACCCTCGTCACTGTGTGGGCTCAGAGGCCTACAGTACAATGGCCGGGCGGAAAATGCAGCAGCAACGACAAAAGAGGGCTTGTTATTGTGATAAAAGATGCGGCCGTTGACTGTGACAAACTGCAGTCCAATATGTCACATAAACAGAGGGCTGATTGTACAGCTGGGCAGCGAGCCTTTTGAGACCCAGAGGGCGCATGACAACGCTGCCTGTACGTACTGTAAGACTGCATCTGTGTGTCAGACCTGACGTTGCAATGATTGATGAGCTGGGGGGAAAAAAAACACAACTTCTATTCTGAGATAAAACAGTGAAACTGGAACTGATATTTTCTTTTATTTGTCCTTTTATTACAAGGGAGAGCAGCCGCCGGACTCCATTTGTGAGTATAAAGACACAGAAAGTCTAATATAGCATCTACACACTCTTGCCAACAATGATCAATGACCTGTCACCTGTCTGGATCCATGCTCTTGCTGTCCTGTTTTAAAAGGCCACTGCTGACACTAAAAACATTACCTCATCCAAAATCTCTACTGATCTGAATGCTAAATATTTACCATTCATAACCGTGTCAGAGGGATATTCCTGGCGACAAAAGAAACTTTCAGAGTTTAAGGTCAAATCCATCATTACACGCACAACACCACACAGGTGGAAATTTCCACACTGCCACAATCCTTAGAGACTTCCCGTAAACAGCGGTGCCATCTGCCTGCTGGATGCAAGCCTCAGTGAACTCCGCCACGTCAAAAAGCCTTCACCGAGAGCATCTGATACAGCAAACAGACACAATATAGACAGGCGTGTATGAGTCACTCCAATCATTACCCTTCAGATCTCGTCTGTACAAAGCAAACACAGCGGGACCTGTTTGTACAGTAAAGGCACAAAATAATAAATATATTAGGATGCCAGACAGTGAAGGGCTTCGCGAACAAACAGCGCGTTGTTAATGTGTGGAAAAAAAAAAAGCCAATGGAGGGATTCATCGGGGGCCCAGCTGCTGCATACTGAATCACATGCAGCTGTGGAAGGACTTTCCAGCTGATGAGACGACCTACAGAGTGACAAAAGTCCCCTCACAGAGATAATAAACCTTTCAAGATCACTGATAAACAAATAAATGATCATCCATGTTTCAGCTGGCATGGAGTCTTAGATTTCAAGCAGACTGCCTGAATCACTTAATGGGGCTATTTCTGTTTGCTACACAACGTTTGGAGCCACCCAACACTTGATGACTGCGAGGCTGTATGAGTCAAATGTTTTCCAAGACTGTAACTGGATATTGTGCTTTATGATGCCATCACAGCCTGTTGGATGCATTATTGAGGGGGGGGGAAAAAACAAAAAAAAAACTGGACCCGGAATGACACCATCATCATGAAAAACCATACTGGTGCGATGTTGCAGTGCATCATCGACTTTGACAGCAAACGTTCCACCCAGGAGGTTGGACCAGATCCAGTCACAGGAAGCCCCTGAAGATGCAAGCTAATCTGCAAGGCAGCTGCGAGTCATCATGTGTAGAATCAAAGGCTATGCTAAGTGCAAAAGGCATTCAGATAGATCAGTGTCCAGTAGGTGTGGGTAAAGTGGCAAAAAGATAATATTACCATCTATCTAATTGCATTCTTGATGCATTATCAAATCTGCAATCTCATTTCTGCATTCAAAACACAACATTGCATTAAAGATTGTTCTTTTCTGGCACAGACTTATGGAGGACTGAACCTGCCAAAATGAGAAATGAATAAATGAATATATAAATGGTTCAGTAAATAAATTAATGGTATTAAATGCACCAATAATAAATGAAGGCATTCCTTTATTTATTTATTTTGTGTTCATCCATTTCTGTATAATTTCCAATTTGCATTTCCCCCCCTGTTTGTTTCCACAAGGGTCAGTCCTCCACAAAAGCTCCTCATCTGCACGTTGCTAGCTACAACTCATGCTTCATTGGTGACAATATGTCTCCCAAGGGCAACATTAACTTAGTCGTCAGCAAAGCCATCTTGGTTGGCTACATCACGCTATTGGTTTGTTACAGGAGCGCGGAGCTGCTCGACAGCGAGGTCAGGCGACGTTCAAGGGAAAATGTGATGAGCAGCAATCAAATAATTGCTTTTTAAAAAATCAGCAGATTAATCGAGATTGAAAATAACCGTTTGTTGTGGTACTGGTGCAGTCTGACAACAGGAGTAAGAGAATGCTAAATACCGCAATCTCGTAGAATGCAAACTGTAAAATGTAAAAGATCAATTATCATCAACAAATGTCAGATGGCCCACCCCTAGTACACAGCATCAGCAGATCAATAAACAACAGTGTGATGCTGTGTGCGGCATGTGGCCATCTGAGAGAGGACTAAACATAAAGGTTCTCTGCTCTGCCAAACAAACTGGTTGCAGGTCCAGTGGACAGAAGACAGATGCTTAAGCTTGAGGTGAGATGCAGTAAAATGTCAAGGGCCTTCTTGATGAACACTGTCAGGTCAATATCTTCAAGACGGAGAGCAGCACTTCATCCTGGACACGGCCTCCACTCCACTTGAGGCTTATGGCAAGCGGACACAAAACAGCTAAATACAACCAAATCCGGGGCAGACGCAGCTTGGGTTAGGATGTGTAATTTGAGCTGGGAAAAAAAAAAAAAAGGAATCACATTTTTCATAGCAGAACCCCTGAACCGGAGTGGGTGAATATAGTGTTTGTGTGGGTGCACAAAAAAATGCAGTAGGAGGAATTAGTCAAAGTAGTAACAGTGTGCTACTGAGAGGGGGACATGCTGTGTGCTATAGTGAGAGAAAGAAAAAAGGGTAAGAAGAAGAGGAAGGCAGAGTGTCAGTTCAGATTTCACAGCTCCCATTATAGCTGTGACACAGGCCAGTGCAGAAGGCTGTCTCCCATGGGATACATACAGTCCTAACAACATATAGTGAGGCGCCTCGCTTGTGGCGGCTTCATAAAATGAGTGTCAGTGTCTGCGTGCCACACGGATCATACTCCATCTGAGCGGCTGTATTGATTTCTGTGGTGTCCACAGCGGCCCTGGCACAGTAGGGCACCCAGTTGGCAGGAAGCTAACAAACCGCATTGTCCCGAGGGTGACACCTGTCCAACAAAGTAGTGCTGGCCCTGATCGCCCGCGATTATATGTCCCATTTGTAAAATGCCATTGGCTCTCACTGGGCCGGGATTCATTCAAATAGAGAGAGGAGACTGGGAATAGCCAGAGGCACACAAACTGTAGGAGTCAATACAAATGTTTCACTAAACAAATACGGGACAGTGAATGACTTCTCATTTCCTGCATTGTGATTACTTGAATTCCTCTCACTTCAGACCGATGGTATTAAAAGGTGCAACCTCTAACTTATGGCAAACCCATAAGGGTCCAAACAAACAGGGGGCAGCATATAACCACAGTAACCCCTAACTGATGATCACTAAATAAAGGCGCAGTCCCTCTGGCGTGCTCAATGGGACCTTATTTCAGGGGAAAATGATGGTAGTCAGTAGTCAGTGACAAGAGACTAATACATATTTTGATCCCTTAAATTGTGCCATGAATTACACGCATTATGTCAAGTCAAGAAAGCATCTAACATACATATTTTTTCTGAAGTAAGGTCCCATGATGGTTCACTGGAAGGGGAGGGACTTCGACACTTCCTCTATTTACTCTTTGCCGTAGCTACTACGCTATTGGTAGCTAGCTAGATGTTAGTTCAGTTAGCCGTGCAGCTAATGACAAAACTGGAGCTGGTGTCTGTTGGAACCATGGAGAGACAAACCAGTACAGCTTTCGTGAGTTTTATTTGTGTTTTCAGTCAACTTTGAATTAAGTTAGTCTCACACTGAGTTACCAAGGCAACTGAAAATAGGTGCAAGATCATTTCCTGTCTTGACATTTTGTGATTTCATTTTTGTTCATTTATTAGACTGAAATCAAAGTGAGAAAGCTTCTGAAAAGCAACAAACTAGCACTTTACATACGTCTCCCAGCTGAAACCGTGGAGGGCTACACTACCAGACTGCCGCCTCTTGAAGTGGTCTTACCGGAGTGGACGGGCTAGCTGATTAGCATGCTAACTCCAGTAGATATCTCTGCAACACAGCACACGTTGATCTCACATAACCATCAGCTGTCTGTTCTTTTAAAGGACATTTTTCCTCCAACTAGTCACATATTACACATTTAAAGTAAGGTAATGATCTATCATATCATAAATGTTGACTGCAGTAACAAAACAACAGGTACAAAGCAGAGGGCAATGGAGGGTTTTGCACTTATTGTTCCACATATTTGAGGCACAGTGATCTCTTTTCCAAGTTCAGAGAATGTGTTTATGATGTGGAACAGATCTTTTAATGTGAGTTCCCACCCTGCAGCATTCCTGACAGAGGCTGGGGCTTTTTTTTTTTTTTAGCGCCGGTCCGACAGGTTTGTTGGTTTAACTGCAACAATCGCGCACGATACACTGGCAGATTATCAGATGGATTATCTTGAACTGTAAATTGTAAACTAACAGAAGCTTTGCAGACCTCAAACCGCCTTTTCAAGTTCGCAAACTTTTGCCAGGTCACAGCTCAGTACGCAAAACATCTGGCAAGACACGTCGTCGAGATCTTAGGGGCACACAACGAGGCTTTGCTCAGGTCCGATAGGAAAAAAGGTGAGTGAGTCATGAGCTGGAGGACTGAATGTTGAAGTGCTTGGCAGGAGGAAGAAAGGCTGGTCCTCCCCGTATGCTGATAGGGAAAGGAGAAGGAAGATAAGAACAAATGATTCTGCCGCTGATGGCATCAGGCAAAAATGTACCTCAAAACTATGTGAGCATAACAAGGAGGAGAAAGGCTAAAAATAGATTGTTGCTCTGTATGAGAAAGTGTCACTCTTACAGATAGACAGTGAACTCCTTAATGTTCACACTTAACTTTCATTGCAAGGGTCAGGGGTACAGAGGTCAAGTCATAGTGAGATCAACAGCGGACACGATGGCACAAAGGCCTGTCCAACAAATCCCCGGGCAACTACTGATCCACGCTGACACGACTGGACGCTTCCACGAACCACCCCAGGCTGTGATCCGGTGGGCTTCCAAATCACTGCTAGGAAAATGTACTTTGCATACTTCCCATGTGCGATGGTGTAGGTGTGGTGCCGGTGGATGTGAGAGCGAGAGTGTTTGCAATGCAAACATGTGCGCGCGCACCGCAACGAGATCCACTTGAGAAAACTATCACTTGCTGATATAATCCCCCCACGATTCCACACTAACCACAGCCACTGCCCTTACCCAACTCGTCTCAGGCTCTCCTTTCAGGGCTGAAAGGGGAAGGTGTGGTGCCCGCTCTCATCAACAGATGTGCAATGTCGGCGAGCAAAGTCGTCTGGGGAAACCACAAAACCCCCCAAAACTTTCTTTGGAGATGGTTTAGGTTTGCAAATGTAAAAACCCCATGAGCTGAGATTCCTACTTCTATACATGTAGTTTTATATACAAATATGGGCTCTGCCTCCTAATAATGGCTTTCTCCAGAATAGATTCAGACTTTATGTGGGTGCGAAATCAAGAAACCACTGAATGACAGTTTCGGGTTTCAAAAATCTCAAATCTTATTAAAATCTAAAATAGGCTCCCATCCTTAAGCACGGTGACCATTATGCAGCTCAATTTTCCACTGACATAAAACTAGATGTTTTGTTGTTGTTTCTTAGCATGGGGGGGAGAGAATGTTATGGCATTTGCGGCCTAGGATTAACCAGGCTAACTTCAAGTGAATGTTAGGTGAAATCTGACTAGTTAATCCAGATTTCACCGGTGATCCGATGGAGATCAGACCAGAGGATCTCTCGGACCCCCCCGGTCTGGGGAACCACTGGATTAGGCTCCCTGGGCATCGAGGGGAGAGACAAAAGACATTAGCTGTAGCCTGACAGGGGGGACTAGCTGGTGATAGTGAAACACCAACAGTGATTTTTTTTTTCTTTTTTTGGTGTGCGCTCGTTTTCAATGAGCCCGCAATGAATAACAGCTATGCTAGCGCCGCGCATCGCCAGCAGCCTCCTGCTAACCTAAAAAAAAAAAAATGCACACATGCGAGCTCTGACTACATGCTGTCCAAAAAAAACCACACCATCAGCCCGGATGGTCATGTGTCGATGTTTTTTCTCCATCCTTAAAAAAAACTGAAAAACCTTACCTGGTCAAGGGGGAGATTGATAATTTCGCTGATTGGCTGCAACAGAGTGGATCCAGTGCATGATGCTGTCGTTTGGGTAGCCATGCTTGGTCGGTGTCCGTAAATCCTTTCTCTCTCTCTCTCCCTCACACACACACACACTCTCTCACTCTCTCCTTCCACCGGTTCACTTCGTTCCCCTCGGCCGCTGCGATGATAAACACACTGCCGCTGTTGCCGCTGCTGCTGCTGCTGTTGTTGCGACGGGGCTGGACGCTTGTCATCCGCGGCACACATCCAACAAAGAGTCTGCAGCCGCGACGAGATGACTCTCGCTCCGGCCAGAAAGGCAGCTCGCGCCCTTCCTGTTTTTTTTTCAACAATCGCACTCTGCCCGGGAAGGAGACGTTGGTTGCCACCGTCGCGGCGCAGGACGTGAACTATCTTGACGGCGGCAGCGTGTTAATGTGGGTGGAGGGACGGCGGCCCGGCCCCTCCGCAATAATCATCTATTTTGACCTATCGGGTGGAGAAAAGGGGAACTCCGTCAGCCAATCCCGCTTTGCACGTGGAATGGGGTGGATGGGTAGGAGGGGGTCTTGATTTACAGTGTTCATTTAAACGCTGGCAGTGGTCTCCCACCATGGTCTCCACCCCTGCTGCATGCGTAGCGTTCCACAGGAAGGAGGAGAGGCGTGACGTAAGAGGCGCAACGAGGCTGGAGGTGGTTGTTGAAAGAGGGCCTGCAGCTGCAGCCCCTCTACCCAACTCTCTGCACTGGGCTGGTTGTTGGTGCGTGAATGAAGCGGATCCGTGGTTATCCTGGCTGCGCACAAGGGCGCACAGCCACGCAGCGCAGCATGACACTGAACGTGCTGTATGGTGGCATTGAATTAATCTGGATGCACTGAGCGGTGAAACGTTAGAATGAATCGCGTGAGTAAAACATTAAACTGCTGTATTTGCTACTGTTTGCCCGAACTGTTACGCAATAACCTCTTGGAAGTTTGACATGCAGCAGCCACTTTTTGTCTCTGTTGCCTATCGGCACCACCTAGTGGTTAACAGTGATGCCCCCCCCCAAAAAATAAAAGCCTTATTAAAAATACAGTTCAGAAAGTGAATGTGTTGTATGTTTGTTTCAAAATAAAACATGTGAGGAAAGTATTTCTGTCACAAAAGAATAAAAATCAAGGGAACACACATATTTTTATAACAATATTCATCAGTCACCAAGTTAATTCAGCAGATTTAAACTTTCACAATGAGGTAAAAAAAAAAAAAAAAAAAGTCTTATTATTCTTTGGGCATAAACTCTACATTTTCCCTCCGCAATTGTGATCATACCATGTAATTACAGATTTTGTTCACCATAGTACTGAAGTTATGTTCTGTCTAAAGTAAAGTTTGCATTGCAGCACAGTAGCCAGTAGAGGGGAGCAGCGACACACTGATCTCAACTGCACTGACTATGTAACCTTCCACTTTTGTGAAATCATGCAGGAGTTCCTGCAACATTAGGATCTTTTCATCTGTATAATAATACGCCTGTTTTGGCTTTTTAGTCTGTATAGGCAAGGTTGGCTTGTTTAGACTAAGGCCCCACTGCAGTCTTAATATTCATTCTCTAAAACTTCTTCCACAGGAACATAATCACTGCTCCTCTGTGACTGTGACTTCTGTTCAGCACCGACAAGTCCTCATTTGCATGTGATGCGAAGATGAACAATCTATTTTGATATGTGTGAGACCTCAGACACAGCATGTGACAGTAAAAGATGACGTGGGGAAAGTCTTAGCATATATCAGACCCCAAATGAAAAAAAAAATGATGACGTGAACATTCTACCATTGGGTTGTTTTTTTTAGTTGTTTTTTTCATCACGTTTCATCAGAGGTCTTTGCCGAAGGGAGTCGATGAAGGCAAGACCATCTTTGGTGGAATTACCTTGTTTGTGGTATGTTTTCTACTTGAGCCAAAGCTGTGTGACTTTAACCAGTACAAGTGTAATACAAATGCTGGAAACTCAGCTAGAGAAGATGCCCTAATACTCCTAAACAAGCAACACAGTGCTGTAGAGAAAACTCACTTGCTTATGTGTGATAATTACTATTTTTAATTCCTGTGAAGTTTGTGTGCCTCTTGAGAATGTGCCTGTTAATTTGGCTTGTGTTTTCTCTCATCAACAGCCTTCACTTTTGCAGTGTTAGTACACCTTTACTGTTTCTTCCATTTCATTTCTGCACTCTTTTGTTTGCCTTTGTTGTTGTAAAGAAAGTTTGGTGCATCTGATTTGGACTCCCAGTCACTTTCTGACTGCCTTTGGAAGAATGACTCAGCGAATATTGTTTGTGTGTGTGTGTGTGTGTGTGTGTGTGTGTGTGTGTGTGTGTGTGTGTGTGTGTGTGTGTGTGTGTTTGCCTGCAAGGGATGGGCATATTAAATTATTTAACAATCGCTGGTGTATCTCAGGGTTTTTCTTTTTTTGAGCCTGCACATCATATTGACTGCAAAAGGATTCCATCAAATGTTAAAGAAATGCTGCTGCAGCAGCAAAAAACAGCAAACACTGCTGGCCAAAGTAACTTACATAAGACGCATCACTGGAGCAGGGAACAAAAGTGCAGCCAGTATAAAGACAAATTATCTCTTGAAAAATAGTGAATGTATCAATAAATAGTTCACACGTTTGACTTATTTGAAAGCATGGTTGACTTCGGGACACATGCTTTCATTATTATAGGTTATTTATTTATGCCCGTCTACATCACTGTGCCCTCTGTAACACTTACCATGCACTTCATGTACTACAGCTCTTATATAATCGCCATCAATCATTCATTACTACACAGAGAGAGGGAGGGTATGACGTTAAGACGGCCAGACAACTGCCAACGGGGAGCTCCATTGCATTCATGTCACTACACTCAACGGCTGTTTCGTTTTTTTAATGTGCTTCCTCAGTGATATCCAATTAGACCCACAATCACGAGGAGAGACACAGTTCGTTAAGGTTGCCATCGTCATGGCAACCCCTTCCCTCTTCCTCGCCGCCTCTCTCTCAGACTTGATACTTGGCCTGAAGAGAGCGCCGCGTTAGAGGAGGGAAAGAGGGACGGAGAGGAAGGAGCAGGGGCGAGACAAAGCCCCCACTAATCTATTTAAAAGGCTGCAGCAGCATGTGAATGGTGGATGAGTTACTGGAGGTTCCCACTCATTCATAATGAAGGCTCGCAAGTGTGATAAACTTTGCCTTTTTCCTTGTTTGTTTGCTTTCGTTTTCAATTCTCTTCCCCAAACCGTCCTCCGTCATTGTTGAATCTGATGTTTGTTTACACGCTAAGCAGAGCTGCTGATCCGTCCATAATAAGCTCCTTATATAGTCAATAGTTCATGTTTTTGCACTCACTCCTCCGGGGACGTGCAGCCTTTCTCTTTACAGATCAGACAGGAAGTGTCTTTGTGTTCAGGGGTCAGGCCAGAGCTCCCACTGGACGCGGCCTCTGGAAATGGAGCAAGTCAGCAGAGATGGGCATGCTCCGTTTGTTTACCATAACAGTCCTCCAAGTCTAAGAATCACATTGTGTCTCCTGCCGCACCGTCTTTCTCCCCCCCTTTTTTTTTTCTCCGATGCCTGCAGACACAGACAGCTTACTTAGCCAGCAGAGTGTCTGCCGATTTAATGCTCCTGCGATCCCAGCGGGAGCACATTATCCTCATCACTCAAAATAGTCCAGCAGCAGTGCAACCTGCGGGAATCACTGAGATGTTGCTTAAGACCTGGGCCATATTTTTTCAATCGATGAGCAGTGTTGCTCAATCAATACACTCTTGCTTGCTTGACAGATCCCAGCTTTGGGATACTGGGAATATCATTGTGTGAAGACTTCCTGGATGGTGAAGTTCAATCATCCAAAATGTATTGTTTCATTATTTTTTCCCAACATTAATAATAAATGGGGCAGATTTGCTGGCAAGTAGCTTTTTGTTTATTTTCCAACATTGCCCAGCATAGAGAGGAGAGGGGAATGACAGGATTAACAGCCCCAGATCTTTAACATGTTATCCCTCAGCTAGACACACAGCACAGAAACACACACCCATCCTTTTTTCCCACACCGTCAACACATTTGGAAAGTGTGGGGTCAAATCCACAATGACCAGCGCCTATTTCAGTGGCAGAAACATGAGCTCCCTCAGCTCATTGTTTCACTTTCTGCCCACAGTTAGCTGGAGGGTGGGGCGATCACTCATTTTACCTCGCTTACAGCATGACCTTAAGTGTCCTGATGCCCTGCTCGTGCTTTCTGTCTCTGCTCCTCTGCTGTATTCCGTGAGAGGAAACAAAAGAGCAAAATAAAGATATATCTTCCCTTCTTCAGGGAGCTTACAGAAACATATGTTACAGGAGCAAAAACGTGACAACAAAGAAGCATAAACCTGATTACAAGTCAGCTGTTCCGTGTAAATACTTGCCTTTTACCCATATTTTGTCAATGGTTTGTGGCAACAAATGCATAAAATACACAATTGTTTTTTGTTTGTTTTTATCTAACATTACAGACGGAGAATCACTTGATGTTTTCTCCCGGGTAGGGATTAGGTGATAGTCACTCCAAGGACAGCACACTTAAGTTCCACAGCAGTGCACAAACCAATGCAGCATGCAAAGTGGAAACACAAAAGAGGCAGCAGGGGAGGGAGATAATGGGAGTGTAAATGGGAGGGAGAGTGGCAGAATTTAAGGAGGCCTGTTCAGTTTTACAACTGTGCTTCATTTACTTTACTCTGTCTTCAGATTTGAATTTTCATTCATTCACTCGTTTTACTGTAAACAGAATGAATACTGTCAATTGATTTTCTGTATTCAAAAAATTAAAAGAGCTGTTTGGGAAATAAGCTTTTTTTTCTGTTACAGAAATGGAACATAACTAAGTACATTTACTCAAGCACTCTATATAAGTGTAATTTCGAGGCACTACACTAACATTTCAATACATTGTGGAGGCTGATATTATTGTTCTGCTCCACTGCAGTTGTTTGACAACTACTTTGCAGGTACATGGTGCATCAGAGGGAAAGAAAAAAAAAATGTTTCCGATATTCAGAAAAGTGCCTCAATCAGATCACTCAAATCTTTACATATTGCACATATAAAGTGTCATTGTATATTGTGCAAATGGCTAAATTGTTGCTTCATTCCGATGAACGGATTCAGACTAATGGTTATCAATGGGCTATTAATGCACTGCCAGATTTTTCTATAGATTTGGTTGATGTCGGGTCATAGCACTGTAGGCTAACCTAATAAAGACAAATGAAGCGATCCATCCATCAAGATATCTTTTAAGAACCAAATTGTGGTAGATGTAAAATGTAGTGAGTATTGATCTGACACAGAAAAGCCAACAAGGCTCCTTTTTCTCCCTTAAACCCATGCTGTGCTCCCACTGGCTATACTGTGGCTATACCACAGGACCATCTTTCCACGGTTAGCTGCTCCATATGGCCAAACTTCTACCCAGTCATGAAGATGGATGAACACGATGGATGTGAAAGCTCCTCTCCGTGCACAATCTTGCCCCCATTAGCATTCCCCAAGAGGAAGACCAACTGATTCACTCCACGTGAGATGCTGGTCCCTCTCCATTCTTATCCTGCGTCGCCTTCGTCATTCCCGGCTTTGAACTCACCAGACCTTTCAAGCGAGACTCGAGATGCAAGATCGCAAAGTTAATCGTCTAATTGAGGCAAACACCGCACTGCAAACACCCCTGAGGTACACTCTCATCCTCTGCTGTCCCCCCACCGTGATCCCATCGCGCCGGATGAGACGCTTTTTCAACTCGTCTGCTTGTGGTGTCACAACAGACGCAACGCAGTTTGGGGATTTGTACCGTGACAGAAGCAGTCGCTCCGGGTGTTCGCAGTGAGGCTGATTCTGTTTGTAGATGCCTCAAAGATGCTGATTCAGTCAAGTCAATGTGTAACCCCTGCCTGGGTTATATTCCATTTGTGTGGATGAGCTGGACAGGCGCAGCCCAAGAGCCTGACAGTTCCCCCAAGATCTCATCTCAGGAATGTGTTTTTTTTTTCTACTACGTGACTTGACTCGGGAGAGACCATTAGTGTCACAATTTTGTCCTGGTTGTCGTCTCGCAGACCTCCTCTTGTCCTGATGCAGGGAGAGAGGAGGCAATGATGCTGCTCTCTGTGCTCAGTTGTGGCTGTTAAACCGAGATGAGGAATGAATTATTAATTGCGGACATTAGAAAAGATGATGCTGCACGTTTGATGCTGAATTCAAACCAGCTGAATCGGACAGCAGATTTACAACACTGGGCACACTCGGGCATTGCTTCACAGTTCGTTTTACCAGACTGGAGCAGAAGTTATGTAAATGAGACGATCCCTCTAAGATTTCAAGGACGATCAGTGTAACCCAGCCTCTTTTCACCTCTGGTTTTCCTTTGCCAAGCGTTTTGATGACCCTGTCTGTTGTCCCTTGGTCTGTCTGTTGCATTTTTTTTAATGTAAAGAACATAAAAAAACAACAACAACAAAAAAACATGTTGCTATGATACAGGACATCTTCTTCATGGTACATTCAAATCCCCATACTGTCCTTGTGGCACTGGAATACATCCTGCACAGCATTCTGAGTTGCAGCTCCTTGCTTTGATGATCTAGCTTTTTACTCTTATTGCATTGAAAACTGATCAAAAGCATCCATCACATTAATGTAATTTAATCTGTACTCCTCGGTATGTAAGGAGTTACACAGCAGTGCTTTTCACCCGTTGTATATCCCCACACAGGGGCCACGGGGAAGGAATTGCTAAGATTTCAGTGATCATAATCACGTCTGTGTTTGTGCTTAACAATTAATATCCTGTGGTTCACATCGCTCGGGGGGAACCAGAGGAGATGATCAGCGACACACACAGAGGGAGGATTCACGGCCACTGACCTATCCTCAAGAGCTGGCGAGAGCGCACAGAGCTGTCCTCACCCCTCGTTATGTCTCAGGGGACACACGGTATAATGAGACGCTTTACTATGCAATGAAAATGACGTTGCCGCTGCAGTTATTTCTGCTGCAGCACGCGAGAGAAAAAAAATGCACTTTTTCCTGCAATGTGGAGATTTTTCTAAGCACCTCGGGGCTGTGGTAACTAGGGAACCAAGAGAAGATGGGGCAGGTTGACACGGTGCCTGTCAGGATATAATGAAGTGCGGGGACACCCGATATGCTCCAGCTCGCAGTGCCAAATCCTAAGAGGCACAATAATTACTGTAAAAGCCACTTGCTCCTAATGATGATAGTGAGGCAGCTGCGGACCTCCAGCCTCTTCCCCGATCATCACTCAGATGGGTGTGCGTGCGTGTGGCTGGGGCTGGCTAAAAATGACATGCAATTATTTTACAGAGCGGTCTTTCTTTGGGTGTCCTTCAGGGTGGCAAGGTTAAATGAAAACCACGAGCCGGAGGATTCCTCTGGTTGGCCCGTCTGGGAGCGCTCGCATTGGGTGTTAATTCAAAACTGTAGGGTAAAAGCCACGGCTGGAAAATGTGTTAGCTTTAGTCATTATGTAATTGATTACTTTCTAATCAGAAGGGCTTCAAAATGAACACAATCAATCATACATTGCCATGTACAGGTCATATGTTGTAGTCAGCGACATAGGAAAGGGGGATTTTAAATCTCCAGCAGCTAATTGAATTTCCATCGTTGATTGAACAATGAGTAATTGCATCCGACGCTGACCTTTGACCCTATTGACATTTTCACCTGGCTTGAAGATAATGTATGAGTCTCTGTTGGATTTGTGCAGTATGTTACTACAAGATGAAAACTACTCTTTTTTTCTTTTCTTTTGCACATTAGTGGGTGTAACTTGTGACCCTACAGAATAATGGACAGTGAAATGCTGCTGGCCTTGGAACAAACGCTGGGTTATTAATGTAGGTTAGCCGGATGTGCTAACACGTTAGACTGGTCGCACTGTTGAACATCCACTAATAAGACATTTTCAGATGAAGAGAAACACAATTTTAACTCAGCATAAACAGAGTGTCCGTGCACATGTCCTCAACATGCTGAAAGATCTTAATGTGCCTGCCGAGGTTGAGTTGAAGTTGATAAGCTGTGATTAAACAATCAGGAGGAGTTTAGGGAAGTGAACAACCAAGTTCAGAAATGTCTCTAGCTATATAGTCTGGGGAAGTTTAAGAAGTACGCAGGATGGATAAACCGTGGTCCCGTTCCTTACGATGCAGTTTAATTATCGGCCTTATAATGGGAAATTGAAATGATCATTCATCGGCTGATATTGAAATTATACACAATAAATAGAGAAGATAATACAAAGCCAAACTGACTTAACAATTAAAAAGTTTAGCAACAAATCTGTGTGATACATCAGTTATCTGAAAAAGATACATCACCCCTGATTATCAACACTGACCGCCAGCCAGGAACAAGAACTTTTATCAGTGTCAGACTTCAGGGATGAATGGCTGTTTCATGGAAAATTATTAATAGTAGTTTTAAGTGCAAACCTGGTGTGAACCCCAAAAATTGGCAGTAGAAAAGAACTGTTCTCTTATTTCTGGCCAGCACCACTTCTATCATAACACTGGTTGGCATCTGCAAGTGCAACATGTGCAGGAATGACTGCTGCAAAGACCCTACATTTAGTGATGTTAAAATTATGCCTAACATCTGTAGCTTATCAGAAACCATCCTTCAGACAATACCTTGGTCTCGTCTTTGTTCTCAATTCTGAGAGTGCAGCTTGACTTGAATTACCGAAAAACAGAGCTGAAAACAGGGTCTGAAGTAGGATTTTAAGCACAAACATGCAGGCACACATGGCTACAGCGGCAAAAAAACAGCTCCATATGGTGGTGAACCCAACAATGCAACATATGCTTTGTGTATGTGCTTCATCTTATTCTCTTTAAGGCCTTTACCAGGCTTTGTTCAAGCTAGTTTTGCCTGAACTGATTGAATTGCCTCTCTGGGAGTCTGTGAGAAAGACTCGGCTCATTACAGTTCACTGCCCTCCCCTCAGCGCTCCCGTCCCTCCCCCTCGTTCCTTTGCCCTTCCCCTCCCCTCCCGTCCTCATGCATCACCCATTAGGAGTCCTAAAGTGTGCAGCTTCCGCTCAGGTTCATCAGGCACTGCTTGTTCAGTCCATACCCACATGTATTGTGCAGCTACCTCATTTGTGTAACAAGCTCTTATTTGATGCAGTCAACGCACAGCGACGTGGCCAGTGATCTATATGAGAGGCCGAGGTGAGTTCTTGCATAAATGGCCCAGTCGTGGATCGCAGCTTGGCCCGCTTCATCCAGTGCTGTGCTGGAAAGCTTCAGCCGCCAAATGGTTAGTATTAGTTGCTAATTATTCGCAACAAAGCGGTCATTCATTCTCTGGGACGTAAGACGCTGGATTGTGAGGTTATCCCACCTGTTACACAATCATGATGTCATGGCAGCGCAATTCGGAAAAAGTGACTCGCACTCAAACCTCAGTCCCCCTTTATTGCACTGACATGTTGCCTGTTCCTGCTAGCATTCAGATGCCAAATCATTATATTGGTTGCTTTGCGTGCCGACACACCCCTGTGCTCTGCTCTGCTGAAACACCAATTACAAGCGTGTCTTCCGAGAGGGTACATCCTGACGTCTGCTTTGGCTATTGTTCTGTCTGCAGCTGGCCGGTTGCTTTTAGTTCCACTTTTTCATCACCAAAAAATCTGCCTTGGTTTTGAAGGAGACATCTTATGCTCATTATGAGGTTCATAATTAGTGCCTTCTGTTGACCTTTATAACTTTCAGGATCTTTCACAAGCACAAGAACACTGACAGAAAAAGGGGAAAACAGTGAAAAAGCATGATAGGTGTGGATAATAGCACATTATGTACCAAAGCAGTGAATAAACTGAATATTTTATCTTCGATGGCTCACTCAGTCACTTTACGTTATAAATACAGCAGCAGAAAAACTTCCACTCTAATGTCCGAGTCAAGGCTGTAGGTTGTTTGCATGCAAACAAGTTCTATATTGAGGATGGGCGCCGCTTGTGTGAATGAGGCCTGTGTTCTGTTTAATAAAGCAGCTGACAGCTTCTGCTTCGCCATCTTTTTCCCTCTGTGAGCAGCAGCAAACACAGCTTGGTCGTAAAATTCAGGAGCAAATCCTTACGAGGCTCTAATACAATGAAAGTGGAGTATGGATTGTTTACGCAAAGACTACCTTCATGGTTTTATCAGTATTTCCTGGGGCTGAAATTTTAAGATTCCTCGGTTGTGCTTTCCCAGTTTGTATAAAATATCAAACAATGTGCTTTTCATATTTTGTTCCACAGACCCGTACCTGCTGAGTGACCCCGCTCACCTTGGTTTCCAGTGCAACAAAAGGGGGAAAATCAAACTCACGCAGCCTTAACGGTTAAGATATTTTTAGGTTGCCTTGATTTAGAGGATAAGACCTTCATTCAGAAAGGCAGATGGGACTGAAAATATAAAGCCGTGTCAGCGGTGAAGGGAAAGGCTGCCGTTGTTTGGTTCTGCTGACCTCACTGACTGAGCCGCTCTGTCTCTGGACAGCAGATGTTCGCCGGGACTGTATGCGTTCATTTCTCATAAGGGAGCTCAGGCCTGAGTAGCCGTCCAGGGTCAGCCTGGGTCTTAAGCTCTTCATTTAGCAGCTTGCCAGGAGACGCTGCAGAGCTGAAAGAATGTGTGAACACTGCCCAGTTTGTGATTTAAAGGCTGCCCAGGGTTTTTGCCTCTGCCGCTGTGATACTATTTATACCGGTAGCAGTCCTGCCGGGGCTGAATGAGCTGGGAAACATCAGCAGGTTTTTCGTCCAAAAAGCCCAGGAAAAGCGCTCTCAGGGAGCAGGGCGCCGTTGTTTTTTTCAAGGCATGGGAGGGAGTCTTCACAAGTTTCAGACAGCGCCTAATGATAGAGTGTTTTCTCTCCTGAGTTTTCCCAACAGGAGTTTTTTGAGCGATACAACTGTATTTTTTCAATCCCATTTATTTTTGGCTGTGACCTACAAAAAAAGAAAACAACTCTCGCACAGGGAATAATGCAGTAGCTACTTTCAGACAAACTCTGGAGTGCACACATGCACACATGCAAAGTTGATGGTGCTCTGTTAATTATTGGCCTAATTAGCCTTTTTATCTGATACATGTGATGGCACACTATCGGGCCTCATTAGCAGCAACAGTGCTGATACTGTTGAGGCTTATCACAACAGCATTAATCATTTTCCTCTTTTTATCAGAGGTGCGACAAAGATAATTTCCCATCGGCTGTCTGGAAAACTGTTGGTTAACGTAAATCTATTGACACAATGAAAAGGTCTAAGTTTCACCAGACAGATGGCTACATTATATACAGTATTTAATCATCATGATGAGGCAGCAGGTGTATGTTGTTGAGGTCTCTGCATCAATATGTCATTTACATTAAATGCATAGACGCAGATACTGAACACTTGTTGACATTATGAATGCAACAGCAGGAGCAACAGAGTTACTGTTGCATGAAAAAAAGCATTTAATGACTGCAAGCTGCTCATCCAAGACGAAGAAATACCTTTTAATCCCTTAAGGGGGGAATTAAATTTTTTCACTTCGTTGTTATTTCAGCTTACACAATGGCCTAAAACACATGCGCATGCACAAACAGCACCTGCGGTATAGATGTACATTAACTGTTGCAGAGACAGTGAAGGGGACAGCTGAACAGCACAGCGACCCGAGCAAGTAAGTGGTTCGGTGCTTTGCTCAAGGGCACCTCCACAGTGCACAGCAGTTAAAAATGGCACCTCTCCAGCTATCAGTCCTCACACGGTACAGAATGGTCCGACTGCTGCCCCAGAACATCTGGAAAACAGGTTTGTTAGAGTATCACCTCAATTTATATTGTCCCTAAAAATTAAGTATTACAATCCTAGTTCTATCTATTTATACGTCAGATGTACAAATTGATTCCACCATTTGTTCTTGTGGCCAATCCTTAACTGAATCCTTGAATGTTGACCATACAGTTACATGGTACTTTAAACATCTGAATAAACCCACAATTTAATTTTACAATAAACAAAAAGTTAATGCACTCCTATTGTTACAATTTGTTTCCACTTTCCACACAAGTAGACTGGATTCACAGCTTGTCTTCACAGCTAATCATCCTTGGCAAAGCATGTGTGTAACAGAAAAAAAGACGTTCAACAGTCTGGTAATATGTTTGCATTTTGCCCAGAAAAACACACTACACTACACATTCTGCATCATTTTCGCAGTTGCCTGACTTCTGTATCTCCACCTTAAGGAAGAAGCTACTAGTGATGCTGTAATGAAAATGCTGCTTTTATGTGCCGTTGGAAATCTCTGGTCCTTAAAATATGGAAGATAGCTGAGTTGTCCTATATTATATCACTTATATAGATTTAATATATTTCTTATTCCCAATCGAAAAGTCATTGCTCTGTCTTTGAAGAAAAGATATTTTCTTCCAGGAAATATAGGCTGCTTATAAAGCCAACTGCTCCTACAAGTTACTTTAATCAGAGTTTCCAGATGACCATAACTGCACAAAGTAGTATACTTCTTAAACTACACACAGGCTTAAAAGTGTTTTTCTAACTGTGAATCAAGCCTAGAATCCATATTTACATGGAGAAAAAATAAACAATAAGAAATAAGGGTAGTCTGAAAAACTTAACTTGTTTGCTTGCATGAACTGCAATAATTGAATGCTATAAAACCACAGTCTACATGCAGATGGTTAGTTCTGCAAAATATAAATTTAACCAGTACAAAACACAACATGGTGATAAATAGACACAAGAATTGACCATCTGTTGAATTCCTACTCAGCAGAATGAAGAGGGGTCAACATATCAACAGAGAGAAGCTCACAAAAGCTACAGTTACCTGGTTAGCTCAGTTAGCCGTGCATGTAACTGCATGATATGCTACCTGGACTGGTAGTTCAGTGCACCAGGCGAGTGTTGGTCAATAGAAATCTCTGCAACACAATATGCAGACACATAACATCAAAATCAAAATTTCTTATCATTCTTACAATCATTTTGTTAATTTTTGATTGTTTTGTACAGCAATTCTTACATATTGCACCATGGAAATACTTAATGAGAAAGTTTCTTTTTCCATTTTGTCTGGAATGTGTTTCCTTAATCCACCTTCATATGTTGAATAGTTTTTGCCATTTTTTGACCAGAGCATCTGCAATTTAATGCTGTTTAAATCTGGCTGCCACACCTTGTTAATACTGGCTGAATGAAATACACACATCTTTCATTCTTTTTCAGTGAGGCGTTAAATCTATTTTGCCTAGTCTCACTCGCCTGGTAAAACTTTTATAAATGGCAATCGAGAGCGTCGCTATAGTTTTCCCGGAGCACTTGAAGGCAGCACGAGCTCACGCCTTTCCTGAGCCCCGATTGGCTCCCAATTACCAGCTGGCGCCCCCCATTGGCTGCTGCGCATCCATTGAATCCCCTCCTCTACCTTTGTCAATTTCTTGCGCTCCCGTTGAAAACCGCCTGGTTGTTGTTCCTCGGGTTAGGAGGAAGAAGTTGTCCAGCCCCGCGCTGCCTGAGCTTCGGGAACACCGAGAGGGAGGAGAGCAGAGTCCACCGAGGGAGCAGAGAAACGGAGGGCCACCCTGTGAATGAAAAGAGAGCAGCAGGGGCTGCGAGCCAGGAGGGTTTAACCTAGCCCAGCACCTTGTAGCGGCAGAGGGCGAGCGGCAACTCCTCGAGCCAGCGTGCGACACCGCCGCACCGGATCGTGTTGGGAAACAAACGAGGGAATGACATAAACACACAGAGATGGTTCACTACCCGCAGGGACCTTCAGAGACACCACTGCTACCGCTACTGCTGCTGTGAACTTTTGTGTCCTTAAACTACACACGAGAAGTGGGATTACTAAGAGTGCTTCTTCTTCTTCTTCTGCTTCTTCTTCTTATCAGCAAAGGGATTAATTATGCCGGACCAAATCACAGTTTCAGAGTTCGTGGCGGAGACGAATGAAGATTATAAATCGCCGACTGCCTCCAACTTCACCACCAGGATGTCCCACTGCAGGAACACAGTGACCGCTCTGGAGGAGGTGAGTGACTTTGGCCACAGTTCAGAGAATTATCCTCCCGTCATACAGACACAATTAAAATTTAAGTTGTAGAGATTCATGTCAGCTCAGAGGAGGCCAGTGTGCAAAGATGCTGCTCAGCCTCTACAACATCCCTCATGCTCCCATGTTCCTGCTCCCACCAGCTCAGCCATTGTTCATCAAGGTATTTATTACAGTCCTGGATCTAGCGATACATCAGTTGGCTGATATCGATGTTGTGTCCGACACATCTGCCGATATGAAAACTCCTCATTTGTTAAATATTATGATGCAGAAAAACATTATTTAACACCCCATTTTATGTTTATAAGTTATCCCAAGCATGTTTTTTCTACATCATAGTTAAAAAAAAGAATGTGAATGTGATTTTATTGGCAGATGATGTCGGCCAACAAATATATTGTTCAAAAATTACAGTTTTATATCACACAAACTGTAAAACATCCCACCTCTGTTAAATATATGTGTCAAATTTGTTTAAAAACCATATGTGAGGGATCTTTGCGAGAGTGTGTGCATATATCACATTTTAACTTCTTGATATCGGTGTCAGCATCGGCCCCAAGGATCACGTATCGGTCGGAATATAATAGTCAAGTCAGTTATGTTTATGGCTCAAAATCATTTATGACAATTTTTCCCTCAAAGCGCTTTACAATCTGTGCAACATGCAACCACATTGATCCTTAAACTCTCCTTTCTCCTTCCCAAAAAAGACCCCTCATCTGGGGGGGAAAAAAAGGAGGAAGAGGATCCCCCCCCCCCCATCCAGGATGGACAAACATGCAATAGATGTCCTTGCACAGAGTAGAGACAAACAGTTGAAGCACTGAGAAATAGACTGACAATAAAAGATAAATAGAGTCAGTGCAAACACATGCAGCGTAAAGTGATCAGAGAGGATAGTGTTTGTAGGATCATTCCCACGGTGGTAGAGGGAGACGTACGGCGGCATGGCACTGTAAGTGCACAGAGAGCACTCTGTGTTCTTCCTTTAACTCGCAGGTCATCGGGAGGAAGGACACTTCCGCTTTGTTCCCTGACAGCCCTCCACCGCCTCCCTCCCTCCCTTGTTATAGTTTCCCTACTTTGTGTGCTGTATGGCAGAGCCTCGCCCTGGCTCGTGGTAAAAATAGAATTTCCCACATGAGCAGCTCGGTGTATTATGTGTGTTAGTGTGTCTCGGCTCTGTTGGTAAGAGTACGCTTGCAGATTTTCGGTGTCGTGCGAGGAAATGGATCATTTCTGCGTGGTCTCTCACAGCAGACAAGTCTTCATCCAGATGGAATCGTGACAGACAATCTGGTGCCACTGCTCACACCTTTTTAATTGTAAAATCAAACTGACTGCTTGAGAGACGAGATAAGTGCTTGGTGCCCGATATCAACACTCCTTCTTTATTTTTAACCGGTGTTTGTGTTGGATTTGAGCCGGGCAGCCAGGCGAACACCTGCTCTGGCTGACAGGTGCTTCATGTGGGCGTCAGACACCTTGCCATGCTCTGTTTCATTTAAACCTCTGCTGCTGCTGCTGGCTTTAAAATAGCAATTAATCTGCTACTGGGAATGTGAACAGCCCTGCTTGGAGCACTTTTCTGCAGAAGTCAGCAACTAAGTGTGTGGATTTTACTCTTTAATATAGATGCTCGCCAGTAATTGCTGGCTTGAGAATCCAATTCAGCAGCTTTCTTTCTAGAGATGAGCTGAATTGCCGGCAAATTGTTTTCCAGAGCCGCAGAGTAGCGTGTTGTTGTTACACGTTGACCTCCCCGCGCTCGGGCTCGGGGAACACAAGGCCTTATTGTTGGCACAACAAGACCTCGCTCGCTTTGGTCTGTTCGACCAATTAAACACTGCAGTGGACGGGGGAACACTTCCACTTATTGTCTGCCAAGCCTGCCTGGAATCTCAAACACAGGCACGCGAAAACAAAAGCACATTTGCATGTGTACATACACAGGCATCCACAAGTAGCCATGAAACTTAGGAATCAACTTCTTTTTTTTTATATGCTTGTGAACATTTTTGTCAGCTGTCAAGAGGATGACTCTTTCACCCTTGGATATGATAATACACTCGCCCACTGTGTATTCATGAAGTCGGAATGAAAATTTTAAAAATCGGGTTTTGTTGTTTTCAGCGTTGTGCTGACTTTCAAACATTGTGCTGATCCCAACCTTCTCTAGAACAGCGGTTTGTTATATAAGCGCTCACTTCTCAGCTTTTACCCTTGAACTGACAGCTGAGGACAGGCTGATTGGAGCGGCGCGGTGCTCTGTGATGCTGCAGTGGGCTGGTGTATCATTTCACACCATGTCTTGTTTTGTCAGTTGGCATCTCTGAGTTTTGATAACGGGCCGCCTGTTTTGTTGCTGACTTCAGGAGTTTGGTAAACATTCTGCTGTTGCCCTATTTTGTTTTGAGTGCATAAATATTCTCCACATGATAATGTTATCGACTGGAAAAGGCTGTTTTATAAACATTCTAATATTATGTGCATGCATTTGCTTGAGAATGTGCATCATGGAGCCTATTTTGGCAATTGGTATGCATGGTACAAAAATGCATTTTTGCAGAAAATAATCAAAATTGATGCAGAAAACTTCAAAATATCCTCTTTTTATGCCTCCATGCCGTTGATATCGTAAGAAGCTTCTTTCTTTTCAGGGCTGTCCTTCCTATTTTTGTGAACATGATATCTCAAGAATGCCATTAGGGAATCAAACTGAACTGAAGGATGAACTGGCTAGATTTTGGTGGCCAAAGGTCAAAGGTTAAGATCACTGTGACCTCATGGTGTCCTATTCTCATGAACGTGATATCAAGTTCAAAGGAATGTCTTCAAATTTGCAATTTTGGTGTGTTCAGGAACTTTTAGGTCTAATTGCATAGACATGGACACTGAAAGGTTGTGTTTTTTTTATCACTCGGAGCGTTTAAACGTGAATAGCTGTTCGAAGTTTGAACCTTACAAAGTTATTTTGTCGCTGCCCGAGTACATTCCCTAAAACAACTACAATATCGCTTTACTTGGTGTGTTATCAGTGTAAGTGATAATAATAACTTTTGTAACCAAATGTAGGTCACTCTGTTTGTACAGCAATAACCCGTGACAACCTATGTGCATCTCTCCGCTTATATCCTGGCAAATTCGGCAAAAAGTTTCCCAGTTGTTGTTTTGACCTTAGAGGTCAGGAATTTTTCTAGATCGAAACTTATTTTTCTGACACACTTTGAACACACTGTGTGAGATTAGGGTGTCTAATGCGAGTAGTGGGCAATGTAGCCTCAAGCTGCTAGCTTCAAGCAGAGATGAAGAGTGGGAGTTTTTTTTTTCTCTCTCTCCGCTTTTAAACTTGTTATCTTCAGTCCCAACTGATGTCACGTCTCTCGAGATAATTTATCAGACTTCACGCAGCTCAATGCAGAGCCACAAAGTGCTTTATTCATCTTTTTTTCACATAATACAGAACTACATCCCAAGACAAGCAAAGCCTTACGTTTGTTCACACTCTAAATCACAAATATATGTGTTCTTTTTTAACCCAAGTTTACTTTTTGTGTGGGTGTAAGTGGTTGACAAGGGAGATTAATTTGTTTGTAGACGGGAATGATTAATGTGTAAATCTGTTGTTCCAGATGGCTTATCTACTACTTTCTGTTATCAGTGAGAGGAGAACAGGGTTGTAAACCATACATACCTGTGTACTGTGTGTCCGTGGATGGCCAGGTAGTCTTCACATCACAGATCACTACTACTGGCAGAAATGTTGGATCCTAAAAGCAATAAGCTTGTTTTTTGTCAGTAATATTGTAAATGTAAACAGTAAAATTTATATACAGAATGGGTTTTCAGCTCAGTCCACAGTGCCATTGCAGTGTAGATTGTGTCAATAATTAATGGCGACATTCACTGCTGACACCTTATTGGTAAATCTTCAGTAAATGGACATGCTTTACCCTCCCAGTTTATCAGACCATCTCACCCCAAATGTATGAAATCAAGTGCATCCAGTGCTTTGGATATTCAAATCGAGCTTGCTCTTGTTTAAAATAGCTGAGGCACTTAGAGTCTCATCTTCTTAGAATACCTTTAAAACTGACCCCTGGGTCTGATTGTTTATAGGAAGCCTTTAAACACATTAACAGGAGACTCTAGCACTCACAGGTTTTACGGAAATGGGTGCACAAATGTGGCGTAATTACTTCTTTCTAAACTTAATTGGAGCTGACACAACCTTAATTAGGCTGGTAGTTTAAACTGTGTGGCATTAAGAGGCCATCCAGAGAGATTGTGGATGTGTGTGTGCATGCATGTGTGTGTGTGTTGCTAAAACCACACAGCAATAAAAACCTGTTTATCCAGTAAGAGGATGTTGGGATTTGGGTCACGACCCCCCTTTGTGCGCTTGTAAAACATGGCTTTTCTTCCTCCATACGCGTGTTGACTTTCTTCTGCCAAGTCCAGACCTTTCAGAAGTAGGAGCTCCAGGATCTGGTTTTCCCCTCGAAATGTCATTAAAAAAACTTCTGAATGATGCACGTAATGGAGATTCGTCTGGTTGGTTTGACTTTATGAGTTGACAGATGCCACGATCTTTTAAATGGCAGGATCTCCAAGGTTCAAGATTTGATTTTTATTTTCGTATGCAACACAAGATGGCATAATAATAGTTTTGTTGTAATTTAGAGTCCGAAAATTGAACTTTTCACGGTAGACTGATGAGTTCAGGAGTCTCACAGCCTGAATCTGCTCTGTAGTCTGGTGGTGTGGCAGTGGACACTTCTCACTTCTGTTGCTTTTGCCAGGGTGGCTGCTGGGTGAACAGACTGCAGCTTGGATGGGTGCTGTTTTTCAGTATCCTTTGGACTCTACCAATATCCCTGATGCTTGATGCAGAGTACTCCTGTCCTGGTCTGTGCTTGAACCATATGGTTGGGGTGGTTGGATGGCTCATACACAGGCCTTTCCCCTAGGGACTGGCAATCGAGTCCTGTGCGTGACGAAGTTTCAATATTAATTTGATTCACAGACTCTTCAGAGTTTTCCATTTTATGGTGTTGGCCATTGGTGTTTTTGATATATTTTTTTATACACAAGTGCAACCTTGAAATGCAAGAAACACTGTGCATAACAAACAAATTATTCTCCTTATTTATAAAGGCTAAAAAGGTGACATTCAGTTTTTTATTGTCAGTCGACTAACAACAGTGTTTTCATGAGGTAAACCACTTTAACACAAAGCCACTTGTGTTCTCAACTTTCCGTGTTTAAAGCATGACCTCACAAGTCCCATTTGAGGGAGGCATCAGGCCTGAGGGCTGAGCTGACCTCTGTGTTAAGTATTGATCTTGATGAAAAAGCCCCCATGCTTTTGTCTCACCCAAGAAAACCTCACAAGGACGTCTGTCGGATGTCTGTCTGAAGTGGGAAACTGGCACACACTGTAGTCTTCTTGGGTCTATTTTTGCATCTGCGACTGTCTTTTATGCTCCAGTTACTGAAACCTGACGGGTAGAGAGAGACACCTGAAATGATGCAATCAATAGAGTTGTCTCCTTGAACAAATCTCAAGTGCATGCACTTCTAGCTCAGGTATGAAGGAGAGTGTATTTGTGTAATATAACAGTGTTGCACTCACTAAGCGGTTGTGGCAAGCATTTAAAACCTGAATAGTATATTAATTCTCTGGCAGAGTGGATCAGTTAGAATCACTTTGGATTACATCAACGGCCTTCTTAAAGCGTGAACTGAATACAATGAGTGTGCATCGGATCTGACTCATCCAGCAGACTGCAGGAGATTGCTGAGTATTAGGGCTTGTGGCGGCAAAACAGCCATCACTACTTGACATTCAAGACAAGCTTTTGTGTTGTCACCATTGTAGCCCTTTGATCAGTCTGTCAGCTGCACATAGCTGCTCAGACAGACACATAATATCCTTCATGACAATACAGCTGCTTTGTAATTCACAGTTGCTTGACAGGTAGAGTGCTTGCTTTTAATGCGGTCCTGGACATCCCCTGCTATTGTTGCATGAACACAAATATCCCAAAGTTGTCTCAGACTCTCCCAGCCCATAATAAATTTTCTGCAATTGATGTCCTCAGCATGGCTCTCTCTCTAGCCCTGTGCATTAAGAAGTGTTGTTTTCTACAGGGACAAGTACATAGCATCACCAGCACCACAAACCACAGCGTTCATACACACAGCTTAATAGAAAAACATACAAAACAGCACACACTGGGCAAATTTCATAAAATGTTAAAGCATCGGACATCCAGTTTCTTGAGATCATGGCACTGGTGAGATCTTATCATAGACTTCCTTTTGCGGTTTGTGACTAAGAAAAACTTGTCATTCTGTGCCCTGCTTGAGTCCAAATAACCATCAACTTGGGCTGTACAATATTTTGTTTCAGGACCAAAATCCCAATGTGTGCATGTGCCATAGTCACATTAAATTAACAGCAAATTAGTGTAGGTCACCCTGCAGCTGTTGCTGTTGCTGCTTGATACAAAACTCACCACATTCTCCTTTCCTGTGACTATTCTACCAGAGAAGTCTGTCTGATGTCAAATGCATTTCTTGGATTCTTGGATACATGGGATTTTGTTGCTTGTGTACACAACAAACCACCCATCACACTCATTCTTCATCGCTTTATCAGACATAACAGGGCCTGTTTTGTTTCTTTGATAAAATGCAGTCCCCCTACAAAATCGCCCTAATCACTTTATAATGATTGATGCTTTCCAAATGGAGCTATTCAAGTTATCTGGTGAAAACTCCTGTGTTTTTTATAATGCAATATGTGTTGAAGAAAACATCACAGTGCAGCCCCATCATACTACTGTAATCATAGGCCCCTATTCTCTAGACAGAAAAACAGCTTCATGGTCTATATCCTCCCTTATATAGTGCCAGAAACCCACCCATCCACTAGACCTCCCTCTGTCCCATATTCCTTTGTCCAGTTTATTCATTTTTCGCTGATGAATAACGGTTATTTATAGCCAAGTCAGCTTTTCATGGGCCATTACTGGTGTTGAGGGGGAGATGGGGGGGTTACCAAGTCCTAAAGGCTAGCGTCATTAGTCTTCCATCTGGCTATTCTTTCATCCAACAGTGGTCCATCACACTGGTATGCCAACTATGCACTTGTAAGGCACACTGCCTTGCTGCTTGGTTTTGTTGAGCGATTATTAGGGAGTATATTTGGGAATGGTGATGGTATTTGCAGCAGCAGCAGGCAACTGTTGGCTGTGCAGGAAACACCGGGGTTCAGTCTGCTTCTTATGGACTGTTTCTAGCTGTCCTGCTTGAGTACAGCGAGGTAATGGTCGTTGTAAAATGGTTAGTAGATTCTCAGTGAACTCACGAGTGTTAAAAAAGCTGTAGATAAGTGCCTGCTCTGAGTGTCTTTAGTCTCATCTCTTTATAGTGGCTCTAAGCTTAATCTCAGGCCACCGGTTGTTTGAAGTACATGCTTAACCCTGACATGAACCATTATCTTCTGTCAACACAAGGTGATGTTTCATTTAATTCCCAGCTGCCTCAGTGGCTATGCGGTTCCGTTTTTGCATAAATGGTTCAGTGCAGAATAAAACACTTGCTTTCTACTGCTCCTCTGTGCCGAAACGTCTCATTTAAAGCTCAACCGTTTATGGCTGCTGTGTTAACATCCGAAAGCAAGTGTGCTCTTGTAACTCTTCTCCATGTGTCAGTCTATCAGCTCGTGTTGATACTGGAGTAATTCCCGCGGCAAGGAAAGGCTTGGCCTTCTCCTGCCCTGATTCCTCCCCCCTATTCCAGGCAAGGTTGTTGTGAGCGGCTGTGGCCTGGCTGGGGACAGCAGCTGCCCCCCTGCAACAGGTGGCCTGGAGGAAAGTTTTAACAAGGCTTCAGACAGTCGGATTATCGATGCAGGGACAAGCCACGATTAATAGCTTTAGAGACACACAGATGGATCTATGAGCTCTTATGCACACATGGCCTTAATGAGTGGTCTGGCCCAAATGAGCATTCCAAACCCCCAGACACTCTGGCCAGTCTTTGGTATACCACCTAAGAAGCTTAATACTTCCTATAATTGAAATGGGATTTCTGGCGGGATCACTGCAGTCCTGTCTCCTCCCTTCACCCTCACTCTACATCCGCTGGGCCCACCATCCCTTGACTTTGCCTCTCTGTAGTTAATGCACCAGAGCAGGCCAAGTGCATTAAGGCAAAGCCTAGGATATCCATTCTTTCAACTCCTTCACCAAAACAATTGTTTTTAAACAAGAATTGTTCATGAGTTTCCAAATTTAACTGTTCCTGAAGGATTCTTTTTGAAGAAAGATTAAATGAGTCTTGGATAGCAGTACACCAGAACTTTATAGTCGGGTCCTGGTGCTGTTGGCATATACTTGAATGCTGTGTGCTCAGCAAGAGAATCGTTAAGGGAAAGATCCCAAACAGGGGATTTGGAAGCTCTGGCATCTGTTTTTGGCCATAACAGTGTTTTTCTTTGGTTTGTGTTAGACCTAGATGTGTGTATTTGATGAAGGATTTGGGGGTCCTCCCTCAAGATGCCGTTAAAAGTTTTTCTGATTTTAAACAAAAACACAAAAACAAAACCAGCAGATTCATATAATTTTTGACCAGAAGTACTTCCATATATGCGTACAAAAGGCAGGAAAAGCAGATGGTAAATAAGTAACGTTCTCCATGTTAATTTGAAATTCATTCTGCTTATGTGGTGCCCAAAACAGCTGCACTTAAACCCTAGATGATGGTGGGATTTTAATTTTTAGAATCAGTGGTGGATCACCTTAAGATTGGTTAAAGCAATGCCCCTTCTTACCCTCTGGGCTGGGCCTCAGTGTTTCCTATGGGATCTTTGTTTGAAATAAGAGGTGTCTCCCCAGCCTCCAGGGGAGGTCTGTGTTATCATCTGAGACAGACTCTGTCCCGGTCCTCATTACGATGCACAAGTCCTCCCCATAGATCTGCCAGGGCCGAAGGTCACGGTCCTTTCCCAATCGATTCAAAGTCATGATCTCTCTTATCCCCTGATGGGCCTTGACTGTTTGGGTGTGATATGATTTTACTCTCTTTCGTACACCGTCTATCCTCATTGAGCTTGGACAGTGGGGATGTGATGTGATTGGTCATTCTCTTGGTGCATGTGTTTGAGGGTTGTTGGGGAAAAATGATCCTGAAACTCTCCCTACAGCATGGTGTTGGGGATTGAGGTGAAAGGGACTGGCTGCTCTCCGTCCTACACAGTGGTTAGGGGGATGGACACTAGGGGCACGGGGGGGTAATTGGGAACTTAAAGCTCATCTCATCCATCAGAGTGTTCTGGCCCAGATTGCCTGAGACGGCTGCTGTTGACTGCTATTGTTCCCTGACAAGCCCTGCCTCTTCATTAATGAACTCCACCATTGATTTGTAGTCCTGGCCACTCGGCTCTGCTTGGGGCCAGGGTGGGGTGGGAGGGGTGAATCCTCACAGTTGTGTTGTCCTGCTGTCACTTTCACTCAGGGAACAGGCCCAGACCTCTTCTCTGTTGGGTTTGACACAAACTCTTTGGAAGGTGTGGAGAAATTTAGTCAATTGCTAGGACCAAACTAGATCAGTTGTATGATGATGCAAAAAGACATTTTGAGACATTGAGTTCATTTTTTATAATCTAAATGGTCTGATAATCCCATATGAAGATGTCTAAGATTTACAGCACTTGAAACACTTCGATGTTTGAACTCATGAAGGTTTTATCCTTAGAGCATGTCGATGAAGTTCTCTTGAAGTCTTAGACGCTCAGATTTTCTCAGTTTCATTTCGGCTGGGTTTATGTCAAGCGAAACCCTTTTCATTTCTTACACTCCCAGCAGAGTTCAAAAGGACTTGATTGAAATGAAGGTCTTTTTTGTGCGTCTGAAGTGTGCTCTCAAGCCCACAATAGCACACACGCACACACAGTCGTGCTCTCTGTAGTGTTTTACTGCAGCATTTTCCAGGAGAAAGCGTGTCATTTTCCCTCTTTCTCTCTCAGGCATCATCACACTATATAGAGCTGTGTGGTAACTACCGGGCTCTTTGCCTCTGGCACTATACTGCTTTGACACCATGAGGATGACGCATACAAAGAGAAACTCCAAGGTGAAGTCAACACAGTTTTTTTTCCCCCTCAAAGTGCCGCACATTTGGTCTTTATTTCTGAGCCACTGCTTCCAGCATGGATTTTTAACAGTCTCCTGCCAGTTTATAAACTTCATTAAAGACTCCGCTCTAAGTCAAGGAGACCATTTTAACTGGTTTCAAACATGGCGCCATCAGGTTTCCACTGTGATTTTTCTCTATCATATGACATATGTTTTCATGAGCTTTCTTCTCACTTAAGCTGCCCTTTTGAACATTTTTAAGGACCGTTGAATAAATGCAGGAATCGAGAACAGTCACAAACGATTAAGTAAATCTGATGCTTGGTTAGTAACAGGTAATAGTAACAGACCCAAAACAATCCCACTGCAAGTGAAGCCTTCTGAACATGCGGTAGCAGAGCCGTCTGGGAGAACAATTCGGAAACAAAAGTTCTGCCCAGGTCTGTCACCTTGTAAAACGTAAAACACCCTGTACACTGGCTCGGCAGTTAACATGAAAGTTTGTTCTCTCTAACACTTGAATTATTGCAGTTGATGTTGTCATCCCAGTGTGATTTCTGGCAGTTGGCAGTCGAGGCTCTGGTCCAACAGTGGTCTTTGTAGTGGTCACCGAGGAGCTGTAAAGCAGCAAGTGTCCCAGCGCTAAAATATCACAAGGCTTATAGGTAGATGAGATCAGTCAGGCAGGAAAACATGGAAAGAAATGGAAGCAAACAAATCTCTGCTTTAAAAAGATGTACATTTTCCTCGCTCGTGCAGCTCTCTCAGCTTTGCAGTGCGGTGTGTTTGTGCGTGTAAATGAGCTTGTGTCAGACAGCCTTATGACATAGTAAAAAAGCAGCCTGCCCATCCCCCTCCCTTTCTTGCTGTCCCACACTTCCACTGAACTTGCATTCTGGAGTTTTCCACGCTTCCCCTGGGGCAAGCTGACTACACAGATCTCAGCTGTCTGAGAGAACAGAGAAACCCTGCAACCATGGCCTGTTGGCGGTCGGCTCGATGGGACCCACTTCTATCCAAACATTGACTTTACTCACTCAGCATGGAGAAAAGTTGTGAATGAAACACTTGAGAGGGTGTTTACAGATAGATTTCTTTTCACCGTTGATGTGGATATGTAATTCTGGGTATGGTGAATGGACTCAGACTTTATTTAAGAATTGCTTTTTTGGCTGTGTTTACCTGAAGCAGACAGAAGTAGCAGAAAAAAGTCTGTGCTTCAGTGAAAAGCTTGACTCAAGCACAGCTTCCTCAGGGCTCTACCTTCTCTTTGATGGCTGCAGGGCTGAACTGTATATTTGACATATGTTTTGAATGAGTCACAGCTTTTCGTCTGTGGATGTTGGGGAAGAAAGAAAGCGCCCTTCCTGTGTTTACCCGGACTGTAACATGTGGAGCCATAGACAGCAGCTCTGTGTCTGGCAGAGAGCTGGCCAGCAGTCCATATACAGCGCTGGGCAATCACTGAAACACCACACCTGCAGAAAAGCTGACGTATCTTGTTCTGTAATGTAGCAGAGGACAAGTCTGCTTATTAATGGTATGATGTGTTATTTATTTTTCTGCAGGGAAATTCTCCATTGATTGCTCTCAGGTGAACTAACAGAACTGGCTTGCTGCCAGGAGAACAGAATTGTGGTATTTCATGCTAGTTTATTATGTGTCCTCCCTGTTAACCCCCGACAGTGATGCTATGTGCTGCTGCTGTGTTGGAGGCAGAGTTATGAATGTGGGCAACCATCTTGACAGTTCTTATGATGGAATGTGCCTTTAAGTCTGGTACCATTCTTGAAATAAGGTGGTTCATATGAAGTATTGTTTGAACACACCTGTGGGTAAATGTGCTTATAGCTCTTCCAAATGGCGTGCCAAAAGGCTCACAGTCATGGGGGGCGGGAGCACAGTCTCTCTTTTATATGCTGTTTAAGTAGTTGTGTGAAAAGAGAGAAAGTGAAATGTTCAGCCACACTTGACATAGTTTTGGGTGCACCTTGAAGCACTTTTAAAAGTTGGTGTTGGTCCTGCTACTCAAAATATCATGACATAATGCTGTTGGTCAGACCTTTTATAACCGCCTTTACTCAGATGTTGTTTGGCTTTTCGTGAAAATATCGCAGTTCATCTGTAATGTTGTGTGGAGCAATGGAGGGATACTGTGATGGTGCCACTGCCAGCGTCAGTCGTTTATCTGACAAGTTGATCAAAGAGGAAAATAAATTACAACTGCCTCCCTTTGAGATCCTGTTTCACTTTCCCTGCTTCTCCAAACATTGTGGAGTGACCACACATACTGTGATGAAATAAATATGATTAATGTGATGTCAAGGCTTACCCATGATTTTCACATCAAAACCATTATTTATGGTGCAAGTGTGTATGTGTTGTACATGAGCTCACTCTTTTAACACACTCCTAGATGTTTTAGTAGTTTTCTCTGGGGGGCGAAGTTTGTTTGGGTTTGTCTTGTAACATCTGGCACCTTCGTGGAGAATGGTTTAACAACCCACCACAGGCATCACAGATACTGTACCCACACATGCACCAAATAAATTGGATAATTACACCCCAGACTGCAGCCTGATTTCCACAGTATGTGGCAGGCTGTTCCCCTCACAAGGGGAGGGCTTAAAGGGTTAGACAAGTTTGGAAGACGAGTTATAAAGAGCGACCAGACAGAACCCAGATGTTTATGTGTGTGCGTCAGCTTTAAAGAAGTGTGTGGTGATGACAATAGCAAAACTACAGACCGAGGAGGTTTGCTCGGATTGTGTTTTGTTATAATTGGACGTGTGTGTGCTGTATGGTGATGGGGGCCTCAGAGGAAAGCGGGACAGCGTCTTGCCAGGCAGACATGCTGTCATCAGCAGATATTTAAGTCAGCAGGAACAATGGGGCTGGGTCTCTGTCTTGTCTGTCAGTCACTCCAGCATGCAATCATCCAGGAATGTCTTTCTTCTTCAGATGGCGGAGTAAGAGGTGGAGAGCACTGCGTTAAAACAGGCTTGTTAGCTGGACTCACTTTTCATGTAGTCAGCAGCGTCTTCCCCTCCTCCCCGTCGCCCTGTTTTCATGTGAACGGAGGCTTTTGTTTGCGGAGGCCTACATATTAGTCTCAGTGATTGGAGTGCTTAAAACGACCTTTTGTTTTAGAGGAAGAGCTGATCGGTATTTTATTAACGGAATTAAAAAATCCATTAGGCTTTATTGCCATTTAATTTTGTATGTGTAGCCAAAGCATGATTAAATGAAAGAATTGAAAGAATAAAGAAGGAAATTAACAACAAAAAAGTGTTAATGATAACATCACTTTTTTAACACTCTTTTAGTATCATCATTTAATTATGATTCATGCTGTAAAGATACTATCCTCTCTCCTACTCACACACATAAACACACTCCCTCATTCCTCTGTTTTTGTGATGTGCATTTCTTCATTGTTTTTCATAGACCAGAACTGAATTTTACAGCTGTTTTCATTGCCTATTCTGCTGCCTAGTTCAGTAATTAGACAAAAAGTCTAAAAATGTTAGTGTTGCTTCTTTTATCCAAACAACATTCAAAAACCCTACATTTAATATCATAAATGACAAAGAATGGTTAGAACCAGCAAATGTTTGATAATTTCAGTCATTTTTCAAGCAGAAAATGTCAGTCTGTTTTGAAATTAGTTGGCAGTTAATTTTCCTTTTATCAGCTAAATGACAGTTCAACTAAGTGTTGCAGCTTCAACATACAAGACTGATAAAGTGTCCCGCAGATACATCCATAATGAAAGCTATTGTTGGCTGCAGCCTTTCGTTACTCTATTGCCTCATCTGGCGTGTCTGAATTTTTTCTGAATTTCACCAGAAAGTGCAATTTTTTGGGAAACTCACCCTAAACATACTCCTTGACCCAGAATTAGCTTTGCAGTCCTCGTGGGTTGTAGGTGTACAAAGGGACTTTCAATGTTGATGTGAACAACTCAAAAAGTGGACAATGTCTGCCCTATGAGAAGACTCGATGACCCTCTTTTGCCAATTTCCCCTTCTTGTTTTGGTTTTAAAGACCTTGGCAAATGGCGGGCCAGGCACACCAGATTCATTTGCTCTGGTTTGGATCATGAAGTCAAACTTTGTGCTTACCCAGCTGAGTTTTGTTTCAGGACAGCAGTCAAAATTGCTAGTTTATACAGAAACCTACACCTACCTACACCTATTTTGGGGCTCTAGTCTGCTTACGCTGTTTTTTTTTTTCCTCTTGAAGGTGGTTGTGGTAGCTGCTAAGCCAACAGAAGGTGGTTATGAAGCCTGGTAAATCTCTTTCAGGATTGACTTCATTTATTTTCTTTATTCCCTTTTCATTCACTTTTTATTCATCATCTCCTTGAGTGTTTTTATTCTCATGGAAATATTGTCTGACTCCCTCTGCCATAAATTCATACTGTACTCTAACTGTGCATCCTTCCTCAAAATTAGTTAAGTTCAGAGTATCTTCTTTCCCTCTCAATCTGTCCACACAGTTGATGTTATCTGTCTCCCGACACATTCTACCATTCAGGAAATGCACGACAATAAGCGAATGGATCACTGTGGCAACGACCCGCATGACCCAGCAGTGTTGTGATAGTCTCTGTAGATTGGCTGGTAGCAGATGGTGCCTGACTGTAATCGCGGTGGTGATGATGATGATGATGATGATGATGATGATGATGATGCCATACATTTAGACAAGGATTAATTCAATTCAGTTTGGGTTCCTCCTCTGGCTCAGAACCAAATAGCTGGTTAGCAGCAGGAAGGGAGAAGAAAGCCTCTCTGGTTAGTTTACTTTGAGCGGCTAACAGGAGAGGAAAAAATGCTGACATCGAAGTAACGTCATATGAAGTGTGCTTGTGAAGCAGCTTCAGGCTCGGTGGCTGGCTCTATTGTATGAGGATCCAGCTCTGATCCCACGCTGCTGAAACACTACACGGCGGTGGAATTCCCCTCTTGCTGTGAACAGTTTTTTTTTTTTTGTTGGTGTTAAAAGTGTCTCAGTTTAGCCTCTGCTAAAAACAAGCGCCCTCGCACTTAGAGGGGGCCTAGAGGATGTCCAACTGGAAATGTGTGAAAGTGATTGAAGAGTTGTGTGTGTGTGCGTGTGAATGATTTAGAGTGGTATTTCTCTTGTGTTCAGCTGGGATTGGTTTATTACCCTGTCTGTCTGCCCCCCACCCCCCCCAATTCAGACCACTCTCTGCAGATTGAAAGGGTCTGCTAGAGGGTGATACTGCCTGATTTGCATGTGTGTGTTTTAGAAAGCGAGGAAAAACCCTTCGGTCAATGGGTGCTGTGATGTCTGTTGATGTGCGGCGTGTAAGGCTTCTGTGGCTTCTTTGACAGTGGAGCGTTCTCTCCATAACATTATTTTATATTGATAGGAAATGACACAGAAAGTGCACCCAATTTATTCCTAAAGCAGTTTCACCACCATCTGCAAAGGTTATTTCTTGTGGCAGTTAGTAGCTCCTTTATTTCTCTTTTGCACTTGCATTGTGGGACAGTAATGTTCATCACCAGCACTCCCCCAAAATCAAGCAGATTTAGTGCATGACAGCTTTTATGAGTGCCATTTTTCCTATGTGAACACACTACACACTCCAAACCCAATTTGAATTGGTATGTAATGGGACTGGATGCAGCACATTTTGACTCTTTAAGTTCCCGGTGTGTAAAATTTAGTGGCATTTAGAAACAGGGTAGTACAACATGACGAACTCAGTGGACCTGCTCCCTCTGTAGATATCAGAGGCTCATTCTGAGGTAATAAAAGCTTTAGTATCAGATGGTTATACACTAATGAAAACATCATTTTGAAGATAATACTCAATGGCTTCCCCTAAATCCTACACACTGGATCTTTTTTTAAAGCTGCAAAAATTGAAATCTACTCTGGTGTCATGTAATTTTTTGGTAACATTATAACATGCTAGCTTTTAACACAAGCCTGCTTTATTATGATAGTTGAATGCACTCATAGCTGGGAGCTTCCAAGAATTACTTTACTTAAAAATGTATTTGGTAATGAGAGGTGATTTTGGTGATTACTGCGATGTTAATCATGGTTATCCGACCCAACCAGTGAGGAAGTTACATATTTGTACTGTTCTGTACAAAGCAATTACATGATATTGAGCAAAACACACAGCTGCCTTCTGTGTTGATGGAGCATATGCACCGAAAGCTTTAGTGAACAGATTGCTATAAATTTTCTGTCTATTTGGCTTGTCTTACTCCACAAAAACATTAACACTACTGCCAGGAAACCCAGCTGAGTTGGTCAGAGTGCTGCGTTTCTATTTACCTCCTCCTGTGTCATATTTTTATACGCCTTGATGAAGTTTAGATACCATGCTTGACTACAAGAATATGTGACCTGCATTTAACCAATATTTAAGCTCAAACGGCCATGAACACTAAGGCGTATCACATTACAGGACATCTGTTGTGTCAAACAGACACAAT